>NW_028227269.1:31130000-31730000 GCF_978045245.1 Mus caroli
TGCTTTCTCTGGTAATGTGGATGTGGCCTAGACTGCCTGCTACTGAGGAAAGTCAAGACCCACCAGAATGGGAGCACTGGTTGGAGCCAGAAGGTTCTTCACCATTAGTAGGTGGAGGGAGACAAACCCCATGTAGAGAAAGCTAGGCGGCTTCCCTAATAGGTGTGTGTGACAAATGTAGGGAGTTCCAGAGTCCTAGAGGTGAGATACAGGCACTATGACCCCACGAGACCACGCCATAGATGAAGAAGACATTTCCAAAGTTCTCCCAGTTCTGACTCTTAGGATCTGCTGGACTGATTTCCTGACGACGGAGACACTACAGAAGTGAGGAGATGTGTCCTCACCTCCAGCATGTGTGGGCTATAATGCCCATGAAGGGTGTCAGAGTGCCACCTTCTGCTTCAGTCCTGAAATTGCACCCTCACGGGGCTCATGCCCATGCGACCATTCCCTGCTGTGACTTCCCAAACCCAGTCCTCATAGTCAGGGATGTTGCTTCAGCTGTTCTTTTCTTAGAGATCTAGTTTCAAAGCTATTTTTAGAAGTGTGTTTTGTACAGCCATATTATGAATCAATAAAACATTTTTATTTTAATTAATTAATCAATTAATTAACTTTACATCCCGACATCAGTTTCCCCTCCTTCCTCTCCTCTCAGTCTTCCCCACCCCCTATCTATTCCTTCTCCATTTCTCTTCAGAAAATGGATATTAGTCAGCTTTGGCATATCTAGTGTCAGTAAGACTAGGTGCCTCTTCTATTGAGGATAGAGAAGACATCCCAGTAGGAGGAAAGGCAGGCAACACAGTGAGAGATATCTCCTGCTTCTGCTGTTAGGAGTCCCACATGAAGACCAAGCTACACAACTATTACACATGTGAAGACCTTCTAGTTCATGCCTGCTCTCTGGTTGGCGGTTCAGTCTCTATGAGCCTCTATGGGCCCAGGTTAGTTGATTCTATAGGGTTTCTTGTGGTGTCCTTGACCCCTCTGACTCCTTCAATCCTTCCCCCTCATCTTCCTTCTGCCTAATGCTTGCTTGTGGGTCTCTGCATCTGTTTCCATCAGTTGCTGAGCAAAGCCTCTCTGCTGACACAAGCTGGAGTTATCACAGAGAAAGGAGCTTCAGTTGAGAAATGTCTCCATGAGATCCAGCTGGAAGGCATTTTCTCAATTAGTGATCAAGAGGAGGGGGACCCCTTGTGGGTGGGACCATCTCTGGGCTGGTAGTCTTGGGTTCTATAAAAAAGCAAGCTGAACAAGCCAGAGGGAGCAAGCCAGTAACATCATTGCTCCACGGCCTCTGCACCAGCTCCTGTATCCTGACCTGCTTGAGTTCCAATCCTGACTTCCTTTGGTGATGAACAGCAATGTAGAAGTGTAAGCTGAATAAACCCTTTCCTCCCCAACTTGCATCTTGGTCATGATGTTTTATGTAGGAATAGAAACCCTGACTAAGACACTTCCTTCTCATGGCATGGTTGGCCATTACCTCAGTTTTTATTCCATCTTTACCCCCAACACATTTTATAAGCAGGACGAATTGTAGGTCAAAGGTTTTGTTCCTGCATTGGTGTTCCAATCCCTCCATTGTCTTGCCTGGTTACAGGAGATGGCCTGAAATAATCTCCATATCTTTCATTGCTAGAACCCTCAGTTAGGGTCACCTTCATAGATTGCTGGGAATTTCCATTGCCTTAGGTTTCTAGCGTGTTCCAGAGACGACTGCCTCCCCACCCCCTACCCTGCTCCAGCCCGGACTCTTCTAGATCTCTCTCCCTCCATCCTCCCACTACTTGATTCCCCTCTCCCTACCTGATACCTCCCCCTCCTGTTCCCACCCCCACCCTAACCCCATCCACTGGCAATTTTAATTCTATTTCCCTTTCTCAGTGAGATTCACAAATCCTCCCTTGGATCCTCCTTATTACTTAGCTTCTTTGGGTCTGTGGATTGTAGCACGGTTATCCTTTATGGCTAATATCCACTTATAAGTTTGTCTTATAAGCTTGTCTTGTTTGTCTTTCTGGGTCTGGGTTACCTCACTCAGGATGATCATTTCTAGTTCCATCCATTTACCTTCAAATTTCATGCCAAATTTGTTTTTAATGACTGAGTAATATTCCGTTGTATAAATATACCCCATTTTCTTCACCCATTCCTCAGGTGAGGGACATCTAAGTTGTTTCCAGTTTCTGGCTATTACAAATAAAGCTGCTACGAACATAGTTGAGCAAGTGTCCTTGTGGGATGATGGAGTATCCTTTGGCTATATGCCAAGGAGTCATATAGCTGTGTCTTGAGGTAGGTCTATTCCCAATTTTCTGAGAAAATGCTAAATTGGTTTCCAAAGTGAATGAGCAAGTTTACACTCCCACCAGCAATGGAGAAGTGTGCCCCTTGCTCCACATTCTCACCAGCATGATCTTAGACCATCCTGATGGCTGTAAAATGGAGTTTCCGAGTCATTTGATTTGCATTTTCCCTTCAGCCCAACGATGTTGAACATTTCTTTAAGTGCTTCTCAGCCATTTAAGAATCCTCTGTTGAAAATTCTGTTTAAATCTGTACCCCACTTTTTAAAATTGGGTTATTTATTTTGTTGATGTCTAGTTTCTATATATTTTGGATATCAGCCCTCTGTTGGATGTAGAGTTGGCGAAGATATTTTCCCATTCTGTAAGCTACTGCCTTGTCTTTTTGATGGTGTCCTTTGCCTTACCGAAGCTTTTCAGTTTCCTGAGGTCCCATTTATTAATTGATGATCTTAGTTCCCGAGCTATTGGTGTTCTGTCCAGGAAGTTGTCTCCTGTGCCCATGCATTCAAGGCTATTTTCCATTTTTCTCTGCTATCCAATTTAGTATACCTGGTTGACATCTTTGATCCACTTGGACTTGAGTTTTGTGCAGGATGATATATACGGATCTATTTGCATTCTTCCACATGCAGACATCCAGTTAGACCAGCCCCATTTGTTCAAGACGCTCTTTTCCCCCCAGTGTACAATTTTGGCTTCTTTGTCAAAACTCAAGTGTGTGGGTTTACTTGTAGGTCTTTGATTGACTGATGAACCTGTCTGTTTTTATGTCAGTACCATGTCGATTTTGTTACTATTGCTGCCTACTCTCTGATCGCTTCTTTGTATTCTGGAGCTTTCACGTGTGCTGTTAAGTTGTTAGTACGAGATCTCACTAATTTCTTTATGAAGGCACTTAGTGCCATGAACTTTCTCCTCTTAGAATGTCTTCATGGTATACTATAAGTTTTGGTGTGTTTTTCATTGTATTCTATAAAGTCTTTAATTTCTTTATTTCTCCCTTGACCAGTGGTCATTGAGTAGAGAGAGATGTTCAGTTTCCATGAGTTTATAGGCTTCCTGTTGTTTCTATTGTTACTGAAATCCAGCTTTAATCCATGGTGGTCAGATAAAATACAGGGAGTTAATTCAGTTTTCTTGTATCTATTGAGACTTGCTTTGTGACTGAGTATGATCAGTTTTGGAGAAGGGTATTTGGTTAATTTTGGAGGAGGGTCTGTGAAGTCCTCAGGAAAAGGTGTACTCTTTTGTGTTTGCGTAAAATGTCCTATAGATATCTATTAGGTCCATTTGAATCATAACATCTGTTGGTTTCATTATTTCTCTGTTTAATTTCTGTCTGGATGACCTGTCCATTTATGAAAGTGGGACATTGAAGTTTCCCACTATTGATGTGTGGTTTGATGTGTGATTTAAGCTTTAGAAACATTTCTTTACAAATGTGGGTGCCCTTGCATTTAGGGCACAGATGTTCAGAATTGAAATGTTGTCTTGGTGGATTTTTCCTTCAGTGAGTATTTGTCATGGAATATCTTGTTTTCTCCATCTGTAATCATTGAAAGTTTTGCTGGCTATAGTAGTCTGGGCTGACATCTGTGGCTTCCTAGGGTCTGCAAGACAATCTGCCTAACATCTTCTGGCTTCTAGTGTTGAAATGTCAGGTGTAATAGTGACAGGTCTGCCTTTATAGGTTACTTGGCCTTTTCCCCTTGTAGCTTTTAATATTCTTTCTTTCTTCTGTACATTTAATGTTTGATTATTATGTGGCAAGACAATTTTCTTTTCTGGTCCCAACTATTTGGTGTTCTGTAATTTTCTTGTATGTTTATAGGCATCTCTTTCTTTAGGCTGGGGACATTTTCTTTTATTATTTTGCTGAAAATATTGTCTGCCACAAGATGAGGCAGAAGGGCTTCAGGGCTCATGAGAAGACTTCAGCTGATGGCAAAGAGAATGAGAATCAGGACAGAAAAGCAGGAGGAGCCTGCAGGTGGTATGTGGCAGCTCACCTGGAACCATTCACACAGAGTTGACTAGAGTCAACTTTGCCAGCCTCTCACCAGAGCCTCTTTTCTCAAAGGACAGGGACAGCCCAGCTGAGAGACACAGATGATTTCTTCCCTTCCTTGAAAGAGCTCTTAGCCCCAAGAAACAAGTTTTGAAGTTGATCGAGAAAGGGAAGGGTGGGATTCAATACGGAAAAAATAAAGAGGGGACAGATGGTGCTCGCTGAAACGACCAGATTCCCCTCCACCTTAGTTAATCTGGGAATGACCTAATTTACATAGTATTTGCATGAATTTCCATTTCAAATGAAAGCTGCCTAACTTCAAACATATAGGAGAAAATAAATGAGATCAAGCAATGTACTGTAATTGAGCAGAAAGGATGAATGGCAGATAGATCTAGCCTTTAAGCCCTAGCTCAGAAAGGAAAGGAGCTGGTCCTTATCCCCTAGTAAGAGGGAAGCTTTCTGCAGACTCCCACTACCTCCTGAGAGTCTGTGGCCAGTGATCTGGTGAGCATAGGAATGGCCACTTAGTCTCTCTCCCAGCCATCTTTCCCTGGGCAGGCTTCTTAGGAAGAAGCTGAGCTGGGAATAATGCAGGAACTCTTAGTGCCAGAGCTGGCACATCAGCGTGAGAGCAAACAGGAAGCCAGCATCAAGTATGGCCCTTTCCAGGAGCACCAGGAGAGTGAGACACAAGCACCTGGGATACTCCACATGGACTCTTGTGATGGGGATCACTTCTGCCCCATCCCAACTTTTGCTTCTGCCTTCTACCTGCTACTTAGCTTCCCATCCCTTAATTCTCAGCTTCCATCACATCCCTGATCTCATCACGAGGCCTCATACATAAGTGAGCTCCCAGGAACATCCTTGCTGGGAGTTGTCACCAGTCTGGCTGCCCAGGGGCAATTGAGTGATGTCATCCTAGGACATGCCACTCACCATGTTTACTGAACATCATCAATGCTTTCTCTAGTTTCTGGCCTGATTCAGATCTAGGGAGACAGCAAGGGCAGGCCAGATGGGCACAGAGCCAAGGCTGGAAGCTAGGGTGTACCTTGTCCTTTAGGAAGTCACTCAAGCAAGTCCTGGCTGTGGACCTGTCACCAGAGATGAAGGGTGTGGCTTTGAGCAGGCTGCGTATTGGCTTGCAGACAATTCTGCTAGGCTCATCCCAACGGCGACCTAGACCTAGCAAGACCTAGCATAGCTTTCATCATCACCTGTGTACCAGGTGCTGGTGGCCTAGTAGCATGTAAGAGAACTGTTCACTACCACAGCCCCCTCCTCTCCTCCCCCTCCTCCCTCCCTCCCTCCCTCCCTCCCTCCCTCCCTCCCTCCCTTCCTCCCTCTCTCCTTCCCTCCCTCCCTCCCTCTCTCCTCTCTTACTTTCTCCCACTTTCCTTCTCCCATGTGTTTCTGGCCAGCCTCTCTTTCTTTCTGTCCTTCTCTGTCTCTCCCTTTCTCTACCTCTACCCTTTTTCCAGGTCCCTGCCCCTCCCTTCCGCCACAATAAACTTTCCTTATATTAGGTCTGTCTCATGGTATGATTTCTCAGGGGGACACCTCAGCATGAGCCTGCCAGGTACCTCCTTACACCCCATCACTGCCACATTATGCTTAATAACCCTGCTTGTATGCCCATCACAGAATGTCTTCCCCAAGAGCCATCTCCTGTCTGTGACTCAAATCCCTGCCATGTGATTCTCTCACCTTTAGCATCCACCCTTCACCCCCCCCACACACACACAGCCTTAACAGAGATGCAGGTCAGGGAAGCCTTGCGCTGTGCATTCATGTTCTCTAGACGCAGTTTCTATTGAGAGTCCTCAGGGCATCTACCTCTCCCTGTACCTGAAGCTAAAGCCAAAAGGAGTCTCTCCTCCTGACTCCCACTCCCTTGCTCCATGAAACAAGAGCCAGACCAGTCCAGCTACTTCCTTGGGGTGGAAGGGAATGTGAGGAGACATGAGAGAGGAAAAAAGAAAAGACTGGAAGGAGTATGTGCATTAATATTTCAAACATGTGGTTGCCCTTACACTTTGCTAGAAAATAATGACCTATCTTGTATAAACCAACAAAACCCACAGCAATGGTAGGGAGGGGATGAGGAAAAAGATAGTAGGAGGAAAAGAGTGATTGAATGGTCAGCGCTTGTCAAATTCTGTGTGTGTGTGTGTGTGTGTGTGTGTGTATTGGTGTTTGTGTGTATGTACGGGTGTGTGTTTGTGTATGTATGTGGGGGGGGTGTTTTGCCTGTATATATATCTATGCAGCAAAGCATGTACCTGTTGCCCAAGGAGGTTAAAAGAGAGTCAGGTGCCGTAGAACTGGAGTTACAGACAATTGTAAGCCACCATGTAGGTACTGGAAATTAAACCCAGGTCTTTCGGGAGAGCAGAGAGTGCTCTTAGCTACTGAGCCATCTCTCCATCCCTGAAGCTGGTGAGTTTTTCCAAGGCTGTACCCCCTAAGCCCTTGCCCACTAGCACCCCCGGGCCAGGCCAGTGGTGCTTGATTGAAACTATTGGATATCAGGTTACCCATGCCTGAGGTGGCAGGAATTCACTGAACAGCAGCTTCAGCAGATACTCCTGATGGCCAAACAGACAGCTCTGCAAAACTAGATCTTTCTCATGCCACCCAAGCTTTAGATACAGCCAGTCCCCAGCCATCTCATTTCTTTTCAGGGCATCTCATCCGAACACAGGAGATACATAGCCTTAAGATGTGTGGACCACACTACTCACATGCATTAAGTGAGCTCAGCCATGGGGTGACAGCAGCTACAATATGCAAATGAGGAAGTGTGGCTGTGAGTCCATATGAGGAGACAGAGAATGTGCGCTTGGTCTCACTTTCATTTGCTGTAAAATTATTCCTCTTCAGATGGTTTTCATTTAAAATCATTCTTAGTTCCCAGGCCACAAAACAAAACAAAACAGAACAGCAAACTGGTCTTGGCTTTAAGTCAATTCTAAAGCAGAGGGTGGATCTTCTTAAATGTAGATTGGAGCAGATGAATTTAGGAAAGACTTGACTCTGGAGGTGTGAACCGAGGCTCTTTGAATGCAGCCAAAGCTATTGGCTTTCTAAAGTGCAGCACTTACCAACAGAAATAGACCTCAGGTGTGTGTGTGTGTGTGTGTGTGTGTGTGTGTGTGTGTGTAAAATGTCCCAGGGAGCATCACTGTGCATGTGGATTCAGACACGGAGAGAGCTCTCACACTGTGCATGTGGATTCAGACGCGGAGAGAGCTCTCACACTGTGCATGTGGATTCAGACACGGAGAGAGCTCTCACACTGTGCATGTGGATTCAGACACGGAGAGAGCTCTCACACTGTGCATGTGGATTCAGACACGGAGAGAGCTCTCACACTTTGAGGCTAGAGAGTCGTGAGTGATGTCCTGCTGTTTACAGAAAAGGGAAGAAGCCAAGTAGACCATGCTGGCTGCATGGCAGAGTGACTGTGGGCATTTCTCCACCATCACCTTCTAGACTTGAGCTGGGCTTTGCTTTCTCTTGTGTTCATAAGCCTATGTCATCAAGAAAATAACGTTAATTATTAGATTAAAGACAGACATGGGTAGAGGCATGATCCTTGAGAAGAACACACAGGAGGTCCATTTCTGTTAAATGCTTTAACTTTACAAAGTCTGTAGCTTTACCTCTAGAACATAGTTGGGTATGATTTTCAAATTTTTAATTTTGTGTATATGAGTGCTTTCCTTGCATGCTTGCCTATTGCTTGTGGGGGCCAAAAGAGACATCAGATTCCCTGGAGTTACAGATAGTCATGAACTGCCACCTAGATGCTGGGAATTAAAAGAACAGCCAGTGATCTTAACCACTGAGCCACCTCCTTAGTTTGGCATAGTTTATGTTGAAGCCATGAGTGCTATTTATAGATTTCAGAAGCAATGTCTTGTTATTAAAATAATTTCCTTTCAGATGACTTGAAATATTTTCTTTTTAAAATACATATCTTTTACTGGAAATAGTTTTTTTTTTCTTCTACCCATGTCTTATTGTCTACCCAGCATCTTGTAATGAGGTCTCTGATATAGAACTGATGCTCAAAAACATATGTGATGACTGAGTAAAAGGTAAAATTCCAGACATGAAGGTTGCAGGTACAAAGGCCCTGCACTGTGAGGAGGCAGATCACAGCTGTGGGACTGGATGAGGTTCAGTGAGAGGCATGTGGGGTTGCTCCCTATCCATATCAGCCAGCTTAATCTTACATGCATATGCAGTGAGGGCCTGGGAAGACTTTAGGAGACATAGTCTCCTGTCCACTTGATCAGGCGATGAACAGGCTTATTATCCCAAGAATATAAGCTACACACACATACTCAGAAGCACTTACTGTGAACAGAGGCACGTTTACAGTGGACCATGAAAATGCCAGCTATTCTCCACAGTCACCAGCTTCAGGGAGATGCAAACGTGCTTTAGGGAAAGGCAACACGGAGATCAACTTCTAAGTAAAGTGGGTAGGTGGCATGTGTGCTGAGGTCACACAGGGTTGCCTGTGCTGGGGGTAGTTTGAAGGGACAAATGAGGACTGAGCCAGGGGCATGGACAGAATCAGATCTCTATCCCCCTTCCTTGCAAAAGTCCTCTTCCAAGAAATGCCCCAGAATTCTTTCAAGATGCCTGTGCTTCCCTTGGCCTTGTGTCTCTGACCAAACAACGCAGTCACGGCAGTGGCTGTGCCATGTCAGGAGGTTTCCTGGCTCAGACAGGGAGGCTTCAGAATGACTTCTGACCTGGGGGCAGAGGGTGGTGGAGGCATGTTTCAAATAGGGTCATCTTGAGTTCCCTCCTAGATGTGGAACATTCTATAATATTATATAACATGGCTTAAGGATTGGGCTTTGGTTGTGTGGGATGGAAGTATGTGGCAAATCACAAGATTCCCAGGATTTCGATGAGTGGGGCTCACAGTGTGGAGAACAGTTCTCCTGGTACCTGCGGAACAGGTGATCTAGTTGGCTGCAAGCAGAGATGCTACACAAGCTCTAGGCACTGGGAAGTCTGGGTGAAGAAAACCTGCCATCCTATAAGAAGATGACCTTGTAAACAGTCTTTTCTGCCAGAAACAACCTGAACCCTGGTGGCCCACCATTCAGGCACTGCAGACAGCTCCCAGGAGCTCTGAAATGCCTGTTCTTTGCTGGGTAGTCCCAGGAGGGCCATCTGTCTCCCAGCTCTGCCTTTGACCTAACTCTGGAAGCAGCAAGCTAAGCACCAAAGGCCCCCTGGGTGTGAGGTCCCCAAGCCAATCAAGGTCTGCGTTGTATATACACTAATTGCCTTGGTCACTGCTGACTTACGGGAACTCCATGGTTATCGAGCTACTTCTGCCAAGCCTGAGTGACCTCCCAAGTGGAGGGCTAGAAAGAAATGAGAGATTCTCTGAGCTCTCTGTGATAGAATTTTGGATTTAGCGTTTTGTCTCATCACTTTGTCTTACTTATTTTATGTAGGTGATATAAACATCTGGTACCCAGATCTCCATGCATTTTTTCATGCCTTGCTAGCCCCATGAGGTGTTATAACCCCTCCGATCTCCCATCCTGTTCATTTGTGTATGGACTTCACAGAGGCTAAGTAACTCACCAGGAAGCTTTTGTAGTTGGCTGAACAGATGTGTTTCTGAGACATGAGTGTGTGTGTGTGTGTGTGTGTGTGTGTGTGTGTGTGTGTGTGTGTGAACAATGTCTCCTTAAACTTAACTCTTGGCAGTGCCCTACCACACCACCTAGAGGAACCCCAAGAGAAAGCTCTAGGCACAGGCAGCTGGCATAGTATCTGGGGGTAGGCACAGGACAGCCATTCTTTCAGAGAGATCCCTTGCTTCCCTTTAGGGCCTGCTCCTTCATGAAATGTCCCCCCTTTCTTAAGGACATTGGCCTGGCATTGGGCTCAGGACCAGGGACAGACAGTCACCCTGCACATCATGTGGCACAAGGAACACTCCAAAGCTGAAACATGTACCGCTCAGCCATCTCTAGTAGACTAAAGCCAGAGGCTTTGAATGCCCACCCCAGTCATGACTCAGTACTTTGGCATACTGGGCACACTGGGCACACGGGTTAAGCCAAGGAACTCTCAGCTGCGCCAAGCCTGTGTTGACTCATCCCAAGGGCTGAAGAGTTCCCATCCAAACTTGGAGTCTCAAATCTAGACTTGCAGAGACTCCAAGAAATTCCTTAGGGCAACTGAAAGATAGAAAAGTCACCCAGCCTGGCTTTGTTCCCTTTCAAGAACAAATTCCTATTCCTGAAGCTGCATGGGTAGCCAGGACAACAGTTAAGGCAGGCAGCATGCAAAATCTGTCCGCTGGGCTTTTGGTGCCTTAAATCCCAGGCAAGCTCATACTTTCCACTGCTTCAGAAGTGGTTAGTCAGGCAGGGAGAACACAGACTCCTGTGCTGTCTAGTTTTATGTCAGCATGTTCCAAGCTAACATCATCAGAGAGGAGGAAGCCTCAGTTGAGAATTTTTTTTTCCCATAAGATCAGGCTGTGGGCAGGCCTGTAGGGCATTTTCTTAGTTAGGGATGATGAGGGAGAGCCCAGCCCACTGTGGGTGGTACCATCTCTGGGCGATGGTTCTGAATTCTACAAGACAGCAGTCTGAGCAGTCCATGAGGAGCAAGCCAGCAAGCAGCACCTGTCCATGGCCTCTGCATCAGGCAGGGCTCCAGGTTCCTGCCCTGCTTGAGTTCCTGTCCTGACTTCCTTCAATGATGATATGAACGTGATAAAAATATAAGTCAATAGCTCTTTCCTCCCCAAGTTGTTTTTGGTGTTTTGTGTTTCATCATAGCAATAGAAACCCTAACTAAGATAGACAGTCACAGATCTTGGTCCTGGAACTGTTGATAATTAGTGGGCTGATACAGTCTTCACTAATTTTCCTTGTCTGTGTAACAAGGAGTGAGGCCGATGACCTCAAATCCCATCAGAGGTTGAACATTCCAGAGAGAGTTTTCTCTCTAAATTCTGCTCAAGCTACAGGGTTAGGTGGGCTCTGTGCACTCTGGCAGCCTGCAAAACACATTCACACCAACGTTCCCAACGAAGTTCCCAAGCCTCGGATCTGCCAGGGGGGTCACCTTCCAGATACTGATCTTAGCACATTTGCCAGCTTCTTAGATCAATCACCAAGCTAACTGAAGGCTGACTGATCTGTGGATTGGTTCTCCGGGAGCCTGGATGCCCAGCCTGTTTTGATGGGGCACTTTCTTAGAGCAATGTAACCAGGCTGAAGTGGGGGTGGGAGCTCTCCATGCCACTCCATGAATTGGAAGTATAGTGACTTCAAGTCACCATGCTTACAGTAGCCCGGTACATCCAGCAGAAAAGCTTGCCACTTCTGCCAATCCATGCTTAATGCAGTTTGTATTCTATTAATGGCCCATGTTCAGGTTGACTCCAGAGCCAGCTGTTTCCTTGGCTGCTTTCTGTGGAACCAGTTGATGCTTGACCTGAGGTGTCTATTGGCAGAAAAATGGAGCTGGAGTATGAGTCCAAGGTGCCCAGACGTGATCTCTCTGTCATACTCTGTGGGGAGGGTTCCAGAGTGCAGGCGACCCCAGAGGTCTCCAGGAAGGTCAGACACTTCCCTGGGAAATACCCTCAGCCAGAGGAAAATGGGGGCTAATTTCTAAGTACGTCTCATGCATAGAATCACTTGGATGTACAGGTGAGTTATTATCCATATCTCCCTTTTACTCGGGAGGACACAGGCCCTACCCTACCCTATCCTACCCTACCCTACCCTACCTTACCCTACCCTACCCATGGCAGACTTGGCTTTTTAATCAAGGGCATCAGGCAATAGCAGAGTCCACTCCTTTAATCAGCCATGTCTTCTCCATTGTGGAGACAGGTCACATTGGGAGATAAGTCAGTAAACTGCTTGCCTTGCAAACACTGGGACTGAGTGCAATTCCCCAACCCACGTAAAAAGCCAGATATGGTAGTATGTGCACTGGGGGAGGTGTGGAGGGAGGTGTGGGGGGGGTGGGGACTAGGTGGATGCCTGGGCTTGCAGGGCAGACAGACCAGCTTACTCAGCAATTTTCAGTCTTCAAAGAGACCTTGTCTTAATAAACTAGGGGATTGGTAAGTGAGGAGCAACACTCAAGTGTATCCTCTGGTGTTCACATGCACTTGCATACATGCACACACAACCACACACACACATAGTCACATATGAACACAAAACCACGTGCATACACACTTACACACACACACACAAACACACGAGAGAGAGAGAGAGAGAGAGAGAGAGAGAGAGAGAGAGAGAGAGAGCTGCTTTTGTGACACTCCTTTAGAGAGTTATTTTATTTTATTTAGGGGTGTGTGTGTGTGTGTGTGTGTGTGTGCGTGCGCGTGCGCGTGGAGGCCAGAAGAGGGCATCAGGAACTGAAGTTACAGGTGGTTGCAAGTGGTTAGATGGGTGCTGGGAACCAAACCCTGGTTTTGCAAGAGCAACAGGCACTTTTAACCTCTGGACTATCTCTTTGGCCCCTGTAATCTCTTTGACTTCTTTAATGGGGGAAACAATCAACTTCAGATTCAGACACAGCTCAGCTGAGATGAGCCATGGGTTTGCCAGGTTATAGCTCTGGCTGTATAGGATCCTTTAGGCTCAGAAGGAGTTAGCTTCCATGATTAACATTCCCCCGGGAGATGAAGTTACTGGCAGCCTTAATACTCTGTCCCTCTAGGGACATGCCATGCAAAGGAGACATTTGGTACAGCCAACCATCCTGTCAGACTCCCTCCTACTGCCAACCCTGGTGGTTAAGGGTTTTATTTTATCACAAAAGGGGGATTAGCGTGTCTTCTGGTTCATTAAAAGCTCACACACTAAGTTAACAGAGGCACTTTCTACACCTCCATAGTGATGGGCCCAGGCAGGTTTTCCAAATGGAGCCTTCTGGGAACTTTAAAGGACTTTGGCTTGAAGCTGGAGGTCTTGACAGTACAATTTACTCAGGTCAAGACTGAGGGCAGCAGGTGGTTATCCACAACCCTGCCCCCAGCCACAGAGGATGATTACAGACCTTCCAAAAGAATGGAGACTGCTGAACCCTCACTGCCATGCCCCACCTAGAGACCACTAACTAGTCCCACAGTGAGGACCATAATGCATGCTCTGTGTTTCAAAGGAATGTTGGGGTCCACATATGTCTCACACTCCTTGCCTCTCAACATCACCCCAGAAACCCACAGCACCAAAGTCACCAGAAGATCACAAACGAACTTCTGAGATGATAAAACCTGACACCATTCAGGGAGTCAATAAGTGTGAGGCAGGAAGAAGAGATACACTGCGGAGGGAGCCAGCTCTTCACACCCATCTCCTCTACGGCATCAGCATTTCCATCTTCCATTATGAATACACCAGGGAGTGTTCCAGACCTATCGATCACGGAAGATGACACATCGACCCTCTCACCTCCCACCCGAGGAAAATTGTCATTGTCACCAAGGAGGGAACTGTCCCCAAACTTCCCTCATCCAATTTTCTGTGTTCTCACCAGGTGAGTCTGTGCAGAAACCACCTGGCATTGTTTGATGTGCCCCTACTCAATTCTGCCCAAATGAGAGACTTCACAGATAGATAATTCAGGAAACCGATTTTAAGAACAGAACGAAAATGAGTCAACTGGAAGCAGAGAAGCGTCATGAATACCGGCAGAAGAGCTACATGAAAAATACAGACACCCAGGCAGCAGTTTGGAACCCAAGTGCCTTCGTGCAGTGGCTGGCGGCCTGCCAATCACAGGTGGGTACCGCTCTGTGCTTAAGGGGAAACATGCACCTGTTGCTGCCACGGAGGTATATATTGTTACAATGTTACAACAGTGTTTGTCAGAGAAAGTGCTGAAAGGAGTCCCATCGTGGAGAATGGCAGACTTTTACATGGGCAAACGTTTACATTGCAGGAAGGAGGCAGCTTCACAGGGAGACGAGTATGCCAACACAACCATGTTTCCCAGGATGCTAATATAGACGAGAGAACGACCGGGGCCTGTCCCTGACTGTTTGCTGATGTTATAACAGGATAATGAGGCTAGGCCATTGCTGGTGGAAGAAATTTATGTAGTCCAGAGTTCTAGAGACAAGAAACTGTAAGATAAGGTGCAGGCTGGCATCTGCTTGGTTTCTGGCGAGGGCCTCAAGTTTCTTCACTTCAGAACAGAAAGCAGAGGGGCAAGTGGGTGCATGCAGATGACAGAAAGCATGGGCCAAACTCCCTCAGTAGTTAAAGCATCCATATAGTCACGAGGTTTCTGCTCTCTACAGACAAACCCCTCCCTGGAAACTCCACCCCCCAACATGCCCCAATAACTATCAAGTCCCAGCATAAGTTTCAAAGGGACAAACTCGCTTCAACCTGGAGCAGGTTCACATCAGTTATTTTCCAATGAAGGCACAGGCCTGAAGAGTGGCCAAGTGACTATTACAGTAAGTAGGGTAATTCAATCCCTTTAAAGAATTGCCAAGGAAAATCTAGTATTTGAACTTGGGCCATCATTTTCATCAGAACCCTATGGTTTAAAGTAACAGAATCCAACTCGATGGACTGACAAGGGCACTCGGTGATTTCCACAACGGGAGAGTGATCTGAAGCCAGGACCAACCTCAGTAACGCTGGGCACATGTGCTCAACACCACAGGGGAAACAGCTCTCATCACAGTGCCCTTCCCGTCGCAGTCATCCGCTGGCCGGCAGAGCCCTTTCCTCAGCCCATTAAGTAGCTAATACTGGCTTTCCAGATTGGCAGCCAGAAACTACAGCACTAGGCTCTTTGAGAGACTAGGCTCACCTTGAGAGATGTATCCGTGACTGAACAGTCATAGAGCTTGGGGGCAGCAGTCACCTGATTGGCCTGGTGTCGGTCACATGCTTAGCTGTCGATCCAGCAAATTTTGAGAGCCCCACCAGGACATCGAGCCTGAACATAGAAAATGGTTGCAGCCTGAGAAATATTGAGCAGGCAGCACCCATAACATCTTCTACCTCCAGCAGGCAGTCGAGCAAAGATCTCTGAACTGTCTTTAACTACCAAATGACCTCTAATTTTGTGCTGTGTACATTCGTGCATGCGTGTGTGCGCGTGTGTAGGCATGCATGTGTTTATGTGCACATGCGTGCACACAGTGCTGGGATTCAGAGCTTTCTGCATGACAAGCTTGGCTCCCTGATCTCAGTCATTATAATTTCCCCGGTGAATTTATCAGTTGAGGTTCTTACAGACGTGGAAGTTTCACTATGGTTCATTGAAATAGAAGCCGTTAACGGCTCACAGACTCTCCACATGGCTCAGGGTCAAAAAGCAACTTGTGCTTGGAGTCAATGAACAGCACTCAGCTTCCCACCTGTCTGGCCCCAGGCCTTTGTGTCATGCTGCTGTGAGCATCTCTGTCCCTCTGCCTACCCCTATCACCAAGACAATCCCATCTTGAAGTAGTTCCTGGCTTCCTGCTCGTCCACACTCATGATGCCTCACTGCTGGGCACAGCCTAGATCATATGCCTGAGGCCCAGCTCAGAAGACTATAACAGAGCCCTGGTACCTGCCTTAGTGAGGTACCATCTAGAACACGGCTGTTTGTCAGTTCCCTGTTACTATAAGAAAACACCTGAAGCAGTTACCTTATACAGATAAAATGCTTCCTTTGGCTTATAGTCCTAGGAGGTCCAGTCAAGACTGGGAAGATCTATTTCTTTGGGCTTCTGGTGGGGGTGCAAGATGGCAAAGGCAGAGAGCACATAGCAGAGAAAAGTATTTACCCCCAGTGGTGGGAGGAGTGCGGGGGATGGAAAGAAGCTGTCCAAAATTCCCCTCAAGGACAAATCCCCAACAACCTAAACACCTCCCACCAGATCCCACTTCCTAGTGGTTCCACTGCCCCCCCACAACTGTACCTCCTTGGAGCAGGGACATGCCCTTACCACGGATCTTTGGGTGAGCCATTTCCAAAGCAGTGTCATATTTCCCAGGTTTGGGAAAGCTATTAAAATGCTGAGCTGCCACCCATAAGACCATGCCCACTATACTATCCCTAAACGGTCAGGCTGCTTATCTCTTCCTGGCTCTGGAGAGACTGAGAGATTGAGCCAAGGCTCTTTGTTTCCATTTGGGCCCTCCCAATTAGCCATGGACCTATGTCTGTTGTAACAAAGGGAGGCTAGTTAACACTATTGGCCAATAAAACTTGAATTAAAACATGGCTTGAAGATATTTCTTCTCAGTGAGTCTGGGTGACTGGAAGCTCACGTTTTCCTTATAAAGAAGGTATCCAGTGGGTTTCCAGTGAGGGGTCATCAGAGCATGGCTGTGCTTCTAATCACCTTGGAACCCCTACAGATAGCTAATCAGCTTGTCTTGGCCATGTACACATGCAGCTCTGCGCTGATACCAACAAAACATCTCCCAGCCATGAGTGAGAACCTAGCAAGGGTCTCCTGGTTTGAAAAATTTTGCAGGAGTCTAGGATGCTTCAGCTGATCACGTTGACTTTCTGCTTATGTCTGTGAACTGCTTTATTAAGATGCCAAAGTCCCTCATTGACTTTTTTTTGTAGTAACGGCAATGTTCCAGACACTGAGCTAACACTGAACATGTTCTGCCCCTGTGAAACCCTCAGATTAGCCAGAGCATACATGAAGTGAGGGAGGAGAGGCAGGGGACACTCACGTATGCGCTATTACTTTGAAAAATGTTCAGCTTTCCCTTTTAAGCAGAGGCCTCCGACCTAAGACAGGAGCATGGTCATTCTAACTTCTGAACACATAACCCGACGATAAAGTATCTCCTGGTGGAAAACATGAGTGTCATCACCAACACGTAGTTAGTTATAGTTAATAAATGAGAAGAATCAGGTCAGAGGAAATGATGATCACTTCAGAACATCTCAGGTGTGCCAGGCACACACAGCTGCTGGGAAGCGCCGGAGAGGACGGTATTGAAGCCAATCCCCCACCTCCAGAGTGTGATATGTCTCACTACACTGTGAACGCGTGCAGAATCTCCGCCCTGGCAGGACCTCTTTCTCCCTCCCTCTAGCGTCACTATTTCTGAGGAGGTGGTAGCTGCCTAAGGAGACCACTAGGTGTCGCTGTGAACCTGTAAGATCCAGACCTTCTATTAAGAAGGGCATAGCTAGGTCTGTTTTCAATCAACACGTTGTCAGTTTTTCTCCCCGAGGCCCCAGGGGTGTGCTAGGAATTTTTATTTCTTGAGAAACCCTGTGATTCAGCTGCCCTTTGTCGGTCCTGCTTGAGAGAACAGAGGTTGTCCTTGCTCCTGGAAGCTCCACTCCAGGCAGGGGGCTTCCCAGCAGGAGAGCCACCAGCCAAAGCCCCTCCCTCTTCTCCTTTCCCACCTTTCTTCCCCTTTTATTTCTGTCTCCTATCAGTGGCCTATTCCCTATCAAGTCCCCATCCCAGAGGCCTTCTTTAACCCTTAGGACGGTCAGGATATCCAGAGCAGAGCGTACAGAAGCCTTCTTTTTCCTTCTGACTCAACCTCAAGCCTGCCCGTTGAGATCCTTTGCCACAGTACCAGCAGCTCTCTAGCTCAGTGGTTCTCAGCCTACCTAACGCTGTGATCCTGTAATGTGGTGACTCCCAGCCAGGCTAAGAACCATTGCTTGGTCCTTCTGAGCTTCAGTTCTCTGTAGGTAGTGCCTTCAGGTCCACACACTAAGCAGATCAACCCGAAAGCTCCCAGGTATATCAGCATACAGCAGACATAGGTGGAAAGGGCTTTAAATTACCATGGGGACACTCATATAAACACAGTGACCTGCACAGCCAGACAGAATTTTGGACCGTCATTCTCCTGAACCTGTGGAAAGATATTGTTAAAAGGATGGACTCTAGAAATGTCCTTAGAGATACCCACTCTGCGGCGTACTATAACTGTGACAGTACTGATTAATTTGTGAAAAGACAAACTGGGGGCTGCCTTGGTCAATAGCCATAGTTTGCTTGGCAAAGGGCCATGATAACTGTCCTGGAGCCTTCTTGGAAAAGGCCACTTGTGGGTAGCTGGCTGCTCGCTTCCCCTCCAGGTTTGGGCGGCATTTCCTGGTTTCCAATAACCACATTGCTGCTGCTGTTTGGGGGAGGTGGCAACGAGCCAGATCCCGACCTTGGATGCCTGAGGCTGCTCTCTGCAAGTGTTGAGACCACAGGCCCCTGAACCACCTGTGCAAAAGGAGAGAGTGGCCAGCCTGGAAGGACTTTCTCGAAAGCACATCTGGATCAGACAGGTGGAGCAAAGAGGCAAAAGAGGAGCAGCGCCTCTACTGGCAGACGCAAGTAGCTGCTTCCCTTCAGCCTAGGGAAGAAACTGTCTCCTGGTTCTCCGCCTTGGGAGGCACCTGAGGCAAGAAGAGCCTGCCCTTGCTGAGCTGCACGTATGCCGTGTGGTCCTCTCATCTTGGGCGCCACTATGATGTTTAAGTAAGTGTGTGGTGGAGCTAAAGAGAAACCGAATGACTTGTGCACTCTGAAGACAAGCGGAACTGGAAACACTCGAGGATGCGCAGAATGGGCTGATACGAGAGGCTGGCGCTCCCATTTGAAGCCATGGTGATGTGCAGACCGGTGCTGCCGCAGAGCGCCACCTCTGAGTCTGTGGACTTGCAGCAGCAGAGGTCTGAGTCAATGTTTGTGGCACATGTTACCACCCCAAACCATGCAGATGTCCCTGGTCTGGGCTGAGGCCTGGGGCCATCTGCTGTTGATGTCCAAGGACTGCCCAGAGAGGGCCCTGCCCTCACCTGCTCTGGCATTCTGGGAAAGCATGCTGCACCTCTCCTGGGCAGCACAGTAGAACTGGTAGAGTCAACTCGAAGGCAGGGAGAGCAGGAGAGCTGGCCACACCCCTTGCAGACACTTTTCCTTTTTTACAGCATCCAATGTAAAGTCCTGGGTTGGGCCGGGCTGTAGGAGACTCAAAAGGTCCATTTAGGATTTGGTCATCTTCAGAACACAAATCAAGGGCCTTCACAGTTGAGCCTTGCCCATACAGGCAGAGGACACATAGCTCAGCTGGTGTCCTGGCTCTGTGGCTCCTGAACGTAGTCTCCAATCTTCACTCATCTGTTCTAAGAAGATGAAACTCAGAACCCATTCAGGGAAACCTGTGAGGTCAGCGATGAGGTGTCGAGATGTGAGAGGCCTCACTTGTCCAGAGGCTTGTCCAGGCCCGCCCTCGGACTGTTATGGCTGGGGTTGCCTGCTGGTCTGAAAGGTACTCCAAACCAAGCCTGGCCCCTCACGCCAACAGGATTGGATCTTGGAAGGGTCAAATGCCACACTCTGCAGCTGGGCAGACCAACTCTCGCCTATCTGTTCAAGATCCTTGTGAGAGCCTCATGCAGCGACTGTGGGATGCAATCTGGCAGCATCTCATAAAAGCTGCTACTATGTGACCTGTTAATTCCTTTCTGAGACATGCCCCAAATAAATAAGAACTGTGTCCATGCAAAAGCCAGTAGGACGGTATTCATTGCAGTAATATTTACCGCATCAAAAAGAAAGAAACGACCAAAATAAATACCCGCTAATGAACGGATAAATATGTGGTGCATGCATACAACGAACTATGAATTATGTAGCTAGGAAACGAATGATGTACTGATACATCTAAAATATGCCTGGATCCCAGAAACGTTATGCTAAGTGAAGTATATAGGAAAGAAACGGATCAATTGCGAAGGGTCCCGTTGATATGAAATACCTTAATAGGCAAATTTATAAGACAGAAAGATGCTTAGTGGGAGACAGTGCCTGGGGGTGGGAGTGACTGTTCAGGAGCATAAGAAAATATTTGGGGATTAAATGGTGGTGCTAGCGGCATCACTTTGTGAATGCAGTCAACCCCACTGAATCCTATGGTATGTGAATTAAATCACAGTAAAACGGTGACTTTTAAAAAGCCCTTTGGTGTGCCAGCTGGAGTGTGTGCGCTCTGACTGGAAGAACAGATGAGACGGGCAGTGCAGGCGTGGCGCTCTTGTGAGCTTTGCCTATAAATCAGATTAACCGGCGGAACCTCTGTCAGCTGTGCCAGCTCCAAGGCAGCCACAGCCGCCACAGGCTGCTTCGTGGAAACTTAAACGTTTCTGAGCGTGCTGAGGAACTGGACTTGGACTGGCTCCGGGTTGGGGCCTGTTTCTCCTCTAGAGACTATGCGGGAAGATGACAAAGCTTCTACACATGCCTTGCCTCCTGTGGAATGGAGACTTCTAGAAGAGATGCGAGGCCTGGAGTGACCATTTTGATCTGTACCCATGGAAACAGAAGGATGCACCATTTCAAGGCCCGAGTGCTAGCTTCCAAAGAACTGATGTGGAGTTGTGTGCAAAAGTGAGCGAGTCTCCTCGCAGCTCAGGACCCAATGGGAAGCAGACAAGAGAACTGTACCTTTCTGCGCTGAGCTGATCCAACATATTGCTTATTCGAGTTGAGCAAGAGCCTTTAGCCTTTCTTGGAGTCAAAGGAATAATTCTGACTAAGAAACCCTGTCCAAGCTTGTCTCTCTGCTTCTTGGTAGCATTGCTTAGATCTTGGCAGGAAATTCGGTATTGCAGAAACACAGAGGGGTTCTCTACTCTGCCAATACATCTCTGAGAGCAATGGCTATAATGGGCTAGATACCAGGCATTGCCCTCAGGGGAAGTAGTTGTGTAATCTAAAGTAACTTGGGGAGATTCCACAAAGGACCTTTCACCTGATGTAGGAACAGGGCCTGAGAGAACCCAGCATTTACTTCCTACCCGAGACCCTACTTCAAAAACAGAGCTGCAAGATGTCCACCGTCTCCATCTCTGCTGCCTTACCCAAACCACTCTGTCTCCTGTCTGATTAATCCAGTCACTGCCTGTTGGTCTTCTCCTTCTCCAGGGGCCCGCGTTCTCCTTACATCTGGTCTCACATCAGCAATCGGTGGTGCTCCCAGCCCCTCCGAGGCTGCAATGGCTCCCCATTGCATTTGGAGAAAAAGGTAAAGCCATGATAACAATCCACAGCCTGCAGGATGTGCAGACTCCTCGTCGCATACCTATGACATCACGTCCCCAACACCCCACACAGACAGACATGCCCATCTCTGTGTGCACCCTGCACCTTGCCCGGGTCTGTAGCTCTCTGTCTGGAAGGTTCTTCTCAGATATCTGAGTGGTCCTCCCCATCTTCCACTGGCACATCATCCCTTCCCTGTGTGGACCTTCCCTGAGCTTCTCTTCAGAGTTGTCCTGATCCACTAGAACATCTGCTTTTTTTCTCAAGGGTATTTGCTACCATTAATATATCATCTATAGACTGTGTATTTTACCTCATATTTATATCAAATGCTTTCTTCTCTCAGTAGAATTAAAGATTAAGTCTCAAGGGAAAAGCAAAGACTGTTGTCCAAGGAGTCATCCAAGCTGTAATGGGGGTGGGGCAGGTTCTTCAGGTACGCTCTGGTTAGAGGCTGCTTCTGGAGAAGCTGTGGGTGGGATTGGTGTGTCTTTGCTTTTCTCTGATTGGTCCTAAGTTAGAACCAAGGCCCGCCCATTTGTGGCCCATTGTCACATTGCTTCAACAATGATCTTGTCCCCAGGAATACTCAGCAGGCAGCTTCCTGGGCTGAGAACTGTGGGTAAGCAAGGTACTTCACTGGGAAGGTTGTGGGCCAGATCTATTTTTATATATATAGCCCAGCCATCTTTTGCTTACATGGCTGTCCCCTATCACTAGAATATAAACACAAAGGACACAGTTTGGTTCACTGCTGTGTCTGAGCTATGTCCTCACAGCTCAGAATGGTGTCCTCGTATTTTGTAGACACTTGGTAGCAGTTAGCTGATTCTGGGTCTGTTTGTCGAGATCTAGATAGAAAAGCTGTGGCTACCACGGATGAGTAGAAGACACAACTCTACCTGGTTCAGCCCATCCTTCAAATGTTTGCCGAGTGCCTGCCACATACTGTGGTGACCGCTCCAGGTTGCGTAACACAGGTACAGCCTGGAAATGTATCGAATGGTCGCTCTGCTGCTTCGATATGTGCTCCAAACGAATCCTCAACTTTGATTTCTTCCAACCTTTTATGCCCTTCAGGTTCAAGGTCCCCCTTTCAGATACCGCTCTAGTCCATGTCTATTTTCCTCTAGCCCTCGTGCAGTTCTCAAGACCTACCCGTGTGGTAAGAAAGGGGAGCAGAGGCGGCTGTGTGAGGGGAGGGAGCACTGGCATCAGAGAGGAACAGGGAAGATTAGGACACAGGCGCTCACCACTGCACCAAGATGCCTGGTCTCCTCTGTGAGCTGGTTATCTTCCCAGCTGGGTTATTGCCATAGAGCAAGTGTCACAGCTTGTCCTGTTACAGGTGACACATAGGAAAGTCTGCGGGATCCGGGTCTCCCTTCCCTCCCCACTTGACTTTTTCATGGGCTCCAGATTTAAAAGCCCATTGGCCACAGGATTCCCCAGTGTTGTGCAGAAGAGCTACATGAGAGTGTGGTTACAGTACCTGAGGCTGGTCCTCCACTTCGGCATCTCCAGTACTTTTTGACAAAGGCTCCTCAGTAAGCACACACACACACACACACACACACACACACACACACACACACACGTACACTCATGCACAATTCTGAGTTACCTATTCCTCAACAGAGGAGATTCCATGCTGGGGTCAATTTACCTTTCAGATAGAGACTCAAGGAAATAATTAAAAAAAAATGAAATGGGACAGTTTATCCACAGCCTACAGTTTATCATGGCAGACCAAGGGCAAGCAGCTAGTCAGCCATGGACCTCAAACTCAAGGCCAAATATGCAGAAGGAAGTGGGGAGAGCTTTGCTCTCTCTCTCCCCTCTGAAGCCTCCTGCTAGCCTTGCCCCATTCCTTGGACTCCTCTAGTCTCAGCTGAGAACAATCAGCTTTCCTCTTCACACAAACCTGGGCTCTCTCAAAGCCTGGTCTCCTGCCATCACAGAGAACAGAGAGCTCTCTACATCCAATTTTTTCATCCTTAATGGTCTGGTAAGCTGCTATGAAGCCCCAGTGGCCTGCATGCTGTCATACAACTTCATTTTACTTGCATGGATGCTGAGAATTTCTGAAGAAGGTGTTTGAGTCAGGGCTCCATAGACTTTAAAAAAAAAACCCTCTGAAATGGGTAATCAGCCACTTCACCCACTTTAACCCCACAAGGGAATGGCTCAGCCTTCTTTTGCAAGATTTATACCCATTCAAGGGAGTTCCCTGGCAGCCCAGTGTTATTAATAAATCATGTCTCCGGCTGGGTCAGTTTTTACAAACGTCTGCTTTTCCTAAGAGGCTGCGCCGGCTCAAGCACACAGAGAAAACCTGCTACCATGCTCTTTGAGGTCTTCATCTTCTGTGGGGATTCTGCTGTGGGGCCTCCACAGCAGGGAAATGGATTGCTGCATGGATGGATGGATCCTCACTGACACTTGCTTGTAATTATTGCACTAAGGCCTCTGCAGCCGGGCAACAGGACACCGAGAGCAACTGAGACCTGTGCAGCTTCCCATTCTGACAACCTTTAGCTCCGTGCTCAGGCTAACATGGAGTTTGAGGTCTACCGCCGGGCAGAGCTTCCCTGCGTGTATACACTTAGACCTGATAGCAGGAAGTGGGAAGAAGCAGGCAGGGGTTGTATTATTTCAGACTGATATTATTTCAGCTTTGAAAACAAATATATTTCATTCCACGAGTCATCTTCATTTGAATAGCTAAAATGAAAAGGACCGACAATCCCAAGAGTCATCAAGGAAGCAGGGCAACGGGACCTCTCAGTCTTTGATGCTGGAGCCACCATCTTAGAGCTCTGCGACCGTGTCCAGCCATGGCTCTGCCTCCTCCCACTGGGGCAAAGACGTAGAAGGGCATCAGGTACAGAAGAACTGGATCACCGCTGGGCTCAAGACGGTCTCCCACTTTTATGAGTTTTTAAAAGGCAAAACTAATCTATAACGATGAAGAGAATAGTGGTTGTCTCTGGGAGATGCCTGCATACTAACAGGGTGAACAACTCAGAGCGGCATGCTTTGCCAAATGCAAGATACCGCCAAATAAAACAAAGTAAAATAAAACAAGAACATCATATTTCTTCTTCCCAAATAAATGGCTCACGTTGTACCATCTATGTCTTTTGCAAAGGCATACAATGTTGAGCTGTATTTATTTATTTATTTATTTATTTATTTAATGTATTGGAGTACACTGTTGCTCTCTTCAGACACACCAGAAGAGAGCATTGGAGCCACCATGTGGTTGCTGAGAATTGAACTCAAGACATCTGGAAGAGCAGTCAGTGCTCCTAACCACTGAGCCATCTCTCTCTAAACCTTGAGCTCTATTTATAAGTGAACACAGGACAGACGTGTTAGAGGAAATGAGGTGGGGTTGCTGAGCCGAAAGTACTTCCTGGCTGCCACTGTGGAGAATGAAGAAAGGGGGTAACTTGGCATTCAAATGTAGACACTCTGATGATGATGAACCCAGGGAGCTGTGAGCCTAGAGAGAAACAATCCCTGTGCCATTTCAGAAAAGGACCATTATGTTATCAAACCCCACTTCAGAACTATTTTTAAATGTTTTTGCAGATCCCTACTTGGGACTCTGGTTGCCTGCATCCCTTTAGCCCATGTCCGTGCGCCTGTACCAAACACTGATACTGTCCCTGTGGAATTTAAGGAGCTACTCCCCGCCTCCACCGCCCACACAGGCTTGCCCCGGCCCTTGGTGAGGGGGCTGGCAAACACACACCTGTTATCTCCCTGCGTGTTTAGGGACTGGTGCTTCTCCAGCTGTGCCTCTGTGCTGGCTACTGGGCTCCGGCCAATTCGGCAGCTGGGTTAATGGGCCTTTCCACCTCCTGGCACCAGTTTTTGAGTTGAATTCATATATTTCCCCGGTCACTAGAGGGCAGATAATAAAGCAATCATAGGAAACAAAAAAATTAAACAATTTTGTTTGCACCCACTTCTCCTCTGTTCTGTGCTGATGACTGGGGAGGGGTGAGGAAGGCTAGGAGATGTAATCCCTCCCTCCCGAGGTGAAAGGCAGTTTGTGAGGAGCCCAGACAGCCTTTCCATGCCCGCCTCTCCTCCAAGCTGTGCAGCCCAGGCACTCGGGCATCTCTAGATAGGAAGGTTTGCAGGCTCAGCAAGATGAGAGGGCCATGGAAATTTCCTCGTTCCTTGTGACCATCCAATAAATTAGGTTCAATTTCTAGTGGGGTTGCCCATTAGGATCTGATTTATTTTTGTTTTTAAAAGATTCTTGTATCCACCGTAAGGAGAGGAATTCATTAAATAAGTGCAGAGGTCATTGAATCCACCGGGCTGGCAGAGAGTGTAACACAGACAAACTGATCTGGGGATGAGGAGGGGCGGCCATTTTAATTGTGTGGGAGCCAGCAGACACTAATTGATGCGTTTGTTCACATTAGGCCAGTTGGCTCCTTTCTTCCCTCTTTCTTCTCTCGGGCACATAAGAACTGCAAAAGTCCTCTCCCTGGCTTCTCTTTGTAAGCCTGGGTTTGCGGCAAGCCGGGCTCCTGCCACTGCAAAGCAGCACAAGTGGCCTCTCTCGGCTCAGGATCCCACCAGCACTTATGCTAATGTGGGCACATTATGGTAACAAGTACCTAATAATAGAGGGAAATTTAATTCCAACAGCAGCAGCTTCTCACTGGAGAGGAGCCATCCTCCTTCCGAAGACTGGAGCCGCCGCCGCCGTTTGCATATGAGGGTGGCAGGGAGCCAACACACTTGCCTCCTGAATTTGGTTTCCTTCCCTTTATTCACGTCTATAATTGAGCCTTTGTAAGCCGAGGGATGTGTGTAAAGGAGCTAAATTTGGAGCTGATTTCAGGGGGGGCAATGAGAGCTCTGGAGGCCAGCTTTACCTTATGTTCATCATGTCAACCAAATTCTTGGCCCCGGTCTGGGGGTGGGGGAGCCAAACTTACCACTTCTGCTACTAATAAGACGGCACCAGACGCGTGCAGGAAGGATCGGGTAGGTGAGAGAGGATCGATCCGTGAGCAGGGAAAAGAATGTGACTTCTTGAATTTACTAGTTTCTTATACTAGTTTGTAAATAGGCAGTGGGGGAGGAAATGACACCCTAGAGAGCGAGCCTGCAGGTGGGAAGGAAGCGCTGAGGTACGCAGGCAAGCCACGCCCACAAGTCTGTCCCAGCTCCACTGGGCACCCAACTCAGCTGTGTTACAGCCCAAAACGGTCAGCCTCACCTTGGATGAGTGGCCAAGGTGCTGACCAGTACTTAAAAGGACCCTAGACACACTTCCGGACTCTTCTAGCCCAGAACACATGAAGCAATCCCCTTAGGTGGAATTGTCTTTTGGTTACCTGGATCTACGGCTTCTCCATCAAAGACAGAGTTCATCTGGATAGATTCCTAAGGCAAAGAGACTGCTTCAAACACAATTCCAAGGTTCTCCCCAGCCAAGGCTACCCATCCTCACAGGCTAAGCTCCTCAGGAAAGACTTGTTTTATTTATTCATTTATGGGGGGGGGGGGACAAGGCTAAGCCCAGACTAGTCTTGAACTTGAAATGTAGCCAAGTCTGCCTTTCCTGCTTTCACCACCATGCCTGGCTTTTCTTGCCCAAAGCAAGCTTTGATAATATTGATTTATTCGACATCCACTGGGCCATATGTTAGGGACACCACGGTGAACCAAGCAGGTACATCTGTCTACATAATTTGCCACTGACCAACAGGGGCTACAATGAAGACACATGGCTATGCTAGGAGGAGTGTTGGATGCCATGGAACACGGGTGGCGGGCAATTAATCCAGACTTATGGGTTAAAAAAGAATCCTGAGAAAAATACTACCTAAGCTATGTAAAAGCAAGAGTTGAAATGCAAAGTGACTTAGACTAAGATTCACATCTCTTGGGGCATCGCTGCCAGGCAGCGTCGGAAGTAGGCCCTCAGGAGCTCTTACCTGGAGCCTTGGCATCCCTGCCGCGTACTGCCCTGCAGCTACCTACCTTGCCCCCCACAAAACCAACAGAACCAAAGCCAGGTCTTCCCTAAGCCCCACCCTCCATGATCGGTATTGTGTGCCATCCCTCAGATAGATCTGAACTCTGTCTAAGGTGCCTGTCCCCAGTCCGTGGGCAGCTTTTCACTATAAGATACCCCCCCACACACACGCACACACACAAAGTGGCAAAAACAAGGTCTTCAGCATGCTAGCAAGAAGCTATTTAGGGAGCAGCGGTCTTTGCAATGTGGGTTTCCCTTATAGGTACCATCTATCCACTTCCCCATAGCTCTTGGATGCTGAAGAGAAGAAGTGAGAATCTCATGTGTTTCAACTACTAGACCATCTAAAAAGCTCCACATTTTATGTCACGAGGATTTATTTATTTATCAATGTGGCATAGTTTTAAGGCCATCTATGAGTGGCATTACCCAGGTACCCTAGGGTGCTTCTTTTAGATAGTGAGACCTTGGAGTCCCAGGGCTAATTCTTCTTCCCATTAGTAGACTAACCTGAAAGTAGAAGCACTAAGATATTGAGTGCAAATCAAAGATCTTCCTTTAGCTGCACTGATGGCCACCCCTCCCCATGATACATATTTACCAAAAGTATGTGTCTTAAATCATAACAAGGTTTGTCATGGGGGAATCAGAGAAGAGATAAGGGAAGTTATCAAGTTTTATTTCTTCCCAATGAGTCTATCAAGCTCAGTAAGAGAAAGCAGAAGAGAGTAAGATGTGAGTGCTGGTTTGAGTGAGAATGGCCTTCATAAGCTCTTATGTTTGATTACTTGGTCCTCCTTGGTAGAACTGTTTGGGAACGATTAGGAGGTGTGGCCTTGTTGAATAAGATGTGTCACTGGGGGTGGGCTTTCAGGTTTTAAAAGCCCATGCCATTCCCTTCCCCACTAAATCTCCCACCCCTCTCCCTCTCTCTCCAGTGGTTGCATCTCAAGATGTAACTAACCCTCAGCTACGACTGCCCCAGTGCCATGCCTGCCTGCCCGTTGCCATGCTTCCCACATGGACTCAAACCCTTTGGAACTGTGAGCCCCAAATAAATCACTTAAGTTGCTTTAATGATTTATCACAGCAGTAGAAAAGCAAGAGAGTGAAGGTGTGACTCTAGCCAGCCTGTGTGCTGCACATAGTGAGACAGCTGGCAGTTTTCATGGGATTTCCCCAGCTATTGTCTCAGAGTGGCTGTCCTTCCTCTCATTTCATGATGAGGAATCTAAAGTTTCCAGAGGCTTGGGGATCCACAGGATCGTGTGGCTAAGGGGTCAGTAGACCCAAGCTGTGGACTTTCTCTGTCACTTTCTTGCAAGGCAGTAGAAGAGTTGAGAAAAATTAAATCCTGTGGATTATTGCAGCACCTGTTCTGGTCCTTAAGCTCTGCTTCCCCAAGCACCTTGTTGGAGAGCACAACTCAATATTTATGAAACCTAGAGCAAATATATGAGCAGACATGTCCAGTGAGGGAAGGAATCCTATCAGGATCTTGCAATGCAGCAAGCTATGTCAGCAGCCAAATGCATGAACCTCCCAGAATGCATAAATACTCTTCCAGGGCCTGGTTTCTCTATGTGTGTAGACAGAGACAGAGTGACACTACCCAGGCAAGGTTCCTGTGGCTGACCACACTTACCACCATGGCCTCTCTATTCATTCTTTTTGTGTCTGCAGAGAAAAAGAACAGATCAGCATTGAAGCTTCTTAGATGCTAAATTGACCTTAACATTCCACCCACAATGGGATTTCCCTGAGCAGGGTTTGACTTCAGTCTTACAGACATTGAAAAGGTTTTGTTTTTGTTTTATTGTTGTTTTATTTGTTTGGTTTGTTTTTGTCTGCAGACCTGTTACTTGACAGCTTTCAGTTTTCTTAGAAAACATACACATTTATGGCTAACACATGATTAAAATTTCAAAACTTTCCCTAGATTATTAATAAGCTGTCAAACTATATGTTCATAACAAGGGCTGTTTGACATCCATTCCTTACATCTTGACTAAAAGTAACTGAGTTTGGCTGCAGAGATGGCTTAGTGGTAAAGAGCAGTTGTTGCTCTTGCAAAGGACCCAGGTTTGATTCCCGGCACCCACATGGTGGCTCACAACCATCCACCACTCCACTCCAAGGGCTCCAATGCCCTCTTCTGACCTCTGAGGGCATCCAGCATGCATATAAACACATACAGGTCAAACCTCACACAACATGAAATGAATAAATCTATTTTTAAAAAACTAGAAATCTAGGCAGTCTATGACATTTCTGGTATTATGATACGCTCCCTCTATGTAATAAAAAACCATTATAATCAAAACTTGAACCCTGCATTTATATACTTTGTGCATATCAACATACCCCCATGGATACAATGACTTAAGCAAACATTTATTTTTTAATTAGAGAATTGTAAATTCTATGTCCTGTCTCCCCACTTAACTTGGAGTAGCCTTGAGGTGACAACTCTTCGTCTGGGTTAGGATAGATAATCTCTTGGGCTTGGAGCTCTCAGTAGATCTTGCTCAATTTACCAATTAACTAGTTTGACCTAATGAACTATATGAACAATGATCAAATCCATTACAATCTGAAAAGAGCATGTCAGTGTTCTTTCAGAAGAGGCACTTGTTCAAGACAGAGCATCACTGTCCTTGGGAGCAGCCACCCGCTCCATTGCAGCAGTCAGGAAATGCTGGCTGTGTGTAACGCATGTCCCTACTACAGATAAACTAGGTTCCATGGGAGATAGACCTAGATGATTAAACTGAGCCGGCTAGAGATGAACATGGGTAGAAAGTAGACAAGGCCCAAGTGAGTGAACCAAGTAAGCCAAAAGCACCCTGCACCTTGCACCCTGCATCCTTCTCCCTGCACCCTGACCTTGAATCCTCCACCTTCCACCCTGCACCCTGCACCCTGCATCGTTCATCCTGCACACTGAATCCTGTATCCCTCATCCTTCACCCTGCATCCTCAACCCTTCACCATGCCCTTCCTTGCTCCAGCAATAGATGCTCTGTGCTTCCCTATGAAAGACATGGATATTCCCTGATTGTACCCACAGTAGAGCCTTTTAGCGTAGTATAACAGAGCAAGCAAAAGACAGCAAAGCAACGGTGAGAACATGCACTGTACATACCTCTTTTCTTTGTCCTATGGGGGAAAGGATAAGCATTAGTTGACTGGACAGTACTCCACATAGATATGCACACATGATAGTGTAGGGCCTCCAGGCATTCTTGGAATTTGGGGACTAGTTTAAAAATGGGCCAGGGATAGAGATCAAAAGGTTCTGGCTACTAGCTGTTCTAAACCAAGCAGTTGGTAGCCTGGAGCTACAGAGAGTCTAGAAGTTTGAAACTATTGCTTCTTACAACTCCAGGGAATAGAGTGACTTTGGTGAGGGCAAAACCAGTCCAGTGAGACCACCAGCCCGTTCTTCTTTGCCCATGTCGCAGCAGGGAGGCTAGAGGACTGACAGCTTCAGTTTCCTGTAACATGAAAGAGCTGGACTGGGTCTTAATGCCCTTCTCATAAAAACCTTAGGGGGAAAAAGACTCAACTGTTATTCCCCACTATTTGACAAGTGTTGACTGCTACATGGTACCACTAACTTTCTGAGACTACAAGTCTGAGTCTGAATATTTAGCTATTTTCTCTTTTGCATTGGGCTATGATGAAATCTGTATTTAGAATTCAAATAGAACAATCAGGTTCAAGGTTCATATTCACCACCTAGCCACATTGCATGTATGTTGCAATGTCTATTGCAACATCTTTTAAGAATGCTGACTCAAATCCCATATGTGAGATCATTATCCTTTGTGCTTAAAAAAAATGACCCTTTTAGAAACAAGGTAGGGTGTTTTTTTCTGTCTTTCTCAAAATCATTTGTAAACAGAGTACAAACAAAAATGTGTTTTTACATTTCAGTAGTTGTTCAAGGATTTCTTACTGAAAGTCAAGGCTGCCAGTAGTGCAAACTTCTCCCAATAAATACAGTGGAGTGCAATGCACAGCTTTAAGCTAATGTCTTTTAAACCATCTCACACCCAGACATGTAAAACTACTTGGTAGTGATAGTTAATCTTCAAATACTCTAAAGAGGCATTTGAGTCTTATTATTCTTTTCTTTTTTTGCCAACAAGAGGTCCCGAGTGTCAGGACATCCAGCTCCCAGGACATTTGGGCATTTGGGGTCTAAAATCATGAGCTCACTGGGTCTTGGCTATGAAGTTAAAACAGCAGCAACTTCAAAACTGTTGCTGTGCGATGGAAGCATTCGCTCGGCGTCAGAAACGCTGACCAGTGCTCTCTCTGACTTTGCTTGGTTAGTTCTGCTGAGGAGGAAGCTGATACTTAGAGTTTCATGTGCCCAAAGTCAGCTGCCCAGAAAATGAGGGAGCTTAGATTTGAACCTGGAACTTGACCAACTCCAAAAAAGCCTGGCTCACAGTCATTGTGCTCTGGCTGTAAGAATTACTAAGAATAAATCTGGCCCCAAGAGAAGTCTGTGACAGGCACAGGTTCTCTTAAGAATCACGTGTCTGAGCAAGTGAAGAGTTGGGGGGGGGGGGTTAGAGAAACCTGGCATGCAATTACTGTGTGTTTCCAAGATGGTGGGAAATGAGAGTCTTATGGAAGAGAGCAAACATGGTCTAATGACATAAAGGCCTGAGTGGGTCACTGATACTCAAAGTTTAATTTTCTAATCTGCTGTGTTGATAGTGATTGGTTTTGCTTCCTTTACTCCCATCCCTGCCTATAAATACCCTGCAGAGGAGACTGCATTGTGCTCTGCTGCACTCACGGGGGGTGGGGGAGGGGAGGTTCAGGAACGCTTGTCTAGGCTAAGGTCACTGGAAACCCACTCACTAAATCCTGTCAGGGCCAGGGTAAGCTGCCAGAGAAAGCCAAAGGCCAGGGTCCTGGCCCTACAGGTGACAAAGTGGGTACCCCAGGCCCAAGGGCAGCTAGAATTCTTTCTGTTCATCTCCTATTCTCCCCTTCAAGCTGGGTACCCTGCCCTGTACAAAACCAAAGCAAACCCAAGCAAGCAAACAAACAAAAACAAAAACAAAACCAAGGAAAGTCACAGTCCACTAGAACTTACAGAGGTTTTCTGTCTCTCCTGGTTGTAGAGGAGCAATGTCTGTAGACTGCTTTGGACAGCAGCACCATCAGGGACCCCAGAAGACCAAGAAGAAGTATGGATCCCAGAGTGACGATGAACGGCACATACCATGCAGATGGGGAGTACATGTTTTCCCTGCGGATCTGGTAGGTAATCCTGGGCTTGGAGGGCAGAGAAGGGGAGGTTGAGAGGAGAGGAAGTGTCTTTGACATTCAGCATTGCAGTGTGTAAAGTGTCTAGGCCACCTTTCCCTCCTATTCTGCAGACCCAACCTCTGTGAGACTGTAGTTCCTGCTTCTAGCCTTGGCCTCTTTATTTTCTGTCCATTAGATCAGAACCCAAAAAAAAACTGGGGAACTGCGTATCAGTTCCTGACTTAAGTGCACTGTCTGTCTCTCTTCCCCTCCCTCACGTCTACAAGGTCCACAAGCTATTTCTCTGTTGCAACGCAGCATAATCCAGGGACTAATTTAGCCATTGTCTCTCACTGGGAAGGCAGGAGCCATGAAAGCTGTTTTATTTTTTTATACCTTGTAAGCTTTTCGGTGTTCGCTCGATCCAGCTGCCACTGCCAGAGGAGTGGGCTGTGATCACAGTGAGACTTCAAGTTCCGAATCTGTTTCCCAGAGCGGGAGACAGATAACCAACGAGTCATGAAGATCTCGGAATTGGAAATGTCGAGGTTGGTTATGCTGTAAACCTAAGAGACTAGGCAGTTTCTTCCTAAGGAGCGCCTGCCAGCTCTCCCCACTGCAAAGGTCCTCAGTGTTTGCTGTGGTTTGAGAATGGAACCCCACAGGCTCCGTAGGACAAGGAGCTTGCTTGCTGCCAGCCCCAGTGGTTAGGTGCGATTCCTAGAGCCCACCTGGTATGCAGAGAATATGCAAGTTGTCCTCTTATGTCCACACATGTGGGGTGTATACATGCTTGCGTGTGCGCATGCACATGCACACACACACATATAAATACATATGCACACACACACATATATACACATATGTACACACACATGCACACACATATATACACACATATGCACACACATATGCACACACACATGCACACGCATACACACACATACAAATACACACATGCACACACAATAGATAAGTAAATAAATAAATGCCATAAAAATCTCAAAAGCAGAAGCTGGAGAGGTGGCTCAGCAGTTAAGAGCACCTATTGTCCACATCAGGTGACACAATGGCCTGTGACTCCAGTTCCATGAAACCCAGTGCCCTCTTCTGGCCTCCGTGGGCATCTACATTTATGTGACGCATATACACACATGCAAGCATATACACATGAGCATAAACAAAACATAAAGAAACCTGCAATTAAAAATGAAGCCCCTCCCCCAGTTTAGGGGGCGGGGCCTAGCCACAGGCACCCTTGATGAGAGTGCACCTGCACAGGCTAGACCTGCTTCCTGGCTCCTCCCAGCTTGCTGCTTCTTGTGACCATGAGGTGAGGGGGCTCCTCCACCACACACTCCTGCTGCTATGATGCTTTGTCCAAGTGTCCATGGCAAGCAACCATGGCTGTGAGCCTACTAAAATTATGAACCAAAGTCAATGCTTCCTTCTTTCCGGTTTCTCTGTCAGGCTGGTCCCTGCTATGCAAAAGAAAGCCAACGGGTCTACCCTGCTCTCTACTCACTGAGGTCTACTTTTTTTTCTTTTTCCTTTTGCTTTCTGTTTGTTTGGTTTCGTGTGTGTATGTGTGTGTGTGTGTGTGTGTGTGTGTGTGTGTGTGTGTGTGTATGTTCAGACAGGTTTTCTCTGTGTAGCCCTGGCTGTTCTGAAACTCACTCTGTAGACCAGGCTAGCCTCAGACTTGGAGATCTGCCTGCCTCTGCCTGCTGGGATTCAAGCTGCATGCCATCACCACCCTGTTATTGGGGTCGAATGACTGCAAAAAAGGAGAGGTGAATGTTGCCAGCCATTGGCAAGACTCTGAGAAGCAGAGTCATTCATAGGCCATTTTCTAACTGGAGGGGGATGTCAGGGAGGGGGGAGGGGAAGGTGAGGAGGAAAAGGATGGGGGAATACAGGAGGAGGAAAAAATGCACCCTCTCTGTCCTGATGCCCTCCCTCGATACAGGCCCATTCAAATTCTATGAGTGAAAGTAACATTTTCTAATTTAAGTTCCTCACCTCTCCTTACCTCCCTACACTGCGAGAGCTTTCCCACAGTGGTGCAGTCTACCACAGTGGACAACCTTTGCTCTAAAACATATCCTCACATAGAAACAGTCTTCTTCCTCTTTTTGCTTTTTCTTTCCCACCCCTCTCTTTATTTTCTTTTTAGGTATCTTTGGCTATCCTGAAACTTCCTCTGAAGCCCAGGCAGGCTGTGTTCAAATTCACAGAGATCCACTCACCTCTGCTTCCTGAGGGCTAAGGTTAAAGGCATGTGCCACCACCACAGCTCACATTTTTCTTTTCTGTGAGAAGTCAGTGGCTCTGAGTCTGAGCTCTTACACAGATTCCCATCAGCGAATCCATGGCCCTTCCAAACAAATGCCTCAACGTTTTGCTTGTTTGTTTTGTTTTGTTTTTCTGTCTGCCTCACACTTCTGGGTCAAAGGGTTCCACTGCTATACATCCTAAGGACTCATGGCTGCAGATTCCAGGTCCCACATCCTTACCCTGGGAGTGGTGATGGTTGTGGTTGGATGAGGAATGACTTTAACACTCAGAGTCACTGTCCCTGTTTCAACAAGAGCCTTGGCTTTTGTGCTGCCAGACAGCAAGTTGTCATCAGTAATGTGGACAAGCAGCTGGTAGTCCCAGACAGTATCAAGGCTGCTGTAGTCAAAGCGGGAAGCCAGCAGCAGGCGCGTGATGTTGGAGCCGGCATTGGGAGAGAAGGTGAAATGATTGTTGATGTTGCCTAAAGGAGATTTGACCCATGAATGTTGGTAAATGAATAGAAAAGAGGATAAAATAAAGATACAGAAGAAAACTACATTTGTTTTTATTCCCTTAAATGTCTACACTTTAATTTTTTTTATATGTAACAGGGTTGAGTCTGTGATATCCTGCAAGTGAGGATATACTGGAGAAGAAGCCACAGTGCCCCTGTCTTAGAGCCACCAGGGAGAGAGTTAATTATCCTGGTGTGTGGGCAGCAAGACAGCAGATTGAACCATATCCCTAACCATGGACCATGCTCGCCTTATACCTGTGTGGAGCCTGTCTGGCCATCCTGGTGTCAAGGGTCCTGAAGTCCTCTAAAGGAAAGCACCTCCTGATATCACAAGGAGTTCAGGTCCAGGTTCTTGTGAATTCACCCAAACTGCCTCCTACACACACACACACACACACACACACACACACACACGCACACAGCTCTGTTGGGACCCACAACTTGAAGGTACCCAGGGCAAGAAGAACGCCAGCCCAAGCATGGCTCTTGCTCATCCTCCAGTATCTCCAGAGTCATTACTGGCTGAAAAACCAGGAAATGGAGCAGATGATGCAGTTTTTACTTCCTCAGCAGCGCAAGGCTCCATAAAGTCCGGGACACTCAGTGTGGATTAGCTCCATCCTCAGCAGGCAGCTGAGGTCTCCAGGCGCTATCTGCCCCTGGGTTTTGTGGCACACCAGCTCAGAGGTTTCCCACTGCTTTGCCAGGCTCAGCGGGGTGGCAGAGGCGGATTTTGAGTCTTTCATGTGGAATTGCTCTGCTTATTGGGGTTTAAATCTCTGGCCCCAGCACTTCATTAGAGGAGCTATTTTGGTCTCATTTCCATTGAGGGGTGCTCTTTCCCCCCCTCCTTCCCACAATGGCATATTTTTAAAGAGAGAGAATGAATGGAGCAGAGCAGTGTTGCTGAGGACATGTTTCAGAACGCATTTAATCTATTTAATCTATTCTTATCCCCAGAGAGGCCTGGGAGTCCCTTCCCCCCACGGCACTTTTCCAGGAAAAGAGGTAGTTGAAGAGAGGAAATAAAAAAATATTATATTCAATATATTCTGGGAATTTGGGGAGAGCATTCTATTAAAATGATTCATCCTTCCTGGGGCTTTGCAACACCATGTGGGGGTGAGTCTGGTTGTGGGAATATCCGGATGGACTAGATGAGACAGAGAAGCTGATAGCGCTGGGAAGCACAGGGACGCTTGGATTCTTCATGTAAAATACGCCCTCCCCAGCACTGTGCCCACCGCAGTGTATAATCTAAGACCCACTGCCTTGTTCCTTCTGGAATGGCCCAGGATTGTTGATACTGAGTCCAGTACCTGAGCCAATGGAGTATCGAAAAGAACTGGGGCTAGAATCAAGGTCAGTGCACGTCAGCTTGAAATTCTGAATGTTTGTGCCAACTTTTAGATCCACTGGGATGGCCATGAAGTAAAAATTTGGAGTACATACTGGCTTTTCGTCATTTTCTCCAAGGATGTTCACAGTAACCTAGAACAGCAGGAAGGTGGTTTAGAATATTATTACATGCTAGTCGGTGTGTGTAGAGATAGGGGTGCAGAGGTCAACTTGTGGTTGGACATTCTTTCCTATCACGATGTGGCCCCCAGTGATCAAACTCAAGTTTTCAGGCTTGGCAGCAATCACCTTTATTTGCTGAGCTGTTTCATCAGCCCAAGCCTTAAGAGCGAAAATGCACCGAGCATTCACTGTGTGGGATATGGAATTTGCATGAATTCATTGATTTAACCTCATGTGTTAGAGAGAACATGATAGCTCCTGTCTAGAGATGAGAAAAAAGGGAACTCAGAGATAGCAAGTAATTGACAAAGAACCATTCAAATAAATAGTGAGAGGCTGAGCTAAGATTTTAGTGTGGTTTTTGTCTTGATCCAAATCCTTTGCTGTTAGCTTCTCTGCTATGTGTATGCATGTGCAGCTCTCTCTCTCTGTCTCTCTCTGTCTCTCTGTGTGTGTGTGTGTGTGTGTGTGTGTGTGTGTGTGTGTGTGCGCGCGCACTGTCCCTTGTGAACCAGCAATCAGTCTCTACCTTTGGTGTACATCACAATGGTTCTCAACCCTGGATCTATTTCTTGGGTCCACTTGGGGTCCCTGGAGGGTGGGGCCCAGGCAGTATCTGTTATGTTCTGCAGTTGACTGTGCCATGCAGCCCGGCCTCCTGGTTTTGCCACAGTCTTACCTGTAGCCTGGGCTGACAGACCTACACTGAGTCCCCAGCTGGCATGCCACAAGCAGTCATGTAGATCTCTCATTGCTGTGTCTCAGGTCTGGTGAACTGACTGGAACACTGGCCAGCAGAGGACCCCACATTTTCAGTCCTGGAAGGGACTTATGTGATCATTTAGGCTCATCACGCTATTTAAAGGCTTATGAATTTTGAGCCATATTCATTCTCTTTTTGAAATGGAGGGGTTTCAGCTATTTCTAATACTGGGAGGAAATTGAAATATTCACTCTAGTTAGCTTCCAGAGTGGAGTCCATTCATTTCCATCTTTTAAAAAAAGAAAAACAGGCACCCTAGCAAACACAGCAATCAACTCCAACTTTCCCTGGATAGGAATATTGAGCCTCCTGAATCTCTGAGCACACCATCCCATTAACTCAACACAGGTCGCCAGAGGAACCGAACTACCCGGCCCTCGTTACTCACATGACTTTCCATAGAAATAGGGTCACAGAGATAAATCTTGTCCATACCCTCTCAGAAAATTGGGAGCATGACTAAGGAATGAATTCATCCTCTTCGCTGCAAGCCCATTGCTGTCCCTCCCACACAGGGCTGCCAGCTAGGTTGCCCCCCTTATACCTTTCCCCTTCACTAATGGATCTTTATGGCCATCACATAGCTCTTAGATCATCCTAACAATCATCCCACAGACACACCAGGGACTCACGGGGTGCTTGTGGGAGGCACCAGCACTCCTCGGAAACATGTCTGGTGTGGTATGTGAACTCCACACACTTGTGTGCGAGAATCTGCATTCAACAACAGCCTCAACATGGACCTCTGAGAAGCAGTGGCTCGGCAGGCATCTGTGATGGTTTGGATGTGGGTAAGGCTTGTACCCAATCTGGTACTGCTGTGTAGTGCCAGGTACTATGGGAGGTATAGGCTTGTGGGAGGTCCACAGGTCATTGAGGGGACTCAAAGGGATGGTGAGACCCAGTCCTGTTCTCTCCTTGCTTCCTGACTCTTGAAATGTAAGCATTATCTAAAACACATATTCCCACCACATGCCATCTTCACTAAAGGCACAAACAGATGGGCTTAAGTCTTCAGCACCAGGACCCAAAGGGTACCTCTCTTTACTTCAGCCATAGTCACTATGTGATTTTATCATCATGGTACAAGGTTGAGTCACGGGGTCACTGTAATATCTACTCTGTCAGGTGTGCATGGGGTGGGGCAGAAACAGGCAAGGCTGCTTCAGGAAGAGATTAACCAAATGCGCTGGCAGCTTGCCACTCACCACCAACCCATAGAAGAAAAGCAAGATCTAAAGTGCCCTAGGAGGAGCTTTGTTCCACCAAGTGGCTTTGTGGCTTCAGTAGATATGCCAGTGTCTTGCCATCAGTCTTAGTGCATCTCTCAATTGCTCACAAATGTAAGCCTCAAATAGTTCGGATCTTTATGTCCTGGGAATGTTTTTCACTTTTCTCTTCACTTGCCCATTCTGCCGTAGCCACATGCTGAGGGAGTGGAGACCCCAAGTCAACCAGCTGAGTGAACGTTAAGAGACCCAACAGCCACACTCACAGTGACTGAGCTCCTGTCCTCGCCGTTAGTGGCCTCGACCGTGAGAATGTAGACAGAAGTGGTTTCATGGTCTGCTTGAGTTATTAGTTGGAGTTCTCCTGTCTTGGGGTTAATCCAAAATATGTTTGGGTACTGGAGGCTGGACCCTCCTCTGGATACGGAATACACCACTGGACTCCGGGGGAAGTCTGCATCAGTAGCTCGCACCTGCCCAATCTGGGTTCTAGCTGCAGGAATAGATTATGCCTATTAGTACTGACCTGGGGGGAGGTATCCTCACTGCCATTGACAGACTGTTAGAAGCTTCCTAGTTGTCACAAGTCTGTGTGTTTATATAGTAAGTTTGAATGACACAAACAAGCATGCCATCCCCACTCCCAACCTTTAACAGTAGCACTGTCTAAAAACCTCTTGCACTTTTCAAATTTTCTAGAATGAGCTATTGGGACTGGAGAGGTGGTGTCTCAGTGGTGCTCTTTCAGAGGACCCAGATTGATTGTCAGCACCTACATGGCAGCTTGCAACAACCTGTAACTACAGTTTGGGGAGATCTGACTCCCTCTTCTGGCCTCTGCAGGCACCAGGCACTCACACAATGCACTAACATACTCGCAGGCAAAGCATTCATACACATAAAATGCAAATAAATAAGTATCTAGAAAAAGAACATAGCACTTGGTGAATACCGAGTGTAGATGCTTAAATTTAGTTATTTCTACTTATTTTTACAAGAGTTGGTACGGCTGCTGAAGTTCTTGTTTTGCAGTTGTTCTTTATCATAAATTATGTTCTTGTTGGAGGGAGACTCTGTTATACACTCCTACAGGCTAGCATCACGTGTGTGACCTTTGGAAGAAGGCCAAAGTCACAGTAGTGAGATCGGGGGATTTATTAAATATTTGGTCCTGTTCAATATGTAGAATACACTGGGCAAAGTATAAGGAGCAAAATGGGCTCCCTGGATCATCTTTTTGTGCTCTGTTTTGAGACATCATGTCAGAAAATAGAGATTGTCACAAGGAGAATAAAATGAGCCGGAGTAATTGGAGGAGGCTCTGCTTTTGATTTGGTTCTGTTTTTCATTATAGAAGAAAAGCCCGAGATCTCAAGGTACAAGGGTGGGATGCATCTGTTATATTTGACAGAATATGCTAGATAACATAGAAAGCTAACACTTATTATCTTCAAGTCGGAGAAAATGAAGAGAAACTGAAGCTGGGAGCAAGGATTTTTCTCTGTTTTTGTTTCTGTCTCTGTCTGTCTCTCTCTCTCTCCCCTCTCTCTTTCACGTGTGTGTTCTTGTTTCCTATTATCTATCTATCTATCTATCTATCTATCTATCTATCTATCTATCTATCTATCTATCTATCTATCTATCTATCTATCTATCTAATCTATCTATCTATCTATCTATCTATCTATCTATCTATCTATCTATCTATCTATCTATCTAATCTATCTATCTATCTATCTATCTATCTATCTATCTATCTATCTATCTATCTATCTATCTATCTACCTATTATCTCTGTCTCCCCACCCTGTGTTTGTGTGTTTTCTCACAGGGTCTCACATAGTCCATGCTGACTTTGAACTTGATATGTAAGAGCAGATGGCTCTGAACTCCTGTTCCTCTTGCCTTCACTTCCCAAGTGCTAGGATTACAGGCATGTGCCACTATGTCAGTCATAAGAATTTTTTCTTGATGGGACAATAGCTCATGAAAATCAAAGTACTATTATAAAGGCAGGGAGTAAGACTGCCAATGAACTAACGAAGGAGGAGGAAGTGCTCTTGCTTTGCCTGTAAATAAAGAAACTAGAGAAGTGGTAAATCTTTTCCCTAGTTGGAAATTCCATCTGGTGAACCAGTGAGCTGGTTAAAAACCACAGAAGAGACCAAGAAAAACTTCAGTTCCCAACACCAGGGACTGTAGGATGAACAGAATAAAGCAGACAGAAAAGGAAGCAATCAAGGCATTCAGAGAAATGCAGTTTAATCAAGTTTTCAAAATCCATGTTTCACCTGGAGGTCTCAGCAGTGGCAAGAGCAACTCAAGAGTGGGGTGGAGAGGAAGAAAGGGGGCAGAGGGAGAGGGAGAAGTCATGAAGAGCCTGAAGTCAGATGAAGCCCGGCAAGAGTCTACGACTTGGGACTTGGTCCCTACCTACCTGGTCTTCCCTCTGGCACATCAAACACGTAGGATGGTCTTTCAAAGATGAGAGGAAATTCATTTTCTGGGCTTGTTAGGATAGAGATGTAGATGCTTTCTAAAAATGGAAATAGACACAAATCCAAGTCACAACCTGTACTCGTTTGTTCACTGAGCATTTTGAAAGTACCTCCTGATGTGCGTGGGCTCGGGGATACAGGTGGAAACCTGGCTTCAAGACGCTAAGTTGTAGGTGCTCTGACACAAATACAAGCCACTATAGAACCCGGAGGAGAAAGTCTGAGATGATCCTGACAATGATTGACAGGGGCAAGTGGGCAGTATGAAGACAGGGGCAGTGTGGGGTGAGGGAGAGTGTGGAGTGGGGGATAGTGTGGGATGGGGGATGGTATGGAATGGGGGATGGTATGGGATGGGGGATGGTATGGAATAGGGGAGAGTGTGGATTGGGGGATGGTATAGAATAGGGGAGAGTGTGGGATGGGGATGGTATGGAATGGGGGATGGTATGGAATGGGGGATAGTGTGGGATGGGGATGGTATGGGATGGGGGATGGTATGGGATGGGGGATGGTATGGAATGGGGGATGGTATGGAATGGGGAATGGTATGGGATGGGGGATGGTATGCAATAGGGGAGAGTGTGGGGTGGGGATGGTTTGGAATGGGGGAAGTGTGAGATGGGAGAGTGTGCAGTGGGGACTAGTGCCTAATGGTGGACAGTGAGGTATGGGGTGGTATGGAGAGAGGGACAGTGAGGAATTAGGATAGTGCAGAAAGGGGAGGAGCATGGAATGGGAGGAAGAGTTCTAGCCACGTCCAAAACCACCTCGGTATAAAGCTCCTTGATTCTCTCTCTTGCAAGTGATTTGGTGCAGTTGAAGAGAAGGGAAGTTGGAGGGAGTGGGGAGGTGCAGCCACTGAGTAAGGCAGTAGCCAGGTCATAGAAGTGCTGTGTGCCAAACCCAAGAGTTTAACCATGAACTTGACAGGGAATGGTACATTGGCACTTGCATTTCCAAAAATAAAATCACTGACAGAAACGGTGAAGCCGAATGGGAAAGGAGCAAGACTGAAGAACACTCGAGTACTGTAACTCGGCCAAGAGGAAGAAGCTATCGGGGACCAATTGGTGTAACAGGGAGGCTCTGTGCCCCAAACCTAGAAGTAGTGAGTACAGTTTGGCCATTGATGCCCACGGGGATGCCATGTGGAGTAAGTCACAAAGGTACTTGCTTTTGTAGTATGGAGGAGCAGCATCCTGCACTTGGATTATCACATTGTACTCATTGCCAACGGCGAGGTTGCTTGGATTTTCATAGTCTAGATCACCAGTCAACTAGGTCAAAACAGATAATACGTTACATGGCACAAACAGCCCATTATTGAACTGCCAGGTCCGTTTTCATACAGTTAGTGGCCATGTAAATTGCCAGCATCCTTTGGGAAAGCATTTGCTAGGGCACTTGAGGAGCTGTGAGATTGTACTGTAACACTGCTAGAGAACTTCCTCAGGATTTAGCAGCAGAGAAACATGTCTCCAAGGATGCCCACATACCGGGCACTTCTGTCCAACAAACAAAGCTCAGCCTTTCAGGTCAGTGGGAGAAAAGCCCAATACCGAATCTTTTATACAGGAATAGTTCCCTTATTTAACATACTTATACAAATATATAGAGATACACAAAAACACATAGAAAAGAAACAAGAAAGCTATAGCAGACTGTTAACATGGTGGTGCTCTTCAGTGCCCCCTACATTTTAAAACGGTGGACATGGATTAAGAACCTAAGAAAAATATGAATTTCCCCAAAATAGAAATTAGTTTTTTAATGATACCATTACTCTCTAAGGGATTGAAGATGGCTTGGAGGTAAGAAAGGAGGCAGGCTGAGGAGGAAAGTAGTGGGTAACTTGCTCTCATGCCCAAGGTCCGCGGGAAACACCCCTCAAGTCCCGCCCACTTGCCCCGCCCTTCCTTTTTGCTCTTTTCCCCACACCCTATGCAGGATCCCGGTGTGAAGCAGAGACCTCACAAGCTTGTTGAGCCCTGCCTTTCATGCCTGCCCACACAATCTGCCTTTGCCCCTGCGCATACTTTCTGACTGCTCCTTGTTTGACTCTCTGTAGGGCCTCTGGTGTCCAGTGACGCAGAATCCATCAAGATGGCCCAGGCCCCGCTTTCTCTCCCTTGTACCTCATTTGAGGAGCAGGCACTTAAATAACAGAGGAGATGGTGTGCAGAGGGCACTGCCGTGTCTACAACGGCTCACTAAACCGAATGCAAACACAAGTCACGCAAAGTCCTGAGCACCCCAGCACAGCTCTGTGTAATGAACGATACTGAAGTCTGGGTAAAATAAAGAGCTCCCAGGAACACACAGCCACCATTAAGTCTCTCTGTTACCGCGGCTCTGAGAGGGGACTGCCTTGCAAATTTCTCTCTGCAGGATAGCAAAAGCACCATGCATGTTGGACCAGCTTCCCCGGTGTCCTTTTAATGATACAGTGACCATAAACTGACCACAATTCTCCCAGAGCCAGCTGGATGCTGTGAAAATCTGCGGCTGCTCCCCGCTCCAGATGGCGTGGTAAAGTTGAATTTGTTGTTTGGAGCTTCGCTGTCATCATCAAAGCAGAACTTGTTCAGGTCCAAAAGCAACGTCCCGTTGGCTGCTCTTTCAGGCAACATAATGCTGGCAAAAAGACATAATTCAATATTTTCCCCCTAACAAATGGCAACTGAGTAGGCCTCCTAACCTAGGCAGAAGCTAGATACCTCTACTTCATTTTCTGTTCGACAGGTTCTTGGCTGTCACAGTATCATCCTTACTGGTCTCACCAATTCTGCCCCCCCCCCCCCCGCGTCCTTTCTGAGTGCTTTTAACACAACAGTCAGAGGTATCTTGCTAGTGTCAGGTCATGACAGTATGCTCCTGAGAACTGACAAGCTAGGTGACCTCCATTCAGTCACCATCCTAACTTCAGGCCGTGGGACTCTTCTCCCAGGCTCCTACTTAATCTTTCTGACCTCAGCTCCTCCTTATTTACGCCCCGCCCCCTCCAGCTCCGCCCACCATTCTGGCCTCCAGTTGCTCCTTACATAGGCCACCAAGGCTCTAGCCCCAGGGTCATTGCTCCTGTGTTTGGAACGCTCCTCCCTCCTCCGGCAGCTCTCCAGAGTGCTCCTCAGAGTCTCACATAGCAATAGCTCGGTCCCTAGGAGGGTGCTCTTGGGAGGTGGTGGAATCTCTAAAGGGCGGAGCCATCCGAAAGTAAATCCAGTTACATCGGCATGCCCCTAGACTGGACTGCGGGACTCCACCCTTTTCTCTCTTTCAATCCCCAGTCACGAGGGGCATGGTTTTACCCTATTGTGGGCTCCTACCATAATTTGTTATCTTGCTATAGGGTCCAAAGCAGTGGGGCCCACCTATTATTACCTTCTGAAATCTCCGAAACTGTGAGCTGAACTAATCTTTCTTTGGTGTTCATTATCGAGATGGAAAACGGACGAATACCCTCCTTACATTTCCTTGAGTATCTAAGCTAATGTCACATTCTTTTAAAAAATATTAATGATTCCTATCCACTGTTTCATCTGTTGTTTGCCTCTTTATTTGCAATTCTTAGAACTTATCCAACACGCTACGTATTTTACTTTTCAGCCTGTGTATTGTCTACTTCCACCTAGAATATATACTATTCGAGGGCTTTGTTCTTTGCCCTGTCAATAAATATTTGTGAGATGAATGAATGGTAGCATGTAAGAACATGGCTGTGAAAAACACAAGAGAAATGAGATTTCCACACCCAGGCTGGAAAACCTTCCGCACATACCCCGCCACCAGTAACCCAGCAACAGTGCCTTTGTCAGCAGCAGCAGCCAAAATGTGACACACTTCCACAGTTGCTCTATGCAGATGCACTATACCCCGTTATAAGAAGCCAGTGCTTTCTCTACTGGGCCTCTTTTTTCCCTTTCACCCTTGTTCAGAGGCAGCTTCTGTATACCTCCCTCCCCAGTAAACCTCTTGCAGTAAATTTCTGTTGCTGCATTCCTTAGCTCTGACAAACCAAGGTCCTCTGCTGCTAAATCCTAATGCTGACTGCTGGAGTTTTAACTTGAGAGAAAATCCCTCAGCTCGCATTCTTCAAAGATTGGAAGTTCCTTGACATTTGTCCTGGAGGCTTCAGTGTCCTAGAGGCACATCTCAATTCCTCCCATTGTTGAGACAAACCCATTGTTCTCAGTTCAGAGGGAATAAGAGAGAGTTTATCTGGGGTCACAGTCCAACAGCACAAACTCACAAACTCACGGTCCTCCAAATATCATGGAATGCTGTGGAAGTGGCTCTATGAGGGTCACTATGGAACAAAAAAGTCATGTTCAAAGTATTTATCAAATACACTGGTGGGGCCCGCAGGTGGGTTACAGAAAAGCGGGGGAAACTGCAATACCTTTCAGATGTTATCTGATGGTGTTCTTTGGTTTCAGATTGGTGGAAGCCAGTGTCCTGCTAGGAATACATTTTAAAGTTTTGATCGTCACAAGGATGTTAGATCAAACACAGGTGGGCCACAAATGACTTTCAAAGGGACTGGATGTAGCCCAAGATAATTTGGCTTTGGCTTGCAACACTTTAACTCTCCATAATCATGGACTTCTACCATTTGTTATCATAGAATCTTTAATACAGGGCTCACATTTCCCCTTCCTTCCTTTCCTTCCTTCCTTCCTTCCTTCCTTCCTTCCTTCCTTCCTTCCTTCCTTCTTTCTGTCCATCTGTCTTTATTCTTTCTTTTTTCTTCCTTTCTTTTCTCCTATTTCTCTTTTAATCAAAAGACATTTACTAAGGGTCAACTCTGAAGTCCTAGCCTCAACCTCTGGCCTAGCCAAGCGTGGTTAGAGAGACTGAGGAAAACCAACTTCTGAAGGCTTCAGTCTGTAGAGGTCTGTGCTCACATTTCCAGTTTCTCCTTTTCCATATTCAAAACAGGCATTAGCTTTTGCTACATGACACACTGACCCCAACCCCAGTGACATGAAATATCAGCATTTACTGTTGCTCGCCATCCTATGGGTCATCTGGTAGCTCTTTTGGTTCTGGTGGGACATGGTTGGTCTCTGGTCAAAGGAAGGTGGATTAGGGATGGAGGTTTGGGCTGGGCCTATTCATAGGACTTGGAGTGGGAAAGGATTGCATCTGGTTCTCAGAGCACTCAGACTACGACAGGGTGTAAAGTCCTCTGATTCTTGGTATCATCTCTCTACAACCAAAGTATACTCCTTCTGCACTCTACAGCCTCTTCTGTGACAGCTCAGTAACAGTGGAGCAAGGATAGTGTTAGGCTGTGACCATTAACAGCATCTGCTTGCTAGAGAGGGCACAGCTGTCCCCGTGTGTTGACAAGACCACACTGACAGAAAGCACATCTGCCGTTTTGTTTCTGCTGTCACTGTGCAATGCCATGGTTTTAGTCATTGATTCTTCGAATAGGGACGTATTGAATACTACTGTGTGCTTTAAGAAGTATCTCTAATTCCATTGTCTCCAAGAGGTCTGTACCCTTGCAAAGAGGAGTTTGGAGGGGGTTCAAGGCTTATCTAAGAAAGCTAAAGCCTCTGGGCATGAGTCTTTCGTGTCTGCTAGGATCATTGCAAACCTGAAGCTCTGTTGTGATGGGGCAAGGCAGTGCAGAAGCTCTTCCATCTTGTCTCCTTGCTGAGGCCACTTTGGGTTTAACTAGATTTTGATCCCCTGGATGGAAAATCCCAGCTACCCAACCAAAGATGAGGATGTCCTAGCTAGCTTATTTCAGCTTCTGTAAGCTGCCAGTTTCTGTGGAACCCCTCTAGCCAATCCCATATCTTTGCTTCCGAGAAGCTGCCTGCTTCAAAGGGCTTACTTCTGGGAAGGCCCCTGCAGCTTCTGAGAGAGAAGCAGGGCATGGTTTCTGCCTTAAAACACTCCATGTTCTGGATACTTGGGGCTACACCTAGGTCCATGCCCACTTGGGTGTGGCCCCATCCAGTTTGAATAAATGGAATTTGTATTGGCTACACACTATATCTAAGTGGTCATCTGTGGTGAGTTCCCCATAATGCTATCACGTAGATCTAGGTCATAGATGTTTCTGGATCTAAGGTTTGATAAGAATACTGCAGAACTGGGAGAGCGCATCATCTAGAGAATTTGGGATCCTGGTGCCAGATTCTCTCCCTCTCTTCTCTCTCTCTCTCTCTCTCTCTCTCTCTCTCTCTCTCTCTCTCTCTCTCTCTCTCTCTGCCTGTTACATGCTAGGCACACACTTTAAACTACATCAGCAGTTCTGACATGGTCTTTCATTTCTCTGGGTATTTTTCCTACAAACATTTCTCTTGGGAAGCCACGCCCCCTCATCCATCACCCATCGATCCTTCCTTCCTCTCAGGGAAGCTGCTATGCTGCTGCTCTCCCTCACAGCCCTCAGAACCCTGGGGCCCTCCCTGGGCAATGGTGACTGTGCCCAACAGCTTCCGAATCCACCTCCTGCTCCCCAGCAGCGTGCAAAACACTCAGCCAAGTGTTCTGCAATTTACAACCCGAGCAGTGGCCATCTAGCTGCCTTTGGCGCCTCCACTGGAGCCCTGGGCTCATTCATCATCAACCTGGGAAAGCTACAGGCCACGGGAGCTTGTAAGGACCTGCCTCCTCCCGACTGTGTCCCGCGCCCCCCCCCCCCACACACACACACGCTCGCTCCCCAGACGCTGAGCCTCCAGCTCTCCCCCAGCTGCTCCTGTTAATGAATGCTGGCTCCCAGCCCACCCACTCCCTAGCCTATCACTTCAAAAGTCACAGTGTTCTAGTATAAATGTCAGAGGCCGTGGAGCTCCGTTTTCCTTGTCCTGTGGTTTTGTTTTGCTCGTGTGCCTGGCATTGTAACGGCTGGGATGGAGAAGGGATTAAAGATAGGATGGTGAGTACACTGGACAGGGCTCCTTAGTCCCACGGAGCCGAGGTTGGGGTTGAGGGGTGGGGTGGGGACATACAGGCTGAACTCTTGAAGTGAGGATTTCCATTTTCCAGCTCAAAGAAACAAGCCATTTCATGGTCCTGCCTCACGTCTAAGCCTTCAACAGCCCAGCTGAGAGTTACCCTCCCTGGAAAAGCCTGGAGGTGACGGGATGGTCTCACTATTTGGAATTATCTTCAATAGTGAATATAGTTAGCATAGTTACTGATTTACTGTGATGGACTTCAGGAATAATTTGGAGAGAAGATCAGGACTCTGTGGACTTGCCTGGATGACCTATAATATTCAAAATGTGATTTTACCAGGTAATATGGAACTCTGTTTGGAAATTGTCCTATCATCTCAGGGGACTCTGGACCGCAGGAAGCCAGAAAATTCAATGAACTTATTTGAGAAAAAGAGAAAATAAACAAAGGGGATTGAGACAGCATAGTCTGCTCCAGGCACTGAGACACTCCGTGCAAAGGAACAGAGAAGAGCCTGAGGGCTTAGGATAGCAAGAGAAGACTTCCCCAGGATACACTTGGACCACTGCAGAGGGCTAGTGTAGATGTAGATTTTCAAGGGAAGTGGGTGAGTCTGCAAAATTCCATTCCATCTCTAGGGTCCAGACTTCCTTTAGCAGAGTATGGGCTTAATTTGTGCGTGATGTTGTGTAAGCCACACCCTAATTATCTATGGCCCCCATCCCTCCCATCTAAGAGACTGAGCATCTTGAATGCTCAAGTTGGTTGAGTAGTCTACTAGAAGGACATCCATGACCTGGTGACTGCTGCCCAGGCTATGTGCCCTCCACAAGCCTCCCCAGTCCCCAGTCTACAACATGGTTTGGCCTGTGACTGGGTTAGCCAGGGCCTTAGCAGGAAGTAGATAGCAAATGAGGATACTTCTAGGAGACTCAGTAAAGAGATGATTGCAAAGGGCTGGCACATCTCTCAGCTCTAATAAGCCTGGAGCATCCTTGCCACACAGAGACTGGGAAGTACCAGTGGAGGGAGAAGTCCCTAAAACTGGAATCTAGGAACTAGAAGTACTGTGTGCAAAGGGCTACCTTACAAGAACTGAGCCACTCAGAACACGATGGGTGCAGGGTTGAAAGGGGGCAGTTGATAAACCATCCCCAGCCTCACTCTTCCCCTTTTTATGAAAGCTCCCCCATTGGTCAAGAGAAGATGGTCTGCAAAGAAGGGGCATAGGGTGAGGCACATGGTGGATCTGAAATGTGTCCAGACAGACTGAGAGCCACAACACAGATCCCCTAGCACTGAGTAGAGCATGAAAGTTGTGAAAAGGGGGAAGCTGGTCAAATGAACATAATAGCTATTGATAAGCCCGGATGGTCTTTGTCAAGGCTCTTTGCCTTTTGCATGGCCATGCTATGTATTAAATCTGCCCAAAATCACCAGGAGCAAACCCAGAAAAAAAAAACCAGTTAAAGATACCCCAAGAGACTCTGCCAATAAGGTCATCAAAACAGAGGCCAGTTCTGATACTCAGTTTCACTTCAGATGCAGGCACTCTGCCCACAAAGGGTCATTGCTGAGATGCACTCCACCCCCAAACTGACCCCATTCAGACTTCTGTGGGGCGCCGCTAATCTTCCGGTGCTGAGTCATTTCCTCAGCACCAACTAGTAAACACCTAGTTTGCGCCTGCGCTGGAAATCCCCGCCCCGGGCAGCTCCGCCTCAGGGATGGGGTGATCAGTGTTGAGCCAATCATGGCTTGCTACGTCCGAGGCGGGGAGAATTTCTTATAAAAGGGAGGGGCTCGGACTGCCTGGGGTCTCCGGTTGTGAAGCTTATGCTCTCCCTCTCAAGACGCATAAAGCTTGCTGCAGAAGAACCCTATCGTGTGTGGTGTCCTCATTCGCGGGCGATTCAGAGAACACTCACATCTGGTGCCGAAATCCCGGGAAAACGAAGAACAGAAGAACATCGCGAGCACCGTCGGAGATCCCCCGGTGACGGGGAGGGTCCAGAACTGCAGGAACTACGTCTCGGAAAGGTATGCCTGAATTTTACCTGACCCTTTCACACTCCCTTCAACTAACTGGGCCGTGGGAGGGATTGCCCGAGGCTTTAATCATCGTCCTCGTGGCCTTGGTTGTATGGTTCCTAGCCCTCTTCTTTTGTGAACATAGAAGGTTGTGTTAAATTGAAGTTCTTAACTGCAGTCTCCTTTAGAGTATCATGGGGGCTTCTCAATCAGTACAAACTTCATTAAAAGAACTTCTCAAAAGAAGGGACCTGAAGCTTGGGGATAGAGTTCTTCGCCGCTTTGTTGAGGAAGTTGATCGAGTAGCTCCCTGGTATGCGGTGTCAGGATCTCTGACACTGCTGTCATGGAATAAGCTAGGCAACGATCTAGAAACCTGTTCAGACCTCAGGTTGGGAGTTAAGGCCATATGGAAACTAGTTAAGAGTTGTCTTGAAGATGAGGCCTGTGAAGAGGAGCGAAAGAAAGGGCAAAAGGTTTTAGAAGCTATGCAGGAAGGTATGTCAGAATCCGAGCGTAGTGAGAGGATGGGTGTGCGCACAAAAACCGTAAAAAAGGCAAAAAAGGGAAGTGAAAAAGGACCTCCCGGGAGAAACAGAAAGGGAGAGAAGGGGAGCAGCAGGCCCGGGTTATATCCGACCCGAGAACTGGCTGCCCTCCACCTAAGAGATACCTCGGATTCTTCCGAAACCGAGGACAGTAAACTGACCTCGGAGGAAGAGGGCGAGTTAGAAGAAGAAGCAGTTAGATATAAAGGAGAAAGGTATCACCCAGATGAAGGCGGGCGACCTAAGTCAAGTAAGCCCGCGTCCGGTGTCTCCTCTAAGGATAGGAGATTGTTGGCTGCCGCCATTCCCTCCGCTCCCCCACCTTATGAGGCCCGGTCATCCACAACTTCCTTTTTTCCCCAAAAGATCCTCCGCAAGCTACAATTAGCGTTTCCTGTTTATGAACAAGAAGGGGGGAGAATCTACGCTCCTGTAGACTATAGTCAGATAAAAGATCTTGCAGAATCAGTAAGAAAATATGGTCCCAATGCTAATTTTACTGTTATGATTCTTGAAAGAATGGCACAAACTGCCATGACACCTAGTGATTGGCAAATGGTGGTTAAGGCCGCCTTGCCTACTATGGGACAATACATAGAATGGAAAGCCTTGTGGCATGAGGCAGCCCAGTCCCAGGCCAGGGCCAACGCAATAGCCCTTACGCAGGAGCAGCGGGATTGGACATTTGACCTTTTAACAGGCCAAGGCCCGTGGGCCGCAGATCAAATTAATTACCATTGGGGGGCGTACGCCCAGATTTCCAGCACAGCCATACGGGCCTGGAAGTCACTTAATCGCAAGGGAGAAACCACCAATCAGCTTACAAAAATTGTTCAAGGGCCCCAGGAGCCCTTTGCCGACTTCGTCGCACGCATGATGGAGGCGGCAGGGAAAATCTTTGGGGACCCAGAGGGGATAGGACCCTTTATTGAGCAACTGATTTTTGAACAAGCCACCCAGGAATGCAGGAATGCCATTGCTCCTAGAAAATCAAAAGGGTTGCAAGAATGGCTAAGAGTGTGTAGAGAGATTGGAGGTCCACTTAGCAATACTGGCCTCGCGGCCGCCATCATGTTAGCACAAAAGCATCCTCCACAAAAGAAGACCGGTGAACGGACCTGTTTTAATTGTGGTAAGCCTGGACATTTCAAAAGAGATTGCAAAGCCCCAGAAAAGAAAGGGGGGGTCTTGACCCTCTGCACGAGGTGTGGTAAAGGGTACCATAGAGCAGATCAATGTCGCTCAGTGCGAGATATACAGGGAAGGCTTTTGCCTCCATTAAATGTTCCTGCTCCCAATGTGTCAAAAAACGGGTCATTGGGCCCACGGTCCCAGGGCCCTCAAAGATATGGGAACCGGTTTGTCAGAACCTCCGGGATGGCGGAAGAAGCGACCCAGGAAGACCCACAAGGGTGGACCTGCGCGCCGCCTCCGACCTCCTACTAATGCCCCAAATGAGTATCCAACCAGTACCTATAGAGCCAATGTCACCTTTGCCCCCTGGGACCATGGGCCTTATCCTCGGACGAGGATCACTCACCTTACGGGGCCTAGTGGTCCATCCTGGGGTTGTTGACCACCTACATTCCCCCGAAATACAGGTCTTATGTTCCAGCCCCAGGGGCGTGTTTTCTATCAGTGCAGGAGATAGGATAGCTCAATTGCTGCTCCTCCCCGACACCCTCTGGGAGGGCTCCCCAGGCCCCAGTCCCAAAACGATGGGGTCATCAGGAACTGATTCAGCCTACCTTGTTGTATCCCTGAATGAAAGGCCCAAACTCTGCCTCGAAGTAAATGGAAAAAGGTTTGAAGGTATTCTTGATACCGGGGCAGACAAAAGTATTATATCCACGCACTGGTGGCCAAAAGCTTGGCCCACTACAAAATCGTCCCACTCTCTACAAGGCCTGGGATATCATTCATGCCCTGCCGTAAGCTCAATGAGTTTGACTTGGAAGGCTCCTGAAGGACAAAAGGGTAAATTTGAACCTTATGTGCTCCCGCTCCCAGTAAACCTTTGGGGGAGAGACATTATGCAACATTTGGGCCTAACCCTGTCCAATGAAAAAATTGTGTTGGGGGAAGGCTTGAATAAGGCAAAAAACATGATGCTAAAGATGGGTTACAGGACAGGCAAAGGATTAGGACGGTCAGAGCAAGGAGGAATTGAGCCTATTTCACCAGTAGGAAATATAGCCCGACAAGGACTGGGTTTTTCCTAGGGGCCATGGGGACGGTTCGGCCTATACCGTGGAAAACAGAGGACCCGGTGTGGGTCCCCCAATGGCCCCTATCCTCTGAAAAAATGGAGGCCGCAATACAATTAGTAAATGAACAACTAAAATTGGATCATATAGAACCTTCTACCTCCCCCTGGAATACTCCCATATTTGTTATTAAGAAAAGATCAGGGAAATGGAGGTTGCTCCATGACCTTAGAGCCATTAATGAACAAATGCATTTGTTTGGCCCTGTGCAAAGAGGCCTTCCTGTGCTCTCCGCCCTGCCCAGGGGTTGGAATTTGATTATAATAGATATTAAAGACTGTTTCTTTTCTATACCTCTATGTCCAATAGATAGGCCCAGATTTGCTTTCACCATACCCTCTGTTAATCACATGGAACCCGATAAAAGGTACCAATGGAAGGTTCTACCACAAGGAATGTCCAACAGCCCTACTATGTGCCAACTTTATGTGCAGGAGGCCCTTTCTCCAGTAAGGGATCAATTTCCCTCGTTAGTCATGCTCCATTATATGGACGACATCCTTCTGTGCCACAAGGACCTTGGCCTGCTTCAAAGGGCCTACCCCCTTTTACTTAAAACTTTGAGTCAATGGGGACTTCAAATAGCTGTAGAAAAGGTCCAAATTTCAAATACTGGACAGTTCCTGGGTACCATGGTGACACCAAATAACATCATACCTCAAAAATTAGAGATAAGAAGGGACCACCTCCATACCCTAAATGATTTTCAGAAATTGTTGGGGGACATTAACTGGCTTAGACCCTTTTTAAAAATCCCCACTTCGGAATTAAGATCTTTGTTCAATATCTTAGAAGGAGATTCGCACATCACGTCCCCCCGAACATTGACTCCAGCTGCTGATCTGGCCCTACAAAAGGTGGAAATGGCCCTGACACAAGCGCAGCTGCTCCGTATCGAAGAATCACAACCCTTTAGTCTGTGTGTCTTACAAACTGCCCATTTGCCAACTGCCGTTCTTTGGCAGAATGGGCCCCTGCTATGGGTTCACCCAAATGTATCCCCAGCAAAAATAATACATTGGTATCCTGAAGCCATAGCTCAGCTTGCACTCAGAGGCTATAAAGCAGCCATCACCCATTTCGGGCGTAGCCCCCACCTCTTGGTGGTGCCTTATACCTCTGTGCAAGTTCAGACTTTGGCCGCCACATCTAATGACTGGGCTATACTAGTTACAACTTTCCCTGGAAGCATAGACAATCACTATCCCAAACACCCGATCCTACACTTTGCCCAGAGCCAGTCAATTGTGTTCCCGCATGTAACGGTAAGAAACCCAATTAAGGAAGGGCTCATGGTGTATACCGATGGCTCCAAGAATGGTGTAGGGGCCTTTGTGGTCAATGGCAAAATATGTTCCAAACAATATAAAGAAGCATCACCTCAAGTAATAGAGTGTCTAGTGGTTCTGGAGGTATTAAAAACCTTCTCTGAACCCCTCAATATTGTGTCAGACTCTAGTTATGTAGTAAATGCAGTAAACTTGCTGGAGGTGGCTGGAGTAATCAAACCCTCTAGCACTTTAGCACAAATTTTTCAAGAAATACAATCAGTGTTGCTTCAAAGAAAATTCCCAGTTTTCATCACTCATATCAGGGCTCATTCAGGCCTACCTGGCCCCATGTCCCTGGGTAATGACTTGGCAGACAAAGCCACCAAATTAATAGCCACAGCCCTGTCATCCTCTGTGGAAGCTGCAAAAGGATTCCACAATCGCTTTCATGTAACGGCAGAAACGTTGCGCCGTCGCTTCTCCTTGACTAGGAAAGAAGCTCGTGACATCGTCACTAGCTGCCAAAATTGCTGTGAATTTCTGCCCCTCCCTCATGTGGGGATCAACCCCCGCGGCGTTCAGCCTTTACAAATATGGCAAATGGATGTCACACATGTCCCCTCCTTTGGTAAATTACAATATCTTCATGTGTCCGTTGATACCTGCTCTGGCATTATTTTTGCATCTCCCCATGTGGGAGAAAAGGCAACACATGCGATCCAACACTGCCTCGAGGCTTGGAGCGCTTGGGGACAACCTAAATTTATTAAAACTGATAACGGACCAGCTTATACTTCACAAAAATTTCAAAGCTTTTGTCGCCAAATGGGAGTAACGCATCTAACTGGTATCCCATATAACCCACAAGGTCAAGGCATTGTTGAGAGAGCACATCGGACCCTTAAATCTTATGTTGTTAAACAAAAAGGGGGCGCTGACGAAGCTATACCCCGTACGCCAAAAGTGTCTGTGTCATTGGCACTATTCACCCTCAATTTTTTAAATCTTGACGCACACGGTCATACCGCAGCAGAACGACATTGTTCTGAACCAACTAGACCCAAAGAATTAATAAAATGGAAAGATGTCTTAACCAACAAATGGAGAGGCCCGGATCCTATTCTAATAAGATCCAGGGGAGCTGTTTGTGTTTTCCCGCAGAACGAACAAAATCCATTCTGGGTCCCAGAAAGACTAACACGATTAATACCCCAAGATGATGAAGATCGCCCTGCTGATATTGGGAATCATCCTGCCCCTGCAAGTGACATCCAAACGGGAGGAGATCCGATGGGGAATAATGTCGACGTTCCCGCTGCCAATGCCAGTGACACATGATGCGCAAGTATTCCCCCGCTTGTTTGTGACCGAAGATACCTTAGGTTTACCATATTTACCATGGGACCCACAAGCTGAACGGGTAATAGATAATAGAACCTTTATATTTAAAGGGAGCTTGTGTTTCATCAGCGGCAACCCATCAAATTACTGTATTGGGTTATTGTCACAGGTCTCTACACTCATTTCCAATGTATGGGCCGCTAATGGAACCCACTGGTGTGCAAATGCAACTTCAATTATAGCAGTTTGGCCTAAAAGCATTATCCAACTTGTTAAACAACCCAAATTGGCACCCTTTTGCTCTACTAAGGAAGAGACATTGTCAATCTTACCATGGTCCGGTTGCCAATCTCGCAGAACAGGGACTATTGGGAATCACTTTACCTTTTCTCCCCCTCTGGCCAATGGATCATTCCATATTGCAAAACTCAATGGTCTGGATAACCCCAGGGCCACCGGCAACCCTTTTGATTTGTGGTTGCTGTGCGGCCTTAATGGCAGTTGCACAGATTTAACCCCCATAGGCTTTGTGCAAGGAGCACGTATTAGAAAGGGGGTATTGTGCTCACAGTCATTTGGCGATGAGTCCCCCTGGGCCTTCCAACAGACTAAGGATTTTGGGCCGGTGCCTGTATGCGTTTGGCCCCCTTTTTTATGGGTAGTTAGTAATTCCACCAGCTCACATGATTTTAGTCAGTTAAATTGTAGTGAGAATGCCTGTTATTATGTGATGTGCTGGAATGCTACTAAATTTCCTTTAGCTTTGATAATGCGCTTGCCCCGATTTATTCCGGTCCCGGTGGTGGCGCCCAGCTCTTTGGCCTTGTTTAGAGAAAAAAGAGATTTTGGAGTATCGGCAGTTATAGTTGGTACCTTAGCGGCAGTGGGGATCACTGCCTCGGTTACCGCCTCTGCGTTAGCTTTGAGCGGGACAATACAAACGGCCGATACCATCAACCAACTCTCGGCCTCAATCACTGTAGCCATGGATAAGGGGCATTTCGCATACTCCCAATTACAGGGGGGTCTGTTATTGGTGAACCAACGTATAGACTTGGTTCAAGAACAAATAGACATTCTTTGGCAAATTGCCCAATTGGGATGTGAAATGAAACTGCCAGGCCTCTGTATTACCTCCATACAATTTAAAAATTTTACCCGTGCTGCAAACCTTTCTAAGAATTTGTCCTTACAGCTGAGAAATAATTGGTCGATGGAATTTGATCAGACTCTCCAAGAGCTTCGGATGGCTATAGTAGAGATCAACTCCACGCGACTTGATTTTTCCCTGACTGAAGGCTTCGCGTCCTGGATTTCATCAGCCTTCTCTTATTTTAAAGAATGGGTGGGGGTGGGCTTATTCGGAATCCTCCTCTGCTTTGGACTGGCACTTAGCTTAGGGTTAATCTGCAAATTATATAAGAAAAATAATAGAGACAAAATCATGATATCCCAGGCGCTTGCTGCCCTGGAGCAGGGGCAATCTGCACAGGTATGGTTGGCGGCGCTTAAACAAAATTGATTTGCACCACTGGTCGCTGGCTGCCCATGCCTTAGCGGGTGAGCTTCAGCAGCCCTAGAGGATTGTAGAGCAATGCATCGCACAGGTGGTCCCCCCGTCCCACCTGGGGAATATGCCGTCTAAGTGGGGGTTTCCTGCCCTAGTCTTCCCCTCCTCGAAAAAATGGCAGAGGGACAGGTCGGAGCAACTTCGGGTCCCACTCAAGCCTAGTTGTTGCTTGCGGACATAGTTCTTACATCTCTGAGTAAGAGGATTCGGCCAATGTTCCCGTCCTCTCATACTGGGTGTCCAGTTGGTTTTATTAGACAAAAAAGGGGGAGATGTGGGGCGCCGCTAATCTTCCGGTGCTGAGTCATTTCCTCAGCACCAACTAGTAAACACCTAGTTTGCGCCTGCGCTGGAAATCCCCGCCCCGGGCAGCTCCGCCTCAGGGATGGGGTGATCAGTGTTGAGCCAATCATGGCTTGCTACGTCCGAGGCGGGGAGAATTTCTTATAAAAGGGAGGGGCTCGGACTGCCTGGGGTCTCCGGTTGTGAAGCTTATGCTCTCCCTCTCAAGACGCATAAAGCTTGCTGCAGAAGAACCCTATCGTGTGTGGTGTCCTCATTCGCGGGCGATTCAGAGAACACTCACAGACTTCCAGGGACTGGCTAGCAAGAAACCATGGAACTCAAGCTATTATGGAAGAATTCCCAATTGTGTGCCTTTTTGATAAAATAGCAGAAAAATGAGCAAGGGTGTGTGTTCTGTTTGTATCCAGAGAGTCTGATACCTCCTTCTGGCCTCTGTAGGGAACCAGGTAGGCATGTAGCGCATAGCCATATATTCAGGCAAAACACTAACATACATAAAATAAAAATAAACAATTATTAAAAGGCTTTAAACTGATTGTGAATTAACTGTGAGTCAAAGAACAAGTGAAAATAATATAACTCATGTCTCACGTGCATTCTGTATGTCCCCTTCACGTGTATGCAATTAAGTCGCGTCAGGTGAATTAGATTTTTGTTTCGTTTTACCCACTGACTTGTTTTGATTTATTCATATTATTTACTGAGATTTCTTTGGGAGTGCCTGGTTACTAATTCGACTCTCCAGCATCTATTACAAGTGCTAACAGCACCATTTCACCCCTGGCGGTAGTAAGTAAAGAAAAGACACAGTCCAGAGAGGGCCTGTGGTGTAAATGGAACAAAATTAAAAAAAAAAAAGCTGTAAAAACAGGTGGAAAGTGAAGGAGAAATAACGAGGAGGGAATGGAAATGGGTAAGGAATAACAAAACGATCTTTGAAGGAAATGGGACACCTCAAATCGGCTTGTAGACAGTCAGACCCCAATGCCATGCCTTATCAGAGAATCCAGGGGTCAAGCACCATCCATGAGGGGATACATTCCAACTGGTGACTACCTGAAGGTGAGCTTTCTGCATGTTGCAGGGTTGTCATTGATGTCTTCCACAATGAAGGTTATCTGCATGCGGTTCTCCTGACCCCCAGAGGGCCTGTCCCTCACTCGAACTTCCAGAGAAATGATGGGATTCTGTCTCAGTTCGCCTGCATCTCGATCTAGCCTTCGGGCCACTTGGATTGTCCCTGTCACTAAGGAGGCAAAGATTAGAAGACAATGGAGAACATAGGAAAAGACTGTGCCAGAATGATGATCAGCTTGCACTGGGAACAGCCCCTCTACAGACATGTCGTGTGTTTCTTTCTGGGTTTGATGTTTATTGGAACACCTGACCTGATCTTTCTCTAAAGCTATACTTTACAGTTCAGGGTTGGGCCCTGAGTACAGCACTGTCCACTGCTGACAGAACTGGTGGGTAGCTGACTTCAATTTGATCCACTGGATTCTCTATTGGAGAATCTGTTGCTAAGAAACACACATCGGAGAGTAAGTGAGCTACAGTTGGAGCTGCAGGCAAAAGCCCAGAACTTGAGCTGCTGAGGTCCTCTGCCCTAATTATCTGACTCTTTCTTATGAGATGTGCCTCTTCCTCCCCTCCCCTCCCCTCCCCTCCCCTCCCCTCCCCTCCCCTCCCCTCCCCTCCCCTCCCCTCCCCTCCCCTCCCCTCCCCTCCCCTCCCCTCCTCTCTTTCCCCTATCTTCTCTTCCTTTCTACTGTCTTGTGCTTAGCTAGATTTGCTGTCACTTTTATTACTTGGAACCAGAGTCTTAGTTTAAATACTCAGAAAAAAGGTGTGAGAGGTTCGGAGGTAGAGTGTTTGCCTAGCATAGATGAGGTCCTGGGTTTAATCCCCAGCACTGTGTATTGTATGTGTGTGTGTGTGTGTGTGTACTTGTTAAAAGTTCATTTTCACAACATCAGAGTGAACAGAATTCTCATCCAAGATCATCTATCCCCACATTCTTAGCTGTCTGCATTTGTCAATGTCAAAGCCTGCAGAAGTTTCCAGAGGTAGGTTCCAGCTGCTGGTTTTGCATATCCATCATTTCCCTAGTCCTAGAATATGTATTTGCTCAAGAGCGTATGGGGCCAATGCCACATAGTCTGGGATTGTCCAATGCTGGCTTCCACAAAAGCGTTATGTAAAATGAAGTCCAGTGGGCTGACATGACCTGGATTTATGGTTATAGTATAGTGGCTAAGAGGAGAGACTCTAGAATCATCTATATTGGACATCAAGGAGCCTCAATGAGCTGGGCTCTTGTACAACCACTGAACTCGTCTGGGTATCTCTCTAGCCCTTGTTTTTCCTTTGTAAACCATGGATGGTGTTAGTCCATTAGGTTGTAAAAGTACCTGGGAAGGAATGGGCGTGGCCCCTCTACAGAATGTCTGGTAAGTAAGTATTATATACGAATTCTCCACTAAGGTGGCTATTTCAGAGGAGAGGAAGCTCAGTCTCTGTGGTCGGCTCTTCAGATGGGAACATAACTGCCAAAGTCTAGCAAGCTGATGGAGAGAGACGCTGCTCTGTGCATCACCATTAGCCACAGGTATCTACTAAGCCTCTAAAATGGGCCCAGTCTGAACTGAGATATGCTTTAAGTATAATACACAAAACAAGCTTCCAAACAAAATACTATAAATATTTCAATTACTTTTAAATATCAATTATGTTGTAAAGACAATATTTTGGATCGTAAGAGTAATTTTTTTTTGGTCTTCTTTTGTTTGCTCATTTGTTTTTGAGACTCTGTGTAGCCCTAGCTGTCCTGGAACTTAGTCAATAGAACAGGCTGGCCTAGAACTCACAGAGATCTGCCTGCCTCTGCCTCTCAAGTGCTGTGATTAAACATGTGCACCATCACGGCCCAGCTCGATTTCATTTTTTAGAATGAGGCTATTGAAGATACTAACACTACACATAGGCTTTCATTCTATTTCAGTGTTGATATCATCCCTCTCTTCTGAATCCTTAGGAATGTGTGGATGGAGCAGGCAGCCCATGCATCTCCACAGGCCCACCTTCCTCAGAGTGATGGGGCTGGGGCGTGCTACCCTACAGCAGGACACCCGGATGTCTTAGACAGTAGCAGAAGCAGGAGGGCCTCTCTACTCTTACTCTGTCCACCTCTGAGTGAGCAGCAGGCCTTCATTGTAAAGACTTTCCCAGAGACCACAGCATCATGGTCTAAGAGGACAGAGACACCTGAGCCCCAGGCCTTGAACAGTTTATTCCCGGTTTAGGCACTTTGTCATCCAACCATAATGGTCCCTTCACTTCCTCATCAAACTCAGTAAAAAAAACTCAAATTCCCAGACATATGTGGTGGTAAATGCCTGTAACTCAAGAAGCTGAAGCAGAAGAATTGCTATGAGTTGCTATAACTCATAGCTACAAGTTCTAGGCCACCCAGAGCTACATAGCAATACTGTGTATATGTGGGGTGTGTGTGTGTGTGTGACTGGGCAGTGGTGGTTCATGCCTTTAATCCTAGTATTCAGGTAGCTCTCTGAGTTTGAGGCCAGGCTGGTTTACAGAGCAGGTTCCAGGTCAGCCGGTGCTATACAGAAAAACTCTGTCTCAAGAAACCAAAACCAAACAACCAAACAACCAACCAAAAAAAAAAAAAAAAAAAAAGAAACCCACCACAAAATGTAATTTTCTCTATGTCCTTAAGTCTTCATTTTTACACAGACGGTGACATGTGTATTCTAGTTACAGGGGTTGCACCTTAATCATAATGGCAGTTTAGAAAAATATTTTCATAGTCCCCATAAAGGTGAAAGGTAACCCAGCTGCTCACACACAGACCTCCTCAGACTCCACCATTTTGGTGGGTGTCTGCTGCCTTTAACACACCCTTTCCCTGACAAGAAAGGGTGAACCTAGATAGAAAGGCCTGAGGGAAGAGAAAGCATTGTAAAACCCACTCAACATTCGCATTCGAGGATGCAGGAGAGGCTACTGTGCATGACTCACGCTGGTCTACCATGAAATAGCTGCTGGTGGTAGTGATGCTGTAGAGGAGGCGGCCAGGAAAACCCTCATCATCAGGATCCATTGCTGTGATGTTCGCCACCATGGTTCCTAGAGGCACTTCCTCTGGGATGGAGTACACTCTCCTGGGGCTGAAACAGAAACACTGCAGCCGTGGCTAATTTGCAGGGCAGGGGAGGGTGCAGACTGGGTGGTAGGTATTTTGGTGTGCGCTAAATATAGCACTGCACGACTTGTGCTGCATCAACATGCAGAGAGAACACAGCAGCTGAGAGGAGGGGTGACTGCTGTCTGTATTTCACATCCTTGCGGATGCGAAGAAGAATGCCAGGCTATTACAGCAGCAATTTAGGTGGTCACAGCCGCTGCCTGCCTGCCTGCCTGCCTGATGCCTGTCCTATCGTTAACATCCTCTCACATAAAGACACTTCCTCTGCCCAGTCAGCTTCTCTCTTCCCAGTTTCTGTTCAAAAGGTGTCTGGATTCTTTTTAAAAACCCATCTGGACAAGATGTTCAGAGCCTCCGGCTTCTTAATTTGTGCCTGTGGATGATGCCCGAAGCCCAGTTTTGTGTCTACTCTAGAATCTCTGGTCTTTGTTTCATTCCCTCCCCCTCCCCTTTCGTTGTTGTCAACTTTCTTCTTCTTCTTCTTCTTCTTCTTCTTCTTCTTCTTCTTCTTCTTCTTCTTCTTCTTCTTCTTCCTCTTCCTCTTCCTCTTCCTCCTCCCCTCCTCCCCCTCCTCCTCCTCTTCCTCCTCCTTAGCTTGAGGATACAACTCTTCCACATGGAACCTGGGCATCTTTCCAGATGGCATTCCCCATGAGGCCAGCTCTCTAAGCCTCTGGCAGTCAGAAGTCATCACACTGTTCTCCAAGGGGCACTGTGCATATTATAACTCCACGTGCCCGCTTACTGACCTTTCTCAGGCTCCACGCTTTTGTAAAAGGTCAGAAGTGAGATTATTTCATGGGAGTAGAGTCACCTTTAATTTTCCTGTCTTAAGGAGCCCCTTTCCCATGTGGTCCCTCCTTGAAGGAAGGCAATCTTCGTCTCTGCTCTAAATGGCTGCCTTCATGTAGGGGGGCCTCAGATCATTTAGCTGCCCCTGTCTCACCACAGCTGTCCCATAGGGAGGGCCAGAAGAAACAGACACAATAGAGAGCCTCAGGCTGGATCAAGAGAGAAGCAGAGACAATCTGTAGCCAGGACCTCACACTAGCCTACCCCATGGGCCCAAGGTGGCTCCAATGCTTGGGCCTCCTTGCCCAGTGTCCCCCAGAGTCTGTGACTTTGGTGGGCTGAACCAGCAAAACCAGGGGTAGCAGGGGCCAGAGACAGAGTCAGAGGAAAGAGGCAGCCTGTCTTCTACAACCAACAGAATATTGTTTCTAATACAGGATGGTTTTGTCTTCCATCCACTAGATTGGGTCTAGTAACTTCCTAGCCAGGGTCATAAGGATGCTTGGTGGTCTGAATGATACAATGGTCCCCGGGAGTTTCTGGCATTTGAATATTTGCTCCCCAGTTGGTGATCTTCAAGGGGGAGGGGCTTAGAGGGTGTGGCATCACTGGAGGAAGTCTGTCTCTAAGGGCAGGCTTTGAGGTTTCCAAAGACTCCTCCTTTCCAATTTGATCTCTGCTTCCTGTTTGAGGTTAGAGCTGTGAGCCCTCTGCCGTGATTCTGGCTGCCATGTCTGCCTGCTGTCATGTTTTCCTGCTGTGTGATGATGGACTCTTATCCTCTAGAACCATAAGCTCCAATTAAACCCTTCTTTGTGTAAGTTGCTTTGGCTGTGGTGTTTTATCACAGCGAGAAAAAAGGATAATACAGATGTTTCGCTGCCTGCACAGACTGGTCCTGGCTTTCAACATTACTCCCTGGATCAGCAATGCCAGTGTCACCAGTGAGCTCCGTGGGAATGTAGATTACTGAGCACTTAATGGAGCCCTGAATGCCCACTGAAAAAGCCAGGGATATGCATATAGTCTCCAGTGTCAGTGGTGACCATTAGGCTTCCTAGGACAGTAAGAAGACAACATAGGGGGAATATTTAACCCATCTTTGACTCCTTCTAGGCAGTGGTTCCAAGCTGAGAGATGATTACAGCTAGACACATTTTTTGGTTGTCACAACTTGGGGAGGGAGCTGCTCTTCCCACCTTGAGGGAGATGCTGCCAAACACACTCCTTCACACAGGACAGCCCGGTCACAGAAAAGCATCTGGTTCCAGTCAGATGAGCTGCTTAAACCCTGCTCTGAAGCCTCTATAGTGTATGCTGGGTGTGCCACATCCCCATGAAAGGAACAAGGCTAACTTTTGGGGACAGTGCCTCAGACTCTCATGCCAAACAGTCTTTCCTTGGTTGCCCTGGTAGCCAATGTGGCAGAAGATAAAAAGGTTTAATATTTGATTTGGGTATCTAAGACTCATTCATGTCTGTAAAAATATATATCTAAACCTATACGTATACCTGTACCCATACACATACCTATACCTATGTGTATCTAAAAGATTGCCTAATTTCACATCTACCAAAATAGAGAGAACAAATATGATTATCATTCATATTCTAAATTCAGCTCCTCACTATACCTGGCTGCCAGAACTCAGGGCCACAGCAGGTGGGGCCTGTGACCACATTCTCTGTGTGAAGGGGCAACTTCCTCTCTGTGATGAGTATGCAGGAAGGCACTGCCAGGCACTCTTACAAGAGGACTTCCAGTGAGTACAAAGAAAACAGGGAGAGCTGGGAAGAGCTACTTGCTGACATCTGAAATAAAGTGATCTTCAGTCAGCACCACACACGGGGAAAGAGTAAATATGTCCGTGTTTTCAGCCTCCCAACAGAAACATCACACCCACAAAGCAGACAGCCAGACATCTCCACTCAGGGATGAAATGGGGAGACAGTCTCAACAGCAGAAACGGCACTCGCTGCAGTGGTCTTATCTAGACATAAGGTGAGGAGCTGTTTCCACATCTGCCTTGGCTGCGTCACACTCAGACTTGGTCACACCTGGGTCAGCTTGAAGATTTCATCTCGGAACCCACAATGAGACTTTCATGCTTCGTACTAGCAGAAGTTTTGAGAGACAAGGAAATAAGAAATGCAAGGGGTTGGGCAAGCTTTCAATTCAGCATCCAGTGTAACTCAACTGCATCCTTTCAACTCACGGCTGTTGAGGGATGGGGATGCTGGCAAGCGAACACCCTAAGCAAAATGAGGTGGTGTCCTGCCCTTGCTAGAATGCAGGCTCCTGCAGACACACCTTGATACCATCCAGGAACACTGAAGTAAAGCTGTCTCAGAGCCTAAGAGGTCCATCTTTAAAATCACAAGAGAGAACCAAGGAGTTTGAAGCTGCCCTCCGGGTGGCTGTTTCCCTTCCCAGCCAGACTGCTAACAGCTGCATTTTAGAAGGCACAGTACAAAGCAGACTGGTGCCCAGAGGAGGACTTGCTTTCTCTTCCCCATCCTATCAGTTTGCCTTTTTATCTGTGCTGTGGAGACTATTTCAGGCTCTTTGATTGCCAACCCCACAGCTATCTCCTTTCTAGACTTTTTGGGTGAATCCACAGAGCTGTGTGGGCTAATGACTCAGCCTGAGTCTGAATGGATATATCACAACCGTTTCTCAACCTCCTGGTTTGAGAAACCTACTGCTGTGTTTCTAGGCAATCCCATCTGAAGAAATGCCCAGGCTTTTTGGAACCCAGTACTGCGGACTGATGGAAACATCCCAAGGGGGAAGATTACTTGTTTCTGTAGTCGCCATACCAGAGTTAGTCTGGGGCTAGTGTAAATGACCAGAAACTTTTCAACTGTGGCATGTTTGCAAAGTGCCATGAGGTTGGCTTGAGGGATATAACAGCCTTAATGGCTTCCAGTCTTAAAGCATCTTTCTTTCACATGTGCTTTCGTGTCCTTATGTGTGCAGGTGCACATGCATATTGAAGCCGAGAACAGCCTTGGGTGCCACCCCTCAGGGCTGTCCACCCGTCCCCCACTTTCGAAGGCAGTGCTTTTCACCAAGTACACTTGGTTGCCTGGCCAATGATCCCCACGTTTGCCTGTCCCTGCCTCCCCAGCAGTGGGGTTTAGAAGTATGCAAGCACAGCCAGCATTTTTGCATGGGTTCTGGAGTTGGAACATAGCAAGTCCTCTACCGACTGAGCCTTCTCTCCAGCACTCTTAAAATGGTTTTGTAAGAACGCTACCTCCTTTTCGAGACAGAGTTTCTCTGTGTAGCCCTGGCTGTCCTGGAACTCACTTTGTAGACCAGGCTGGCCTTGAACTCAGAAATCTGCCTGCCTCTGCCTCCCAAGTGCTGGGATTAAAGACGTGTGCCACCACGCCCAGCTTATTTTTAGTATTTTTAAAGATGTATTTTATTTATGCATCTCTCTTCTCTTCTTCTCTCTCTCTCCCTCCTCTCTGTCTCCCCGTCTCTGCCTCTGTCTCTGCCTCTGTCTGTGTGTGTGTGTGTGTGTGTGTGTGTGTGTGTGTGTGTGTGTGTGTGTGTGTGTTTGTGTGTAGGCTAAAACAGAGCATTGGCTCCCCTGGGGCTGAAGTTACAAGCCATTGTGAGCTGCCTAACATAGGTTCTGGGATCTGACAAGCTGCAGTGTAAGAGCAGCAAGCACTTCTACTCCAGTGCCATCTTTCCAGCTCTGCTTTCACTTTTGATTCTCAGATAATAACTGTCTCCCGCCTCTACGTTTGCTACAGTTGCTTGTCTTTATTCATTCACGGCCATTCGTGCTGCTGACCCCAGGCACAAGATGGTGCTGTTTCCCTGTGGCCTGGGCCCACCCAGGGCAGCAGAAACTCAGGCTGCTTAGGTCTAAATCCCTGACTCTAAATCTCAAGTTATCTTCCTGAATCCCTGTGTGCAGTAGGCCATGGTCTTCCTTTGGGTCTGGGTTGAGGCCAGGTCCACCATCTTTCCCAACACACATACGATCTTTTCCTTATCTCAGCTCTATGTGGAAGCAGCAGACATGGCCAGGTGTCTTTCTGGATCCACCAAGCCAAGAAGAAACTTTGGTGTGCCAGTGGCTTTAGGACACCATTATGGTGACACCAGTGTGGGCTTTAGGGTTCCATTAACATGGGGCACTTTATTTAAAAAGTGCCTGTGTTGCATTTATTTTCTCTGTGTGTACAGTGACTCTCAAGGAGTATTGTGCTGAGCCCCACCCATCTCTCCATCATGTCTACAGTCCTATGGTGCATGTGAATGTAGGGGGTCAGGAGGTGTGGGCAGCAAGGGAAACATGGGGTTGAGAGGCATAAAGGACACAGGAGAGCTCTGATTTGCATCTCTTGTCTAGGCCAAGGCAAAGCACATCTCTGTGTTTTGTCACAAATGTGTCCAAGAGGGCTGTGGAGCCGATCACTTGAGGTTGGCTTTCTCTGTCCTGCATGCTCTCAGGCCTACCTGGTAAAGCGTGGGGTCTCATCGTTGATGTTCACAATAGTCACCTGGAGTGCTGTGGAGGCTTCGAGGTTCCCACTGTCTCTCACTCCCACAAGGAGGTTGAAGCTGCCAGGGGAAAATTCCAACGGAGAGAAACAAGCTTTGCTGACCCCACTTACAGAGAGGAGCGGGAAAGGCCACAGTGGAAGGCGTGAAGCAAGCAGCCTCCTTTCCAGCTGCCCGTTTCTTATGCAACTTCCAGAGGTCAAACGTGGCTTCCTCCCCTCTCTCGTTTCTCAGTCTGGAGGGATTTTTTTTTCACGGCTTCTACCTCCCTGGACAAATGTCCACTAAAGCCAGCCAAGCCTCTGCCTTTACAATGTCCCTGCCATCGGCCTGTTCCACTCTCAAGGAAAGGGGGCTCCCATTTTATTCATTCACTCGTTTGAGGTGCTGGCTATGGAAGCCAGGGCCTCCCGTGCACCAGGTAAACGCCCGGCCATTGACCTATACTCCATCCTCCATAACTACTCTACTTCTCGTGACTTAGAGCCAGGAGCCTCACCTGGTTTTCCCAAGGCCTATGGCCTCCATCTCAAAGCCTGGCCTCTCTTCAGATGCTTTCTAGTTACACTTGCTGCCTTTGCAGCCCCAGGCACTACCCTCCTTCTCCTGGTCCCCAGTTCTGGGAATGCCCTCCATTGTTCCACGTATGTCTGGCCAAGGTTTTCAGACTCCTGGAGCTGAACTCCTAGCCATCCCCCAGGTTCTCAGGAACCCAGTACCCTGTAGCCTCTGCATCTTCCTTGAGTTTTGAATAGCCGTACCTCAGGGATAGCCGTGCCTCAAGGATAGAAGGTCGTTGGCAAGCCTACCTCTTGTGCCCTGCTTCAAAGTCCAGTTCTGTGGTGGAGAAGAGGGTGCCATTTGCAGACATTCTGAAGTTCTTCGAGGGAGAAATGAGGAAATACTGTATACGACAAGGGGAAGTTAGAACTCAGTCAGTACCCAGTCAGGTGCGTTGGCTCATGTCTTGTCTGGTACTCTTGGCGTGTACAACATTTTGAATGATTTCAAAAGGTGTCTAGATAAGCAGCTCTGAGACTTCATGGCTGCCCAGGAGAAAGGCATTTAGATGTGGTCAGTCTGAATGCCTGCCCCTGAAGAGGAATCTCTAAAGAGCTGTTCCAACCGCTGAAATTTTACCAAAGGTCACTGCCTGGGTAAGTTTTGCTGCTAGCTCTAGTCTCCCTCTCCATGCCCCTGTCGTCTGACTTCTGCTTATCTGCAGGCTCTAACAGTAGGACTTGACTTTAATTAACACTGCTTAAGCACACCTATACTGTGTCAGATAGTAGGACCATACCCAGCCTGTATGAGACCTTGTGTTTATTCTTGAAAGAGTTGGCTATTAGGAAGTACAAACAAGTACCCGAGCATCATTTATTGAAATGATAGAAAGGAGAGAAGAGACAGTCATGACCTGAGAATGTGGGGGGCAGCAGGATTTAGAGCTGAGGATACACTGCTTTTAATTTTATCCTGGTAAAGGGCCATTAATAAAAATTGTCTCCTCACATATGTGGGTAGTTGAGGTTTTTTATTGTCCTTGATACCTGTGCCCAGTGCTATTCTCTTGACAGCTGTCTGTCGCACCCATGAAATCTAATAGAAACACACAGGCTTGTGCATAGAACCCACTAAGGACCAGGTCACAGGAGGTCCATGGCTGTGTTCCTCTACCAGTGCTCATCAAGATGGCTTCCTTGGCTGGGATATGGGGTCAAGGAAGTGGGAGAAGGGCTTGTATCAGATGGGCTGAGAGTACATGATCTGATCCTTCTCTTGCCTTGTCACTTAGGGACAATACCAACGGTTCCACTCCTTTCTGTTGTTGGGATGCTGTTGGTTGTTGGTTGGTTGCTATTGGTTACTGTTAGCAGAGGTTTGTTAAGTAGTCATGCACAAAGAAGAAACAAGAAGAAATTAGATATCCTGATGACAAAGGTCAAACCTACCCCAAGGAACTCGACACCCTAACTATCAGGAAGCAGTCCAATGAAAACATCACTCCCTTTCCCCTCTATCCTTTTCTCTCTCCTATCTAGTGTTAGGGAGTTGGAAGGCTAGAGAAACATGGAAGAAAAAAGAACCAGCAAAGAAGCAAAGAAAAGCTACACTTGTCACTGGGAAAACTGAATGAGAATTCACGATGTTAAATATGAGGGGCAATAAGAACACACTTTATAACCCTTTATTTATTGCAAAGAGCTCTTAGGTTAAGAGGTTTCCTTATCTATGGCTAAGATGAGAGGTGATCTATCCCCAAGGCCTTAGACTGTGAGCCCAATAGGCAGTGGGGGATTTAAAACTAGAATTATGGGGCCCAAAGTCGAGGGTCAAAGATGCACAGCCAAGGTCTCTAACCAACAATGTGGTGTGTGATCAACGTGGAGTTCCTAGGACCAAAAGAGAGTGGCCCAAAACTAGATTAAAGGTTTCATCTTGGGCCAATATAGAGTCTTTAAACCATGTTTAAGAAGTAGTTACTTTCTGTTTGTTATATAATGATATCTTTCTAGTTGTAATGAGCATACAGTTACACAAAATGGAAGAAGACAGAAAAAATATTAAAAGTCACTAACTGAAATCTGTGTGTGAAGGCTCATCATTTTGATGTATTACTTCCTGTTCTTTCTGTGCAAACACACACCTTCCAAAATCTCAAGATGATGTGCTAATCGAATGGCAATATTGTTTTCTTTTTATTTCTGTCTTGAGCGTTTTCTCATAGCCCTGTGTCTCCTATCAACCTGGATCAACTTCTGAGAACAGAAGAGACCCAGTGTGGTCTGGATGTGATGCCCAGAGACTCATGCCTTAATTCTGACTGTCCAGCCTAGTTAGCGAATGGCAGCATAGCATTTTAAACATGGGTTTATTTAACAACACCCTCTTGGTGTTCATTTAGGGGTTTTTGCTCAGTTTCAAGAGAAGACAGTTGGGCAACTCCAGGAAGCACTCTTCTGGGACCTTCTCTCAGGACTGTACCGCCTCTCCATTGTAGATTCAGCTTTGCAAGCCCCATCATCTTTGTAGTTCTTTGCCTGAACAGCAATATGTTAGCCATAAGCTACCTTCATGCAGAGGACTCCTGTGTCACTGGGCTGAGTCTTCCTTGTAGGAAATCCTCACATATCAGTAATGAGAGTCCCATGCTGAGTGGGACATGACATTAGAATGAGGTTTTAGGAACCCATGGGGACATTTACCACATGCATCAGACTCAGAATCTTTCCGTGGTTTTATAAAACTCCGGGAGACACATCTATCTACTGGGTTCAAAGCAGTGGGGACCTTGGGATATAGAGACGGTAAATATGCTCTGCCTCTCAAAGCTTATGGTAAACCAAGGGAACAGAGCAATACAGGTAAAGCACTGCAAGAGGAGCCAATATAGGCAATTGTAGGAACAAAACCTCTTATGCACATTTGAGATACAACATCATCAACTGGGATGGTAAATTATGTAAGTGATTCTGGAGAAAGGCCTTGGAATTTGACTCTTGGTTCCACCACTTCTAGCTCTGTGAGATTGTGTAGGATAATAACAACAGAGCCTACCCATGGAGAAATCTACAACATGCTTGTCTTAGTCACTGTTCTGTTGCTGTGGAGAGACACCATGACCAAGGCAACTCAGAAAAGAAAGCATTCATTTGGGAGTGGCTTACAGTTTCAGAGGCTTAGTCCATTATCATCATGGCAGAGAACACAGCCACAGGAGGCAGGCATGGCTTTGGAGAGTAGCTGAGAGCTACATCCTGCAGTGAGGGTAATAGGAGCTGGGCCTCGTATGGGCTTTTGAAACCTTAAAACACATCCCCAGTAGCACACTTCCTCCAACAGGGCCACACTTACTTCAACAAGAACACACCTCCCAATCCTTCTAATCCTTTCAAACATTTGTACTCCCTGGTGTCTAAACATTCAAAATATGAACCTATGGGGGCCATTCTTTTTTAAACCACCACACTGCTATGACAATGCTTGGAACACGCTGGACCCATGCTGGGTGGTAGCGTCTACTGTTCAGCTAAAATGTAAGATCCTGTTATAAAGGTGCAGCTCAGGAAAGCATTTGCCTCACATGTACAAGGCCCCGAGTTCACTGCCTGGCCCTCCAGCACCTTAGAAATTAGAGTAAGGTCCTAATGCAAAAGGCGTCCTTTGTGTCCCTGATCCCCGTGTGTAACAGCAGCTTCCCCCACACAGGTGCTCAGTGTTGTTAGATATTCAAAAATGGGGTTTTCCTCCTTCTAATTTCTCACTGATGAGAGACCAACATTCCTATCTCTGAGATATCTTAAAACAAGCAGAGGATGGTGCTGTGTGTCTGCAGTGCCAACACTCACAGGGCAGAGCTGGGAATATTGCCGCAGAGTCAGCCCTGCATTTCAAGGTGTCTCAAAGCCAACCACGGTAGCACCAAAAGTATTGACAACAACAATAAAAAAAAAAATAATGCCAGCCATTTTGTTAAATCGTGGTAATACTATATGTGACTATGAAACCATGAGTTTAGCCTGGAGTCTCAACAACAACTGTAGGAAAGAGACAGGGAAACAGCAACAGGTAAAATTGGCACTGGTGAACAGAGACTGGGAGCATGAGGGTTTATTTGTCATTTACATTATGCTGATTTCCTAGAATATTGATAATCTCTAAATGTATGTATGAATGTATGTATGTATGCATGCATGCATGTATATAATGTATGTAATTATGTAATGTATGTAATTGTATGTACTGTAATGTATGTATAATCAGTGCTAGGCTAATTCTCGTTTCCTTCTGTCTCCACGCTTTGTTCACGAGCACACAGTTTTGTGCTCAGAAAGAAGATAATATCTGTAGACTAGAAATATTGTGTCATGTGGCCCCCTGCCAGCGACTCAGTAAGGCTTTCTGTAAAACCTGGCATTCTCGCCTCCTTTTTAAAGGCTTGTTTAATCAAAGCTCTCCCTTGATATTCATTCTTGGAAAACAGAAATTAAATAGGATGAAAAGCAACTGCAGCCCCTCTCTGCCCCAGTCCTGGCTGAGAAAAGTCCTGAGTAATCAGATCAATTCATCGAACAAATGCTTGTTAGACAAGCTCTCTGCTTTCCTCTGGGACTCTCCCTGCCTGCCTCCCACTGTTCTGTTTGCAGGCTCCTGGTGGCTCCTAGTTGCCGGTGGTCACAAAAGCTTCCTTTTGGAAGACACAGGCCATCCTTCCTGCCCTATTCACTCTGCAGAATGCTTTCAGTTTAGCCAGAGGGAAGGGGAGGTAGCCCAGTTTCCAGAAATGTCAGCTCCCAGGGGGCTAGCAACCTCTTCTCGGCTCCTTGCTACACTGTGGAAGCAGCTGGCGATATAACCAGGGGTGTCTTACCCAGCCATCCCTGGCTGTCAGCCCTTCAGTACAAAAATCAACATGAATTCAGTCTTGTCTTCTAGGAACAGGGCATTCGTGTCACACTGAGCCAGTTTCCAGATGGAAGCAAGAACCCTTATTTTCTCAAGTCCAGGGAGTAACAGTGACAATTCAAAACACTAAATTCAGGACCCCTCGGCCCCTCAAGGTGCACTAGCCCACTATGTGCTCTCAGATGTGGCTCTGGTGGGCCTTGTCCTTCTCCCCATTCCCTCTACCTTGCTGAAAACCATTAGATTACATTCCTAAAGCTAGTCATCCAAGTCTATCCCCTCAGTTGGCCACTTCCTCCCTTGAAGCTGACTACCAAGGTCCAGCTATCAAAGTATTGCAGTCCAGCAGTCATGAGACCCCTTTGGGCTACCCTAATTAACATGCCAATGTAAAATTAAGCACCTCATCCTAACACGGGATTTCCTTTTTTTAACCTTTATAAACGGTCATTTGTCCATGGGCCACATCTGTCCCCTTTCTATCCAGAGACAAGTCCTTTCCCTTCCAGGACAAATACCCCTCCCCGCTCCCTTGTTCCCTGCCCTTTCCCCTTCATCCTCTGTCTCCTGTCTTTTTCTCTTATTCTCTGCCCTCTGTACTTATGGGACAAATAAAGATCCTTTCTGCTGAGAACTTGGTCTTGGGGCGTCCTGAGCCACTACCTTACACACAAACCCACCCTCACCAGAGGAGGAGCACACCGAATGGGGTCTTTCAATCAAGCTGGGAGTTAGAAATACAGTATGCATGTCTGCTAGACTTCTTGGTGTAAGTGAGCTATTTTGAAGCAAGCAAACAAACGAACAAAAAAAAAAGCCCATCAATTTCTTTCTCTTTTCTTCCACGCTATTCCCATTCCAGCTCTGGGGTGGCAGGTGAGAGGAGAAGGAAGGAAGACTTTACTGAAGAAAGCGACACTGGTATAAAGCTGCCCCACTGTGGTGCACCCTGGCATCTGTCTGTGTGGAAGAGCTAAGTGGGGATGGCAGCCACTTAAGTGTTTTTAAGAGACGTTGACAAATTTATGTTTTGGGAGTTTTGTAGAGCTTGCTTACTTGTTTTTAGAGACAGCATTTCATGTATCCCAGACTGGTCTCCAACTTGCCATATAACAGGTTTTATGGCATCCTAAGGACTGAACCCAGGGCTTTGTGCATGTTAGGCAAGCACTCTAACAATTGAGCTACGTCTTCAGTGCCCAAAGCTGATTTACTATTGTTTGCCTTACTGATAAAGCTCCAGCTCTAATCCCTGTCCCTTCTCTGGGAGGAAAGCCATAAGTCTTGAGTCCTGTCTCTGTGCCCCATGCTCTGCCAGTCTTAAGGGTAACAATCTCCAGTGCCCCGAGAGTCTCCCCAGAAGCACGCACAGCCTGTAGCAGCTGTGGGTCTGGGGATGGAAACGTCCAAGACCGAGGGCTTTTCCTCTGTGAGCCTCATATGAGGACCTAGAATAAAATGACTTTTGCTATGACTTCTAGGGGTGACCTCAGAGTTCCCAGGCAAGACATGTTGGGGAGGGGAGGGGATGTGGTGGAAAAGCTACCAGGAAGGAAAGGGTGAAGCACCTTGGCAGTGTATGGTAAAAGGTCTGAGCCCACTTCTGGGCTTGAAAACCTACCCAGACCCACAAATCCTTGAGCACAATTCCTCATAGTTGTTCTCTGACATTCACATGCATACTCCCAACACACCAATAGTAAATACATAGATAAATATGCCATCTATTCATGAACTTTATCGGTTCACTTAGCATAGAGTACTCATGGGAAGAAGGAACGGCTAGGCTCCCCCTCAGAGTCATGAGTATGAAGATGTGAGAGTGTTCTATTGCTCTACTAATGGTAAGGGCATTGCTCTTTAATTTAATCCCGTGTCTGTCCTGGTGAGGACTACGTACACTTCATTTCATGCAAAAGGCCTTCCTTAGTGGAAGGGTCTGAGAAAGCCCTTTAATGAAGGACAGTGCACTAGATCACGTTGCCTCCAGCTGCAAAACCTATTAGCATCCCCAGAGTCTCCAAGGAGGCCCTCAGCAATGAAAGGGATGCAGGGAGAGTGGGAGCAGAAACCTCCTTCCGCAGGTGGGGAAATACCGAGTGGGTACCAGAAGAAAGCCAGAAGCCTGAGCATTCACAAGCAGTGTCTTTCCCTTTGTGTGCAGACTCTGGACCCCAGCTCTACCTGTACCTTCATCAGAACACAGAAGAAACCCCAGAGGACATAACTATATCAAGATGTAACCTGAGCAACCACATCAGCCCATGTGCATGTCACCACCCAGGACCTTAAATGTGGCAGGTCTAATGGAGGCGAGTGGAGGAGTAATGTATACACCATGTTTTAATAGCATATGAAAGGTGAATGTCAAATATCTCGTTTGTCATTGGATGGTATGGTACATATTCAATTAAGCTATATTGTAACTATCATAACGTAGGAGGAAAGAACAGAGGGACGGGTCTGTAGAAAGGAATTGACATGAGAACATCCTTCAGAAGAGCTTTATTAGGAAAGACATTTCAACCATTGTGAGAGTGTTTGTGTGTGTGTGTGTGTGTGTGTGTGTGTGTGTGTGTGTTACATCATGCCCATAGTCACCATGATGAGAACCTGAAGGAAAGGTTTCCTTTCCTTAGGTTTTGATGAATGATGGGACGGAGGTTCCAGAGCCTGGGAGTTAGCCTACATTCCAGGAAGCAGGTACTAGTTCAGCCTGGGCAGCAGAGGGAGTGGAAGGGGCTGGGCTGAGTCACTGCAGGCCCCTGTCAGTTCTTTGTCCTAAGGGACAGACTGCAGGGTTGTGTGGCCTGATTCATGCTACATGGTTTCTTGTACTTTTAATGTGACTACTAGAACATTAAAACCCTATGCAGTACTCGCCTCTGGCTGCACAGGTCTGAACGGTAAGGAACAAGGGCTGTCAAACCAACATGCAACTGCATGCTTATCGGGTTTCTTTTAAACGGAACCAGTGAAGGAGAAAGGCGGTGGCATCTAGATTCACCCCCATTTTACATGGTCTGTGATGTGATGTCACTTCCTTAAACTGGGTACCGACTAGAATGTTCTTCACTTTGCAGAGTCAAGGTTTCAGTGTGTGTGCTAGATCTTTGTTGAATCTACCCTTCATTTGGGGCACGGATCTCTTATGGAGCCCATCAGCAAAAGGAACAGGCACAGACCTAGTCCAGGTGGCTTTCAGGACGTGTTTAGGTGCTTACTCAAGTCTGTTCTGGCTCAGCTCCGCGGTTCTGTGCATTGCACGACAAAACAGTCTGAAGTTTGCATGCCAATTCAGTGTTTGCCTGCTGTGTGCAGGAATCTGCATGCTTTGTGCAGCCTCATCTGTTCTCAGCATATGCTCAACCTGTGAAAGCATTTAAAACCAGTGTCCTAGCCTTTCTGACCTAACGCCTGACCATTGTGCAGACTAGACCTACATCTAGATCGAGATGTAGGTCCACTACATCTAGACCCCGCAGCTCCAAACTCTTGGTTACTTGAGCAGTCAGACCTGTGAGTGTCTGAAGTTCCCCTAAGGTTGCAACTTCAAGTCAAAGGTGATCAGCATGGAGTTAACCAATCCAGAGTTAACCGTATCCTTTCTGCTTTGCATTGAAAACTCTGCCTCTTGGCACCCCTCACTCCCTGCCCTCCTCCCCTCCCCCGTGCCCAGAAACAAACATCTAAGTACAAAGGCCAGGGAGAACTTAGTACTGCCTAAACCATCATTACTTTTTTTCTAGTCTTTGATCCTTCTAGACGGTGTTAGCTGTCCATAGAGCTGTATGGTCCCACACATAAGTTAAACCCATCATTAGTGCTTTCTTTGACAAGCCAGAAGTACCTCCAAACAACCCCACAGTCTGTACATGCCCTAGATTTACATTTCCTCCCAAACAACTTGACATAGCTGCATAGTTCAAAGGGAGCTACTTTGCTGCACTGGTGACAAGAAACGTAAGTTAAGTTTTTCTCGACTTGTGGCTACAGAGGGCTGCCTCCCTTCCAGGACAACTGCACCTGGAATGGGTTTCTGCCTGACTGGACCTTATGCCTACTGTATAACTTGGAGATGTCTTAAAAGAGAAATTTAAAAATAGAAATCTAGCTAGGTTTAGTAGAGTTCTTTACCTATACCCTGTGGTAGTTTGAATGACAGATGTTCCCCATAGTCTTGGGAGTTTGAACAATTTGTGGCGATGTTTTGGGAAGTTCAGGTGGTGTATAGCACTAGAGGTAGGCTTTGAGAGCACAGAGCCTCGCCTACTTCTGGTTTGCTCTCTGCTTTGTGTGTGCAGTTTAAAATGCGTGCCAGCAGTTGCAGCTAGCTGCCATGCCCTGCCTCCCAGCCAGAATAGCTCTTCTTATCCCTCTGGAACCATAAGCCGAAATAAACTCTTACTTAAGTTTCCTTGCTCATAGTGTTAGGGTCCAAGAACTGCTGAAGGAAGAGCCCAGACTCAAGTCATATGCAAAGGCAAAGAGCCTTCACTGCAGAAACAATCAGCATGCAGGGGTCAACCATTCATCAAAATGGCCATCCCTGGGGGCAGTTCGCAGGCCCCTTTTTATGCAGAACTAGGGGAATTTTCCAGAACAGTTCGGTCATCTCTAATGTGATTGGTAGGGTCAAAGCGGTGACATTAGTACAATTTTGATTGGCTACTATGTTAGTTCTTCTGTATTTGTTGAGACCTTAGAGAGTAGGTTAGGCAATCTGAAACTTCATTGGTGGGTTCTGGGAAAGCTACATGGTTGGTTTCTGGTTGGCTTGTGCCAGGTGGGCTGTGGTCTGCATTCCTGTGCCATGAATGTTCAGCCACAGGATAAGCTACCCAAACTCTGTCAGGCTGCCCAGCACAGATGGCCCATGCTGAGGTAAGACCTGTCCCCATCCTTGGGCTTCTCTACAGGCTGTTCTTCCGAGGGGGGATTTTACAGCCTTGTTCCTGGAGCTGGTAGCTTCTAGCCTAGTTCCTCGGACTGATGGCTTTGTGGGAAGTGGCCAGGGGGTTATGGTGGTGAGTTCCTGGAACTGATGGTTTTCCTTTTGTTGTCAGGCTTGACCTTGAAATGGAGTTTATGTTGTCCTCTGAGAAGTTTTATTTTATTTTATTTTATTTTATTTTATTTTATTTTATTTTATTTTATTTTATCTCCTTGCTTCTTTTCCTTTGGTGTTTGTTTATTTGTTTGTTTGTCTGGTTGGGGGTTTTTGTTTTGTTTTGTTTTGGGGGGTTTTTTTGTCATTGTTTTGGGGGGAGGGTGGTTTTTTCAAGACAGGGTTTCTCTGTGTAGCCCTGGCTGTCCTGGAACTCACTCCATAGACCAGGTTGGCCTCAAATCCAGAGATCTTCTGCCTCTGCCTCCCAAGTGATTAAAGGTACACACCGCCAGCAGCAGCACCCAGCTAGTCATAGTATTTTATCAGAGCAACAGAAAAGTGACGTCTAGAGACCTCAGTGCAGCCTATGATAACTTGACAGCTATTGCCCCCCCCTCCCGAGTGAGGATAAATGCACACATTACACAGAGAACACAGTACCCAAAACATAGCACCTTGGAAGTTGAGAAAAATGAAGAAACAAGCATGTCCCTTTTGTCCCTAGCTCCTCTAATGCTTTGCCTTTGGTAGCACATGATAAGAGTCATCTCTGGGGCTTCCTGCTTTATACTCCAAGGCTTAGAGGAATCTAAATAGGCACACTTCACTGAAGCACCCCTGTTTTGCTTTTGATTTGTGTTGGTTTTTTTTTAATCAGATTATACTTCTACATAGAAAAACTTAACTTACATAGAAAATGTTCTACTCTTGCATGGAACATGAGTGTAAACCACATAATCTGTGGCTCAGAGGGTAAGAGCACTTGGTACACAAACATGGGGATCTGAGTTCAGATTCTGGCACTCGTGAAAACAAACAAACAAACAAAAGACAGGTGAGGTTGAAAGTGGCTGTGACCCTCAGACATGGGAGCCTCACTGGGGCTGGCTGGCCTCTGCCTATCTCCAGGCTCAGTAAGAGACCCTGAGTGAAGGAAGTAAAGTCAAAGACTGATAGAGAGAGGGTCTTCCTCTGGCCTCTGTAAATGTGTGTGTGTGTGTGTGTGTGTATGTGTGTGTGTGCATGTGCGCATACACACACACACCCCTCCTATCCTCCACTGTGGTTATATTTTCTGTTATATTTGCCCTCCATAACGAGTATGCTCTTAGTAAACACTCATTTAAAACACTTACTGTTTGTTGTTCAACAGTTTGTTCAGAGATTGAGATATTCTACCCTGTAGGGAAGCATCCTAAGCAGGAAGGTAAACAACTCAAAATAGCTTCAGGAAGTCCTGAAATGGACCAGATTCCCTGCCAGGGTAAACAACAAGAGAACCGACCAGCAGCCTGGAAGAGGTTTAGACCCACTGAGGTACCTGGAAAGGACTCTCTCCAAACTGTCGTGCTGCCTGCAGGCTGCGCAGTGTGCCCTAGGTTCCCAGGCTGTGAGCTGTCACCCATGCTGAGGTGTGCTTTGGTGATACCCCATCTCTGAGTCATTCCTGCTGCTACAAGTAACCCCTCACCCATATTACTGTAAGGAAGCCCAATAAAACACATTGGTTCCCTAAGTTGGATTTCAGTGGTGTCCATGCTTTGGTCTGCCCTGGGGTGAGCAGATGTATGTGTAGCGCCTCCCCAGGAAAAGTTTTGTCACACAACATTGTTACTCTCACTAGAGTAGACGGCCACCCATTCCATGTTCCTTTCTTTATGCAAACGCTGACACGACTGTATCTTGAACACATGAATGAGTGAATGAATAAATGAATGAATGAATGTTTTTGAACAGAAGGACATCCTCTAAGAAGAACAGCTATCTGTTATTACAGAGATGCCTGCCGTAACCTTCCAGTCGCTGTTTCAGATCCGGTGGCTGCCTACATTGAAGCAGGGGGATTGTTCCCATGGATCACTTTTTCCTGTTTAGAAAAACTGGTCTTGTCGGAGCTACAAGCCCACAGTGAATGGGAGCATCAGGCTGTGGTGTTACTGATGGCTGCCTGTCCCGTGTGAGAGCATTCCTCTCTAGACGCTACGGTTGGCAGCTGGGCACCTGCTCCCTTGGTAAATGTTTTCCTCCCAGTGCGTTTCCTTCAGCCTGGTCCAGGCAGCTGCAGGGCAAGTTCAGCCTGTGCAAAGCAAAAAGAAGCACCCTCCGAGGTATAGATAAGAGGCTTTCCCTGTGGTTTGCTGGGTCTAAAAGCCCCAGCTCCCAGAAGGAAGCTGACTTTAAATGGGAGAGAGGAGGCCTCAGCTGTCTTTCGACACTCTGGGTCCAGTCACTGCTCTGCACCAAAAACCCTTGAGATTTAACTTTCCCTTAAAAAGAAAACCGTCTTGGCTACAGGCTTGACTCCATCTGTTAGAAGGGATGCTAGTACCTGGTTTGGGGTGTACTTAGTGCTTATGTTTAAAATCACAGAGGTGGCTTTGTATCTGGTTGAAAGCAAACGCCACCAGCTTGACCAGGCCTGGGCCAGGTGGCTTCCCGTGCAGCCTCTCACATGAGCAAGGTGTGCCTGTGTCAGCTGCTCTTCTGTTTCTGCTGTCATGGGCACAGGTGCTCAACGAGATCACAAAGCACTAGGCACCTAGAGCCCTGGCCAGACCTGCTGCCCCTGATGTCCACCTGCCAGGCTGGGCTATCAGGTTTCAGCCCCAAAGCTCGTATGGACAGCAGCAGCCCAGGGTACTTACCCCAAGGGGTATGCTCCGGCTTGTGTCTTCTGGGTCAAATGCCTCCACCTGGTAAATGAATCCAGGGTTTGTTCTTTCTATGACATAGAGGTTTAAACCTGTTCCAAGTCAAGGGGGAATAAAAGTGTCTCATCAGACGGAGAACTCCAACACCAGCTATCCAGATGCTGCCACTAAACAGAACCAACTAAGCTCGCCGGTGTCATGGGACGGAGAGCAGCAAGGATCAGGCCTGGGGAAAATCTACTTGAACAAAGTTCTTTATGGAGATCTCTACAATACTGGGTGTCATGTCCTCAGTCTTCAGGCGCCTCCTCCTCCACTGGAAGGTGACCCCAGACTGTTGTTACTTGGGAAAGAGGACCAGGATGAGAGAGAAGCTGGGGAGTCACCAGTGTGCTAGCATTCACATTCAGATCCCTCTTCTCATGTTAAACCGACCCTGTGAACCACACTTGGACACCCAGAGGAATGTTTGTGGTGAGAGGAGCAGGAAAGAGATGGAGGAATCTAAGGAGGTCGCAGATGCTCAGGGAAGGGACCAAATGCTAATTCCATCTGCTACGGTGTTCCTAGTGAAAAAGGGCAGCAAGGACCTGCTGTAGGCTCTGCCCCACATGGCTTTCTGAGGAGTGGCTAAGAACATTAAAAGGAACATTCCTTGTGGAATGCTGAAGATGTCATACCTGTCCCCTCCTTTGTCCTCCTAACAGATCCATAATAAGGAATACATTTTAATGATTTCGATAGTGTATTAGGACTTTACAGTGGAGGAAACTGTTGGAAAGGCTAGTGTTGTCTCGTGTAGTAAGTGATAGGGTCAGAATTCAGATCCAGCCTTAGGGAAAACTTGGATGTGCTATCAACTAAAATAGGAAAGAGACTAGAGGAAATTCGGAGTGGGGGTAGGGTGAGGCGGGGTATAAAGAGTTTGGTTTGAGAGTCTTGCTAAGTTTGAGAAGTCTTTTAGAGGTCCAGGAGACACTGGGGAAAACAGATGGGTTTCTGAGTGGTGAGTTCAAAGAAAGCCCCCGAGGAACTGTGGACTTGGGGTTCTCACTGTACAGAGAAGCACACACAGCCCGGAGCTTGGCGACATCTGATGGATGGTGCCGCTAGGCTCCATCATCTGTATTGGTTGTTTTTTAAGTTTATTTATCATTAATGTCTCTCTGTGTACATGTGAACACATACGCACACCCGTGTGCATGATTCATGTGGGTGTGCATGCCATAGCATACATGTAAAGATCAGAGAACAGCTTTGTGGGCCAGCCCTCTCGTTCTGCTTTTATGTAGGTACTGGGTATTGACCTCGGGTTGCCGGACTTGCATAAGAAGAAGGTTAACCTGCTCAGCCATGCCTCACCCTTATTTATTTATTTATTTATTTATTTATTTATTTAATCTATCTATCTATCTATCTATCTATCATCTATCTATCTATCTATCTATCTATCTACTTATTTATTTAGTGATATTGGGAAGTGAACCCACAGCATGTGATACAAGCATCCCACCACCAAGCTACCTCCCCAGCTTTCCATCTCCGTAGAACGTCCCCTGCCTGTCTGTCAGGCAGGCCCAGGGCATGCAGTGCCCACAGAGCCCACGAGGGCGGGAGAGAGAATAAGACAGCTGGCCAATGGGTGCAGAATATGTAACAAACCTCTGGTGGGCCGAGCCCAGGTTCTTCTAGAATGCTACATGTTGATGTTCCCATGCTCAGCATTCTTCTGGGACTGAGAGGGACAGAGAGAAGCACAGATGCAAAGCTCTAAAAGCTGCTGGGTGTCGCGACTGGGCATGCTGAGAGGAAGACATCCCATTTCTCCCCGCTCGTTAAGCAGCTGCCTTCTCTGCGGAAGCAGCTGCTTGTTCGTTTACTTTTTCTGTTTGGCTCTATCCCGCAGGGTCCTCCCTGATGCCACTGCCTGGGTATGTCTCACCTTGTGCCAAGATGCCTTGGAACTGAGGAGGCTCATTCACATCTGTCACCTGAACAGTCAGGACTTGCACATCTGTGACACCGACGTCATCCTTAACGTAAATCTGCAAATCGAATACTTTCGGTCCTCTTTCAAAATCTAGTTGTTCTTTCCCGGTGGTGACCACCTGAAATGAAACACTAGGTTCTCAGTATCCACGGGAGGGGCCGACTTCACAAGCAAGCACTTCGCAAGGGGCTTACTAAGAAGGAAGCATCCCACTCCCGGTGACCACTTGTCACTCACTGACAGAGGCAGCCACTCTTCTGACTTAGCCATCCCAACATAAGCCCCGTGACACTTCTCAGAAGCCCCTCCCGTGGGTGATGCTGCTTTCCATAGGAAAGAAAACTATTCTGGAAAGATGCAGAATTTTAGTACCTGCATACTTAGTACTTAGTGCTTAGCACTAGACCCTCAGACAGGCCCCTCCACTGTCCTGGACACAAGTCCTATAGTCCCAGAGACATTGCTATGGTTTAATTATCCTCTAAAGTGCGTGTGTTGAAATGGAATGAACAGTGTCACAGCGCAGGCTGGTGTGAGCTAAGCAGTAAGAAGTGTTGGTGGGTGCTGAGTGCAGCGCTCTCCAGAGTGCACCAATGCTTTATCCTGAGTGCGAGCTCTTACAAACTCAGGCCAGCTTCCCAGACTTTCCTTGATCAACCCTCTTATTCTCTTCCCTGTCCCCTCACCAGAGTGTTTTGGTCATATCCTTGTGCAGTAAGAAGGCCCTGGAAGATATCATGATGACATTGGACTTGCCAGCCTCCAGAAACAGGAAAAAAAATCACTTTCTTTTCTTCATAAAAGAAAAACAAGTCTATGGTATGTTGTTACAGTAGTATAAGTCAGACGGAGGCAGATATCTGGGACTAAACCTCCTCTCCTCTCCTCTCCTCTCCTCTCCTCTCCTCTCCTCTCCTCTCCTCTCCTCTCCTCTCCTCTCCTCTCCTCTCCTCTCCTCTCCTCTCCTCTCCTCTCCTCTCCTCTCCATCTCTTTCTGTGTCTCTGTCTCTCTCTGTGTCTCTGTCTCTGACTCTCTCACACACACACATACACTCTCTCTCTCATACTCTCTCTCTCTCTCTCTCTCTCTCTCTCTCTCTCTCTCTCTCACACACACACACACACACACACACACAAATGTAAATTGAACCCAGCACTAGACAAGTACTCCACCATTGCACTGGATTTCTTCTAGAACTTTGGCTGCTACCATGCCCAGGGCCGGGACACTTCTCATGGTGTGATGAAAGCACTTGGCTCTGGTCCCATTCCTCTGCGGAACTTCTGTGCAAGCCCAGGGGAGTTCCTGTCCCTTTAGCTTTTTTTCCCTCTTGTGATTATAACTCAGAAAACCATTCCTGTGCTAAGTGAGCAACTCACACTTTACAGCAGAGGTGACGGTCAGGAGGGAGGAGAGTTTGCTGTGAGCTATTTCTGTTTAGAGAAGGCTGCATGGAAGAGGTGGTGGGCACCAGGTTTGACCTTGCAAGATCTAGGCTGATTACAAGAAGAGATGACAGACACGAATGAGCGTGTACAGTGGAGGAAGACAGGGTGAAGGTGGAGAAGGGGACAAGGTGGCCTGGTGTCAGCAGACAGCCTGTCTGTGGACAAGCCTCATAGCCACTCATCCAGAGCTAGGCTATCTATTCTGTCTGTGGAAGGTGAGGCAGGATAAAGACATCATTAGCAGAAACTCTGCACCGAATGAACGTCAAAGCTCGATTTCTAGTAACGAAGCTTTCCCATGCCTCAGTTTCCCTGTCTGTAACATGGGAATCAAAATAACACCAGCTGTGTAAGGTTGTGGTGGGGTTTGAGTGAGCTGACTCAAGGGCTGGGGTCCAGCATGGAGCACTCTCAGCAAGGGTTGGCTTCCTGCCTGAGGCACACACAGCCACCTGACCAGGCTCCTGTAGAGACACTCAGTGCCTCCTTATTTATACACCAGTTTCCTCTCAGGCTCAAGTCCTCCTCTGTGTCCCCAGTTAGATGGTCCTTTCCTCCCACGTCACCCTCGGGAACTAGCTTGAACACCCCACAGGAAGCAAATAGAGTCCTCTCAAGTGTCCAGATTTTATATCTTAGAACCAAAGGGATTGTGCTCCTACCAACACGAACAGAAAAACTGTCTTTTCTTAGCAGTGACTATCAAATGTTTATGCAACTGCCTCTTGCCAAGCCAGTCATGGTATTTTATTTATCACAACTGTAAGTTGGCGAACATCTCTCCACTTCACATATAGGGAAACTAAGTCAGGGAAGGGGAGGGGAGGGCAGGGCAGGGCAGGGCAGGGCAGGGCAGGGCAGGGCAGGGCAGGGCAGGGCAGGGCAGGGCAGGGCAGGGCAGGGCAAGGGCTCTCCCCGGCCACCAGAGGGGAATAGGGAGCGTCAATTTGGCTGAAGGAAATAGAGCTGTAGAATTCTGGGGTAAAGAGTAAATTTGGCTTTATGTATATGGACTTTGACATTATCCTGAACAAAGCTGAACAAATTAGTTTGGGTCCACAGTGCTCAGAACCGATACTGGGAAAAGAGGAGTCAGACTAAGCCACGGGAGGATGAAGGAGAGAAAGGCCTTCACAGGACCTTGGAGAGCTCCTCTGCTGCTGCAGGGCCCACTTGCTGTCCCTCCCCTGGCTGGATGGCTCAGAGCTTTCCTTATAGAGTCCAGGAGAAAACTCCTGGCCCATGACTAGCCCTGTAGGGCTGAGGAGACCCTCGGCTTGGCAGTACTGGGCTCTACTTGTGAATTAACGGCTCCTAAAGATGTTAAAAATGAGAGCTCCAGGGCTTCTTGCCCTGGTTTCCAGCTCAGCTACACATTAGTGGTGAAAGCCAGGACAAACTACATAGCCTTCCTGTTCTTCATTTCCGCATCTGTGGATAGGAGGTGATGTTAAATCACAACCCTTGTACCTTGAGGATTTCAAGGGCAGGAGTGTGAGAATCATTTTCAGTGGTGTCCAGCACTCTGTAAGTGTGAGCAGTTGGCAGGGCTTAGGGGAACAGACTGGCAGCAGCTGCTAAAAGCAGGCCAGATGTCACGAATAGATAGGCAGGGCAGCTGAGTCCTGGAGCCAATGTCTGGATCCTGGGAACTTCCATAGGACAATGACTTGGGGCATGGGTTCTGCAGGCCAGCTGTAGGGCCCTGATCTTTCTGCTTCTTTGAGGCTCTCCTAGTGATGTGGAGGATGAGCTGCATTTAAAAACAGCAGAGTAGACTTCCTGGATTCAAGGTCACCTGGATTCAAGGTCACCAAATTGTCAGATTCACCTGTCAGAACAGGGTCTGGAAAATCAGGGAAAACAGAGACAGAGCCCACAAGGCTGCCTGGGATTTCAGACTCTGGAGATCACCATCCGGTGCAGATCTGATTTATATTGTTTAGTACAAAAACTTAGATACAAGATTTCAGCCAATTAGGATGCAGTTATGTAACCAAGAGCCAAAAAGGGCATTACACATGCTGTCCTGCTGAATCTAATTCGCTAGCCTATAAGTCTGGGGGTGGGGTGGGGGTGGGTGTCAATCACCCAGGAGTATTTTCACAAAGGTGAAGGGAGTAGCCATCACCCCTGGTTCAGGTCCTTTGTTCTGTCTCAATGGTGGCTTTCCTGGGAGCCACTTTACATGGCGTCCTGTGTATGGCTGGATCAAGATTCTGTGTATGTCTTCTTTGCAGACATGGGAGCATAAGGGAGAGGCTGCTTACCTCAAAGTTGGTTGCTGACAGTCTGTTCACCCTGAAGGCCTCAGTGAAGGGTCTTGGGTTGACGACCAAGGGAAACCCTGGGATCACAGGTGACAACGATACTGATAAATTCACAGAAAACTTGTACACCAAAGTGGCAGGTGGAGCGTTCTCTGCCACGTTGCTAGTGGCAGGCAGGTGGACCAGGTGTAGCGCTTCCCCTCCTGTAGATTTAAACGGAGGCAAGGTGACAGAAACATCAAGGCATTGGCTGGAAACAGGCTCATCGCTTGGCTGGTGACTTCGTTTCATGGCAACAAAGGAGACTGGTCATTCCCCGAGACTGAATGCTTTCACTAAGCACTGGAAGTGAAAACATGGGGTCTTCTGGGAGCCAAGGAAACAGCCAAACCAAACAGGCATGAAATCTGCTGCTGCTGGAGAACAAAGCCTGCAGTCCTCACCCCCCTCCTTGCTGCCCTCCTCCTTCCTGACCTTGTTAAGAACCGGGGAAAGAACCGCTTAAAGGCCTTAGTGGGCTAATGGCATCCTTTCTCTTGCAGGGGCCCCAAAGATTCTGGACGTTTCTTTTTCTTCTTGAGGCACTGTTGGATTCATGATGTCATCTGAGAATCGAGTGTGCGTGATTAGAGAACTCCAGAATGACGGGGGATTTCTCCTCAGCCGTTAGCAAGTCAGGACAGTGAATGGGCTGTCGTTGTTGGAGGCTGTTTTGGGGCATCCTTTAGAGGATCAGTCAGGACTTCTTGCCTGATGAATCCCCATTTCACAGAGGAGAAAATGAGAGAGTCAGAAAGGCACATGGATTTCTTTGAGCTTCACTAGAGATGGGGGGTTTTATTATTTAAGTGAAGCATGTCCTATCATGCTTCTCCCAGGAAAGACAAGGGGCCATCACAAGGTAGCTATGATTCGTGCCAGATTCAGCCACTGCGGCGGAGGCCTCATGGTTTTACAATCTTGCTAACAACAGTGGACTGGGGTGACTAGTATCCTCCAAAGATTCATGTCTCACAGAAATTCAATGATACCCTACATGGAAAAGGCTCCTTTACAGGTGTACATACTGAATAAGGGTATTTATCCACTTAGTTCAGTGGCCTGTGTCCCTCTAAGCAATCAGTTCATAAGTAAACATATAAAGTAAGAAGGGTTTGGGGTAGAGGAAGAAGAGATTAGAAATATATCATCATGGCCATCAATAAATGCCCATCCACGGCATCAAAACATAAGCACAGAGTTGGGTGGGAAGCTGGACATAGTGGTACAGGACAATAATCCTAGCTCCTTAGTGGAAGGCTGAGAAGAAGGATGAAAAGCCCAAGATACATTGTATATACAGATGAAAAGCCCAAGACACATTGTATATACAGAGTGAGTGTAAGCTAATCTGGTCTATTTGGTGAGACCCTATCTTAAAAATACAAAGGAAGTCTGAGGATGTGGTACAGAAGATGAGTACTCTCCTACCACACCCAGGGTCTGGGTTCACTCCCTATTACTACACACCTGAGCACGCAAAGAACTCTGCTAGGATATAACCCCAATGCAAGCAAGCCTGAAGCTCTTGATAAGCTTTACCCGGGTTTCCACAGCCTCAGCACCCAGTAGGAGGACTGCTGGGGCTGCCAACCCTGGTGTCTCCTTTGAGGCACTAGAGAGGCTAGAGAAGCTATTCCCCAGATGGGGAGGCTCTGTCAGTCACTGAGAGCCCCTGGTGCTACTGGGATGGATACATTGACTTTGTAGCATTGATCGTATCTTTGAGAAGACTTGAGTGTGAGATTAATTCCCAGGGAGAAATAGCATTCCAACTGAGTAGCCTGACTCCAGGATCAACATCCTCAGTCCTCCCTAAATGTCATGCTTTGAATGACAGCAAGGGAGATATTTTGGAAGGAGTAAATAGATCTAGTAACCTCAAGCAGTTTGTATCAGGAACTGCTCATTCTGTTTACGGATAAAGGTAGGCTCTCTTTAGCTATGGCCTTTTCTGCTGACATTCACATAAGAGATGTCCTATCCTTCTGGTGACCTCTTCTCAGGATAAGGTCGTGTGCCAGGATCATTAAAATGAAGAAAACAAAAACAAAACGAAACAAAACAAAAACATCTTGGACGCATTCACTGGTGATACTGGCAATCACAGTAGCCATTTAAAATCTACATGTCCCATTCTCCAGATGCGCTGCCAACAAAGAGGTGGGAACAGTGCTAGCAATTACAAAACTTCAGTGGCGTTGCATACTAACAAGGTGCATTAGTGAGATGCAATACCCAGAGCATTGACCCATTCATTCCACTGGGAAGATTGAGGGAGGTCCCAAGGCACCCAACTGAAAGTGATGTGCCCAAAGGTGACCAGCCAAGCTAAAGCAGAGAGGTTAGAGGCTCAAGGCCAACTCTCCTTCCCAAGACACTACATTTCCATCTTAAGGCTGGTCTTCCAGAAGATTCTTTTGGACTGTGGTGAATAGGCAGGAGGTTTTCATGGAATTTGACTTACACATGTGCTTTAAGAATCAAATTACAACGGCTGGCATCTAACACATGGAAAAAAGAAAAAGCACTTGAAAATGGACTAGCAGTCATAGAGCTGGCTGCAACATCTTAATGCACGAAGCACATTTTTCTCCTGAACCACAGCCTTTCTAGGAATGAGCCTCTGGGGCCTCCTCCTGAGAGCCGGTTTTGAGACACTTGAGGTCTCCCCAGCTTCAGTTACTGGCCGAAAGCTGACCGCTCCAGGCCCCCAACACTAAGTGATAACGCACAACCTTCTTCTCTAAATTACAGCCCTGCTTTTGAGACACAAAACAACCCTCACCTGAGAGGTGACTGCTAATCTATCTTTATGTGCCTTTTCTTTCTCCAGAGGTCAGAGGACATCTTTCTGGAGTCAGTTTCTAATGTCGGTGTGTGTGCCGTGGCATGCCCCCTCTCATGTACACACTAATAATAAAGAGAGAACCAAGTAGTCCTTCATATTCCCTCTTAATCAAAGAGTGTGGGGGAAGCCAGGGTTTTGAAGCAGAGATTTGACATGGGATCCCTTCTGCTTCATTGCTGCTTAAACATGTGACTGTGCTGAACTTCTGTGGGACTCCAGTGTCCCCGCTCTTGCGGCACCAGAAGCACCAGAATGGCTGTTAATCGAAGTTCTGTTGTTAAGGAACACCCATAGGAGCCCAATAACAGAATGTGCAAATCTATAGTATGTTTCAGGGAAAAAAATTACTATAGAACAAAAACATTAAGGAGACTCATCACAGCTGAAGGCTACCCCCAACAGAGAGACACAGAGGGCCAGGGACAGGCAGGATCTGTTGTCACTTTTTCTCTAAGGGCTTTGGCATAACATATTTTCTTGGATTACGAACCACTCATGTGTGCACAAATACTGTCTTGAACTATTTTGTGGTGCAGTAACAGAATACTGCCAAGTGGGCAATTTATAGATAGTATGAAAGTCTTTGGCTTATACGTATACATGTTGGAGTTCCTAGCTGAGGGTTGGTATGTGGTCAGGGCTCTCTGGCTGCTCCATAATACACCCTCTTCAAATGAGAAAAAGGCCCAACTTTCTGTTTATTTGAGATAGGATCTCATTTTGCAGTTCAAGCTGTCCTGAAACTCACTATGTAGCTCAGGCTGGTCTCAAATTAATGGCAATTCTCCAATAGGACAAAGGAGAAAAGAAGTGGACCTCAATATTGATTATGACCATCACATTAGCTTGTAGTTAGCAAGAAAACAGTGTTCTGCTCTGGGAGCCTCACCCTGCTGCTGCCCTGAGAAGAACTGGTTTCTTTTAGACTTTTCCTAATACCACAGAGGTGGGCGATGGGGGAAGAGAGCTGGGAGGAAAGCTCTTTTGAGGCCAGCTCTAAAAAAGGAAGAGAAACCTTTTGCCATCTCTTTGGGTATCATATATACCACAGAAAGACTTCCTGGAAATTGACTCTCTTCCTGACTTTTCAAACCATGAGGATGAGAGTGTCAAGATGAAGCCACACAGGCTGGAGAGATGCCCAGCAGATAAAGTATTTGCTGCACAAGCCTGATGACCCATGGGAAAGAAGAAGGAGGGAACTGACTCCACTGAGTGATACAATGTGTGTTATGACAAAGTCTCATTTCAATGGGGTGGCGCAAAATCCCTGGAGGCTTTCTAAAAATATATACATCATCCATATACCTAGGGTTAAAATATACTTGGGTCCTCTGATGGGTCCTTCATTTTCTGACTGGCAAAAGACATTTGGCTCTTTGGTGTTTATGGAATGGAAAGACTCTGGTCTCAACCCTTTCCCATAGACACAGTCAAGAGTTTGTCACGTGTCTGTTCTCTGGGGATTTCCTTGTAAGTCATTGTCAGAATGTCACATGATCGCCTCTCAAACAGAAAGCTTTTCTTTTTCCTCATCTTGGTAGGAGACAGGGAGGACAGAAGCCAAGTCAAGCACAGATGTGAAGTGGGCAGAAGATTTGAGGGTCTACATTTGGTAAATGCTTTCCAGTAAATGTGAAAGCCACACATGCATCAGACTCTAAAACGGTGATGTTCAACCCAACCAAATACACACTGGATGCCATCTTGATAGCAAGGGCCCTTGGAGCACTAGAGATGTGAAAATCTGACATTGTTGGGCTGACGTTGTAGTTGAAGTGACAGGTCATTAGAGATGACTTACAGAGCTCATGTCAGCCATTTGTGTGTTGTACTGAGCTGTTTGAATAGAGGCAAGTGTCATCCCATGGTGCAGTGGCTAGAAGGTTTATGATGAACATGAGAAAGTGGGAAGGATGTAGGGAATGGTGCACCTGGCATGGGCCTTTCAGAAACTTTGGACCTAAGGAAAGAAAAGAGGAGGCTGCTTTGCTTTTGTTGAGGTTGTTGTCATGCATTCTGAAGGCAGGTACCCATTGTCTTTCATCACACCCAGACCCTCCCAAAACTCTATGGTTCTAGAGCAATCATTACAATCAGGTTCTCAGACTCACAAAAGATGAGAGGGAAAAAATGGACTATATCACAGAAGTCCATCAAAAATCTTGACTGTAGTGGACAATGTGTAAGTGTGTAGTCTGTTCGGCCAGACAAGTGGGATGCACTTGTCTATAGGAAATCCCAAGTGCACAGGTGCTTGTAAGTCTGTGCCATTTGTTTCTTCTACACATTTGACAGTGTTCAAATGAGAGCCACTGACAGCGTGTGTCTCACCTTATTCTTCCCCTGGTGACAATAACTGTCACCTCTTAACTCAATCATAGATCAAAAGCTCATATTTCTGGGGAACTTTCAAATGTTTCAAGAGCCTGGACCGTTCACAGCCTGTTTTCACTCTGTGGATTTTCTGCCCTCCACAACTAAAGCCTCAGGTTAAGGAGGGCAAACATTTGGAAGCCCAGTTTTTATTTTTATTTTATTAGCAGATCAAAGCAGAAAATCAAACATTTTTATGGGTCTTGAAAAAGCATTTTGATTTAAAAATCCATTTTGATTTAGAACCAATCATCTAGATAAAACCATCTCCTAAATGTAGAAAACATTTCTACCTTAGGCCAAAAACTAGCACCATGCCTCGGGGTATAGGCATCAGGGATGTTCACTTTCCTTATTAGTTAAAAGTGGTCAGGAAGGACAGGACGGGCCTGGCAGTTGGATGAGAGAAAGAAACAGTGCATATAGCAATGGCACGGAGGACTATCAATATTCATTCTCTTCGATCCTGGAAAGTGCATGTGAATTAAAGGAGACACTGTTAGAAATGCTGAGATAACTCCTTAACAGCTGTCCATACATTGTATGAAAATAAGCAAAAAGAGGAAAGAGAAAGAAAAGACTTTATTTATAAAAATAAAGAAAAATACACCCAAATAACGAGCTCTGAATGTAAATATCCACATAAAGGAAACTAAACTACCTTTGAGGGGAAGAGAGGAAGATTTGAGCAAATACCTAGAACTACAATTGGGGAATGAGAGGCATAAAACACCAGTGCAACCTTTATTGTGTTCCTCGGCCCTTCTAAGTATCTTACTATCTAACTCATCTCGGAGGTAAGTTACTCCCATATTAACCTGCAAATTAACATGAGTGAATATATTATGCATACATTACCTATTCAAAATATAAACACTTCATTTAAAAAGCTTAGTTTCAACAATCCAAAGGTATTCTTAAAAATCATGGAACATTCGTGGAGCTCTTGAATGAAGAAAGAACATATAGGAAGTGTCGGGTGGAATCTTGGGTCTCTTATCAGAAGAACTGGCCTTTGCTCCTTAGGGAAACAATTGCCCCTCCATATCTGTTTCCCAAGTTCAATGCCTCTAAGAAGGACTTTGTCACAAAGGTTGACTAGGCATCTGTATACAGCTAGACTCTAAGAAGCACTTTTCCAGCATTAGTTCTCAGAGAGACTCCTCACACAGGCCAGTCACAGCAGAGTGTGCTCTGTATAAGCCCAGGCTCTGCTGTGGGCCTTTAAGTCATGTCTGCTCCAGGACCTCTGACCTGAGGGTGCAACCTCCCTCAGTTGCTCTCTCACATCATTGCAGAGAAACCCCCACAGTAGAGAGCCTCACAGTGACCATGTCTTCTCTGGGGAAATTCTCAAGGAATGGTGTTCTGCAGAGCAAGCAGGCCAAGCAAGGCTTTGCAGAGCAAGGGGCTCACAAGGCTCTTACCTGAGGTGATCCCGAAGAGAACAAGGACAATGACTGCCCCCTGCATGCTGGATGGCTCCCTGTGTGTACGGCCACAGAGGATTTTCATCCAGTGTTCTAGCCCTCATTTGTTCTAGACACCACCATTCTCCTTTCCCTCCTGACTTTGTTGCCAGGCAGGAAAACAAACAGAGGCTTTGGTGGTAACTAAGGGAGACTCTAAACACTGTTGTCTGCTTGTCCCTTGATGACCAACTCGTGTGATAACCTGCTACCCAATAGGCTAGCTTGTCCATCCTAGTTAGCCCCAGGTCTGTCCCCAAAGTCCTCATCTGTAAGTCTCCACAGAGAACTCCCAGCAAGAGAAGAGGGCAAAAACGTGCCACATAAAAAGTGCTCAAAGCTGTGCATCCTTGTCATGAACACGGTGGTCGTCACCGTCCTGTAACCAAGCCTGTTGTAGTTTGCCCAGGCAAGGGCTACAAATGAGGGGGTCTCTAATGACTTGAAGAGAAGGCTCAGACTTGGAACGCTCTGGAACTTGTTCTCAAGATGACAGTTAAGAGCTGGGACCAAATGGCTCCGTAAAGCAGACACCTGGTTGATGTTGTCCTTTGACACTGTAAATGAGTTCGTTACTTTGCTTGTTGATGTAATAAAGCACCTGACAAAAGCAAAGGAAGAGATGGAAAGCCTATTTTATGTCACAGTCATCAGGGGGCAGGGGTGGTGGTGCGGGGAGTCATCATGGCAGGCAGAGCAGGCAGCTGTCAGGCTGGCTGCATCTGCAGTCAGGCAGCAGGGGATGAGTGCTGGTTCAAGCTGGCTTGCTCCCATTTATTTAGTCTGCCACCCCAGCCTGTGTGATGGTGTCACCCAAATTTAAGGTAGATTGTCCCACCTCAATCAACCAGTTTAGAAACTACCTCACAAGCCTGCCTGGATGTGAGAGCTGTAGATGATTCTCTATACTGTCAGCGATATTAACCATGTCAGATGCCATCCACCACCATGGCCCCTCCAGAGCCCTGAGGTTGGTTGAAGAATATTGGAGTCAGGCTTCTGCCCAGTAGGAAGTGGTGTGGACCTTTACATTTCAGTGACCATGGCAGCACTGTGCCGGGGTACACAGAGGGGTGAGTGAATTATCACAGTTTGGCTCCAGCTTCACTCAGAAAAATGGGTAATGGCAGGCTGAGGGAAGACGGCTGAGGAGCGGTGAGAAGAGTAATTGGGTTAGTGGAACACCATCTTCTCCACCCCCTCCCCTGCAATGGGTACCAGCCTGCTGTAGGGGAGGGATAGCCCAGCAGCCCCAGATGTTGAGCCGTTGGGCCAAACTCTGAGTCAGGATGGAAATGGTTGGGGGAATCCCGGGTGCTTTCACGAACTGTAACTGCACCCTGCATGCACACTGGGTCAGCCAGAAGATGAGACTCGAATTCCTATTTGTAGGAGTTTGAATGGTACACGTTATGAATAACTGAAGGCTCTGGCCCCCTCTTCTCTGCCATACAAGTTCTGGGAAAGGTTGAGCAGAGAGATCAGAGAGATGGCCTGGCCCTGTGTCCTCTCTCTCTGCCCAACCTTTCCTCAAAGCCCGTATGGCAGAGAGGATGTGGTCGGAGCCACATGGAATGCTCAGAGTCCCAATGCCAACTATCCCAGTCTGGAAGTGGAAGAGAGGAAGGAGATGAGACACAGATTCCTATTTGTAGGACCCTGAGTGGTGCCAACTTTGAATAACTGACTACAGGTGACCAGAAAGCAAGGTGCTTTAAGGGACAACATGGGGAGATTCAAGCCTCAGGTTTGTAATCCTCACACTCAGGAGGCTAAGGCAGGAAGATGGCCGGCCAGAGCTACATAGTGAGTTTGGGCCTAGCATGAGTGACAGAGGAAGAGACAGGTGACACTGACAGTCGGTGCTCTCTTCAGAAACCCAGGACAACAAGGCTGGCTCCTCTTGCCAGTCTTCTCCAAGACATTTGCATTTCCACCCAGTTTGAGGCTCTTGCTTCTGACAGCTTATCTACACAGCCCTGTGCATCCTACAGGAAATTTTCAGGCTCTCGTCACCAAAACATGATTCTGATCCTTAACTTTGCAGCTAAAATAACAAAGCACTTTATCCTTTAGCTAACTTCCTGAATAAAGCAAGAAGATTTGGAGTGCTAGTCTAGAGGCTTCTGTTTGAAGCAGCTAAATGGGTAAAACAAACAAACAAACAAACAAACACCATAGCTTTGCTGTGTGACCTGAAGTAAATTACCTAACCTTTCAGATCTCAATTCTCATGCCTACCCATCAGGCAAGGACAGTAAGAGCTGCTATCCAGTGTTACTGCACAGTGAATGAGACAAGGGAGTGAAGCAAACAGCTCACACACATCTTCTAACATACTGTTCACCCCAGAGGGATATCTACAAGGCAGGCAAGGGACACATAGTAGGTGTGCAGTATTCCCTGGCTGGACAAAAAGAGGAATACACAACAGTTGCCAAGTTACCAATTCTCACTCCTCAGTTTTTCTTGTCATATTAGTTACTGTAAATAATCCATTTCATTATGCATAATTAAAGCTGAAGTGATGGCTCAGATTAAGTTATGGAAAACGTCAGAATAATTAAGCCTTTGAATTAAGGAAACTCACATCTGTTTAATTTTCAGCCTGACTACACAGTGTTTGAATGTTGCCCTGTTTCCACCGGGTTCATGTGGACCTCACTTCCTCCTCCCCCACACAGCTTCCCTGGGGCGTGGGGGCCACATTGGAAGAGGCTGTGTGTTTGTTTGTTTTCTCTTGTAAACAGCTTCTGTTTCCAGACCCAGAGTGGATGCCGACACCAGCGCCTGCCGCTCCTTCTAAAAGCACAGGTTCAGATGGAGGAGCCCAGTTCCTTCTGTGTGACCCCTCACAAGTCATAGAGGCTACAAGGGCCCTGACGACCTTGCTCTCTTGTTTGGATTCCAGGATGCTAAGTTGTTCCACTCACCAGCATCTATCTCCACAGGAAGATGAGTGAGGGGCTTCATGGTCTTGGGCCAGAACTTTGGGGGCCAGGGAGCCTTCTACAAAGTCCAGGCTAGCCTTGAAGTACTTCTAGGGACCTGCCTGGGTGCAGCTCCCATGTCTCATGCATTAGTGATGTTTGTTGGCTTAGACACACAGTAGGTGTACAGTATTCTCTGGCTGGGTAAAACAGGAATACACAACAGTTGCCAAGTTACCAATTCTCACTTTCTCCTGTAATCTATAAGTACTTGAGAGAAATAGACAGATGAGACACTGAAGCTGTGCGGTGGATGCTCAACTGTTCTGCCCCCTTAACAGTTTTGGGGGCATGAGGTCAGGGCTGGAAGTGAACCTCCACATGCCTAGCCATCCTGCTTAGAACTCGGGCTTCCAGTAATGTAGACCCTAGGACAAGGACATGTGGGATTTGCTGTTCTAGCATCTTGAATCCCCTGTCCTCCCAGGGCCACACTCAAATGGGGCCAGCATGCAAATGACACACAGCTTCAGGCAGGCGTGAAGCATGGCCCAGTAGTCTAATATCCACATAGCTAGCAGCACTTACACAGCAGCCTCCAGTCTCCCCAAACTCCCCAAACTTCCAGGCAAGAGGAACTTGCCATTTTTCTTTTCCATATATGTGTGTATATACATACATATATATATGTATATATAATTTATTTTTATGTTCATTGGTGTTTTGCTTACATGTATGTCTGCAAGAGGGTGTCAGTGTCAGAAGCCCTGGAACTGGAGAGATGACTCAGTAGTTAAGATCACTGGCAGCTCTTCCAGAGGACCCATGTTCACTTCCCAGCACCCACCATGGCACTTGGCATTTCTTTGCACCCCGCATTCTTCCCACTTAGCATTGAGTGGGAAGATGCATAGGTATTGGTCAGACAACTGTAGAATTCATCTTTCATTTTGTAGTCTCTTGCTCTGTATCTTTCCCTCTTTCTGCACACCCCAAACATATGTGCAGGGACATGCTGTGAGAGGTTTTGTGCAGTTAGAAGCAAAGAAATGCAGTGTTTCTCCCTTCCAAACCCAAAAAACAGCTCCTTCCATACCAGCCCTGAGGTCTGTGGGTGGGGCTTCTATGAAGCCAATGCTCTGGGCAGCCTCTGGCAGGGACCCTGCCAGGCTCAGTGTGGAGAGTGGGGAGACTGGCCTTTCATAGCCTCAGTACCACCTGACCACAGGGGATCTTAGGGCTTCTAGAACTCTGTACCTCTTGGGTCCAGGAAGCCCAGCTCAATTGCGTTTGTGTTTGTTTGTTTGTTTGTTTGTTTGTTTTAGAACAGTTGGATGACGATACATTTCACAGACAATAAAATGCACCAGTTACAGTGTAAAACTCTCTGGACTGTATTATTTTCACAGGGCTCTACAGATATCGTCACAATCTTAAAACATTTCCATTGCCTTAAAAACAAACCTTTCACCCCTTAGCAGATACTCGTTCTCTCCTGGGTTCTTCCATCCCCCAAGCCTTCAGTCATCAATCTGTTCTGGTTTCTATCGACTTTCTGATTCTGGACATTTCCTATGGTATCATACTGCATTGAGGTTCTGTGATTGGCTTCTTACCCTTAGCATAATGTCTTCAGGAGACACCCAGCTTATAGCCTGCCCAGTACTTAACTCTTTTTTTTAACTGCCAAATAATATTATTCTGCTATGTGGATGAGCTACATTTAGTTTGTTCAGCCACTTTGAGATTGCTCACTCATCTATAGATAGACATTTGGCTTGTTTCTGCTTCCTGAATGCTGCCATGAGCATTCTCACACAAGGTTTTACAAGGAAATACGTTTGCATTTCTGTTGGGGAAACATGAGCATAAATGTCAGGTCATATGGCAACTGAGGGGTCATTCTTGGGCACCAATATCTAACTTGCTTTGGAACCAGCTCCCTCTCTGTTGTCCTTTGCTGGTATCCCCTGTTCTAAGCTGTGGGTCTCCACATAATGTAACCTCTCCGTCATCTTTTTCAAATATCTTTATAGCAGTTAATCACTTCTTTGTCCCCTTTGGGATATTCAGTTGCTCATTCACTAAAAGTTGATTACCTACAGTGTATCTTCTGTGCATGATAAGGTTAAAGTGGAAACAAAAACAAGACAAAAACTCCTTGGCCAGCCCAATCAACATTACTCTGGAAGCACTGTTCTTCCAATCCATCCATGCATGCATCCACCCATGTATCCATGCATCCATCTATCCATCTATCCATGCATCCATCTATCCATCCATGAATTTATATATCTATGCATCTCTCCATCCATCCATCCATCCATCCATCCATCCATCCATCCATCTATCTACCCATCCATGCATCCATGGATCTATGAGTTCATCCATCTATCCATGCATCCATGCACCCATCCATAAGCATATCCATGCATCCATCCATCCGTCCGTCCATCCGTCCATCCATCCATGCATCCATGCATCCATGCATCCATCCATCCATCCATCCATCCATCCATCTATCCACCCAACCATGCATCCATGGATCCATGAGTTTATCCATCTATCCATCCATCCATGCATCTATGCACCCATCCATAAACATATCCATGCATGCATGCACCCATCCATCCTTCTATCCATGCATCTATTCAGACATCCAGTCAGCTTGCTAACATTTCTATAGAACACACTGCATATAATCGACTGAGCTTGGAACCAAGGCTGTTATTAGTTACTTTCAAATCACTGTGACAAAAACAAAACCAATCAACCAACCAACAAAAACCTGAAGAAACATGGTAAAAAAAATGGCTTATTTCAGTTCCTCCTCAGAGTGATTTCAGTCTTTTATAACAGGGAATACATGGAGGAGGATCTCGGCTTTTGTCTGTTGGAGCATGCAAGGGAAACTTGCTCAATGGCTCAGACCAGGAAACAAGAAAAGTGGTCAGAACCAGCAGCAGGGATGGATTTCAAAGTCTGGACCCTGGAACCCAGTTCCCTGCCAGGCCCCACCTCCTAAAGACTCCACAGCCTGCAAAACAGTACAACTAACTGGAGACTAAGTGTTCACAGCATCAGCCTTTAGAGGACTTTCAGATCTAAACCTGTTGTGACACAAGTGTCCCACCAAGATCCTTAAACACAGTCCAGAGACAAACCCATCCTAATCCTATGATTACAGTTAGTGTTCAAGGATGCCTGAGGCTACGACAGCATGACTGAATAGTAGCAAGGAATCAAATTAAGATGGGAAGTAAGACTGTCTGAGAGAGAGCTTCCAGATGCACAAATGAGAAGGAGGAATGCAAAATAAAGGCCACTAAAGGGAGGGAAAGACAGCAGAGAGGCCTGGAGAGTCTTGTAATTCTCTGCCAATCAATTTGCCTCTAGAGACTGTAATTTAAAAAAAAAATTATTTTTCACTAGCTAATATATGCACACAATATAAAATTCCAAGTACTCAAAAGAATAAATGGAAATAAAGTCTTCTAGTCTTCACCTATTCCTTCGGAGGCAGCCATTGTTACGGACTTGTGGTCCTCCTAGAAGCAGCCCAACCCACACTCATTTACATAATCATGACTTTTATAGCGATGGAAGCTTAGAACTTGATACAAGCTTGGGCATCTGGGAAGAAGTAACCTCAACTGAAAAAGTGTCTTCCTCAGATTGTCTCGAGACAAGTCTGTGGGGGCACTTTCTTTACTAAGAGTTGATATGGGAGGGCCTCACCCACTGTGGGTGGTACCATCCCTATGCAGGTGGCCCTGGGTTATTTAAGAAAGCAGGCTGAGCAAGCCAGTAAGCTTCCACAGCTTCTGCTTCAGCTCCTACCTTCGTGCCTTGATTGAGTTCCTACCCTGACTTCCTGATGGACTATCCTCATGACAGGGACATGGAAGTCAAACAAATATTTTCTTCCTCAAGCTGCTTTTGGCTATGGGGTTTTATCACTGCAACAGAAACCCTAATTATGACAGATGTTCTAATACTCAGTGCTTTAAAGAAGCTTGTTTTTTGTTTTTGTTTGTTTGTTTGTTTTTGTTTTTAAGAAACTATAATAGAAGCTTGTATATTTTAAAATACAGGATGGAAACCGTATAGCCTCATTCCATATTATTTATGCAGTTCCCTATGGTGGGAAGTTTACTGTTTCCAGCCTTTATCTGTTACAAATGCTACTGCAATCACTATCCTTGACTATGAGACAATGAACATGTGAGCATGTGCTTGCAGATGAAATTTCTAGCTATGAAATTACTGACTAGAAGAAACTGTGCATTTAACTTTTCTGATGCATGCTTGTTAGGGTTTTAGTGCACTGAACAGACACCATGCCCAAGGCAACTCTTATACTGACAACATTTAATTGGGGTTCAGAGGTTCGGTCCATTATGATCAAGGCAGATCATGGCAGCATCCAGGCAGGCATGGTACAGGAGGAGCTGAGAGTTTTGTGTCTTCTTCTGAAGGCTGCTAGAAGAAGTCTGACTTCCAGGAAGCTAGGATAAGAGCATTAAAGCCCATACCCACAATGACACACCTCCTCAAACAAGGCCACACCTCCTAATTGTGCTACTCTCTGGGCCAACCATATTCAAACCATCGCACGTGCTATCAAAGTTTCTCTACTAATGGTGTGTATGAGCTTGGAAGATACCCCAGACCCTACTTTAGACAGTTACAATTAGCAAATATTTTACCTATCTGTTAGGTTAAAAAAAAAATCTCATTACCATTTGCATTTCCTCTCAAAAATGAAACTGCTTTTCAATATATAGAGTCTCTGGATTTGCTTTAATACACACAGAAAGAAAAAAAGAAAGAAAGAGAGAGAGAGAGAGAGAGAGAGAGAGAGAGAGAGAGAGAGAGAGAGAGAGAGAGAGGAAAGAAGGAAGGAAGGAAGGAAGGAAGGAAGGAAGGAAGGAAGGAAGGAAGGAAGGAAGGAAGGAAGGAAAGGGAAGGGAAGGGAAGGGAAGGGAAGGGAAGGGAAGGGAAGGGAAGGGAAGGGAAGGGAAGGGAAGGGAAGGGAAGAAGGGAAGGGAAGGGAAGGGAAGGGAAGGGAAGGGAAGGGAAGGGAAGGGAAGGGAAGGGAAGGGAAGGGAAGGGAAGGGAAGGGAAGGGAAGGGAAGGGAAGGAAGGAAGGAAGGAAGGAAGGAAGGAAGGAAGGGAAAGGAAAGGAAAGGAAGGAAGGAAGGAAGGAAGGAAGGAAGGAAGGAAGGAAGGAAGGAGGGAAGGAAGGAAGGAGGGAAGGGTGGAGAGTAAGATGGTAGTTGAGCAGACTCCTCATTGATCTTGACATCATTGAGAGAGACAAGGCAGAGAACTTCTCCTGGTATTTCTGCTGGTCCTGGTCACTCCTGCTGACTCAAGCTGGTTCTGTGGAAGCCTGGATGTTTGCTAAGGGTCGTGACACAATTGCTGATTCATGTTTGGTGTCCTGACACTACCCAAACAGGACTGCTGGCATCCTGAGGATTGGAGACTAAAATCACCCCAAGGAACGACTTCTAAACAGCATACAGCAGAGCCCCAAGGCTTCTTCTGGATCAATCTGCCATTGCTGCTTCATGAATGGTGTTTGGAGTGGATTGAGCTGCTGCTGCTGAGTGTGAACTGAACTGCTGATATCCTGACAATGCAGATTGTTAAATCTATCTATCTATCTATCTATCTATCTATCTATCTATCTATCTATCTATCTATCTATCTATCATCTACCACCCATCCATCCATCCACCCATCATCCATTCATCCATCCATCATCCATCTATCTAGATATCTTTCTTCCTTCCTTCCATGTATCAAGCTGCCTACCTATATATGTATTTCTGTGCATCCTTTATATCTGTCAGTCTGTTATCTATCTCCATCTATCCGTCTACTTACCTAACTTTGTATCGCTTCCTTTATACCTAGATAGCTATATATCTGCATATCTGAACACTTAATCTTCTGTTTGCTCTATTTCTCTGAAGTACCCAACTTATTATAGTCATATTCTAATGAGAGGTGCTGAAGGGTTACGATTTCAATGTCTCTTTTTGGGAGTCACAATTTAGCCCACGGGAGAAGCCGCATTGGTTACTTTTTTTTAATCACCCTTACAAGGAGGGAAATTTTATTTGGCTCGTGGCTCATTGAGGGGAAGGCATGATGGCTGGGACTGTCTTGGTCTAGAGCAAGAGGACTTTGTAGCATGACTTCCTTGCATCTCGGCAGCTGACAGGGAAGTAGAGAGCTCAGGCTGGAAGCAGAGTTAGCTCACAAACCTCAATAGTCACCTTCTCACCTAGTCTGCTAGCTGTGCCCCAGGTCCAAAATATTCACAGCCTTCAAAAACAGTGCCAACAGATTTGGTAATCAAACACAAATGTGGGAGACGTTCCAGGGACTGAGGGCACACAGGGATGATGTCGGGGGAGATGGTATGTGTGGAGAATCTATCCGTGCCCATTAGCAGAGCACATCTGTCCTGTAATGCTGACAGTGCCTAGCAGCACCGCTTTATGTTGCTATGACAATGTATGAGAGCTCCTATTCCTCCACACACTTGGGAGGACTCCTCAATTCCCGTGGGTAGCTTTTCCCTCTAACTGTTTATCATTCGTCAAATATTACATATTTGTTAAACCAATCATTTTCTTACAGTCTGCATTTTACATCTCCCATAAGCACACACACACACCCTCTTGCCCCCTATGACCTGTAATCTCTTCAAAAATCCTAAGATCTTCCTAGTCCCTTCGAATCACTGTTCTGTGGTCTGAGCCATCTCCTTCATCTTTCCCCTCCACCCTGTCCCCAACACACATTTTCTTGTGACTCCTCTTCATCTTGTCCTTCTTCAGACAGGTCTTCCCTGACTTTCCACTCTTGAACACTCCCACCTACATCCTTCTTCCCTCCACTCCTGGTTGGTCCCACACAGTTTTCTTTGTAAAGCATTTTTTTTTCAGTGCCCCGACTGAACACCATGGAGACTGGGTTCACGTAGGTCTTGTTTGTGTGTGCGGCCCCGTGTAAATGTCAGCAATGTTAACGTATTAAGTGAATGAAACCCTCAGTGGAGGGATGCTGGCCCCGAGCTGTGCAGCCACCCAGCTGGGTCCAGATGGAGCCCACGGCAGCAAAGACATTAACAAATGAGCTACCAATCACAAGCCGTGAATCAGCGCAGTATTTACATTCCTTTGTCAAACATCATCGCTTAGGGTTTGAATTAAGCTCAGGCTCATTGTTTACAGTCTCTGCTGCTTGTTAAAAATTGATACAAAGCCCACATGCTTAAACAGTTTGATAAGTGGGTTAGAGTCTCAGTAACCCGGCAAAGAGCCAGCCTCCCTGTCCAGATGCAAAGAGCCAGAAGGTTCCTGTTGATCTTATTGTTCTCTGAGATGCAGAGAAGGTCCCAAGGGTGGCATAGGGGAGTAGGACCTTGAGCTTTGGTGTCGGGCCTGCCTGTGACCTTGCTCCTCCTGACACTTGCTTTGTGACTCAAAGCAGATTCTTTAACTGTTCCCCATCTGAACAAAATGGGAAAACAGTGTGTCTCCATTGAGGAACTGATCAGGGGGACCAAAGACAATCCTTTGTGTCCATGCGACAGATGTTCCCAACAGTGATTGCATGCGACATCGAGTCGTCGAGCCTGGAACAGTCAGGATCTCCCTGTTTAAAGCTGAGGCCTTTCCACTGTCTGTAAGTGGAAATAAACACGGAAAAAAGGCAGTTTTCCCTTAGCATTAAAATTCATGATTATAAAAAAAAAACTCATGGTCATTTCAAAAGAACTACAAACAAGGCTAACTGGTAATTTTTCCCGGTTCTGTCTTTATTCATTCACTTTAAATCTTCTTTGGAAGTACCTGAGGATTCGTTATACATAAACTATAAACTATACTCACGCCTCACATATTCTCCCGTGCTATGAAAGCCAAGTATACACTGATCGCAACAGTGCCTCAGGTATGGCCTGGACTTGATGGTGTTTGAGTTCAAGGACAGTCCCCACAACAGGCCACTCAGCATTTGCTGGCAAGTCACCCAACATGATGTGAAATGGGGCAGAATGAACAAATAATTTGTTTAGGGAGAGAAAAGAGCCCCGGTGCCCAGTGAACCCTCAGGAGAGGAGAGAATGGTAAAAGTAGGTGCTGAAACCAGATGACTCCAGAGGGAGATGCTGGTTAGAGCCTGGTGCCCTCTCGGATGTGGGGAGCTCACTGGTGAGATTGGTACCTGGAAACCCCTAGACATACCTTCTATGAGCCTCTGCAGACTCCTTCCCTCTTCCCCTGCTCTGTGGCATCCCAGAATCCTTGAAAGAAATCAGGCGGGGGAGCAGCAGGAGTGTGGATGTCCCATCAGCCTTGGAGGAATTAGCTCAAGTCAGTTCTAGGTGACATTATGACCCCTAGTATCAGTGAGATGTTCACCCTGGGTACTCTGGCCATTTCCTGGCTCTCTTGCCTTTGATCAGTAGAAAAAGGCCATAGCAAGAAGCAGTATATCCCTCTGTCTGTGCACCACCACCCCCCAGCTAAGAACAGCCACCGATGTTCCTATAAAGAGTGGGGAATCCAGAAGCCATCAACACACAGGTCATCCTCTGGGCTAGCTTGGTGATTCCTGTGAAAAACAAGCACAGCCATCGGCCATTTTCCTGACTCACCTGACCTAGAGGAGCTTGGATCCAGTAATTCAGGTTACACATTGCTTGCAAAATCAACCCCTCTTCATCACTGGCCTCAAGGAGGGGGTTCCCATTCCAGCTTGCTTCCCTGTGCTTCAGAACTCCTACAGGTAAGTCTACATTCCCTGATCCACCCTTCAGGTGCACAGGAGTGAGGGTCTGCTGGTGGAGCCTTATGTTGGGCGAGCAGTCAAGGGAGACAGGTAGGACAGGAGAGTGTAGGGTGGGAAGGAGGGGGCATAGCTAAGAGCCCAGTGCCTCCAGAATGTGAGATGGCTGAAAATGGCAAATGACTAACTGGTCACCTGGGCAGTCAGAGGTATGCGAGGCAAATAAGAGTAGGAGCTGAGCAAGGTGGTGCTGGAGGCAATGTTGGTGCCCAGATACAGGGTCCAGGGCAGCAGTACATGGTCAGGGAGGGGCTGTTGGCCTGAAGACTTCTTGCCAGGTGGTGAGAGGGAGGCAAACTGAAACAAGGACATTTGGATTCTGTGTTTCAGTTCTAGACGCCTCCCTGGCAGGCTCTTGGGAGAGCATGCAAGCTCACATGTCATTATTCACTGATGCCCGTGAGTTCTCTAAGCACGTGAACTTAACTGGGGAACAGTGAGAGGAAGTGGGGAATCAGGGAAGCCTAGCTTATTACTCGGATCTTCCTACTCTTGCCAACCCCTTACATGGGTCCTTGAGGATGAGCAGTGGTCTTCTTTCTGTATGCATTTCTGAGGTTGTCTATCTGACCACATCCCCTGCCTGTGGTGGGTTCACTGCATTTCTTCCTGACTCGGGACAAAGGCTCTGCTCTGAGAAAGACAGGCAGAGGAAAAGACTGGAAACTCAGGGCCCCTCACCAGGCCTGGGCAAAGCTGTCCTGCCTTTGCCCTAGGCAGTAGTTGGCAGCTCTAGCAGGGCTATTGATTTCATTGTCATGTCTGTTTAAGAATGTGCTGCTGAGAGATCTGTTGACAGACCCATGTCCCTGGGAAATCCCAAGCGAAGCAAGCAAGTGTGAAAGGAAGCACTGAGAACAGATTGAGCCCTCTGTGTCCTTGAGCTGGAGGACAGCCTTGCTGTCACAGCTCGGATCCTGATGGCTTTATTCTGCAGTCTGGCTGTGAGTTGAGGCAGGGAGTAGGGTTGGAGGGGTCACTGGACAGTATGTCCAGTCATGAGCTAACTGGGTCCCTTCCACAGTATGTTGGACCTCCTAGCTGCCAGGTGATGTCCAGACTGGTGAAGTTGACACCCTGGTTTTATTTATTTACTTATTTATTTAGGAACATTGTATAATCATTTGACCATCACTTATAATCATATAACTTTATTAATAGCTCTTGTATTGGCTTAATCATGTATGCATGGCATGCGTCTTTGTACCTGTAAGTACATATATGAGTATTCTCTCTCTCTCTCTCTCTCTCTCTCTCTCTCTCTCTCTCTCACACACACACACACACACACACACACACACACACACACACACACACTTAGAAGAGTTTTCTAGAAGAAGCTGTACTGTCAGTAAACAGACCAGAGTATGATTCTGTTCAGAGCTTCCCCATCTGCAGCTTCTAAGAGACTTGGCCTCCCAAGCTACAGCCTCATTTACTCGAACCACACCCCTGGCTGCCATTCCTTTGTGCTCACCTAACCCAGTGGACCCCAGGCATTGGCAGGGCTTCATCCATTGTATCTTCTGCAGGGTGCCACTTGGCTATAGCCTTTGCCTGAACCAGGCAAAGGATAAAAAGCCAGCCATGTTTACCCCATGCAAACCAACCTAAAGGGCAAAGTTCACTCAGCATTGCTTTGACTGAGGACTCTGTCACTTGTGTGTAATAACTCACTCTTCCCTCGGCCCACTGTCAGCGCCTTCCTTTTCTCTCAAGGTTGCCTTACATTTCATTGAACTTAAATACTTCTAGCAAGAGCAGATTCAAATGTAGCAATTATTTACCATTAATAATAATCTTCAATTTGTAGATTTTAAAGCCCCGTTAATAGGAAAATGAGTTACCAGCTGCATGATGCACTGGGTACACTAGCGAGAGGAAGCACACACAGTGAGCATGAGAGAGGGCTGCTGATCATCTCTATGGAGTAGCAATTATTTTTAGCAAATTTTCAGTGGAACCAGCTGGCCATGCATATTAACTGCTCTCATGCCATTTGCATTCGTTTCTGATAATGTTTCTTTCCCCCTTCCAATCACGCCTGCTTTCAGAGAACTGGCTGGGCACGCCAAGACCAAGGCCCTGGTAGATTCAGTATCTAGTGAGGGTCACCCTTCTTTGGAGAGTGTGACATTTCTTTAGCCTCACAAGGCTGAAGGGACAGAGGGAAGGCACAGACAGCTTTGGGAAGTATCCTTTATCAGGGCATTAATTCTGATCATGATGGTCCCTCTAACTTAACATAAGCACTGCCACCTAAAGGTTCAGTTTCAACATACGGAATTTGGAAGGGCACATCCATCCAAACCTAGCACTTTGCCATCTCAACCTTCTTCGTATAACTAGGGCCAACCAGAAAGGAGCCAAGCAGAGCGGGCATGTAGCTCAGTAGTACACAGGTGCTCAGTGGCAGGAAGCCTGGGTTCTGCTCGCTAGATTGGTCAGTCAATAGTGGTCTTAGTTTGGGGACACTCATGTGACTCATTACCTCTTTTTAGTAAGCTCTCTGTGTTCGAATCTCTTTCAAGTAGCCTCTGTTGGTGAATCTGAATAATCTAATGAAAGGAAACACACACACATATGTGTACACACACACCAAACACATGTACACATACACATACACACATACCAAACACACATACGTACACACACACACATACACCAAACACATACTCAATGTTACCTCTCACCAGGTCTGAGTCCTGCTTCACTTTTGTACTGGCACTTATCAAACCTCAATTATACTTAATAATTCTTCACCTGCTTTTCTTCTTCACCAGTGTGTAAGCATCGCTAGGGCAGATGCTTACTGCCGTATCCCTAGAGACCGAGACTACGATGAGAAATGCTGGAGACCGGCTTGTTGGTTGGATGCATGAATAGAAGTGCGGTTGAAAAATCTACTTCTGTCAAGTGGCAGCTGTGGAGCATACAGCTTTAGAGGAGAAAAAGGCAGTTTAAGTCAGGCAGCCATCAATCAACTTCTGCCGGTGATTCTCCCTTGGCATCTTCCTCCCTGTCATTGTCACCACCAACACCTTGATTGCGACTCTTTCACTTAAGTTTGACTTCTGGTCCAGAAGAAACACTCTACTCAATCAATCCAATTAAATGGGAAGTTTAGCAAATATTTGTCTGCGTCAAGTGCTTTGCACCCTCCTCTCCATTGGCCAGCTGGTCTACCTCCTCAGGGACACACGGAGCCAGGTGACTAGTGGAAGGGCCAGGGACTAGGAAGTAGGGGTGGTTGCTAAGCAGAGATTGTGCTAAATACACTGATAGTGCAAACACAATTCCAGGGGGGCTTTTCAGTCCACACACAGCACTGATTTCAAATATTGCTATGCTGGTAGTTTTATGTCAACTTGACACAAACGGTCATCATTATCTGATATGGAAGAACCTCAACTGAGAAATGCTTCCATAAGATCTGGCTGTAGGCAATCCTGTGATTCATGAATGATTGATATGAGAGGGCCCATCCTGGGCTGGTGGTCCTGGGTTCTACAAGAAAACAGGCTGAGCAAGCCACAGGGAGCAAGTCAGTAAACAGCATCCCTCCATGGGCTCTGCATCAGCTCCTGCCTCCAGGTTCAGGCTGGGCTTGAGCTAGGCTGGTCCTGGCTTCCTTCAATGGTGGACTACAATGTAAAAGTGTAAGCCAAGTAAACCCTTTTCTCCTTTCTTGCTGTTGGTCATGGAGTTTTATCACAGCAATAGTAATCAATTGCAGCTAAATACCTACCCCCCAAATGCAAAGAGAAACCATTCTTGTGGAGTCATTAAAACATTTCCCCAAAGTTTTTATACCAGATAACAGCATATCAATATAATTGTAGTTATATTGGCCAAAAAATATTTTAAAATACATGTTCCTCTCTAGCCAGATCTCTCTTTTAATCTAAATGAAGTTTCTTTTATTTTTAAGAACAACTTTAATTTTTGTTTTAATTGCTACTTATTTTATGTGTGTGTGCTGGAGGAAAAGAAGGAGGTCAAAGGGTTACCAGATTATCTGTAACTGAAGTTATAGGCAGTTATGAGCTGCCTGATGCGGGTGCCGGGCAGGAATCGAACTTGGCTCCTGTGTAAGAAGAGTATGTGTTCTTAACCTCCGAGTCACTCCACTTTAAGAATAAACAAACAAACAAATAAAATGAATAGAGCACAAAAGACTTAGTAGTAGTAATGAAATGATATGAAGGTGTGATAAAGATTTTAATTATGGTAATTGTGGTGGTGGGTAGAGTGGCAGTGTTGGTAGTGATGGTGATAGTGGTGATGATGCTGATCGTGATGACAGTAGTAATAATGGTGACAGTGATGATGCCTGTGATGCTGACGGGAAGAGTAGGATGGTGGTGATGATAATGGGTTGGCCATGGTTACGATGTGGTAGTGGTAATGGTGATCACGGCAACCATGATAATAATGGTGATAGCGATGGTGGCAACAGTGATGGTGTTGGTAATGATGCTGAAAGTTGTGATGGTGTGACAGTGTATTAATGGTGTGATCATGTTAGCTGCTGGCAATTAACAGGACTCCTGTGATGAGCTCTTTAGGCTCTGCTTTCTGTCTGTTCAGTCTTCTGTCCATAGCTTTGGGTATCATAGTATGTATGTACTGGGACTGGGAGCTAGGCAGGGTTGACCTGCCCACAGGGCCTTGCCTCTGCTGTTTTTAGCTTTAGGGAAATGTTGCCATCTAGTGCCCCACAGGAGTCTTAACTCTCTAAGCAGACAAGGCAGCCAGCCTCCCACAGCCTCCCTCCTCCCTCTCTCCCAGGTCAGAGCCAGGCATGCCCTTCTCAGGCCAGCACCACTTCCACACAGCAACCATGCAAACATCCCCATGAGTTGCTTTGTTTCATTTTCAGATTTTTTTTCCCCATTTTGAAACAGATACAAAGAGAGAGCCAGTAGTCATAGGATGAAGACTTAGCCACAAGCTACTATTTACTGTGCTACTCAGTAACATGTAACATGCTGTTGCATAGTAAACCGGGCAAGGCAGGGGAAAGGATTTAAGACACTAACAATATGCAAGTGAAGTAATCAGAGAGACACTGGCCTGGCCGTCTCTTGCTCCTCTGGGACCTTTCGCACCATGTCAGGTGGACTTCCTGGAGTTACTCCTCCGCACACAGAGCTATAAAGCTGCCCATACTGCTGTGTGTAGTCAGCACCTCTCCAGCCATCCTGTGCTTTCTGAGAAAACAGCTAGATACACCTATCAGCTAACTGGTGCTCCGGGTTTCTGACACTCTGTTAGGAAAAGGGGTGCTTTTAAGGCAGGCATCCAATGACTATGTTCCTTAGAGGGCACTGGGCTGGAAGGGAGATGTTCCTGGGCCAGAAACCGCTGCAGTGTCTCCAAATCAGCCTGTCCAACCTTCAACCTAATCTTGTTTTTTCGTGGTGTTTTTGGATCACAATTTGGATTTATACATCTATGGGTTTCATGCCAATCTTCCTTGCTCCGTTGGGCAAGGCAAGGTCTACATCTGTCCATTGCTGTATCCTAGGAGAGGGACTCTGACACCAGGCCCCAGGCCCCCCTGATGTTTGTCCGAGAAAAACGGGTACACAGCTTTGGGAAAACTTGGTTTAGTGAGTGGGCAAGAAGACAGGATGGCAGCATACATCATAGATACTGGGAGATTTCCTTCATCCAGACTCTTGGGGTTTTGAAACGGCCCATCCCTAAAGCCCTCGGTCCCCCTCGAAATCTTGTGCTGGAGTCCTTCAACATTTTAAAGCTCTCCCCTCTCAACATTCTTACACACAGCCACCTTCCACTGGGCTGATTTCAACGGAGACTGAAACAAGTAGAAGGCAGAGCGTTGGGGAAGTTGACCAAGATAAACTGGAAGGAGGAAGTTTACAGGGGAGAAGGAAGCTGATTGTTGTCCCACAGATGTCCTGCACCGTAACTCAAGAATACCCATCGAGATTTCTTCCCCTCATCCGGGAATTCACAGGGACTCCTCACCGGAAACAAGAGACCTCAGAGGAACAGGCACTTGCCATAGACGGGCAATGCTGTGGCTCCGAGCACGCTGTCAGCTGAGAGCCTGTAACAGTCCATCTGGGGACTAGCAACCTTGTTGAAATGTTGAGAACAAAGGCTTTTTTGTCTTCTGCCACTTGTGAGGCAGTGCTTTTCAAAGGAACTCTAATTATAAATCCTTGTGAGTAAACTTGGCAGCGTTGAAGATCTGCCTTGTGTCCTAACTTTCTCAGTCGGTTTAGGCCTGGCGAAATCCCAAAAGCGTTCTGCCGAGCCCTCTTTTCCTAATTCCTAACCCCTAGAGTGGCTTCAGGGAAATTTCATCCATATGTTTCTGAGGCATTTACAGTGAACCCGTGTTCTGCTAGGAGGAATGTGTTCTCAAGTCTCAGAGTCCGGAGCATAGCATGTTTTCGGCCTGAAATGGATGATGCTAGCTTTGGGGGAATGTTTTTGAACTTTCTAATTACAAGGCCGGAAAGAGCATGGTATTTCCTGCTCTGGCTCTCCTTCTCCTTTCTAGAGCGTGTTTGAAAACCTTCGCTATTGTTTATGAAGCTGGTAAATGTCACATGTGTGTTTGGATCTAAACAAGCTGGGGATCTAAGAGGTTTTTAAAAAACAAACAAACAAACAAACAAAAAACCAAATTCCTATTTTTAACCTAAGTCAGAAAAGAAAGAAACATTTATTGAACTCACCATACATGGCAGGTGCATCTCAGCAGCCTGGTGAAAGAGACATTATCCTTATTTATAAGGAATCAGACACAGATTCTGAGAAAAAGTGTATACTTAGTAGACTCGAGCTTGGGATTCAAACCAGAAGGCATCTAGCTCCAAGGCTGTGCTCTTTCTTATCAGCCCCACGAGTTTACAAACACAAATTGGGGCTATCGTATTCTATCTAGTTCATGGTCGGTGTGAGGCTAAGGGTGGCAGGCAGTTTTCTGTTCGGCTTCTTTTAAGTGAACAGACTAGACTAGTCGCGACCGCAGGAGGGTTAATCATTCTTTGGTACTGTTGTCTCAGGAGAGTTTAGGCCAGGGTCTTCCTCAGCGTGATCAGATCTCAGACACGGAAGCTGTTGTTTTGGGAAGAAGTGTTTTCACGATCAGCTATCAGCTGAGCAGAACTACAGGTAAGAAAGAGGCACGCTCCGGTATTTACTGGTTTGTGAGACAAAAAATAAATGGCAAGGAAAAATAAAAGGAAGGAAGCCTAGAGATGACAGAGAGCGAGCAAGAGTCATTCCCAGCAAGGGCAGTGCACAGATGTTACTTGGCTCTTGGTTTGGAGAAACCAACGGAACAAAGATGTTGTGAGATAAACAGGAAATGAGAGTACAGACTGAAAGATGTATACTATTAACAGATTAGTGTTAGTTACATATGATGAAGATCTAACGATCATGTCTAAAAAGAAAAAGACAGACCCTGGTCTAGTGCTGGAGCTCCAGGTGAGAGGGCATGCTTGTGGGACTGAGTCCTATCTGTCACTTGCCACAAAAGACAGACAGGATTGTATAGCATAATAGTGGGCGTTTAAAAAGAAAAGGAAGAAGCAAAGAAGGGGGGGTGGTGGTGGAGGAGACGGGAGAAGAGTTGAACCAATAGAAAAGAAGTTCCCATCAGAGAGAGCCACAGTCCTACAGAGTCATGTCCGCACACGTGCAGAGTTTGTGAGGGCCCAGCCTCTGCCTCGCTCTTCTCTGACCAGAAGAGCAGAGGGCCCTCCTTGCTGGCAGAAAACACCCAGTGCTTTTCAGCGTTGTTGGGCGGCACAGAGGTTTGGTAGCTGTCATGTCAGGTACCTGGAGTTCTGATGACAAGCGATCAGATAGCAGAATGCTGACCGACAGGGCCTGTGAGGTGGCTGTGAGGAGGGGGAGGGGCTTCAGACTTCGAGGTAAAAACCACCCTTCCTGTTCAGCACCTCCAGCTGCAGAACTTTTTCAAATTCAGTCTTTCTTGTTCCTTTATAATTCCTATATGTTAAATGCATGGAGTTTAAATGTACAGTCCTTACTGTCCCACTTTAAAAATGATCTTTGATGAGCACATATGCTTTATTATCCACACCACAATGAAGAGAGGATAGGCCCATGGCTCTAGAAAGTTCTCTCCTGGGCCTGTCAATTACTCAAAAGTCGCTACCTTAGAAGCACTGTGGTGCCTGATTCCTCCCTCCATGCTTTAAGCTTGCCTATCTATAACTTTATATGAATGAAGCACAAGGTGGGTACTTTCTGTGTGTGGTCTTTTTTTAACACAGCATCATATTTTCAGGGGCCATTCAAGTTGTCATATGATATAGCTCTCTCTTTCTCTGTTGTGAAATAGTGTTTATGATACGACTATAGTACAATTGAGTATCCATTTTCTGAGGGACATTTGAATTGCTTCTGCTTTGGGTTATTACTAACACTGTTAAGTCTTCTGGCAGGTGTCTGTTTTCATTTCTCTTGGGTGAAAACCTGGAATGTATTTTGACCAATGGTGGGTATGTGTCTCACTTCATGGGAAGCTCTCAGACCAGTTTCTAAAGCGGATCAGTACCATTCCCTGCTGCTCTCCGGAGCCTGAGCCCCAGCCGCTGCCAGTGCTGGCCATCTTAACTTGGGTCCCTTTCACAGGTACCTCACTTTGGTTTCAACTTCAGTTCCCTTTTTAAGTACTATTATTAATGAACCTTTTCATGCTGGGCATTGTGGCACTCTGGAGACAGTAGCAGGTGGATCTCTGTGAGTTCAAGGCCAGTCTGGTCTACAAAGAGAGCTCCAGGATAGGGATAGCTAGGGCTGTTACATAGAGAGAAAAAAATACAAACAAACTAACAAACAAAAAACTTTTCATGTGTTTACTGCCCATTATTTTCCTTGCATAGTGCTTAGCCAAGTTTTGTGGCTAATTTGTTAACTAGGCTAATTGTCATTTTATTACTGAGCCCTGTGAGCTGCTAAGATATACTGTCTGTGAGTCCCCTCTCAGATATGGAGCAAATAACTTTCTGTAAGTGGCTATTGATGAGCAGAAATTTGTAACTTTAGCTATAAATGGCTCCACTATAGAGCTCAGACTTCAGCATGCATGTGACCTGGGTTTGACTCCACCACCACCACTCACTGAAAAGGAGGACAAAGAGAGCAGGAGAATATCAAAGGACAGGAGGAAGGGAGGGGGAAGAGGGGAGAGAGGAGGGGGAGGGGAGGAGAAGTTTTTGATTTTTTATGATGTCTATTTAATAATTTTCTTTCTCCCTTCCTTCCTTTTTTCCTTCCTTTTTTCCTTCCTTTTTTCCTTCCTTTTTTCCTTCCTTTTTTCCTTCCTTTTTTCCTTCCTTCCTTCCTTCCTTCCTTCCTTCCTTCCTTCCTTCCTTCCTTCCTTCCTCCCTTCTCTCTCTCTCTCTCTCTCTCTTTCTGTCTCTCTCTCTTTCTGTCTCTCTCTTTCTTTCTTTCTTTCTTTCTTTCTTTCTTTCTTTCTTTCTTTCTTCTTTCTTTCTTTCTATTTGTGGAAAGAAATAGAAACTGATGTGGCTACTTTAATCATTCTAATATTTAGCTATGATTGAAAACACATACACAAGGGTTTCAGGAAATTAGACTCCAAAACTAGAAGGATCAAGAGCATGAATGTCTGAAAATACCAAAAAAAAAAAAAAAAAAAAAAAAAGGCACAGTCTTGATGAACACAAAAGTACCTGAAACCACTTCTGTCCACAGAGAACACTTTTACTCATAGGCAAATGGAAGGGCACCTGAGGACCAGCCCCGAGCAGAACTCATGTTACACAAACACAGACCTGGAAATTCCTGCTTGGAACAAGAAACAATGACCCAGTAAAGGCAGAGGTTGGTGATGGATGGTGCTGCCGCCTGGCCATCTATCTGGGAGAGACACGATCAACACTGGCAGAGCAGAACATATGCTGTGATGGACCTGAAGCTGATGGCAGATGCAGCGGTACCTAGGGTGTCCCATGCAGCGCTAAATGTGTTTCTAGACCCCATGAATGCAGCCCAGGGAAGCGGAAGACCTCACTGTCTTAGTCAGGGTTTTTATTCCTGCACAGAACATCATGACCGAGAAGAAAGTTGGGGAGGAAAGGGTTTATTCAGCTTACACTTCACCAAAGGAAATCAGGACTGGAACTCAAGCAGGTCAGGGAGCAGGAGCTGATGCAGAGGCCACGTAGGTATGTTATTTACGGGCTTGCTTCCCCTGGCTTGCTCAACTTGCTTTCTTATAGAACCCCAGGGATGGCACCACCCACATGGGGCCCTCCCACCTTGATCACTAATTGAGAAAATGCCCTATAGCTGGATCTCATGGAGGCATTTCCTCAATGGAGACTCCTTTCTCTGTGAAAACTCCAGCTTGTGTCAAGTTGACACACAAAACCAGCCAGTGCAATCACAGAGGCTACTGGGGACCATGTAAATCTCTGCAAATTTACAAAACATGGGAGTCATGCCAGAGATGACAAAATGGTCCAAGCTTGAAGCAAAGTTGTGAGAGATTGTCAGGTCACAGCAGTGGGCATCACCTAGCACTGCAAACTATTGGCCAATGAGCCTCATTCTTTTGAGACCAACCTGTAGCTTGCTGACTCCGCTGAAGTCAGTGAGCTCTGCATGCCTATCTTTTTTTGAAGAGTATGAAAATGTTTATTATTATATTATTCAAGGAACATTTCATTAACTATCATTGAGCATGAACTCATGAGAGCGGTTCCATTAAATGAACATCATGTACATATCCCTTATTAGATATTTATTAGATATTTTCTTTATATACATTTCAAATGCTATCCCGAAAGTTCCCTATATCCTCCCACCACCCTGCTCCCCTACCCACCAACTCCCACTTCTTGTCCCTGGCATTCCCCTGTACTGGGGCATATAAAGTTTGCAATACCAAGGGGCTTCTCTTCCCATTGATGGCCGACTAGACCACACGAGCTCTGGGGGGTACTGATTAGTTCATATCGTTGTTCCACCTATAGGGTTGCAATCCCCCTACTGTGGGCCTGTCTGTCTCTGCTTCTTCAGCACTGGGATTTGAGGCCTGTATCAGCGTGGCTCTTACCTGTATCAGCATGGAGCTTACACACTAGTCCTCATTCTTTCAGAGCCCACACTTTACCCACCAAGCTGTCTCCCCAGGCAAAATTCTAAAGCTCTTGAGCTCTCAGGAGCTCCTGTGCTCATCTCAGAGATCGAAAACCACAGTTTCAAAAGCACTGGACTGGAAGCTAAGTAAATAGTAAAGGGGTGACTATACCTGGTACACCCCGACAATGAGTCAAGGCTAAAGATACATGGAGCAAGCTTGAACACTACTAAAAAACACAGCAGCCACACTAGCAGGCTCCAGCCAGTGGGGTTCCAAACAGAAGACATCCTGAAAGAGGGGAACCAGGGAAGCGAAGTTTAGTGGATGCCAGGAAGGTGAAAGGGGATGTGTAGGCAGATCACAGACATGAATAGTGATGAAGCTGTATGTCTGGTACTAGAACGATGGATGAAGTTAAACCCCATGGCACTTAGAAACAAGAAGGATCCCAATGTAATCTGGGTTACAATTCCGGGTACCAATGTGTAGATCTAGGCTTAAGCTTTGTAGCAAATGTGCTGGTTTGGTGTGGGATGTCAGCAGTGGGAGAGGTCATGTGTTGGTAGGAATTACGTAGGAACTCTCAGTCTTGCCATGTGAGTGTGTGTAGTGCTGGACATTGAACCCAGACCCTCATGCATAGTTAGCATGAACAGCCCCAGTCCCTAGACAGGGCCCAGGTGTATAGTCCAGGTTGGTCCTGAACGACAGCTCCCATATCTCTGCCTCTGAGTGCTGGGATTGTGAACCTAGCATATGGCATCTGGGGAAAGGAAAACGATGAATAATAACTTGTATGATCATTTAAAAGCTTTGTACATCAAAAGACATTATCCAAATGAAAATCCAATCTACTCATGTTCGGAGAAAGACAATCTGCTGAAGGATCTTGAAACTGAAGAGAAATCCCAGGAAGGAACAGTAAGTGTCTTTGAATGTTTCAAAAGTCATGGAGAAAAGAATAGCTTGGCTTTAAAACACATAATTGAGAGCAGTCAGTGGACCATGTCATGGTAGAAGCCATGGGAGGGACGTCTCACAACTGCCTGTCAGAGATGATATTTGAGGAGCCTGGCTTGCTTAATGTTTCAGAAACGGGGCTGATCTTCTGAAACACAGAAAAGTGTCATAGAGTGCAGGCTTCATGTCATGGTGGTTCATATTCCAATCCCAGCACCCAGAGGTAGAGGCCAATGAATAGCAGCAACTTTGAGTCTGGGTGGGGATAATTAGTAATATCTTGGTTGATTTTTTTGTTGTTGCTTTTTAAAAACATGCACATAAGCACACATACATGTGCATATGAACATATAATGTAGATTTCATGGTCACAAGCAGTCCTTCTGAACCTTAATAAAACAAGCCGACTTTATAAAATTCTCAAAAAAATTCTGCTGGAAGGTCAGGCTTGGAAGACACCCTTGTGACCTCTCTGTTCCTGTAGTTCAAGCACCTATGCTAATCGGAGTTTAAAACAAAATAAGGTTGCGCCAGGCAGAGGTGATGCATACCTTTAATTCCAGCTCTTGGGATACAGAGGCAGGAAATGTCTGAGTTGAAGATGCCTGGTCTACAGAGTGAGTTCCAGGATAGCCAGGGCCACATAGAGCAACCCTGTCTCAAAAACAAACACAGAACAAGAAGCAAAGATGGAGCTGGAGTTGTTTTGTAGGAAATCCCGATGCGGCAAGAGTATACATAAATATTTGGATGATACCGTCCTAGAACAATGTACGCATGCCCAGAGTAGACTCTGGGGATCCTGAAGAATGGAGGCTTTGAGAATGTCAGTGTCTGCAAAGTACCAGTCCAAAGGGTCCTTGAAGTCACAAATACTATGTCCTTAATAGAAACATATGACCTGGTGCATTTGAGATAAGCTCTGTTTTAGGCAAAGCTAGAGAAGGAGGCAGATGTCAAGATGTTGCAGCCAGTGAAAGGAACAGAGGAGAGGCGCGGCTTTTGTTACTTTGTAATGGGAAGAGGATGTTATTTCAGGCAGTGAGACATTTAAGTAAAGCCATTAATTGTTTGTTGCTGTCAGTGATAAGAGGTGAACATGCAGGAAGCCTGCTTGAAATCAGCCAGTGTTGAAAATTAAAGATGAGTCCCAAGGGCCTGGAATAAGAGACAGGCTAGTGTTCAGTACTAGTGAAGCAGGCCTGAGAGGTGGCTCAGTGACAAAAGGCAGGCATTTACCAATGGGATGACCTGAATTCCATCCCTAGGACCCAAAGGATGGAACCAACCAACCAACTCCCTCAAGTCATATTCTGCCCTCTACACGCACAGTGGCATGCATGTGCCACCCATACACACATACATACACAAATCAACAAACACAATTACATATAACGTACTGTGGTCATAATTACCCTCCCAACTCCCCCCATATCCGTCCTTCCTTATACGCACAATTCTTTGCTCTCTTTTTCTCTATCTTATAAAATACTTTGAGTCCAATTTATGTTGCCCAAGTAGTCTTGGGTGTGAACCCACACCATCAATATACCACAGCCCACAACTGCTTTGTCCTTGCAAGGTTGGGGATTTAAAACTCTGTTTACGGACAATGTGGGGAACAAAGAAATGACAGACAAATGGGCAGAGAAACGCTGGGATGGATAACCTGAACTCTCGGATGGAGAAGTGTGAGACGAATGGAAACCTGTCACTAGACAGAAAAACGGATAAAAGCTGAGCAGATTAAGGAACCCCAGCAATTCTCCTCACACCAGGACAACTGATTAACCACCATAGAGCCTAGAGTTCTCCATGCTAATGAGGTGTTTAGATGCCCCTGCCCCCAGGGTTTAGCCCATAAACTTCCCTTCCTGGGCATCTCTTCCTGCAAAAGGTGTTTAATCTCTGGTCCACCCTGAGCAAGTCATATGTGTCCTTTCCCACCACTATTAAATAGTTTGGACAAGCAAAGACTGTCTCCTTCCACAAGGACTGCTGGAGAAGCCTCTGTCCTCTTCGTAATTCCCAGACATGTCTGCGTGCCCGGGAGTTAGAGACCCACAGCCTCCGTCTGCCCCAGCTCGAACTGTTCCTCACCCGGAAAAACATGGACTGGGGTCTCCGATCTTAGGCTACATTTTACCTCCACGAGCAGCGTCTCGTTTCAGTGTGTCCCGCAAACACAGCACCTGGTGGTAGTAAGGAAGGAAAGTAGCCAAGCACCTCTGTGTTTCACTTCCCTGAGGGGTGTCATGACACCCCAGCAGCGAGGCAAAACGCAGACCCACAGAGAAGGTGCGGCAGGCACCTCAGAAGCACAGTGTTTGTTGTGTCCTATTGGACGGACAGGCAGAGTTATTGCCTGCTGATAAAACAAGAAAGCAGGGTTTAGGGTATACGGAGGATTAGGAAGGCAGGTTTAGCTAATCTCTGTGGGAACAGTCTCTGTAGGGATTAGTCTACAGGTGGTAAATATTCTGCAGAAGAAAGCTGTGGTGGGCGTTTACTGCATCCACTGTTAGAGTTTCCATTCTGACCCAAGGAAGGCTTTGCTGTCCTGCTGAGAGCCACCTGGAGAAGCCTTTGCCATGGCCAGGCAGCTGAGGCCCTGGGGTCCTGGCCATGGCCAAGCCCATGTCAGCAATACACATTTGCTCGGGACTGCACTTTATCTCTCGACAAGCATAGCAGCTTTCAAATGCCAGCAGCCACTCAGCTAAGCGTGGGGCTTCATGTCCACCTTCCCCACTCCAGTGCTGAGACTTTACCATTTAAAAAACCAAACCAAACTAAAACGAAACAAACAAACACACAAACAAACACTAGTGGACAGCTGGAGACACAAGTCAGCAGGTAAAAACACTGCTTTTCTAGAGGACCCCAAGTTTGGTTCCTACAATGGGACACTGGGTGGGTCACAACCTCTTGTGACTTCAGGGAATCTTCATCTGGTCTCCACAGACAAACACTTTCACACACACACACACACACACACACACACACTGACACACACAAACACACAAACACACATGCACACATGCACACATTTTAAAAAGTACTAGCGAAACAGTGGTTATAGTACTTCCCTAGTCTCCTTCATTGGCTAAGCCCTTATCAGTCACAAGATGCTGGCTTGTTCTGAGAGCAGCATTTCCCTATCTTTGTAGTAAAGGAAATAAGGAATCTGAGAGAACAAGCATACACCAAATAGGTGTAGCCAGATGTATTCATCTTATGTTTAATTTTTTACTAATGTTTTTAAAACTTGCCTAAGTCCTATTGGAATTAACGAGGTGCAGAGTCGTTTTAAAAGCATTACTGGAATCACAGCATCTTTTCATCTTCACACACTGCCAGGTCAATGGGTACCAATGTATATGCTTGTATGTTTATCACATGGGCACATCCAACCCTTCCTCAGCCCCAGTCAGTAGGTACCAATGTGTATGTCTATCACACGGGCCCATACAGCCCGTCCCCAGCTGGGAAGAGGGGACGTGTGTGTGTGTGTGTGTGTGTGTGTGTGTGTGTGTGTGTGTGTGAAAGTGTCTCTCTGTGGAGGCCAGAAGAAGAGTCCCTGAAGACACAAGAGGTTGTGACCCACCCACTGTAGGAACCAAAGTTTGCTCCTCAGGGAAAGCAGTGTTCTTACCTTCTGAGCTGTCTCTCCAGCTGTCCACTAGTGTTTGTTTTAGTTTGTTGTTGTTGTTTTTAATTACAAGAGTTTATTTTCTTCCAATGCACTGTACAAATAGCTTTTCCTGTGATCTTGGCATAGTCAGGAAATAAAATGGGGGTGCAGAGAGACACTGGAGGAGAACAGTGATGACTTAGCAATGTGGGGAGATGTCTGTTCACCCAGTGAAAATCTTCATACGTCTCTCGTGTGCACAGCCCCCTAAGGCAGCCAGCAAACATGCAATAAAGTATTATTTAGTTTACTTTGGAAACAAACAAGCAAAACAAAACCTTCTGCTATTAGAAAAACAGAAAACATATTGGGAAGTGGGATTGGTTGAATAACTCATTGCTTCAAAAGAAACCTGTAAGTATTGATTTTCACAACATGCCCTCAGGCAGCTTACAAACATCGGGGACTTGCATCTAAAGAAGAATGAGGAAACAGGTACTGTTTGAGTCCCAAAGCTGGAAGAGTCACCCGTCTATGACAAGTTAGAATCTGTGTTGTTCGTAAGGCTTTTACAAACTCTGGAATTCAGCATCAGCAAGTTGTTGAAAATGATGCGCACACTGGCAGGTTACAATCCAAATGTAAGGGAAGATATTGAGCAGTGTGGTCAAAGCCTGCAGCGCTCACACCCTTGGCCCAGGAACTTGGGGGAAATTTATCTTAAGGAAACAAGTTTAAAAGTCATCACGAAATGCTTCTATCTGGCATGGTTTCTACCACTGAAGACTCAGACGCAGGCTAAGGCTTAATGACAGATTATCAAAGGAAACTATAGCAAAACCACCATGAAACGTGAGGTCACTGTTAAAATGTCAGTAATGGCCGGCCATGGTGGCACATGCCTTTAAGCCCAGCCCTCGGGAAGCAGAGGCCGGTGGATCTCCGTGTGTTTAAGAATAACCTGGTATACGTAGTGAGTTCCGGGAACTAAATAGTGAGATCCCGTGTCAAAAACCACAAGAACAAAATGTCAGGAATGAACTATAGAAACCAGACATTGCTGTAGACACAGTCCAAGAGAAAAAAATTGCAGAGTATATTATTGTGTTTGTACCATAACGTGGTTGAATACATATATATTACCAATATACCTATGTCTAAGGACTGAACTAACTCATGGAAAAATTCAGGCAATATTTTTATTAGAGATTATGAGTGGATTTTTATCTTTAGTCTGGTTTTGACAGACAAAAGACAATTTGAGTTTGGGACAGAATGAATTTCAATGGGCTTTAGCCTCTCGCTACTAACTCTACCTCAACACACTTTGTCCCTGTGGAAGGGAGCAGGTTGGACTTAAGGTGAAGATGCTGCAGCATAGGACTTCCATATGCACAGAGCACTGTGTGTTGCTTCCAGGCTGGAAGACACAGGCAATGGCAGAGATCGGATGTGGTCCCGTCCCTCCCTGTGCATCTTGCAAAATTTCTATGAAATGCTGTTCTCTGCGTGCTCAGGATTTGTCTGAGGTAGCAAAGCTGATCTCCAAGGTCTGAGAGCTGAGCTGATCCCAAGAGCCTCCCCCTTCAACTCCTCATCCTGTTCCCAAACAAGGGTCAGTGGCAGTGGCCAGGAGCCCTATGGACAATGACCCCTGTCTTGGCTGTGCATGAGATCTTTGGAGGCATGCTTTAAACCTGTGGATGCCTCACCTCCAGAGACCGTGGTCCAGAGGGTGCCTAAGATAGAGTTATAGAGCAACACCCCCTGGTGATTCATTTATGTGAGTCCTGTAGGGGCCTTTGCATTCTCAGCTGTAATCCTGCAAACATTTCAACTGGCTACCTAAATTGAGTTGGAACAAGACTTCATTGACACGTTTAATATTTTATTGTGGTAAAATGCTCACATCATAAAACTGACCTCTTTGGTCACCTTAAGGTGCTTGATTTAGTGATAAAGTACATTTACAATGGTGTGCAACCATCACAAATATCTAGTTCTAGGACATTTTTATCATCCCCAAGGGAAACCCAGCAAGCATACTCCCCATTCCTCCTTGCTCTCAGTCCTGAACAGCCATCTCTGAACTGGCCTGCTTGAGACATGGAATTAGATCCATATAACACATGCCCTTTGTGACTGCATGCTTTAGCAGTTTTCAAGGCATGTCCTCCCTGTGGGTGGATTCTCACACGTTTCTTCTCCATCCCACAGGTACCTTAGGCCTGTTATTCATAGGTCATTGATGTGTGTGTGTGTGTGTGTGTGTGTGTTTAACATCCATTTACTCTTTCCTCAAATCTGAAGATTCTTTCCAGAAAGAAGAACCGAGGAAGGAGAGCTTTGAGTCAGGAGTGGGACCCTGGAGCAGAGAGGCTATCCTCCATATATGGTCTGGGACATCCCTATCTACACACTGGAGACTTGTTAGTCATACTTTCAGGGCTGTCTCGAGACCTACTAAATCAGAAATTGGAGGGGCCCCATCCAGCACCCTGATTTGAACCATTTCTAGGTGACTCAGAACCAGGAGTAGACTTGAGAGCTCTTAGGTAATTGAAGACTGTGATGGCTAGTTACAATTGTCTATTTATTCCTAGGTGGAATCACCTAGGAAGAGTCTCCAGGAAACACTGTCTAGATTGGGTTGACCTGTGGACATGCCTGGAAAACATTTTTTTGGAGTGGGTTAATTAAGGTGGGAAGGTCTACCCTGAATGTGAGTGGCACCATTTCAGGGCTAGGAGCTGCACAGGCTGAAGAGAGGAGAGGTTGCTGAGAGCTGCCATGAGTGTGTCTGTTTGCTCCCTCTGATTGCTCCTGTGACTTCCCCACTACGATGGACTGCCACCTAGAATTGTGAGCTAATATAAACTCTTCCTGGGTTGTTTTGTCAGGGCGTTTTTATCACAGCAACATGAAACAAAACCTAGGCACACAAGCACATGCACACATGCACATGTATGGCACACACGCATACCGTACACACACACACTTTCCAAGAAAGAGCACAGAGCTGACTTGAAACCAGGTCATGTTGCCAGCCATGAACTAGTGGAACAGCTCCAGCCTAGACTTTTATCTCACAATCAGAGCGATCTGGGTAATTATTAATGATAGCTGATACTCAGGGGAATACAAGAGAATAAAATACATTTCTAGGTTTCAACTAGTTTTGACTATGCCTGAAAAGGAGTACTCACCATATCGAGTGCTATCTGTTATTGTTATCACACATGCAAGGCACTTAGAGTGACTGGCAATTGAAGTGAGCTATTATCCCCACCCCATTACCAGGACAGGTGGGCACCCCGAGGAACCTTGATTTCCTGAGGGATTTCACGAGTAGCACTCTGCACGAGAAACCGAGGGCAGACCCTGACAGCTCCTCCACCCTTGCTGCTGCAGGGTGTGTCAGAAGGAGGCAGACAGTGAACTCAAGTCTCCCTTGATCCAGCTCAGCTCTGGGAGGCATCTCACTCCTCAAGGCTGAGAGCCACAGCCTTGAGTTCCCCACCCAAATGTGTTCAGGCTCAACTCTGAGTTTCATACAGAAGAAGGCAGGCTTTCTCTTGTCCATGCACGTGAGCAGCGGAAAAGCTCACGTGTGCTCTGGGTGGCCTTAACCCTGAGAGAGGATGCCCTTGCCCTCAGGTTTCCTCTTCCATTACCTCCTTTCCCCAATCTTTTTCTCTTACTTTCATGCCTTTGGGCACCGAAAATAACCTTGGCAGACGACAGAAGCAAGTCAGAAATTGACTCGGAGGCATTTACTAAACAAAACTTTGAGAAGGAAAGGAAAGGGCAGACACTGAAGCTGACAAAGCAAGATGGCAAGTCTAAGGCTCAGGGAAGAAGCAAACACAACAGAAAAAGAAGACCAGAGACAGGAGGCAAGACTGGGGAAATACTGTGTCGACAATTACTTACCCCTACCCAAGCAAGCATAGTGCCGCTTTGTCTTAATCTTTGCACAAGAACAGGTACCTACAATGAGCCTGAAACTAAAGCTAAGTGGTGTTTGGAATTTGTGCTGGCTTATGACTTAACACCTGGCATTGACTTATATGAAAAGTTTAACAACCTAGGATTGTTCGGCTTATTGAAAAGGGTCCCGGAGTGGCAGGGGGACTCTTTGTTGACATCCCCCGTCCCCCTTTATTATCTTGTCAGCTCTCTGAATATTCTAGGCAACAGCTAGTGGAGTCAACTCCTCTGTTTAAATAGGTGCAGTCTCTACTATGCTCATCCAATCAACATTAGCATCTCTGACACCCCCTACAATGATCGGTCCAGGGATGCAGTACAAAACCCTGTATGGTGGTTTGAATATGCTACGCCCGTGTGGTCTTATTGAAGGAGGTATAGCCTTGTAGGAAGAATTGTGTCACTGTGGGGGTGGACTTTGAGGTTTTATATATATATATATATATATATATATATATATATATATAGTCTCAAGTCTGACTAGAGAGAGTCTTCTCCTGGGGGCCCTCAGATAAAGATATAGAACCCTCAACTCCTCCTGCACCATGCCTGCCTGGATGCTGCCATGTTCCTGCTTTGATGATAGACTGAACCTCTGAACCTGTAAGCCAGCCCCAATTAAATGCTGTCTTTTATAACAGTTGCCTTAGTCATGGTGTCTGTTCTCAGAAGTAAAACCCTAACTATGACACTGGGTTTGAGCTTCTGGAGTCTTTGAGCAACATTTCTTTCTGTGATGATCCCCCCAAAGACTGCCACTGTTCCCTGGTCCCCAAAATAGAAGCATGTGGTTCTATATGGCAGCAACTTATCCTTAGGAATAAGAATAACTGAATTCCTAAATATAGACATTGAAGTCCAACAAAACACACTCTACCCAGGCTCTCTTGTAAAGATCCTATGTGACTACATATCTGCCAACAAAATGTAGTAAAAAATGTTCTATGATGCGACCAACCCTAAAGATGAAGGGACACTCTTTCCTCTGCCCCTTCCTCCAGCCTAAAATGCAGGTGTTAGATGTAATGACTGGAGCTCCAGAAGTCATTTGGACCTTGAGGTGACCTTAAAGAAAGAGTCATGCTCTAGGAAGTGGAGGATCATGCTAGACGTGAAGCGTGGCAGCGGAGAATCAGCCCCAGACACTCTCTCTCTCTCTCTCTCTCTCTCTCTCTCTCTCTCTCTCTCTCTCTCTCTCTCCTTCTCTTTTTGTGAGGAAGAAACAGACTTCTGTCTTGTAATAGCTGTTGTCACAAAGAGTTTCCCGTCACGGGGTAAAAAAATGTAACAGATGGACCCAGACTTCTGTTCACGACCATCTTGTATAGATAAGGGAGGCCAGACTTGGGAAGGAGCTCAAACCTTAGAAGCAGAGTTGAAACCAGGTCGGTGCCAGGCATAATGCTGTCTGTGGTCTCACCTCCAGCGAGGATGAAGCAAGAAACTGCAGGAGTTCAGAACCAGCCTGAGCGATAAAACTAGACCCTAGAGAAAGGGGAGGAAGAGGGGAAAAAAAGGAAGGGGAGGAGGAGGAGGAAGAAGAAGAGGAGGAGTGGGGGGAAGACCAATGGATGAGATAAATGGGGGAGCAGAGAACGGGGAGCAGAAGCAGGGGAGGAGAGGAGCCAGGTCTTTTACTATATCCTAGGGCTTCTGAGTCAAGCTAAAGCTCGCCTGGTAAAACTTTCTAGTGACATGAACTGATACAAATTCACCATCATTTCTAAAGCTAGTTTTCATTGGCAATTTTGCTTATGAAAGACAGAATCCCACTCCCAGCAGAAGCCATGTGTCTTTAGGCCACACCTGGGTTCTTCTGGTTGTGGTGAGACTGAATAAAGATGAATGTTTTGATTTCCTAGCACTTCTTGAGTCCCTACTATGTGCTAGAGAGTGGTCTGTGACTCATCTTGCAACAGTACTGAGCTGGCTGAAATTGGTTTGTGACTACTCTTATCACAGTGCTGAGTTGGCAGACTCACCAGGGTAGAAACCAAGACTGAGAGATGCATTTCTGGAGACCATTTGTGGCAGTCTACGAAGAAGAGTGTTTGCAGTCCGGTGGCCCAGAAATTCTTCCTGGCTAGAGACAGGGCTGTGTCCCTTGGCCTCACTCACTCCGTTCTGTCCTTCAGAACTTCTTGAATGTCAGAAAGAATGGCATCTCTAGGGACCTTGATGACTTATGGGGCAGAGACTGGTGTTGAGAGCACAGCCTGGATGCCAGGTCCAGCTCCTGTTAGCTAAAGCTGATGCTGTCTTAAGAAATGGTTGCTTCTCTGCTGGCTCAGCTCAGACTGAAGGCTGGGCACCACATTCTGCAGTGGTACCTCCCCTATTGATTCAGTGGATTGGGTGTGTCCAACTGCAGGTCTCTGAGCTTGTGCTGGGCTCTAGCACACTGTTTTCCACCTACACATCGAAATAGCCCTGCCTGCATTGCTTGAGGGCGGGACGTGCCAGAGTGTCTTGTCCATTCACCCATGTGAGACTCAACTTCACGGGAAGTTACATGAAGCACACAGCTTAGAACTCCATGCTACTTCGAAATGGTTATGTCAGGCAAACGAAATAAAGATGATTCTTGCCACAGCCCACCTCATTTGGGTAAGTCATTTGCTATTTCACTAAGCCATGGAGGTGACGCCAGTGACCATGGATTCTGAAAGACTGTGTATTTACCAGTCATTGGTAGTCTTAGATCACCAGTAACATCCAGTCTTCCAGTGCAGGGTCTGTATACACAGGCCAGGAGAGTTTTGCTTAAACTCTTCCTGAGTAAGACAACGTCCCAGTAGGGCAGGTCTCTGGATGGTTTGTCACACCTATGATCTCTTAACAGCTTCACAGACAGCCAATATAAAAACACCAGAGGACTGCTATGCCCAGGCAGTAGACTTTTCTCCATGAGAATAAGCAACCTAAAGGAAACGCTTCCTTTAAATGCATTTATAGCCCCTACCACATATAACATCACAGTGTTGTATGTGCAGGAAAACAGGGAAAGCCAAGGCTGGGAGACTATACTGGCAGAAGACATACCCGATGAAGGACCGTTATCCAAACTCCACAAGACCTTCTTAAAACCCAATAGGGATATGAGCAACGAATGTAGTTTTAAAATGGGCAAACTATATGAACAGATGCCTCATCAAAGAAGATATAGAGATGGAGGGCGCATCCAGCACTCGGGAATGAAAATGAGAGCAACAGGAAGATGCCATCATACAACCATTAGCGTGGCTAACATCTGAAAACACTGGTAGTGCCAAACGCTGCCAAGACTAGAAGCAGGGACTTCACTACACTGCCGGTGGAACCGCCACGTTGGAAGACAGCTTGGCAGACTCACAAAACTAAATATACTCTTACCATATGATCCGGTAATCATGCTTCTTGGGTATTTACCCAAAAGATTGAAAAGTTATGTCCACACAGAAACCTGCGCGTGGATGTTTATCTCAGCTTCATTCAGACTTGCTAAAATGAGGAAGCAGCCAAGATGTCCCTCAGCAGGAGAACGGAAGAAAGGAAACACTGTGGTACATCCAGTCAAATGGAGTATTACTCAGCACTGAAAAGAAATGAGCTGCCAACCCATCGAATGACACAGAACAATCTTAAGTGCACACTAAGAAAAAGAGCAGACGGGAAAAGAACACATACTGGGATAGTTAAGACAAAGATGTGGCTTTACAGGTGGTTAGCAGAGAGCAGAGATAAATAAGCCAGGCATCTCTCAGGGCAGTGAAACCACTACAATGGTGGATATACAGGGGTGACAGTGATGACAGTGTCAGACCTTCATCTGTGACACACGTGTCACTTGGCTGAGAAATATTCATAGAGGAGGAAGTTACATGTGTTGGAAACTGAACTTCCTGCTCAGTTTTGCCATCAATCAAAAACTGCTTTAAAAAAAAAAAAAAACAGCCTATCAAAATAGCAGATGTGGGCCAGGCATGATGGCACGAATGAGTGGGTTCCAAACTAGCCAGAGCTACATAGAAAGATACCTCAATAAACAAACAAACAAACAAATGAAAGAAAAAAATCAATAAACAACAAATTAAGCTGAACATGGGACAATTTGTAAGCCTCTATAAAATAGTATTAAGAGACTATAAGAACCACAACATACAACTCAGCTGTGTTATTCTTGCCACAGAGAGATGCCAGAATCTGTTTCCATCCCTGGGTCAGAATACCAGCCACAGCCAAGGCAGTTTTGCCAAATCATGGCAAAGGTTTAATGGAAGCCTGCTCCAAATTAGCTCCATCATTCCTGACGCACAGGCATTCTGAACCACGGAAGCAAGATGTTTCCACCGTAGAGTCATGAGCAGAGTAAAGTGGCTCACGAGACCCTGGAAACAAAAGCACAGAGTGCAGATTGCAAAGTGTCCAAACACAGCCAACTGCCACGGCCAGTGCTGCACACACAGCACCGGCACACACACAAGCTGTTCACCCTCCATGGCAGGAAGGTTGCCACGGAAAGATCGGTGTCACTGGTGTGGGGTCAAAGAAGTGGGGAGGGGGGCGTGCAAACTCTTTCTCTCTCTTAGAGGCTTAGAGGATGTGTGTCTGTTTAAATTGCCAGAGGCTCTGTGCAACTGTCATCTACATGCAAGGAGCCCCACCGGAGTCTGACCTATTCTACAGCTCTAGAGATGCACCCACAGGTGATTACAGAGCATAAACATGGTGGCATGCTTTGGGATTTTGGAGACTTGAGTTTTAAAACAAAAGCTAAAAGCTAGTCCCCATCAGAAGCTCTGCAGAGAACAGGACTTTTCATGATGGCTCCTTTCAGGATCTGTAAGCCATTTCTTCTAACTCACCACTCAGCAGGAAGCTGTCCGGCCATTCAAGCTGCCAGAGGGAGTGCTTCTGTCTCCTTAACCACACCCAGACCCCCATTTCTATCCTGGGTCAGTTTAAGTAGTTTCTGAACTGTTAGCAAACCAGACATCCATCTAACTCCAAGCCTCTAGGCCACCCCCTGCTGCCACACCCACCCTCCACCCCCTCCCTTCTGAACCAATCACCAAGGAAGATCCTTCTTGGTCTGTCACTTGCTGGCTGTGTGACCTTCAGCACATTCCTGCAGACGTGTGTCTCTGCGGGGGCTGCCAACTTGCAAATGACTGGCAGCAGCCCTCTGTGAATTAGCACTCCACCCTGCTTGTGGTGAACAGCACTAATCAGATAGTATGATACAGGCTGTTTAGTGGTTGCGGGCATAGATTGCAGGGTTAGGTTTGGAAGGAAGAGAGACATTGCTAGAAACCCTTAAGATAGTGATTGCTTGCCTGTCCGTGGAACTGAAGACTTTATATACATACATATATATATATATATATATATATATATATATATATATATATATATATATATATATCAAGCATAGCAGCTACCCCAGGTTTCTTTTGGCCCATTGCCTTACGTGGTACTCAGATTCACAGGTACCATTTCACCCCTCCGTCCCTCCCTTCCTCCTTCCCTCCCTCCCTCTCCCCATTGTTTCTTCTTTTCTGTTTGTTGCTTGTGCTTTGTTCTGTTTTGTTTGAGGCAGGGTCTCATGTATCCCAAGCTAGCTACCAAGTGAGGGGGGCTGAGGACCACCTTACATTTCTGATCCTCCTGCCTCCACTTCCAGAGTGCTGGGATTACAAATGTGTGCCTCCCTGTCCAGCCAACTCCATGCTCCTGTTTCTTTAGCGCTTGCCACTTAGCTTGCCACTGGGTTCAATCTTGACCTCCAAACGCCAGCAGACAGGACTCTGGCTTGGTCCCCAGGATGCACAGTGTTCGTTTTAGCAGTCTAGTTTTTGGGAATTGCATTATTTTATTTTATTTTTGCACATTGCCAAACCCTGGCAGCATATGAGGAGGGTGTGAGCCCATTTTATACACCATACCTTCCACTGGGAAAGCCCAGCAGGTCTCACAGGGGGTCGCCCTGGGAAACAAGAGTCCGGATTCTAAGCCTCCGAGCCAGGCTTCATGGAGACAACACTCACCCAGGAGATGCGGGAAGGTTGCTTAGGAGACAAGGCGGCTCTAACAACCGAGTTAGAACAGTAAATAAAATTGCCATCTGTTGAGTTCTTAATATGGGCTAGGCACCGTGCCAAGCATTTTACAAGTGTTAGCTATCTCCTTTTTAAACCTGCTTAAATTGTGGAATAAAATACTCCTGGATTAAAGTGTTCAAAACAAATGCATGGTATAAGGAACAATCGCAGGGCAAACGTGTGCAATTACCTCCAGGGTCAAGTCAGAACATCCCAAGTACTGGGGAATGGCCTGCGGGGGGAGCGACCCTGTGGGCTCCCACCCTCTCCTCTCTGAGAGGCCCCATTGTGATTTCATGCCAATCCCTTCTTGTCTTTGGACTTTTCTCAACATGTGATAGGAAAGGCAAGCTACACCGTTTGCAGCTTAGTTTTGTTTTCGGATGCTATGTCTTCTTGGGGGTTGCTGGAGATGGAACCCAGAGCCTTAGACCATCCCAGACAAGCACTCTCCCAAGTTTCCTTCTCATAGTTCAGGGCTGTGTAGTACTCCAGGGGGTGGTCTCACAGGTCTCCATCCATCAGCAGCACTGAGTTCCCCATACCATCCTTCCAGTTGGGATCATCAGATTTTACAAACTGATGAACATGGATCCTATTTAGCTAGCGCTTCAATGGTGATGAAACTAATTTTTAAAATACTTAAGTTATTAATATGCTATCAATCAATATATTATTAAGTTATTAATATTAATGAGTTATATTTCATACATTCATCTCTCTCTTTTTTTTGCCTCTTTTGCTGGGTGTTACACAGGTGGCTTCATATGAATTGCTCTGTATTTTCCTTCATTAATGAGGCGGCCCCCCCAACAAAGACACACACACACACACACTCGCAGACACACACAGACACACACTCACATACACAGAGATGCACACACACATACACAGACACACACACACACACTCACACACACACAAGACAGACATACACACACACTCACATACACTCACACAGACACACACGCACTCACACATATAACACAGATACACACATGCACACACTCACACACACAAGACAGACTAACACATACACACACACACACACACTGCTGTGTCCGTGCCTCTCCTGTCAGAACTTCCGGTTTTCTGCTCCATCCTTTTGGGTCTGTCTTTTTACCTCCTGCTCTTGTCCGTTTCCCTTCTGGACACATGTTCTCTAGTGGTTTTCTATTGCACGTATTTTCTTCCGTTTCCATGCAACTACTTAATTCTCACAGTGGTTCCAGGAAGTAAAGGTTACCAATATGGCAGCAGAGAGGCCAGGTCACCCCAGACTCAGAGCTCAGCTCTCCCTGCTCTGCTACACTCAGGCCTGCCCTTCCCAGTGCTGCCAGTGCTGCCAGTGCTGCCAGTGCTGCCAGTGCTCAGTGCTCTCAGTGCTCTCAGTGCTCCCAGTGCTGCCAGTGCTCCCAGTGCTGCCAGTGCTGCCAGTGCTCAGTGCTCTCAGTGCTCCCAGTGCTCCCAGTGCTCCCAGTGCTGCCAGTGCTGCCAGTGCTCAGTGCTCTCAGTGCTCTCAGTGCTCCCAGTGCTCCCAGTGCTCCCAGTGCTCTCAGTGCTCCCAGTGCTGCCAGTGCTCTCAGTGCTCTCAGTGCTCCCAGTGCTCCCAGTGCTCTCAGTGCTCCCAGTGCTCCCAGTGCTCTCAGTGCTCCCAGTGCTGCCAGTGCTCCCAGTGCTCTCAGTGTTCCCAGTGCTCCCAGGCTGCAGCCCAGCAAGAGCACCCCAGGGAGCCTCTCTCTTCCTCTTCCTTCTTCCTTCATCTTCGGCTTTCTTTTAATTTCATTTCCTGTTTCCCACTTAGGCAGCAGCCTATGACCCCCAGCTCCAAAGGTCACCCTAGAGCTTTCCCCCCAGCTCCACAAAGCAGTTCTGTGAGGCGCTGTGCCTTCCACGAGCAGGCTTCCAGATCACACACACCACATCAAGGCTCAGGTGCTGTTCTGTGTGAGCAGCTAAAGCAGGGGCGGCTGTAAGCACAAGGGCCGAGTACTGATCTCAAAGCAGGTTCCCTCCTAGAGGTCCGCTTTTGCCCGGAGGCTCCCCAATTTCTCTGGCCTCTCCTTTTGTCCTGGTGGTAGATCCTCTCTCCCCAATTTCTGCCATCTCTGCACTCTCTGCCAAGCCCACTCAAGCATACAGGCAGTTTAGATAACTCTTGCCACTTCTGCCCTGACAGTCCTCACTCTGGTCTAGCAATCCCCGTCTCTCCCAGACCCTCCAAGTTCACTGCCTGAGCTGATTCTGAATCCACCTTTACCTCTTCCCGGTCCCAAGAGGGTTTGTTAGAAAGGCCAGCCTGCTAGGTCAGATTACATGTATCCTTCACCACCTTCTCCCTTTCCTAGGAATGAAATTCCAAAGGTGCTGGGTGTGTGTGTGTGTGTGTGTGTGTGTGTGTGCGTGTGTGTGTGTGTGTGTAATTCTCCTCACTCTCATTCCTGTCTTGCTCTCAGCTCAGTTCTGCAACAGCGAGGGCTGTCTTTCCCACAGGGCACTGCCTGGGATCCCCTGGCCACCCTCACCAGAGCTCTGCCGATACAGCTTCAATCAGAGCCAAGGTTTTTCAAGTTTCTACACTCACAATCCCTGTTTGCCCAGGAAATTTGTGCACAGCTCGAAAGTGGATAGGTCTATAAAATCTGTGTACAAATAAAAACATTTGCGGATAATAAATCATAAAGAAATTTATTTTAAAGCAATTCTGTAGTATACATGACATTTTTACTATTTATTAACGATTAAAGCAAGTTTGCATGATAATTCGACACCATGCTTGTTTCCGTAAATGAACCAAGTCTTGGCTGGATATGTGATATTGTAGGATCTCCAGCACCTCCAACGTCTTTCAGAGTGGGTCAATATTTTGATTGTATAACTGTCAATACCGAGAAGGCTGCCTCTCACGAATGCATAGTACAAAATGTTGGGAGTATGACTGGGACCCCGTCAGAATTATTAGAGATTCTGTCCTACTCCCACACCATAATCCACTGAATGAGTTCTATGAAACTCAAATAACAATTCTTTTTTTTTTTGGTTTTTCGAGACAGGGTTTCTCTGTGTAGCCCTGGCTGTCCTGGAACTCACTTTGTAGACCAGGCTGGCCTCGAACTCAGATATCCACCTGCCTCTGCCTCCTGAGTGCTGGAATTAAAGGCGTGCACCACCACACCTGGCTCTCAAATAACAATTCTTAACATCAAACTTTCTAACAGCGAACAGTCAGAGACACGATAACTTCATACCCATGGGCTGAGGAAGCAGGGCAGGAAAACACTCTGTTTTCCACAGCTCCAGCCTGGCCTGTCTGCAAGAGCAGAAAACTTTGCATGCACAGTGGAGCACTCTACTTTACAGCAGTTGTAGCTCAAATCTGAGCTGAGCCTTCCCCGGCAGGAACCATCAGCACTGAGTGACGTCATACGTGGTGCAAAATACGGGTGTAGTGTTCAGAAGAAAGGCTTTGTGAGGGCCTGTGATGCGGCAACCCCGGGCACTGCCAGGAGCACTGGGCTGTGTGGCTTAAAACTACTTTTTAGTTGTTGTTGTTGTTCAGTGAGCTTTTAATACGGTCAAAGCCTTTGAGACCGTCAGATTTAGCCTCATGACATCACATGGGGTCACAGCACACACTTTATGAGGCCTTCGACTACTTCCTGTTAGGCAACTTCACATCGGCTGAAGTAGAGGTTAGAATGGTTCATTTAAACAAGTGGCTGTCATTCCCATTGGACAGGATGGCCACCCCTGGCACCCGTGTTGCTGAGGGTGTAGGACATGTGGGCTCACCACAGCAATGTCTCGATTAAATTACTCAGTCCCCTTTGACCCACATTTGACTTTTATGTGTTTGCCCTTTAAAAATGCACCCATAGGCTACATAAAGACATGCTCGGTAATTTTCTTTGCATGTTATTTATAGTACAGACAAGCTCTACCAAGAAGACCACAGTTACACTGTGCTGCATTCATAATGTAGACCTACTACTCAGCTCTTAAAAAGAAACGAGTATTTGTGAACGGAGGGTACTCAAGACACATTAACTAAAAAGCAAATTCAGAAGACTATGATTTTTGTTTGTTTGTTTGTTTGTTTGTTTTTTGAGACACGGTTTCTCCCTGTAGCTCTGGCTGTCCTGGAACTTGCTCGGTAGACCAGGTTGGCCTCTAACTCGGAGATCTTCTAGCCTTTGCCTCCCGAGTACTAGGATTAAAGGTGTGTAACACCCACCACCCAGCTACTATATATTTCTACAATTACTTTTTTTTCTGTTTTATTACTACAGTAATTTAATAATCTAAAAACTTTAATAATAGTGGAAAATAATAATCACACAGCAAACATGCTGTGTCCTTCCCCAGTAAGTTCTGTAAAGTCATCGCCGTCTATGGCCCACTCACTGCTATTTCCCCAAAGTCTAGTTGGTGTTGGGAACTTGATAGGTGCTCATTAAACATTTATTAATTGAATGAATAAGTGAATAACTATCTGTTTCTATGACCCCATAAGCTGTGCTACCCAGTCCCAGCTCTGGAAGCAGCACACTCGCCATGCCCCTTGAGGTGTACCCTGTTCTTGAAAGCATTGCAGGTGCATGTCACCTTTGCTGACAGCTTTGTCATGTCACATTTTTTGCTGATGTTGGGCTCTGGGGCTTTTGCACAAACAATACACTCAATGTGGGTCTTTTTGCTGACTTAGGAAGACAGTTTCCTCCCTGGTCAATCTCAACCATGAGTTTTGTTCCACGTTGCCAGCAGAGTTTAAAGCCCAAACCACGACTGTAGCTAAATCCAAAAAAACCCTCCTTGAACTTACTTGATCAAGAGCCTCACATGCTTACTTCCAGGTTAGCTCCAAGGCAGGACAAAAACAGCCAGAAGCAGCCTCCCCTGACAGAGGCTTTCCGTCCTTCCTCAGAGGAGTGTGTTCTGGCTCATGGACTCCACCACAGGAACTTTGCACGGACAGCGCCTTCCTCTAAGAAAACTTTCTCCAGTTGGCAAGGCTGTCTTGATATTTAGGGTTCAGATCTCAGGATGGCTGATCTGAAGGGCCATCTCTTTCCTAGTCCACTCACCCTGGAACTCTACTCCCTTGAAAGCATTGCTATAACAATGGTCACATGAGGGCTTTGAGGTTTCGAAAGTCCATACCAGGCCCAGGCTTGTGCTCTCTCTCTCTCTCTCTCTCTCCCTCTCCCTCTCCCTCTCCCTCTCCCTCTCTCTCTCTCTCCCTCCCTCCCACAGCCTGTGAATTAGGATGTAGCTCTTAGCTACTGCTCCAGTGCCACTAGGCTCCCCGTCATGAAGACAATGGACTAAACCTCTGAAACTGTAAGCAAGCCCTTACTTAAATGCTTTCCATTCTAAGAGTTTCCGTGGTCACAGTGTCTCTTCACAGGGACAGAACAGTGAGTAAGACACTCTCTGTGTATTACCTGTTCTTCACTCCCATCCCAGTGTAAACAGGGATGCCACTGTCCTTGTTCACAGCTCCTGTGTCTGGACCATCATGGTCACTCAATATCTATTCCCAAGGGAATGAATGTGACTCTACTTACCCAAAGTATCTTTAGACCCAGGCTTCTACTTCATCTCCAAGGAGAGCCCTGGGGCTACTGTAACAAATTACCATGGACCTGGAGGCATAAAGCAACACAGATTTATTCTCTAACATTTCTGGGAAGCCACAAGTTCAACATTTTGTTTTTAACCAGCTCAAAAACAAGGCCACATGCCCAGTACAGTTTGTATACAAGAACCTGGTCTTTGCCTCTGTAGCTTCTGCCGGCGGCCAGTGCTTCTGTGCTTGTGGCTGCCTCCCATCACAAGTAACTTCAAGTCTTTTTTGTGCACCATCTTACATCACCCTTGCTCTGTGCGTGTGCCACTATAAATTCCCCCTCAGCCTTTCTCTTCTACTGGGTACACAGGATAACATTTACTGTCTAAGGAGCCAACCCAAGGGAATCTTAGCAGATCATCTCTGCAAAGACATTGTTGTACAATACTAACATTCAACATTTGTAGGGTTAATGGATGGCACCCGATGTCTTCAGGCCACCAGAGATGCCTAGCAGCTCTGGAAATCCCTTTGCAGGATGGAGACACGTGTTTTGAACTTCTGCAGGCCCTTCTGACAGGGTCAGCCTTAAAGAAGAGCTCAGCAAAAGCTTTGTGACTGAGTGTGCATAGCAGGTGCTGCTGCTACTGCAATCCCTCCCAGCTCCAACCTCAAAGGGGAAAAAAATGTCAGGGCTCCAGTTTCCACCATGGAAGTGGCTTCCCACTCTCTCCCCCCTCAGCAACCACAGGAAGCTCCTCATTAGAGGCTGCTACTCCGTATGCTGCCGGGGACCTCCCAGGGTCAGCCTACAGGGCCATCTACCCTGCTGCAGGGCACACAGTCCACTCTTGCTGTCTGGGACTCAGAGTAGGCTGGGCTGCAGTGTGATGGCTCCCTGATTCCAAATAGGAAGACACCACCGGTGGGATGAGGGTTGAGGGGGGCGGGGGGGTGTGTGTGAGAAATTGACATTAGCCTGTTTCTCTCAAAGGTACCATTCAGGTGATTGGTGGAGTGCACAGGAAGTCCTTCCGCCCTGGTTCTGACTGTCTCCACAGTTGCTACAGAACCTGGCTCTCTGCTGGCAAAAACAAAACAAGGGAGTCTTAACCTTCTTCATTGTTCCCATAATCCCTCATCCAGACACATCCTGGTCCCTGGTCCTAGTCTCAGGGTTCCCTGAAGTCAGTAGGGGTATTTTGCACTCTGGACCTGGTGTCTTTGCCCCTTAACCTGGCAGCATTCTGCCCAGATCTCAATGGCCTGGGTTTCACACCTGCCCTGCTTGGTAGCTGAGGCCTCCCCTCCCTCCTCCTGCAGGAATAAGAGGGCTGATAGAATGGGAGAATGGGAGGCTGTCAGGGATTTGTAGGTGGGGGAGGATTCTCTTCTCTCCCTGGGCCTAGTGTAGACAGGGAGGTCCAAAGAGCAAGCAGGACGACCATGTCTAACTCTGAGAGCAAAGACAAGGTCTTAGAGGTCCATACATGGCTTACCCCAGGGTTCAGAGAAAGTCTGATTCGTAACAGCCCTGGCTGGAACGGGGCATGCATTTGGGCCGCCTATCATCCTCTGTTGTGCCACAGGAGACCCAGAGAAGCCATGCCACTGGAGAGCGGAGCTACAATAAGCTGAGGCTATTTGTGATTCGTGTTATTGCTGGTGGGGATTTTGAGAGTATAGAATTGTCTCTATGAAGCTCATCAAAGGGACAACATGATTCATTCTGAATAAATCCTATACAAGCCAGACCCGTTGCTGCTTCCTTGCTGGCCCTCCCTAATGAAAGGACACAGCTTTTCAGTGGAGGGGAAGAATGTATACAATGTGACTTCTCTGTGTGTTTTTGCAAAGTGACTAAATGCCTTCAGAGAGATTTCCTGACCTACAGAAATAGGAACAAAACCTAACCCTCACCCCAGCCATGATGCCCAGGCTGTGACATTTGAAAATGGAACTCTGGTGTTTGAACGGGTCAGGCCAGACTGACAATTCTATGGTTTACTTTTGTTAAAATATGTGGTCTTTTAAAAAAAGTATATAACTGGGCTAGGTTATGGTGGTGGTGGTGGCGGCGGCGCATGCTTTTAATCCCAGCCCTTGGGAGGCAGAGGCAGGTAGATCTCTGAGTTTGAGGACAGTCAGGACTGCACAGAGAAATCCTGTCTTGGTCTCACCCCCACCCCCGGATTTAGTGGTGCACACTTCTAAGCTCAGCCTTGAGAGGGGCTAAGGAAGGAGAATTAGAGTCTCAAGTCTTGCTTGGGCCTCCCAAGTGCAAGGTCATCCTGGGCAGCATCCAGTGAGCCCCTGTTAAAACGCAGAAAGGCCTGGAGTTGTAGCCTGGCGGCAGAGCATTTGTCTGGAATGTGTGTGGCCCCTGAGTTCAATCTCCAGCACTACCAAAAACAAACAAACAACAACAACAACCACAACCACAAAACAAAACAAAACAAAACAAAACAAAACAAAACAAAACAAAACAAAACAAAACGAGAGGTCGATACAGCATAGATCACGGGAAAATGGGAATTCGGACACACTTCAGCAAAATTTAGCAATTTAAAAAATTTAAATGAATATTCCCTTGACTTGGTAGTTTCATTTACAGAAAAGCCTCTTTAAAAATAACCAGGATACCTTTAAACACAGCACTTGGAAGGCAGAGGCAGGAGGACTTATGTGAGTTTAAGTCCAGCCTGGTATAAAGAGCAAGTTCCAGCATAGCCTGGGCTACACAGAGAAATATTGTCTTGAAAAGAGAAAAAAAAAATTGTGTAGCTATTCTTTTTAGTATTTCTGGTTATTCAATTTATTTATTTTCTTTTTGAGACAGTATTAATCTGTAGTAACACATTTCAAAATTCAAACTTAAATGCTCATAACTGGGGAGTAAAGATGTTATAGTTCAACACTATATCATTGACTTGAATACTGTGCTTGCGGTGACTGTCTAAAAAGTGATTATATTGGCCTACATGCCTTAGGGTTTTGTGGCTGGGAAGAAACACTATGACCAATGTCATTCTTATAAAAGAAAACATTTCACTGTGGCTGGCTTACAGTTTCAGAGGTTCAATCCATTATCAGGCAGGAAGTATGGCAGTGTGTAGGCAAACATGGTCCCGGAAGAGTCGAGGGTTCTACATCTTGATTTGAAGGCAGCCAGGAGACTCTCTTTCATATTGGGCAGAGCCTGAGAATAAGAGTCTCAAAGCCCACCCCACACAATGACACACTTCCTCTAACAAGGCCACACCTTCTCCAATAATACCACACCTAATAGTGTCACTTCTCATTGGCCAAGCATATTCAAACCACCACACTATATTAACTATGATGGTATATGTATATAAGTATATAAAAATATATAGTATGTTCATATTCATGTTCATATATGTAGCTATGGATTTTCTAATAAGTTAAGTATTTTAGTTTGCAGAATGGGGATCTAAATGCCTATAAACATGATTGACAGGTAGATGGTAGAGAGATAATGTGTGGATAGCAATAGGCTACCAACATATCAAAATTCTAACATTTATTTTAGGCAGATGATTGTTCTCATTTAGGCTTTTTCTTCCTATGGAAAAAAATTGATAACAATTGTTCTCTATGCAAGAGGGAAAATCTGACTACTTCAAACAGGTGCTGTGTGATTCTGGCAGCTATTCTTTAGCCAGGACATCCTTTTTTAGCCAGTAACGAATCGCAGCACAAACACAATAGTTGGGGGACATAGCTCAGAACTGGGGTTGGCTGAGAATTTACTCTCTAACCTAGAATACTTCTGGGTGTGCAAGGAGAAGCTGTTCTTTTTGCTCTTGGTTTGACCAGCTCGGGCCCCTGGTATCTGAGACACTTGGTTGCCTAATCTGAGTGACTGTTCCCTTCTCTCCGTCTCTGAATCCCCAGGGCTGGAGATTGTGTTGGGACCACCAAAAGGAGAAACTTCAGTGTCTCTATAATGTGGTTGTAACTGAGTGTTACGGAGTCTTGAAAAACTCATCTTTCTCACCTTGGATCAGCACAGCCCTAATGTTAAGATTTCCTCTTGAGAGAACTGTTCTTTGTTTTGAGACAGGATCTCATGGGTCCCAGGCTGACCTTGAACTCCTGCGTGGTTGAGGATGGCCTTGACCTTCATGTGCCACCACATCTGGTCCATGCAGTGCAGGGATTCTAGCCCATGGTCTTCGGCAGGCAGGAGGTCTCAGCTGACAGCTTCATCTCCAGCCCTTTGAAGTCAGACCAACTGAAAACGCTGTCTTCTTACCCATGTCACATGACTTCACATTGTGATTGTAGCCCTGAGGCCCTGCAGAATTCTCTCACCCCTATCTGGACCACCCTTGGGACTTGCCCGCTGTCCACTGAAGGCTGTCACTATGGTAAACTACCATCTCTGTGTCTCAGGCTGGTTGTTAAGGTAGCCACTGCCCCTGCCTGCAGTGCTGAGCCACTATGTCACCATCTATTTATATCAGCGAGGCATGTCCTGCTCAGATCAGCTTTCTCTTCTCCCAAGCCTTGGCTACTTCAGGGTGGCCACCATCCCACTCAGGCCCCTGTGTCATTTATCTTCTACATATCAGACAAGGGGAGCCAGTCTGATTTTCTGGTTCTAGAAAATGAGGTTGTTATTTCCTGAGATACCCCAGGTTGATCTAACTGGGGCAGTTACATGACATGACATTAACTGAGACAATTCCTTTAGTTGATCAGTATCTGAATGGTAAAATACTTACTTACGAGAAATTATGTACTGCCGTTTCTTTTTTCTTTTTCCTTTGTTCAAAACAAGCTCTTGATACATAGCCTAGGGTGGCCTTGAACTTGTGATCCTTCTGTCTCAATCTCCCGCATGCTGAAATTTCACACAAGCCTCACCATGCAGGTCAGTAAGGACTTCTTAATAGATGCAATCACTATGGTCTTTCTTCCCTAAAATCTCACGAGGTGGTTCATACTAAAGACAGAGAACAAGGTGAGAACAGAATGAGGGAGGGGGCGGGGAGGTTTGTATAGATGAGGCTATACAGGTACAAGGAACGAACGCTGGGGCAAGCTGAGCTAACCCATCCCGTGGCATCGTTCCCACATCACGGTGGCATTTTACTCATAATTTGACTCTCCCAGGATACAAAGCGACATGGAGCCCACCAGCTGATTGATGTTCCAATACCCACCTCTTGGCAGAGTCCAGCCAATCCTCGGGCTCCATCACTGCCGGAGCCGAGCAAACAGTTCAATCAATCCTGGGTCAATCTGTAATTGAAACCACACACACTGCCCCTCCTCACTGTCAAATTTATTAAGCTGATGTATGTTAGTGTCTCCTCCTAGTCCTGCATAGGGCGAATCAAGCAACAGTAGAACCAAGGCCCCTTATCATTCCGTGACCCAAGGCATTGTATCTTTCGAGCAGGAGCATGAGAGAGTTCTTGAGAGACAGCCAACCTAAACACTTCCCTGGAGACTGCTCTGTACCACACGGAGCACTGGCCCTGTGTGGTCACAGGGAGTGACTCTTGTTCTAGCAAAGTGTAAAACTCTCAGTGGAGCTGGTGACTCATCTACAACGCCGTTCCTTCTCCGGTCCGTGTAGCCCATCGTGAGCCTTAGAGAGCCTGGACATTCCCAGTGCCACCTCGCGGCCATTTTCCAGGCAGGTGGTCATAAGAAATCTACAATGCCTGTGATGTGAATAGCAGAAAGAAAAGGTGCAGTTGCGGAGTGCATTGCGGCAGCACTGGCCTGGCATTTGATATCTAGGGGGTGGGGGAAAACAATGGGAAGGAGCTTCCCTGATGGAGTCAATTTCATAATCCATGAGCTGGCGATATGAGCTGCTTGTAGTATTCTGCCTAAGCACCAAGCAGCCCTCGATTTGGAGTAGGAAAGCAACAGCCTGCAAGTAACCAGGCAGCAAGAAGATGCTGTACTTACATGGCTATGTCCCCTTTCATTCCTCAGGCACCTTCCAATCCATAGCAGTATTTGCATCTTCAAATGCTGTCAGTGAGCAAGGTTTAGGTCTCCTAGTTGTGGTAGGGTGTGATCAAAGAAGCCCACGCTGGCAAAGCTGTTGCTGAGGCTGGACATTCACTCTCTGAAAATGCACGGAAGAGAGAGGGAGTCTGCCACTAGCAGCTAACATCAGGCTCTCCAAACCCACCTCCATCAGTTTGGCCCATGGAGGCTGCCTTGAGCTCAGGGAAAGATGCGTATCCAGTTTATACTGGCTTCTACTAGATGAGGACAGAACCTCCCTCCCTCCCCAACACACACACACACACACACACACACACACACACACACACAATTACAGCATCCCAACAGTCTCCAAACATGGTGGCAAGCACTTCCTAAAGGAAGGCAGCTGAACAGACCATGACTGAAAGACCAAGGCCTACATGAGAATTAAAATGTTTGACACCAGCATCACACAGAGAATGAGCAAGATCTGCCCTACCCATGGAGACCTGGACTTGACCCTCTGCTCTGACTGCTCTGTAGTCTGAAAGTCTCCAGGCTTCTGCTCCTTGTCATAGGCCTGTGCTCAAGGCCTGCTCCTTGAGAGAGTATAGAGCAGGTATGAGGGAAAGGTGTCAGGAGGTGCTGGCCACTGGGTAGCAGCTGCCTCCTGCATCCCAGCAAAAGCCCTTCTCACCAGTGATGGTGTCGTCTCAGCACAGGGCTGGTGTGAGAGAAGGCTAGTGCTCCCATCCTTCTAAGTGCTCCCATCTAAGTGTCAACCTGAGACTTGACACCCCATGTCACAGTAGTGGCAAGGACTTCCTATGGAAAGCTTGAATCAGGAAATGAAGCAGCAGGACAGAAAACCTTCTAAGTGAGCATTGGCTAGGAATGAGCCCAGAGCCACCTGGCTGGCGGCCACCCCAGCAGGCCTCTCCTGGTTGCTGAAGGCCTGACTGAAAGCCACAGGCCCACTTGCTTCTCTCCCTTCCATGTCCCCTCTTAGATCCCAAACACCCAGCACCACTTGAGCCTTATTTCTCTCCTCTAGCCACAGCCCAGCTTTTTCCTTCTGGATTGACTGGCAGATAGGCATGTCCAAGCCTCACCTCCTATCTTACGACTCACCCACACTGAGCTAGGGGTTGTCTTTTGGATATTAGAAGACAAGAGCACACATCTCTCCAGGTCATAGATATTTAATTTGGAAAATGCACCTCGGGACCATCTTTGCGGAGACTTATGTTGGCTGTGGCTACTGAGCCTGGGTGTATGGGATGCATTTGCATGGGCTAGGGTACATTTCTTAGGAAGACCCCTGATCGGGCCTACTTCCACGATGACTGTTGCCACATACAGGTCACACGCTACACTGTCATACAGAGAGCAGGGCATGAATGCATGTTATGAAAGCAAGACATGGGTGTGAATGGAGTCACGAGACCATCATGGCCGAGCGCAGGGAAAAGGCACTGGAAATGGGACAAAAAGGGCAGCTCTGACCTCACAATGCTGAGCAAGTGTGTGATAGATCCCTGCAGCACCTGGTGCTGAAGGCAAAAAAAACCAAAAAAACCAAAAACTTTTACATTGTGTTTGTGAGGCAGAATCTTGCTATGTAGCCCAGGCTGGCCTGGAACTCACAATCCTGCTGCCTCAGTCTCCCAAGGACTCCAGGCGAAATTCACTTTTTTTCGCCTTCTAGCTTCACCAGAAGAACCGTATCTAAATGTGAAACAAAAACCTGCCAAGCATAAAGAGAAACGGTAAGACGAGACCCATGGCTGTGAGGACGAGCAGTTTCCTTAAGTAAGACACAAAGCAGAAGGCTCCAAGGAGAAGTCCTGGACAGCTAAGTACTTTGGAAAAAGACAATTAACAGGGAGAAGTGGCAGCGTTTCTAAGCAGGCAGGATGCTGTGTGTCTGGGAGGCATAGAAAATTCCTTCAAATCAACACAAAGGCCTCAAAATGCCAACAACAAATCAACAGACACAGCAGTTCAAAGAGCGAGAATAAAGTGCACATTAAAAATGCTTGAAAACACCCAAAATGAGGGAAACGCGAGCAAATAAGACACGCTCCCCTCGTACTGCCAGGAGCTAGCATTTTGAAAATGTTGAGCATTAATAAGTGTGTGAAGAGACGGGTACGGCTACACGCTCCAGGGAGTCTGGACTAGTCAGCTGCTTAAAAGACGATCTGGCAAGGCTGTTAAAATGGAAAGCGCACGTACCTGGCAATTCTAACTCAGAGTGGAAATGCTCCCTCCTGTGCCCACCAAGCATGTATAAAAATAAAAGTATCGACCACCTTCTCCTTCATAAAACCAGAACTCTAAAATAGCTATCAATTAGGCAATAGCTAAAGGAACGCTGGACCATTGTGTGGAATAGTATGCAGCAATTAAAAAGAATGGGTATCCCATACATAATGCCATGTGACAGTACATATGATAAAAGCAGGCCTGGGGGCGGGGGGCAGGGAGCAGGGGGATGAATCAGTTGGTAAAGGTTTGTGAAGATCTGAGATTTCCAGAAACCATCTTATAAAGCTGGGTGTGGTGACCCATGCTTATATCTCGGTTCTGGGATAATGAAGATGAGCAGATCTCTGGGGCTTATTGGCCAGTAAGCCCAACCCAACCATCGAGTCCCAGATATCACCAAGAGACGGTTGTTTTTAAAACAACAACAACAACAGCAACAAAACCAAGGTGGACAGCTCCTGAGAAACAGCATGTAGGGTGTGCCTCTGGTCTTCACACACATGTGTGTGTACATAACCCCCAGGCAGAAACACAGAAAGGAAAGAAAAATGTGCAGGAAAACTGACCATAAAATTCACCTTTTAAACATACACAGCAGTATCCTTACACCTATAATAATAGATGTGTCAGTAAATGTATTGAAAATGGTTTGGAAAATGGTATCAGGTTTGGGGACAGACTAGCACCTCCTTAGACTTCGAGCCACAATAAACTCGCCTTAGTTATGGTTTTATTGCTGAGATAAGACATCAACACCAAGGCAACTTATAAAAGACCTTACCTGGGGCTCACAGCTTCAGAGGGTGAGTCCGTGTTGATCACGGTGGGGGGCAGGGCAGCAGGCATGGCATTGAAATCTCAGCCGAGAGCTCACATCTTGAAATACATCCACAAGACAGAAAGAGCTAACTGGGAATGGCTGGGCGTTTTTAGCCTCAAAGACCCCCCACCCCAAAGTGATATACCTCCTCAAACTATCCCACACCTTCTAATCCTTCCTACATAGTTCAACCCGCTGGGGTCTAGGAGTTCAAACCAGCACAAAACCCTTCCATTTTTAAAGTAGATCTGTCAAAGTGAGAAGAGTAAACAGGAGAGAGAATGCCCAAGGCGCTGTGTGATAGGAATCTCTGTGATCCATCCTTTCATTATCAGAAGGAAAACAATTTTCAGAATTCAATATTAAATTTCTTTTGTAAGGAACAAGAAATCTGAAGACAAACGCAATGTATAGAGATCCCATTTTGCTCTCTATTAAGAGACCTTGTCATCAGTGTTCTCAGTGGAAGAGTTTCTGCGGGGTCTACTCTGTACTGGAAGGTCTATCCTGTGCTGCCAGACAGTAATGTCTGGGACAGAAGTTTCAGAGTTTCTTCTAGAAGCAATCACGGTCAGAGGGCTGGCCTCTTTCCAACTGCCAGATGCTATTCCCAGCATCTCATGCATCCTGACTAAAGAAACAGGCCGCACGGAGTGGGAGGCCAAGGCGGGAAGATTGCAGTGAGGTCACAGTGAGTTTGAGGCCATCCTGGACTATAGTGTGATACCCCATTTCAAAACAAAACAACAAAACAGAAACAAGCAACCAAAACCAAAACCAATGCAACAACTGAGAGCAAGTGAGGGAGGGGGAGAGAGGGGAGGGAGGGAAGGAGAGAGAGAGAGAGAGAGAGAGAGAGAGAGAGAGAGAGAGAGAGAAGAATCATGATAAACATGTCTATGAGTCACTATGTATCAGGCCTTATTTATCTGCAGGGCTCAGCACCCTGAATTTTCCCTAATACATCAACTTAAAGAGAACAGCAGCTTTGGGTGGCCATTCACCAGATCAAAAAGCTGAGGTTCAGTAGGATTCAGGACATTCAATCACATGCTCACACTGCCGCCTATCTCAAGCCCTAGCCCAGGCTCCCTCAAGCTCCCCTCCCCCCACTACATTAAGCAATGAGGGCTGGCTTTGTTTCAGTGAGTACACGTATATCAGTTTTCAACTTCTTCCCAGGTGAGCTAAGGGGTAAGAAAGGGCTACCACTGCTCCTGTGGTGGCCCTGGCAAGTGACAGTGGTTAGGAACAGGGCAGGATCCACCAAGTCCGAGCCACAGGGAGGACAGAACTCTTTTGCATATCCTAAGAGACAGGAGCCTGTTGACTCTGCCAGGGGCAAGGGGACTGGAAAGCAGAGGACACATTCCCATGGAGGTTGACCTGCCCTGCCAGAATGCCAATGTCCTGGGTTCCTGCAGTTCTACTTATCAAAAAGAGTCTTCTCATCATGCTGGGCTCATTCATGGCTGGGCTCTAGTGCTATCAGTCAACAAAGAGCTGAAATCCCTCCAACTGGCATTCCTAGGTGGTAAGGAGGATTTCTGATGTTAGTCCTGTTTCTAATCCATCACCAGGCAGTGAGGTAGGAAAAACAAGCAATATGGTCCAACCAGTATGGTGGGTGGTACACTTGCCTTCCATGTGCTGAGAAATCTTAGAGAAAAAATGAATGGTGTAGGTAGCAAAGTCCTCACAAATTGAGATGTTCAGAGAAATTTAGCAAGAGTGGCAGATGGGATAGATGGATTCATTTAAGTCGAAGACTATTAAGCAATTTGGGGGACATGTTTGAATGGAACATGTTGGTTTTTTCCTAGCTGCCTCCAGCTAGCTCCCAATGATGGTCCTAGTAGGACACAAGACGTTACACAGCTAAGCCACACCTACGACCCACATATGCTTACGTTCACCCAAGGTACTGCATGGTCCCCTTTCCTAGGCAAGACCAGACCTCAGCTTACTATAAGATCTTCCCAATTTCTAATATGCAGAGCAGATTCCGTTTTCTTGGTTACACATTTTTTTTCTGATCACTCTTAGCTCATTTCAACTTCCGCCAAGGAACTGGCCCAGCTGTGAAAGTCCATACCCTTGCCACACTGGTCTGGGTCACTGTACACGTGCCTGGCTTCCCTGAAGAGCTAAGCATGATCGTTCTCCAGCTGCAGCTCTGTGAAGACCAGGATGGATCTCCGTCTCTCTCTGACCCTGGGCAACCAGTCCATGAGAAACAATGTTATTTAAAAGGATGCATGGGTGAAGTAATATCAGGTACAGCACCTGGCTCATCTAAGATGTCAAGGTCTGAGAAATATTTCCCAAACCACAAGTATTTAAAGTAAGGTAATTCCTTACCCACTGGCACCTTAGTTAGGTAGCAATGCATCCAAAACCTGAGAATTATCCATGTCCGATAGAGGCAGGCCCACTCGCACACACATCACAGCTGAAAACAAGCCTCTAGAGGTTCCTTCACCGCCCCCATCCTAATGCAGGTTTTGTGGTTCATGGTGCTGAGTGCCAGGACATTCCAGCTCAACCAGAATACAGCTCAGAATTAAGCAACGCTTCAGTGTGGAGCAGAAGGGCTCCCGGGGACAGCAGTGGTAAGCATGGAAGGATGCTTCACAAATAGAAAAGTTATTGATTACGGGGTAAGGGTGTCTTTACAGTTTAGGGAATTCCTAGTAAGCAAACAATTTTAAAGAGGTAACAGACGTGTTAAGGTCTCATTTACCAGCCCTTAGGGTCAGAAGAGACATCTCAAAGCGCCACGCGTCTACACACCTGGCAGTCAGGTTCTTAGGGGATGCAAAGTCCTCTGGCCAACCTGCATGCTCTGTGGAAGTGCTGGGTCTGCGAGAGGGGCTTAGCATCACCCAAGAGCCTTGAGCTCGCTCTGTCTCTGGTGTGCGCGGAGCAAAGTCTCCGCAGTGGCTCTACCAGCTGGGACACACAACCATCGCACAGATCCCCGGGAACACCAGAGACAAAATGATTTTGGAATTTTGCCTGCTATGAAGCCAAGGATGGAATGATCACTCCCCTTGCCCCCACTCACCGGTTTCTCGGAGTTATGTCCATTTCCCCTTTGCTTCTGCCTCCTGAAGGCATCTGCGAAGAGACCGGATTCCAAGGCTCACCGAGAGAGGAGACAGGGTGAAGTGGATGGTAGCTGGGAGGTGTACTCTCTAGAGTCCCTGCTCTACCCTGAGAGCTAAGGATGGAGGGGTGCAAAACAGCCGATTTCGTTCCCACTAAGCCTCCGGGATCCTTCTAGGACGTCGCACGGTGGGTGACTGGGACTCTGGGAGGAAGGGACTTGCAGCGAGCAAAACTTTCGGTCCTCCAGTGGCGACTGGACGAAAGAACCTGTGCTTCTTCCCGGGGTCGCGCCAGGGTTGCTGGCTGGACAGGGCGGCGGGGCGCAGCATCCTGGCGCGAGGCGACCCTGCCCGGCTGAACCCGCGGCGCACTCAGGCTCTGCTCTCAGCCTGCCCGACTCCGCGCTCTCCCCAGCCCGGCGCACACGGCGCCTCTCTGGCGCCCCCAGCGGCTGCACGCAGCACAGCAGGGCCGGGCAGGGCCGAGCGCGCCCCGCCTCCCGCCTCCTCCGCCGCCCTCCTCCCCCTCTCAGAACACTCAATGTCGGAACGTTCCGAAGATGACGTCGGAGCGTTCTCGAATCCCGTGTCTCTCGGCTGCTGCTGCCGAAGGAACAGGGAAAAAGCAACAAGAAGGAACAGCAATGGCGACACTGCACCGCAAAGTGCCCAGTCCGGAGGCGTTTCTGGGCAAACCCTGGTCCTCCTGGATCGACGCCGCCAAATTACACTGCTCCGACAGTAAGAACCCCACCGCCTGTTCCTCCTTTTATTATCCTGTAACCTTTCCATTCACCTAGAGCCACTGGGAAAAAGTGTGTGTGTGAGAGAGAGTGGCCCCCGGCGTCCTCCATGCTTCTCTCTCTCTCTCTCTAAATAAATACACACAGACACAGACCATCAGAGCACAGAGAGGCCCGGCTGCCAGCAAAGCTGTCTGTCTGTCTGTGCCTGGCTCTCCGGGGCAGGCAGCCTGCGGGGTGGGCTTTAGCAGCCCCACGGTGGTGCCTGTTTAAAAGGCGACTCTGTTGCTGCTTGCATAGTTTTTTTTTCCTTTCCTTTTTTGGGGGTACCTATCTGGGCCAGGTAGATGGAAAGCCAGACTCGGGAGAAAATGTTGCATTGTCAAAATTTGTAAGATTTTCAGATACAGTATTTAGATCGATCTGTTTGTCAATAAACACTCTCCCTGCCCCCTTGACTTTGGCATCCCCCCCTTTTTTCCTCATTTTCTTTTTTCCTTTTCTTTTTCATCTGCAGATGTAGATTTAGAAGAGGCTGGAAAAGAGGGTGGCAAAAGCAGGGAGGTTATGAGGCTTAATAAAGAAGGTAAGTGGAGCTCTTGGCATGTTAGTGTTAGCTTGTGTGGCAGAGTCTTCACAGGCTTTGGAATATAATGTGAATTGTTCTGCTGGGTACAGAGTGACTAAGGCTTGTCAGAAATTGAGCACGCCCAGGTGACTACTGCTTCACTGTTAACTTCCTTCTTCGAAGTATAAATACAACTTGTGGGGGGGGTCTTTCAGTGTGGGGGAGGCAGTGGAAGGCAGAAGTTTACTGCACTCCGCTGGAGTCCACATTGGTCTCTGCCATTCTCCTTGGAGCACCATTGGCCAATGGTGGTGGTGGGGTTTGAAATCCCTGAGTGAGGAGGCATGGGGCTCCCTTCACAAGCATTCCAGCCTCCCTTGTATGTAAATTCACAAGTTTTAATGAACCCCACATGGTCGGTCATTCCGGCAGCTTCTCCACTCTCACTGAAAACCGTTGCACATGGCAAGCCTTGGCTGCAAGTAGCATTTTGTTACTTGTTGCTGGTCATGGTCACAAACTGTAGGCAGTGACCAGGGTTAGGGGTATCAATATGTGCAGATCTTTAGCCTGCACTCTGACCCCTTCCCCCCAAAATCTGTGCTTCCCAGCATGAAAATATGATACCTGAAAGGGGACACATTGAACAGACAATGATCTCAGATCTGGCATGTGAGTGAAGCCATTATGCCAGGCCTGGGCACACCATACACCTTTGGTTGTTGTAAATCAGTGATCCTTGTTTGCAAGCCCGCCATTGGTCACTCTGGCCTCTGGCTTCAAATGGAGCCACTCTGGAGGACCCACTTTTTGCTTAAAGAAAGGATGGGTTCATTTGAATTGTGATGCACTATCTGGAGTCTTGTATGGAGAACTGGCCGGAATTGGTGGTGGGAGGGAGTCACGGAGGGGCCGGAGGAATTGATGGGGGATGTCAAAAAAGTTCAGACGTTACTTGACAGTAGGAGCATTTTCTCATCCGCGGCGAGTGGAGAAAGCCATTCGACTCTGCAGCCTAGTCCACTGGTGAAAGGGGATGTTGCCCACAGAGGTGGATGAGACCTGCTTGGAAAGTTGGGACTTGCGGACTGACACCTAGATTGCCGATTTTCAGTGCCACACTATTTCTTGACCGTCCAGTAAGACGAATCGCTTGTGTTTCAGGAAAGAACGTGGACATTAAAACATTTACATTTTAACTCAAGGGCTGTTCTCTGGCACTGTGTTTCTGCTAATTAAGTACTTGGGGAACAAAACATTATTCTAAAGATGTTTGCCTCTAAATATCTTAGCGTGATCTTGATGCGTGTGTTTAGGATCCTCGGGGGAGTGGCGTTAAGTGGGCTTCTTACAAGTGGCAGCTTATTGGTGCTAAATGTTCATGTGTGTTGGCAATGGAAAGGGATCCCCAGTGGTCGTCTCTCTTCCCAGGAAACTCTTGAGGTCTTGAACCTCTTAGAGAGCTAAGCTCTCAGACCACCAGTACTGTATGCTAAAGTTGTCTCAAGGCTGTGGCGTGCACGGGATTGGCATGTGGCAGGCCAGCGTGATGAGTTAGGACCATAACCCACAAAATTTATCTTCCAGCCCCCCCATCGATGTCAGACTGCTCTTGTTCTCAGGTTCTCCTTGCTGCATGAGCAAGGGAGAATGAAATGCTCTCCTTCGCTCAGAAATCATAGTCTTGCTTCTTCTCTCCTCTATCCTGTGAGGGTACAAGGATTTGCTTCGAATTGAATGTGTTTGCAGGAGGGACATCCTGTTGCTGTTCAGTGTCCCAAGCAGTTGGCTTCTATAGCCAGGCATGGACTTAATCTCTTTGTTGTGGGCCTCGTGGAGTGGCCTTGGGTGACAATGAGGAATGAGAAGTTCCTGAGGTCTTCCTAGTGTGGGAATGCAGCTTTTCTTACAGAGAACATGTGTGTAGCAAGTGCATGTCCCTTGGTAAGAACTTAAGAGTTGGGCAGAGGCTTGGTGTCACAGTGTGGTCACATTGGGCCCCCTTGTTGGAGTCATCAAGTGGGAGGCCTTAGGGTGGGCCGATACTTGTGAAGGATGATTGCAGGACACAGCGTAGCCCTTGTGGGACTCTGTGCATCTGTATTTATGAACATACATGCCTGGCCATGGTGCTGTTGGCTAGAAGCAGGTCTTGAAGAAGAAATAGGGTAATAAAAGAATAAAAGTTTAGGGTTGTAATTGAGAAATGGCAGGACATACTGTTGCAGTGCCAAGTCTATAACATAAAACCTACCATTGTAAGCGTTCCTGAGCACATAGCCCAGTGGTATTAAGTATATTTACAGTGTCTTACAACTGTCACGAGTCTTCATTTCCCGGCCTCTTTACCGTCTCAGCAGACGTAATCATATGTGCAATGATTTCCCATGTCCCCCAGCCCCTTGGTCCTGGCATCTTCCATTCCCTTTCTGCCTCTGGGAAGGTTCCTGTTCGAGATTCTTCACGGAACCTGACTCCCACGACGATATTTGCCCTTCGTGGGTTGAGCTTGTTTCTCTTAGCAGAGTGTTCTCAGGGTTCATCCATGTTACATCGTGTATTAGTTCAGGCCTTTTCAAGGTAGAGTCATGCTCCTTTTGGCATCTACTACTCATCCATTGGGTGTGTGGGCCGTTTCTACCTTTTGACTGTTGTGAATAGTGCTTTTCTGAGCATCAATGTGGTACAATCATTTTTCAGACGGGAAGTTAGGCTGGAAATATGAAATTGGAGTCATTTTGCCTCCCGAGCTTTCTCGCCACTGCTGGGGCAGATACTGCAGGCACTGGCAGACTTTTTGAGTAACCTGGTAGTTGACATCTCCTCCTGCATCCCTTCCTTTGCTTTGTCACCTATGCTGAGGAGGGCCTGTTAGCTGGATGCTCTTTGAATTGCAAACTGTTGCTAGTTCTCTTTTGGCCTGGGCTTGTGAGGGTTGCCTTAGGGCAGCTTCACTGAAAGACTAGGAGAGAACTAGGGAGAACTGGGAGCCAACCTGGCACTCAGGCCCTGGGGAGAAAAAGGCTCACTTCTCTGGGTTGATCCTATAGATGTAAAGCAAGGGTTTGGGACTAACTGCCCTCCATAGTCACTTTGAAACCTCTGTACTCAGGCTTTCCTAGAGAATGTCTCAACATTTAAAATACCACCATGCCGAACAATCTGCCTCTAAAGAAACTTTAAAAACAAAATAAAACAAAAACTCATCGCATTTAAAACAAACAAAACATCTTAAATGATTTCAGAAATATTGAGAATAACAGGGTATATTTTCTCAGTTTTTAAAAAAAGTTTAACTCAATATAAACAAAACAAACAAACAAATGAAAACAAACCAACAAAAAAATCCAACTGGACTGTGTAATCTGCTTACTAGAAACAGTTGTGAATAGTTTGGGGCATTCCGGACCTGCGTCCAGACCACAGGAGAAGAGAGGGGCTGAGTCCCGGAGCCCACAGATGTGAGGGGCTGCATCCAGACCTTAGCAGACAAGAGGGAAAGACTCTCAGTCCAGACCTCACAGATGTGAGAGACCCAGTCCAGACCCCAGCAGAGGAGAGGGGTCTCAGTACAGACTACAGAGAAGTATAGGCCTCAGGCGAATGTCTGCCACAAATGTGTTCTTCCCGTTTGGTCTGAAAAGCCATAGCTTTCCTCAGAGGAGGTTCTGAGGAGCCCTGCTGGCACACTCATCATGAGAACTGTGCTAACTGATAGAAAATTCCAAGGAAGGCCATTTTTCTGTGCTAACGCTGTATATCACACTATTTTACCCAGCCAGGTAGGTGTGGCCGGAAGACGTTCCCCAAGCCAAAGTCTCACTCAGTTGGGGAAGATGTTTTCATTACTAGGGGTCTCAACCAAACTGCATGCCCTCTTTGATTCCTTTTTATTATTACAGATATTACCATCATTTATTACTGAAACTAGTTCTGTATAACTAGGTATTAGTATAATTACCATGAATTTTTAAGTCATCTGTGATTTAAAAAAAAGTCATGTTGTATAAAGAACTTCAATTTTAGAGCAAAGTGCATTATAATTTTATAAAGCTTAATGATTAAAAACAATTTCTTTGGACATAGAGTATTTCATATATTAGTTAAGAAGCGGGTTTTGTCAAAGGCAAGAGAAAACTACTTAGGCTTCTGAGCATGAAGAGGTTTTCTTTTTCTTTTTCTTGTTTTTCTTTCTCCTTTCCCTTTCTGATGGCTTCGGAGGTCTACAAAAATACTTTTCAAATGATAAGTTGTTTCATTTCATCACAGAGAAAAATAAGTTCTCCAGGGACATTTTCTGGGCCTTTTGGACTTGGGCAGTAGACTGTGGTTCCCAGCATTTCATTTGGTGGAGGTAAATGTGAAATGCATCCAGTCTCAGAGAGCGCCGGAACAGAGAAAGCTTGCTGTGGAAGGCCCAAGTGCTCTGGAGAGCCAGGAATGTGGAGTGGGCTCTGCCTGGGCTCAGAGTTTAGGGCTGAGAAGGACCGACCAGCTTAGGGAGGAAAATGGCAGCTGGCCTGGGAAGATGATGTATTCTTATGATCCAAGGGAGGGAAGCCAGAGACAAGCCATAGAGATTTATGGGAAACTATCCGCAGCTTCTTTATCACTACACAGACAACTCTGTTATCTATGCTAATGGAGACGGGAAGGCCTTAGTCTGCAGATTACACAGATAAACCTTATTTTCACTGTTAATTCTAACTTCACTCTCTGCTGTACCTGCCTTTGCTGGAAGTAGCAAGATGCGTTCCCATTGGCCTTTCGTTGGCATCTCCGTTGCCTTGGGCTTAGAAGGGAAAGCGGGAGAGCAGCTCAGGTGCTTCAGGTTAAAGGAGAAAAGAAGTGATGTATTGGAAAAAAAAGGTTTCCCAGCCGACCTGCAGAGGGTGGCTGAGCTGAGGATGGGCGGTTGGAACCAGCCACTCCACTTGGGGAAATAGGAAGTTTTTGGAATGAGAGTCTCTCTATACTAACAAGGAATTCCATGTACCCAGATCCTGGGTAGAAAGCCAGAAGAAATGTGGCTTCCCTTCCTTCCAGAACAGGAAGTTAGACAGAATCCGCAGGCTTGGAAACTGGATATAATAATTCCTTAAAGGCGTGAGTTGGATCAGGCCTTCATCTCTAAAGGAATAATGAATTGTTGTTGTTGTTTATTCTTTAGCTTTGAAGGCGTAGGCCTTAAATTCATCTAAAAATTACTTCAAAGTAATCTCCAAGTTATAAAAGCCAAGAGTCTTATATATACTTTACTGGAATGTCTCTTGCTCACCCATTTGTTTTGGTATCTTTCCAGAGATAGCCTGGGTGCATTGAAGTAGATACATGTGTGTACTTTCATATCTCCTCAGACTGTGAGACCATGCTCCTCACTATGGTCTAGCATCTTGCTATTTCTCAGTCTTGGAGGACCGAGTGTCTGTTAGTATAAGGGTGCTAAGTACAGTGTAAGGCCTTGGTCTCCTGGGGTAGCTGTGTATAGGAAGGTGCTGGACCTTTTCAGCTTCCTTCATACACTGGAATTGACCCCTTGTTGTGCCTGCTCTAGGCAGACAATGGGACACAGTAGTGACAGACACAATGTCTCTTCCCCAAGAGCTCTTCCTTCCTGGCTACAACTACAGACACCACAAAAAGCCACAATGATTGTGACATGTGTCCTGACAGAGAAAGCTGGATCGCTGTTGGAGAACATGAGAGGAGGGTCAGATTTAGGTTAGGCCCTCTCAGAAGAAATTTTACTTTGGCTTAAATCCAAAGGATGAATGGAAGTTCTCACTGTGTGTAGCTGGGTAAGGTAGTGTTGGAGGGAAACGTCTATGTGAAGGCTCAAAGGGCATGTGACTATGGAATGTTCTAGAAATTAAATGGTTTTATTGCTGGAGTGAAGCCAGCAGAACAGAGAGGAACGCCTGTTTGCCCACCAGCAACACTGCTGACATTTTAAGCCAGGTACCTCTTTGGGACAGAGACCGTCTTGTGCATTATAAGATGTACAACAGTGGCCTTTGACCTTTGGCTTCTAGTAGTGGCCCTTCACACCTCTAAGCAGAGACAGCATGAATGTCTCTACATGTTCCCCAGGGAGGCATCGTCACCTGGTAGGGAGTCACTAGAATTAAGTGACGCCGGAGAGATAAGAACACAGGAAACTACTGAGAAATGAATGCAGAGATATTTTGCTACTATTTCCAGTGTTTGGGCCTACAGCCCATATATGAGTCAACCCTACCAAGTGCCCAACAGGTCAAATGGACTGTGGCTCTTGGCAGTGCTGTAGCTAAGTTGAAGAGTCTAAGAGAGAGGGCTTGGTGGCTCCATCTCTAGTTAGCAGTGAGAACAGTAGGGTGCAGGTCCTGTTCTGACTGGCCCAGCCCTGCCTCACTCGGGCGAGAGGAGGATTCTGATAATGATGGCATTTATTATTCAGTGGCCCCTGATGTCAGAAGCACCCTGGCGGAGCATTCAGATTTCAGTTTATATTGAAAGTCAGGCTGGAAGTACAACTGGCGCTCTCTGCAGTTTGATTACCCGTGGGATCTGCCTGAAATGGGGATGAGCAAGAGAACAGAAGATCTGGCTTCAGGATCTCCACGCTAAGGACTGGGAAGCGTGGAGGGCAAGGCCAGGCCTGGCTCTTGAAGGCTTCTGACATATGTGTCCCGTGCTTCGCAGCATCATCTAAGACTATACGGCCATGTTGACCGCTTTCCATCACTGGCTGGCAGGAGCCTGGTGTCTCTGCTGCACAGCTGATGGGAGAAAGTTAGGCAGGTTAGTTTTTCCATGCTTCTCTGTGGATTATGGTCCTGTCCTCTGGGTTGGCCTTCATTTGTGGCTTCATCCATGACATCCTTCTGAGTGGACATCCAGTGGCAGCAACCAACCGTAAGACCTGGTCCTAATCAAATCCTTTTTATCTGACGACCTCTAATCCCCCTCTAAGCAGTCTAGTGTTTCCATCTGGGCAAAGTTATCCTTCAGGAAGTCAAACGTGGCTGTCATAGAAGCTATGTGCTAGCCCATGGCTTGGACCTCTGCTGAATATCATAGACATTGAATGGTAAGAGCAGACTTCTGTGTGTCTGTCTCTTCTAACTCAGTCTAGTGTCCTGCCATGACAGGCTCCCGGCTCTGTACTATGGCAAGGCTCAGACTGGCTACCTCTGCCAAATGGACCTCACTTTGAACCCTGTTACACTGGCACTGATAGTGAGGACTTGGGCAGGCCCTTCCAGCAAGTGGGCCGACACTGAGGCTTAGGATCCTATGAAGCTGAGGGTTTCGCTTGACTTACTCAGTTCCTGCAAAGAGAACCAGAATTCCCCAGTGGATAGAGCATTTGTTCTCATGTAGACAATCTATCCTTCTGGTTTTTTGGTTTGTTTATTTATTTGTTGTTTTTCCCACAATTCCATCTTCCAATTTTAAGGGGTGCTGTACTTAACGTAAAGAAGAAAACGAAATGCTTGCCAGGGCAGAACAAACTGGTACCAGGTCACTCTAATCGGGAAGATACAAGCAAGTCGAGGACAGACTCTTGGAACACACAAGTGGTTATACTGATTCTGTATGTACTTCTGCAGAGCAGATTCTGCGTTTGTGGACATTGATGGTAAATGACACCCTCAGCAGGGAGCAATGTGACCTGCCCCACTACCCCAGTAGGTCATAGAGTCCTGGAAAAAGCAAACGGGTGACAGCGTTTGTAGTGGTAGATGGTAGGTGGGTGGGACGCCTTCCCTTACCATGGTGGTGTTCAATTCTTTAAAAAAGTATATTGACCAAGATTGGAAATTCAGCTCAGCGGTAGAGCATCTGCTAGCATGCACAAGGCCCAGGTTTCACTTCCCTGTTCCCCATCCCCAACCCCCTCCCGGCCTCCAAATATGCTGGCCTCAAAAGGATGGATCCTGCCGGTGTTCATGTCTGTGAGGTTCCTGGAGGAGTAATGTTTGTGTAGACAGAATAGACTGGTACATCATGGTGGCTGAGGCTGGAAATGTAAAGTTTGGATTCAATGGGCCCAAAGTTCCAGGTATAGGGGCTAAAATGGTTAGAGATGGTGTGGAAGTATGAATGTATTTAAAGCCACCAAACTGTGTACTTAAAAATAGCTACAGTGGTTAATGCTATGCTGTGTATATTTCACTACACACAGAGAGTTCATTGGCATGGCAGCCTTGGGAGTTTCATGCAGCATTATTTAAATTTTGACTCAGCCATTTCCCAGCTGTGTGTTAATTTCAGATTTAATTTCCTCATTTTCAGAACGGAATAATAGTTCCTCTCAGAGTTGCTGTAAAAATAAATGAGATACTATCTGGCATCCTATAGGTACTCAGAAATGTGAGCTGTGGTTACGGTCATATTATTTTTACCACATACTCAGGTCCTCTTCTTTGTCTTATCTGAGCTGCCATTTCCAGGGAACAGATTGTATCAAGATTGTTTCAGGAATGGGTCAGGACACTGAATGTGTACCAGATACCAGGCCAGATGTGTGTGTTGTCATTGGGTCCTCCTGATCACCCTGTGAGTCAAATCCTGTTCATAGCTGAATTTTAGAGAGTAGGGGAGGGGGTGTTGAGGTTCAGAGGTGTTGAGTCATTTACCCAGATGTGAGTTCAGCTGAGAGATGGGGGAGCTGGGATTCGAACACTGAGTCCGGCTGATTCCAGAATCTCTACTTTAATCAGGGTTGTGATGTCTCTCATTCTTGGAACAGTGTGGGACTGAGGCAAGGCAGAAGGCATCTATGTACTTAAGGTACACTAAGAGGTGCTCATGTGAGCTTCTGCAGGCGTAGAGCAAGGACCTTCTTAAGTGTTGCATCTGGACACCTGGCTTGCCGCATCTAGCCCAGCTGTGTCAGGGGAGTGTGTCCTTTTAGCAGAATGGTGCAGAGAGACTAGCTGTCTGTCCCCCTTGCATCTGTAAGACCCACGGCTTCCCATCAGGCTTTCCATCAGCCATGGGCGTTCTCATCCCAAGGCCCCAGCTTTGGGCCTGTGTGGTCAGGGCACTGGCCCCAGGGAGGCACAGAAGCTGATGCAAACTGTTCCTTTTTAGAAGAAGGTGTTAGCAAGGATGGTTGCCAAGCAACTCCAGGGCCATCTATCTACAGCGATGATGTCCCCCCTCCCCACCCCCCCCCCCTCTTTGAACATCTTCTAGGCTGCTGTTCAGTTTGCTCTTGGCGTTGGGATTGTTAGTATTTTCATGAAGGGTGCGCTCCTTTGGATGACGGAGTGCAGATAGCTTTTCAATACCTGCCACATTCAGGGTGTCCTTTTGATGGTGATATGCCTGCTAAGTGGGTGTGAAAGTCCTTTGCCTCCTGCAGCCACAGCATGCCCTGCCCTAGCTGTTGCTGGCTCTGAGGGGCAGTGATAAAGAAGACTTTGGACTGGAGTGGCTGAGAAAGACCCAGAATGCACCTCCCACATGAGCACAGGGTGAGGTAGCCATGTTCAGCTCCCGTCAGTCTGGATTTCAGCTGCTGTTCACTAGCAAGGCCACTTGAACAGTGTATATGTGATGCTCTCACTGGCCCCAGAGATGCTGCTCCTTGCTTCTCCCCACCCCCACCTCATTTGAGACCAGAGAATGGCTAGCATGTGATGTTTCTTCAGTACTGTTGCCATTGCTGCAGTCCCCTCCTCTGTGTGGGATCTTAGGCACCCTGGCCTGCTGACTGTTGGTTTGATTCCTTTTTAGTTTTTATTTCCCTGGTAAACGTCAGGGTGCCTTTCGTAGTGTCACACCCAGACTAGGAGGAAGGAAGTGAGTCACTGGAAAGTGTCACTGGTTACCTTGGGGTAAAGAAATCCCTACCTATGAACAAGAGCGCCGTTGACCTTGTCCCCATCCTCCATCCCATCCCCCGAAGCCTCTCATGTCCTGTTCTGTTCTTCCTTACCATTCGCTGCAGAAGAACAGCAAGACCCAAACAGGACATGTATGCAGGTGAAGGCTCCCACGTCCTGTGGCTGACACAAAAGGCTAAGTGGCAGAGACAGGCCCAGAATATACAAATCAGGTCTGAACAGATTAAGGGTCTCCCTGGTTGGTCTCCAAATGGAGTAACTGGGAACTTCTATCAATCAGATGTGTCTAACCTTTGGCCTAGGATCTGAGTGCATCCCAGGCTAGCCACGACTACAGCTCAACATGTTTGCGGGCGGCAGTGTCACGACACAGTGTCAACAGGTTGAATATTCCTGCTTTAGACAGAAGAGAGCCTGAGGGCTGTGGGAAGGCCGTGCTTTATAGCATGTGTGCTTTTATATCATGTGTGCCTCTTATTTGGGAGTGGTTCTGGCTTCTACTTCCCTGGTTTCCATCCTGGGCTAGCCTGTTCTCCATACCCCAGACTGATATACTAGCTTAGTATTCAGTATTTCTGTCTCCCCCTCCTCTGCATACCACTTCAAAATTAATCTCTCCCAAATTAATATCTATCAGGTGTTCAATAAATGAATATTTTCCATTACTTCCCAGATACCGCAGTTCTCCAGGTCCTGCAGTCAGGCCCCACCTAGTCCAGCAGGTAGAGTGCGCCTCATAGGAGTCTTGGGCAGCCACACTTGTTCCTCGTCTGTCTCTGCTTCCCTAGTTCCCTCCCTTGTGATCATATCCACCTTTTGTTTCAGGACCAGCTTTAACCTGGAAATCTCTTCCCCACATCTCGCATGGCAGGCTGTGTGGCCTCTAGGTTCCCCGGGACACTGTGCTGCAGGCTGAATCCACAATGCATTGGGCCCTCAACTGTTTAATTCCTCCCACCATTCCATGAGTGCCAGAAGTCAAACTTAGCTCGTCAGGCGTGCATGACAAGTGCCTTCCCCATGGGATCATCCTGTAGTGCCAGGAAGTTCCTCTTTTAGCATTCAGAGGTAACCCCCAGCCTGCATCTTCCCATTCAATGTCAACATTAAGGTTGCTCACACAGAAAAAGATGGTATGCCACCAGAGTCACCTGTGCACACACCATGTAGACGAAATCAGTGGCCTGTATTGTGCCTTGTCATTGTAAATGTATATATAAAATTTATAATTTACACATATATGTACACATACATACATACACACATATACATCATATATATACATATATATATATATGTATATGTATATATATGTAACATTTTAAAATAAGTTGCAGGCCTAATGGCATTTCACCTGTTTGTTACTCTGTCACATCCTGACTTGTTTTCGTGAGCTAACACATCCGAGTTTTCAGAGCTTCATCTTATAAAATCGTGCTATGCATTGCAGAGGTGGGTTTCCGTCTGCAGTGAGCGCCACACCTGTGTGAGGACTGCTCTGGCACTCAGTGAAATCCCCGTTTCACAGCAGGGAGTTTCTCAGGACCCCCTTAGCATCCATCAGTGGTGGCTGCCAGGATTCATCATTTCTTCACGGGGAGAAGGATGACCGCTTACAGATTCCGTGCCTCTGACCTACTTTTTCCCACCAGCATTCGTCAGTGAAGAAGGCACCACTCTTTTAGATTCCACTTAAAAGCTGGAGTGGGGGCTTTCCCTTTAATTACTAACTTTCAGACATTGGGTTTGAACACCACGATTCTTAAGCTGGTGGAGAGGGCAAGACTGAGGATTGGTGTGCTGGCATTTCAAGATGTGTGTGTTGTGAAGATACAGTCATTGCGGAAGCTCAGAGACAGGGGACGCTCCAGGAAGAACGGTGCTAGGGGTTAGTAGAGCCCGAGTTTTAAAACATTATGAAGCATTACCCCACACACTCAGGGGACCCTCTGCTTTAATTTGGGGAAGGAAGAAGATAATTACACTTGCAATAAGCTGGTTCTTACCTTCCAGTTGGAGAATTTAGGCTGGCTTAGGTGAGCCACTGAGGCAAATTGCAGACTCGGGTGAATGGAACTCCTGTGTGTTAGGAAGCCAGGGTGCTTCCTGTAACCCTGACTCATCAGGAAACCGCTGAGCACCCAGGAAGTGGGTGACACGGGGCTGGGTCCTTTGTGGGGTACGAGGGGGAAGCCTCGGCCACTACCCTCAGGAACTCACCATGCAGCTCACTGGGGTCCCTGACACTGCACAGAGAATGGAGTGGGATTCAAGATCTCCAGTGATAAGAAGAGAAAAAGACTTCAGTTTATGGTCAGCAAGACCTTTGATCTAAGGGAAGGACTGCTTGACTGTGGCTCTGCGTGGAACACAGTAAAGGGTGTGTTGTAGAAGCCAAGTTCTTGTAGGTAGGTAGGAAGGAAAGAAGGAAGGAAGGGAGGGAGGAAGGGAGGACACTTTAGATAGAAACAGCAGAAATGGCTGGGATATGGAGAGTCAGTGTTCCAAGGGAGAGTTACAAAGGCCTTTGGAGAGCTGTGAGTTCCCCAGGAAGCTGCTGTTGAGGAAAAAAGTCATGGTGAAATTCATCAGGACCAAAGGGAAACCACAGCTTCATCCATGGGATGGACCACTGCAGGCTTGCATGGGCACTGCACAGAAGCACCGCCCTTGGTTCAGAAATTATTATATACATCTGGCCTTTTCTATTTGGGGTCCTAGGGGCCGATCTCTCTCCCCTCCCCTCCCTCTTCCATCCTCTTCCCTCCCTTCCCCTCTCCCCTCCCCTCCCCTCCTTTCCCTTCCCCTCCCCTCCCCTCCCCTCCCCTCCCCTCCCCTCCCCTCCCCTCCCCTCCCCTCCCCTCCCCTCCCCTCCCCTCCCCTCCCCTCCCCTCCCCTCCCCTCCCCTCCCCTCCTCTCCCCTCCCCTCTCCTCTCCTCTTTCTTATATATATATATATATTTATATATATATATATACACACACACACACACATGCACACACTTTAAGATTTTTACAATTAACCCATTGCTACCAGTGTTATTATAAGGAACCTGTTCTAAAATATTGCTAATTACAAATTTTACTGATAAAATGATGCAGAGTATACAATTTATCAGTAATAAAATATCTTAAAGTTTTATCCCATCCAGTGGTTTGTTTCTGAATTCTCATCCCTGCATGTCAAGCTCTCAGTGTAGAATCCAAGCTGAGGTTAGTTACTGTCCTGTTAACAAGTCCACAGTACAAGTACAGTGTGAACAACTTGGCCAGTAGTCAGCAACACAGCCCACTGGCACTATCTTACCTGAAACCTGTTTTTATACATGGAAGTTATCGTACATCTTTGGATATAGGTAGTTGTTGGGCTGCTTGCTTAGCATGCAGAGATCCCAGCAAAGAATAAAAAACCAGGCATGATGGCACATACCTGAAATTCTAGCATTTGGGAGGCAGAGGCAGGGGCAGAGAGGCAGAGAGGCAGAGAGGCAGAGGAGGATCATTAGTTCAAGGCTAGCCTGGGCTACGTATTAAGTTTGAGGCCAGCCTGGGCAGCTATATGAGGCTGTGTCAAGAAGGGGAGGGGTTACTGGAGTAGATCCCTGCTTGTTCATTTAGGTAGCGTCTGGGATTGCTTTCTTGCTGCTATGGCTGAGTGAGGTAGAAAAGACAAGAATCTTATGGCCCCAAAGCCTAAAAAATATAAATCACACTCCCTGTTTCTAGAAAGTTACTAATCCCTGCCCAACACATTTGCAGCAGTGCAGTACACCCAGATAATTAAGTTATACATTGTGACTTTTTAAATATATCAAATTGTAAGCTTATATCAAGTAACCTTTAATTACTTAATGTAGCACTGCAGTGCACAGAGATTCTGAGCCAAAACAAATGAAGCCGTCACGATTAGGCAGCTGACAGTACCAGATTGGAGGGGCAGCCACAATAAAAAAGATTTTCATTACTTCAAATTGTGGTCTCATTGTCCATAGAAATCAGAAGAAAGCAATTTTGAGGTTAGTTTTCATATGATTCTTTTTCCCTCTTAGGGTCTGGGGTTTGTTTTGTTTTTCTTTTTTCTTTTTCAAAGGAGTTTCCCCCAGAACTAATTTAAAAGCTCAATACAGCAGGCTTTTCTTACCAAATTTTGTGAGCATCTGTCTCCAGCCCGTTTAGCCCCTGACAGACGCCCAGCCTCTCTCAGAATTCCCACAGATGTTCTGCATCCAGAGAAAGGCCCACTTCCCGGTGCTGGCCCAGAGCTGGAGAAGAGGTGGGCCCACCAGTTGCGTTTCGCTGGGGTTTTCCTTGCCGCCATTTCCTGCCGGTTGCCTCTGAATGGATTACAGATGGTCAGAAAAAGACTTCTTGGCACGGGGAGAGAGGACCAGTCTCCAGTGCTTTGTGGGAGAGAATTTATAACAGGATGGCAGTTTATGCCTACTGAGAATGGGCCTGGCTGCCGCAGGCCTGTGGGAGAATCTGACTGCCTGTGGGCAGTGGGCCGCAGGAGGACAGCCATGGTGATCCGTCAGTGTCACTCTAACTCAGTGCACCCCAGGCTTCTTCCAGTTCGGAAGAAGATAAGCCTGTGGATGCCATCCCGAGGGAAGGTTTTGGTGTAGACAGTCCGCTGTTTTTTCTTTGTTTGTTTTTCCCAAGGAGAGGTGCAGATAGTGTGGCAATTTTTCCTTGTCTTACTTTCTCTTTCCTTTGCCACAGTGTAATAGAATGCACTTACCTTCGAAACTTAAAGACATACGCAGCAAAACATCCAGTTAATATTTTCGCCATTTTTAAAGCAGATGGTTCAGCGACACCAAATGCGTACACAGAGTTGTATGATCCTCGTCTCCATCCATCCAATTGGAGAACTCTGCACAGTCCGAAACAGAAACTCTGTCCATTAACTAACAACGCCCCTGCCTCCCTCCTCCCAGAACTGGTTTTAGTGTCTGAGTTGGCCTGTTTCAGGCCCCTCGTAGAAAGGGAATCAGTCATTTGGCATGTATTCTCTCTTGTTTCACCGATGTTGAGGAGAATGTTGGAACTTTCTTCCTTTTTATTTTTTTATTTTTTTATAAGATTTATTTATTATATATAAGCACACTGTAGCTGTCTTCAGACGCACCAGAAGAGGGTGTCAGATCACATTACGGATGTTGTGAGCCACCGTGTGGTTGCTGGGATTTGAACTCAGGACCTTCGGAAGAGCAGTCAGTGCTCTTACCCACTGAGCCATCTCGCCAGCACCCCCTTTTTATTCTTTTAATAACGTATTTTTACTTATGTGCATGCGCATTGGTGTTTGAAGATGTCAGATTCCCTGGATCTGGGGTTGCAGACAGTGTGAGCTGCCATGTGGTTGCTGGGAATTGAACTCAGGACCTCTGAAAGAGCAGCCAGTGCTCTTAACACTGAGCTATCTCTTCAACCCACTTTCTTCCTTCTATTGTGGATGCCAACAAGTGCTTGCTGACAGGAACCTGACATAGGCTCCTGAGAGGCTCCGACACTGCTTGACAAATACAGAGGTGGATGTTCTCAGCCAGTCATTGGACTGGGCACAGGGTCCCCAATGAAGGAGCTAGAGAAAGGATCCAAGGAGCTGAAGGGGTTTGCAGCCCCATAGGAGGAACAACAATATAAACCAACCACTATCCCCAAAGCTCCCAGGGACTAAACCACCAACCAGAGTACACATGGAGAGACCCATGGCTCCAGCTGCATATGTAGCAGAGGATGGCCTTGTTGGACATCAGTGGGAGGGAAGGCTCTTGGTTCTGAGACGGCTCGATGCCGCAGTGTAGGGGAATTCCAGGACAGGGAAGAGGGAGTGAGTGGGTTGGTGAGCAGGTGGAGGGGGGATGGGGTAGGGGTTTTTTGGAGGGGAAACCAGGAAAGGCGATAACATTTGAAATGTAAATGGAGAAAATATCTGATAAAAGAAAAAAAGAAAAAAGAAGGTTGAATACAGTTCCGTTGTGCATGCGTACTACATTTGTCTTACAGAAATTTGAGTTTGCTTTCCACTTCTTTAGGCCATTGTGCATGAGGCTGCTCCATGCCCATGTTAGAGGCATGAGGAAAACTGGTTGGTGAGGGATCGCCTTCGGCTTTGTCAGGCAGCACAGTGCTCAGGAACCCCCTTCCTCCATCTGAAGCTGACAGAGATGGAGTGTAGACCCATGGGACGGCTGTATGCAGGCAGGCCGGCTCTGGGTGCAGGTAAAGCTGACATTGCACTTGCCAGTCTGTGCAGCCTCTGGGTGATGCTGGACCCACCAGAAGGGCTGCCACCTTCTAATGCACAGAGAGGGGTTTTACTGTCCTTTAGAGTACAGATAGTGCTGAGATCTGCAAAGGCCAATGGTGTGTGTGTGTGTGTGTGTGTGTAAAGTTATAGCTTGTATACAAACATGACAAGGAAGGAGAGCCACATGGAAGGGAGATTGACAAGCGAGGGCATATGTTACTGACATGATTAACAATCAGATTGCGGGGGCTGGTGAGATGGCTCAGTGGGTAAGAGCACCCGACTGCTCTTCCGAAGGTCCAGAGTTCAAGTCCCAGCAACCACATGGTGGCTCACAACCATCTGTAACGAGATCTGGCGCCCTCTTCTGGAGTGTCTGAAGACAGCTACAGTGTACTTACATATGATAAATAAATAAATCTTTAAAAACAATCAGATTGCTTGTTTGTCTTACATTTTTATTTTGCCTCTCTCTCTCCCTCCCTCCCCCCCCCCTCTCTCTCTCTCTCTCTCTCTTTTTCTCTCTGTGTGTGTGTGTGTGCGCACGCACGCATGCAGCTACAACTCACATGTTGATGTCAGAGGACAACTTGCCATGTGGAACCCAAAGATTGAACTCAAGCTGCCAAGTTTGGCAGCAAGCACCCTTCCCTGGTGAGCCATCTTGTCAACCCTCATCAGGTTGTTTTTATTTTTATAGTTTTAATTTTCAGACAGACAGACAGATGAACCAGCAAAGACACAGAGACAGACAGATGATTCACTGTGCTGCATGGGGAGTCCCCTTTAAATTTAATCCACGGGGCTCCATGGACCACCAGGCCAGCAGCTTAGCAGTAAAGAAGGCCGAGCACAGGCTGTGGATTAGATCTTTGTTAACAGGGTGGCTGAGCCCCACTGCTGCCTGCTCCCTGGGTGACTTTAGGCAAGCTTCTTAGCCTGGGTGCAGTGGGCTGTGTCGGCTGACACACCGCTGAGGGTCAGGAAACGGCAGCTTCTGCTGTGTAGCTGAGGGGCAGGCCTGAGAAGTTCAGGAGGTTGTGAACGTTCACTGCTGGGTTGTACTTAAATTGGGGGATGAGCAAAAAGTGGGGTTGAATTTGAGAAACAGGGAGAAGCTGGGGGAAACTGAGTTTGAAAATGGCTAAGTTAGAGATGGGAACAGAAAGGCTTAGGAACTGAAAAGAGGACTGTAGTGGTGGGGAGCGGCCTTTGCAGCCTTTGTGGCCTTTGCTCCCTTTGGCATTGATGTTCATACTTTCTGGGCTGGTCTTTACCTTGGCCCTAGTTCACCCTATATAACATCTCTGGTGAGGACATCCATAAGGCTGGGGAGCCAGGAGAAGAGGGGTGTCTGAGAGGGTCTCCTGCTGGAAATGCATTTCAAAGATCCAAGCAGTTAGGTTTGGAGGTCTCTCTGTGCACAAAGGACTTTGGTATTTGACAGTAGTGGCCAGTGCATGCTGTGTGTGACTGTGTGTATTCTTTACAAGGCACAGGGATTGGTTCAAGGGAGAGCCCCAAAGCCTCTCAGAGCCTTAGTCTTCCCATCTGTAAAGTGGAGTCACCATAGGCATCTCACAGTGTTGCAGGGAAGGGGAAGCAGATGTACTGGTGTGCGGTGATTAACTCCACACAGGCTTGCGGTGCAGTGTGTGCTGTTCCTTCTGTTGCCATTGAGTCTCCCACTAGGAGGGAAGACTGGAGGATGCTGTTCAGAAGGAGGCTTCCTCATTACACTACACGTGGGCACAAAGTGCCTAAGAATGGGTAGGTTTTCCGGAGACTATCTAGAAGTGGCCTGAACCGGAAGCCCAGAGTGTACAAGCATGGCTGAGCTTTCTCAGCATTGGTTCTGAGTCTGGGGAAAGGGTTCTTTTGTATCTTTACATTTCTCTACTCCTGAAGCCCTAGTCATTATGATATGAGGGAAAAAAAAATACTTCCAATTAGTCCTTGCCAGGAGTCAGCTCAGTTTTCGCAGTGTTACAATGTGTGTGAGATGGGAGAGCATTCAGCTTAGAAATGATTTAATAGAGTAAGGTCAGACGCTGGAGTGGACAGTAAAGTTGGCATTAATTTTTAAGATAAAGCACACAGTTGTAAGAAACACTGAAAGCCCGTGGTACAGTGCAGGATGTGAAGGTGGGTGAACTTGGGTCTCCACTGTGGACCTGCCTCTCCCTCTGTTTAAAGAGTGAGCAGGGAGGGAGGAGTGACTGCCCTTGACTTCACTGTGAATCCGGACAGAAAGCAGGAGAGAAGGAAGTGGCCCAGACGTCCTGTTGTCACCCAGGGCCAGCATATCCTTAGGGGACCCTGATGACCTGAAAGGCCACCGGCGAATCCTTGGGGAACTGTGTTCATTTTGCCTAGGAGGCAGGAGGCAGCTAGAAACTGGCCAGCCATGGCTACTCTTTGCAAAGTGTGGGGAACCAGAGGCTCCGCCCAGTGATCGGCTGCTTCATGTGATTGGCTCTTTTAGCAGACCTGAGCATCTATCTCCCAGCCTGGTGTTTGAGTGGAGATCTGAAGGGACAATTAGTTGGTCTTCCTTCCTCTAGAAGATGGTTGGCTCATCTCTCATCTGTCAGGAGGGATCTGACAGAGCTCCCTGCTTTCTGCCCATGTACCCTCTCTGTGCCATCTGCCCATTGTCGTGCAGAGATACTCTGGCAGGTGTGGTGGTGTCAGGAAGCATGCCGTGCCCAGTGACCAGCCTTTTGCCACCTATTGGAAAGGAACTGTCCTCTGTCCTCATTCATCCAAGCCCATTGATCTGTCCAGTTCCTCCCAGAGGCCTCTGGTGGCCGCTTGTCGTCAGTGAAGGAGGGCCTGGATGGAGGAGACTGCCTCTAGGGTTGTAAGATTGGTTGGGCCTGCTGCTATGGGCAGTTGTCATTTGTTGGAGCTGTGTTTCTGGGAGTGGAAGAAAGGATGGCAGTCACGTGGTGGGCGTTCTTCACACGAGTGTTAACCTTACACACATTCTCTTGGGAGTTGTCTTTTCATAGCTTTAGGCTAGTTGTGAGTTGGTTGGTATATTCATTCTTTGATGGTTTTACAAACGCTCTGTAGGCTAATTTACCACACCCAATCAGATTCCACTCTTGATTCTTAAAAAAAACTGTTAACTCTCCGACACACTTATAGTTAGTTACCCAGTCTTGACTAGAGGACCCAAGTAGCTAAGAAAATAGAACCTCTGATTCCAAAGCCAGTGTTAGGCATCAGTGGACACTAGCAAAGACTCCTGTGTTAATAATTATGCTGTCAAGACAGTGCCAGTAATAAAAGCTGCCGTTTACTGAACAGCTATTTTCTCCCAGGTACCTCACATACGTCAGCCTTTTGATCTTTCCACTGTGAACAGCTGCATAGACAGGAGCAGACAAATACTAATTCGCTAAGATTTTACAGCTAATGCGCAGCTCAGAGGAGATGGAACTTGGGTCTTTCCATTTTGCCAGCCCATACACTTTCTCCTATTCTCAGGGTTAAAAGTACCTATACAAGTCCGGTCTTCCTCAGTACTCTACATCTAACCCTGTGGTCAGCTCTAAGTACATCACCCTGTCTCTGGTTTTAGCTCTCTCTGCTGCTTCTTTCTGGTTGTTTCTTATCTGGACCTGTTCTCTAGACATTGTAACTTGCCAGTTTTTCAGGGGTACTAGGTATCTTGTTGGATCATTCCGCTACAAAGAGACAGGAAATAATCACGACCACTGCACTTTCCTTCTCAGATGTGAGAATCAGAAAGGGAAACTCCGACATGCAATCAGCTGTCTGTAACCTGTCCAGACAGGCAAAGAGCATGAGATGAGTGGTCCTCAAAGGTGCCCTTGCAAGGAACACATTGCAACACGCCTCCCTCTCTATGACACTTGGTTGATCTTAGGACTCCATTTTATGTGTGTATGCATTTTAAGATTAGCTTTATTGAGAAATAATTTATTCACCATAAAATTGACCCCTTTAAAATATTAAATTGTGTGTGTTGTCATAAGCACCAAAATATGCAACTAATACTGTCATCTAAGTCTACAGCATTTTTATTTTTATTACCTCCAAGGAAATAGGATATTACTACCAGAATCTTACCTGTATCCCACTAGGCTCTGGCAGTAGATTGTTCTGTTCTGGGCATCTTGTAAAAATAGACCTATAAAGTATATGGCCTTTTATGTATATTTTCTTTCACTTAATAGTTTCAAGTTCCTCTAGGTTGTAGTGTGTATCAGTACCTTGTTCCTCATTTTGAGTAAGTAGGATTCCATTGTAGGCTATAGCATATCATGCTATTCACACACCAGGTGATGAACATTTGAGTTACGCCCACCTTTGAGCTATCATGAGTTATAGTATAAGATAATTACATACCGGTTTGTTGTTTTGTTTTGGGTTTCTGTGTGGACATACATTTTTGGTTTGCTGTAACATATCTTTCTGACTTTTTGAGCAACTGTCAGATGGTTTTTCCAAAGCAACTGCCTAGATCTCCATTCCCACCTGTTATGCGTTTTCCACATCTTACCATCATTTGTTATTGTCCTTTGTTTGTTTGTTTGTTTGTTTGTTTGTTTTTGTTTTTTTGAGACAGGGTTTCTCTGTATAGCCTTGGCTGTCCTGGAATCACTTTGTAGACCAGGCTGGCCTCGAACTCAGAAATCCACCTGCCTCTGCCTCCCGTCCTTTTTTTTTAAAGCATGGTCATCCTGGTGGGTGAGGGGTAGAGTCCCGCAGTGACTTTGATCTCTGTTTCCCTAATAGCTAGCCATGTTTGCCGCCTTTCATGCTGCTCATTGGCACGAGCAGCAGCCTTCTTTGAAATTCTTTTTAAGTGCTTTGCCAGGTTGGGCTGTTTCTCTTTGTCTGTGATTTGCTTTTTTTTTATGTGGTTGTGCCCTGTCTTCTTGAAGGTGCACTGAAGCACATGGGCTTTTTCTTTCTATGCCTGTCCAGGGATCAACTATTTCTTTTGCTGCTGGTGATTTATGCATCATTTTGAATTTATACCTGTATTCTTTTCCAAAGGTGTTGTGGCTTCAGCACACACATTTCCATCACCACTTCATGTTGAGGTCTGGTTGTTTCTGTACGTGGTATGAGGCCCAGACCTGAGTCTGTTCCTTTTCCTGTGTCTGTCCAGTTGTCTAACACTATTGTCAAAGATTAGGACTTTTCCTCATTGGCAAGATTTGCTTCTGGACTCAGTCTACTCTGGTGATCTGTTTGTTTAGTCTTATGCAAAGTTTTTGAGATTAGGAAATCTGTGCTTTCCAATGCTGTGGTGCTGCAGGGCTGTTCTGGCTTAAGACAGTACAAGACCATTGAATCTCTATATGGATTTCAGGGTCATTTTGCAGTTTCAGAAAGAAGAAAACAAAGGCAGTTGAGATTCTCAGAGGGGCCATGTTGTACCTGTGTGCCAGTTGAGGCACTTGGACCGCTGTTTTAGTGGTTTTTTTTCGTCGCTGAGTTAAAATTCCCTGTGGTAGCCGACTTATAAGATGGACTTGTGGTTTGAGAGGGTCAACCATGCTTAGTCACTCTTGGGCCAGTGAAGAGGCAGCTCATCATGGGGCTTTAGGGGGTGGGGTGAGAACATTGCAGCTAGCCATCTGTGGCAGCTAGGAGGCAAACCTAGGTTCCAGTATTTTCTGACAGGGCATACCTCTAACTCCCTTCCCAGTAGTGCCTCATGACATACATGGGCCTCCAGGGCACATTCAGAGTCCACATTGTAGCCCCTGTCCTGACACTAGAACTTTCCATGTACGCATGAGTGTCAGAGGCTTGCGTTCTGGCTATCAGTTCCTCATTTCCGTCATCTGTGTGTGCAGTTTCCACAGGTAAGACCACACTACTGGAGTTAAACTTATTCATAAGTGTCTTGAGTTTGCATTGCTATGTCAATGGAATCTTAATTTCACTTTCTGATTGCTCATGACTAGGGCATAGAAACACATACAGCTGGTTGTGTCTCTACTTGCAAGACTTAGGAATTTCCTTCCTTTGCAAGGCTGTCTGCGTGTAAGACAATGAATGTTGTTTAAAACAAGTGGATTTGCTTTTCTTCCTGTTGCCCTGTGGAGAATCCCCAGTGTGACACTACACAGAAGTGTTGAGAGTGGAATCCTTGTCATAAGCCTGTTCCTGAGGAGAAAGCTTTCTGTCTTTCCCTGTGAAGTATGCTTTGCACTGTGGGCTTCTCAGAACTCCCCTCCTCGTGTGGACGAGAGCCCCATCTGCTCCTTGCGAGTGGTGGTTCTTCTCTTGAAGGCTGCTGGAGTTTTGTCCTGTGCGCTTTCTGCATCCATCCATACAGTGGCATGGTTTTGTTATTCATTCTATTAATAAAGTGCTTTACTTGCATTGCTTTCCATAGGTTGAACCACTGGCACATTGCCAGGATGGATTCCATGGCTTGGTGATGTCTGATCCTGTTACTGAGTGAGCTGTGGTAGAATTTGGTCGAGGATCTGTACACCTGCCTTTTCTTGGCTTATGATGTCTTTGGACTCAGAGTTGGAAAGCTTTCTGTGTGACTCACTCTTAGTGACTAGAACATGACAAAAGTGACATCGGAGGCTGGGTCACTGTGGGTCTCTCGACTTCTACATTTCCTGGAACACTTACTGTTCGCTTTCTTTCTTGGAATCTATCTGCTAGTCTGTGAGAAGCCTAAGCCATTTTGGGCGTAGGTACTCTGCTAACAGCACTGACTGATCTTCTGTCCAGTGATACCCAGCCTCACTGCTCAGCCATGTGGGTGGGTGTCTTCACCCAGCTCAGTGGATCTGTTATGTGACCCAAAGGAAATCTGTCCAGGTGGGTCTACTTGGTCCACACGAGAGATCATAATGGTTTCAGGACACAGAGAATGGGGATCGTTTACTAAACAACGACAGAGCAAAAATCCATGAGCTTCAGCCATCTTTTAAACAAACCTTTCTGTAAGAACACTGAAAGTAGGCTGAGGGGTATTTTTCTTTTTGCCTGTTTCCAGCAAAATCACCATCTGACCAGAAGGCAGCAATGAAAAGAAAGAGGGATATCCCACCTGGTGGGACACCACACCTGGGTGGCCAAGGATGTCCTTTTTTGATTTGGGATTTTATTTGCTTATTGAGACAGAATCTTACACGTTCCCTAGCTGGACTTGAACTTTCTATGTATCTGAAGAGGACATGGAACTCCTGTTCCTCATCCCTTACCTCCCAAGCGCTGAGATTATAGGCCTGTGCCTTCATGTTCAGTTTATCTGGCGCCCCGAATCAACGCTTTATGCGTTCCAGGTAAGCACACTCTACCAACTGAGCCACATCTCCAGCCCCCCCTCTCCTTTTCCCCTTGGAAACAGGGTCTCAGGTAGACAAGGGTGACCTTGGACTTGCTGTGCAACTGAGGATATCCTTAACAGTGGTGGGAAAGCACGTATTGAGAACTGTATCTGCCTCTGCCGGACTTCAGGGAGGTTTTGCTTTAGCATGGGACCAACCATAAAACTGGCTTTGCATCTAAGCCACCTGCTCCTTCACCCTCCTACGTGTACCTGTGGTGTGACAGCTCTCTGTGCCTTGCCAGTCTTATTGAGCCTATAGTGTTTTATTAGCTGATCCCCCCTCACCCTAACTTCCTGCTGGTCTCAGCCACAGGAGAAAGCAGCTGAAAGGCCCTGAAGAGACAGGCATAACCTGGTCGCCAGCACCAGGACCAGAGTGGGGAGGGCCACAGGCACGTGGGAGGGCTTGATAGGCCACATCTAGGCCTTCTCATCCACAGCAACCTGACAGGCCACCATTTGACAGTGCCATTTGGGAACTCACTAAGCAAATCTGTCGCTTGAGTGCTTGGATGTTAGCTTTCCTTGCTGTGATCTATGTGTTGGTAAACCCTATCCTTTATTTAAAGAAGACAAAGGGCATATAATTCATAGACTGTTCTATCAATTTTCATGATTTTGACTATGCATCTCAAAACCACAGCAAGATATCACTCCATATCTGCTAGGATGGCTAGATACGAACTAATGTGCATCTTTTGTCTATAAAGCAGTGACTGGGTAATCAGAAAATATGGTTCATCCCTAGAAAGAAAGGAAGACCTGACACTTGCTACATTGTAAACACATCTCAAAAACCTGTGGGAGTGAAGGGAAGAGGTAGTCCCCTTACTGTATATAATGTTTCTAGGAACTGTCCTACTAGAGTAGAGCAATTTATAGGGATAGATAGAGAATAGATTCAAGGTTGTCAGGGCCTGGACAAAGAGAGGAACTGGTAAACGTGGAATTCCTTTTGGGAATGGTAAGAGCATTCTGGAATTGCACGGTGGTGATGTTTGTACACATTGCCAAGTGTGCCCTTTCAAGTGGCTCAAATGATGACTTTGGGTTGTGTGAATCTTCAAAATTTTCCAAGACAAAGCTGTACTCCACTTTCATGATTCTTGCTGTTGAGTAACAGCCTGCATTGTTTCCCCACAGAGGTGCTTTCCCAAGGCAACAGGGACAAATGGGAGAGCGGAGAGTGGGCGCTTCCTGGAGAATCCTGACAAGGCATGAAGAGTCTAGTCTTGGAGCACAGTGTTTGATGCATCTTGCATTCCAGCCAGGCAGCTCCAGGCAAGCTCAGCCTGCCTGTACTGTTTAAATCCCCCCGGAAACGAGAGCATTCGTTAATAATCACGTGTAGCGTGCTCATTATGTGGTAGGCATCAGTGTTGGTCCCATTTTGAAGCTGAGGAGACAGGGAAACTTGAGGGATAGGAATACCCAAGGTCAGTGAAGCAGCCAGCCACTGGCTGGGCAGTGCTCTCCCTCCCAGGCATCTGGGTTTTTGTACTCTGTGTCACACACACACACACACATACACACACACACACATACACACACACACATACATACATACACACACACACACACATACACACACACATACATACATACACACACACACACATACACACACACACACATACACACACACATACATACACACACACATACATACACACACATACACACACACACATACACACACACACACATACACACACACATACATACATACACACACACACACACATACACACACACACATACATACATACACACACACACATACATACATACACACACACACATACACACACATACATACACACACACACACATACACACACACACACACACACACACCTCCAACGTTGTTGCTGACATCCAGTGCAATTAGACGCCGTGAAGCTCATGAACACCAATGAGCTACAGCACACGCAAGGCCCCAAGTTCTCCTGCCTCAGATATTAGCAATTAGATTTACAGGAAAAGCACCTGGGGCTCATCTGCCTGAGTGAGTCATTTCACCCCTCTCTTAGAGGCCTCCCCTTCTAAACTCCACCAAGGAAATTAGGGTTGAAGAAATCTTGTCCAGACGTCCTGTGCACACAGAAAAATGTTCTCAAAAGGCTTCCGAGAGGCTCCGGAGTTGCCCTTATGCTGTAGGGCCAGGGCGTGGCAGCAACAGGGATTGGGCCCTGGAGTGCTCACTGCCACTGGGTCAGGTAAACCTAGAAGGGTGGGCCACATGTCTAGGAAGGCACGTGTTTTGGATGTGGAAATGGGCCTATGGGTAGTGGATACACCTTGCTTCCTTCTGGGGCGTCTGGTCCCGGAGCTAGAGCAAGCATTAGACAGTTGGTTTTTGTTTTATTTTTATTTTGTTTTAAGCCACATAGGGCAAAGTTTTTACCCCGAAGAAGATGGAAAGGGTAGAGCTGAGACAGGGTGTTTAGATTTGGAAAGGCTGGCTAGAGAGCTGCATGCTGTCAGGCTGAACCCTCATGAACTCTGAGAGGTTAGGCCTCGGGCCTGTAACACAGGCAGGTCAGGTCACAAGCCAGCCTGCTTCCGCCTGCTTGGGCAGTCTGCACCTCTTTTTCCTGCGGTGGTGGCAGTTCACAGATCTCTAGAACCTTCTCCTCAGCCCTCCGATTGGTCTCCCTTCTTCCCGGTCGGTCGTGCCTCTCCACTCTGGCCTTACTGTCTGTCAGCAGGGGGATTTTTGCCAGAGCTCAGGTAGCTCACTGCCCTGTAGCTTATCTTCACAGCTCCCCAGGGTGTACCCAGAAGGGTCTTTATACATTCCTGCCACACGCATCTTAGCCTCAGCCACTGCTCCCCTGTCCCCCACCCCCACACATGTGTCCCTGTCCTCTGCACGTACTTCGTATGCTCCACACCTCTTCCATTTCTCATAGCTGCCTCTGGTCCCTTCCTACCCAGGGCCCAGGTCAACTGAGGTTTCCCTGACTCCACCTCCCCCACAGCCCTGTGCAGAGTTCACGGAGTCGGGAGCATGCTGTTCAGGTGTCTCTGTTCCATCACTTACCGTCCACGTGACTGTTCCTTGTCTTCCCCAAGGGCTCTGGGCTCCTTTGCGTGGAATTTCCCCAGCCTGGCATACACCAGGGGCTTTATCAGTGCATTTTTCTGGGGTGTGTGTGTAGATGCTCAGGGTCAAGAAAGTGTTTACTCTCTGATGACCTCTAGCCCACAGGGCTGAGGCTGCAGTCTCCTGTGGGGCATATCACTTCTTCCCTGACTTCTGGATATTCTGGGTAGACTGGAGAGAGAGGAACAGTTTTTCTGACTTTGCGCTATGGCTGCTAGCAGCTGCCACCGGGTTGCCCAGGTGGATAGTGCAGGGGAGATCACGTGGCTTGCCAGGCCCTCTGTGCTGATCAGTGACTTCTGAAACCCACCTCAGAGGGGGAAACTGTTGGCATTCACTTCTTGTGGCTGGGCCATTGGGAATGAGGGCCAGTAGTGTGATGGGCTGACTATGGAAATCCCCTTGCTAGATTGAAAATGCCTGGGAGGGAAGTCAGACCAGCAGGCAACCATCGTCCACCTTCAGGTTTTGATTTTCAAGTGCATGAGATCCACAAGGTAGTCCCCCCCACCCCCTCCTTTCCCTGCAGTAGCTTCTTAAAACCTTTTCTGGGCTGAGCCATTTCCCGTAACAGTCTCTCATTTGGCCTTTGTAAAAGGGAGCCTCTGTATTGGTATCTAGAACACCCACAGCTGATTTATGTCATGCTGTTGGGCTGGCTGGCTTGGCATGGGTGGCTTCCCTGAAGTGGAGTGGGCAGTTTGCAGATTTCTGCAGTGACTTGGAGAGGGGCGCTTGCTTTGCCCAGAGATGGAGCAACAGATCAGATCTGTCCACGTTCCTGTTAGGAGTGGCAGAGGTTCCTAAGAGTCCCACTCAGTACAGGAAAGAAAAGCAGCAGCCAGCTGTACACTGCAGCCAGATCTTCACTAGGGGCAATGGATTGACATTGGCGTATGCCTGGAGTCAGAGACCTGGTTGGTGCGTTGCCCACGGATTCTGAAGTTCAGATCAGTTCCATGTTGCCCTGTGCCCGTGTTCCGGTGCCAGACTAGGAAAATGATTCGTAGGGAAAGGACTTGTGGAAAACGAGGCTTGTCGGCGCAGCTGCTCGTTACTGTCTCCATGTGTGGTGGGCGTGGAACTCGTCTTGAAGGACAGCGAAGTTTTAAGTTCCCGAGTTTCCAGCCCCTGTTCCCTGCTGGGATTTTGCGGACCTGCACCCTAGGCGACACCCCTTGTGCGCCAAATGCTGACTCCTCGGGGGGCGTGGCCTTGCCGCAGCTGCTCCTCTCCAGACCTTCCAAGGCTAATGTCAAGTGCTCCCAGTGTGTGGAATTCTGGCTGAAAGTGAGTGAGTGACTGAGATGCTTTCCCCCATAGAACCGCTCCCTTCTGGTATAGGTATTTTCCTAACAACCCTTATGCAAATAGCGGAGGAGGAGGAAAGTAGGAAGTGGTAAAATGTCGAGGGTTCGTCTACTCCTGCAGCAGGCTCCGCTGAAACCTTTTGATTTTCCATCAAAAAAAATTTAAAAAAATAAAAAAAATAAAAGGAAGGAAGACAGACAGCCGCCTTTGGTGTGGCACTGGCAGGCAGACCCAGCCAGGAGGCCTGTGCCATTTCTTGTCTGTTTCTTCCAGGTGGGATTGCGTTGGAAAACAGAACTGTTATGGGTCTCTTCGTCACAGGTTGCTCTTTATTGTCTATCCTGCCAGGGGAAGTTATTGATTTGCAAATGGCAGTATTCCTTTCCACATCCTTTGCTGGAGGCTGGAAGGAGAAGATTTGCTTCAGTCTTAGCAAAAACACTGTGGAGCCCAGCTCTTGTTTTTAGGATCCGCTCCAGCGAGAGCAATCTCTCATGTGTGATGCCATTCCCTAGGGAGGCAGGCGATTGGCAAAGGTCCACACGGTCTAGCACCCTCATCTCTCTCTCTCTCTCTTCTCTCCCCCCTCCCTTCTCGCCTCCCTCCCCTCCTCTGTCTCCCTCTTTGCCTTCCTCTCCCTCCTTCCCTCCCCCTATCCTTCCCTTCCCCTCTCCCTCCTGCTAAGGATCAAACCCAGGGCCCTGTGATCTAAAGCAGTGTACCAGGGAGTCCTACAGTCCTCCTGGATCCCAGTCAGTTTCTTCCAGCCACTTCTCAGCTCTCTCCCATCATTAGATGTAGATTCTGGGAGGAGTCAGTCTTTGGCAAGTGGTTCTTTTCTGGCCCTTTCTTTGGGGATTAGGGGCCTGGGTAGTGTCATTGGCTCAGGCAAACTTTCCAGTAGTAGAAATCAGTACCATTGTGAGATCAGGATTCAGTGGGTACCTCCAAAAGAGTTCCAGGTTACTGGGTATCAGTGGACAGGAACTCATAGATGTCCTTGACTTTTAACTCCTGTCTCATTGGGTCCTCCTGAATTTCATTGTCATTTTGGTTTTGAGGCTTGGAAATACTTGCCTCCTACATTCTGTCCAAAGGCACTTTCCTTCCTTCCCCTCCAGCCCTCCAGGTCCAGAGGACCCTCAGGAGTGTCACTTCCCTTCGTTTGACTTGGCTTGGGATGCACTGTTAGCCAGTTCAGCGCCTTCCCTTTTCACCAGGAGTGACTCAGGTCACTTCCCCTCAGACCGACCTTGTTCTTAGTACATTACCCTGCCTGACCCTGTCAACCCTTTCAGGAAGTTCTGAGGGCTTTGCTATTATTCTGTCCTCATTACATTTTTGATAAGAAATAAATACATCTTTTGGTGGTTTGAATAAGAATGACCCCTATTTGGCTCATATATTTGGATGCTTAGTCCCCAGGGAGTAGATAGGTTTGAAAGGATTAGAAGGTGTGGCCTTGTTGGAAGAAGTGTGTCATTGGGGTGGGCTCTGAGTTTTTTGTTTTTTGTTTAAATTTGTTTTTTCCAGACAGGGTTTCTCTGTGTAGCCTCGGCTGTCCTAGAACTCACTCTGTAGGCCAGGCTGGCCTCGAACTCAGAAATCCACCTGCCTCTGCCTCCCAAGTGCTAGGATTAAAGGTGTGCACCACCACTGCCTGGCACCTTTGAGGCTTTTAAAAGCCCAGGCCAGGCCTAGTCTTTCTGCTAGAGATCAGGATGTAGCTCTGGACTACTGATCCAATGGGTGCATGCTACCATGTTCCCCACCATGATAACAATGGACTAAACCTCTGAAGCTACAAGCAAGCCCCAATTAAATGATTTCTTTTATAAAAGTGGCCTTGATCATGATGTCTTTTTCCAGCAGTAGAACAGTAACTCAGACAAATCTCTAGATTTGTCTTTTATTTTATTTTTAGAGATGTATATTTATTACCCATTATGTGAAAACTCCCTCAGTTAATAGGGGTTTTCTGTGCTTTATGAATATTGGCTTTGTTGTGGTTTCATGAAGGATCAGAAGGCTCTTGCTGACCAGAAGAGAAAACTGCCTCCATTTTATAAAGAGGTAGATTCCAGGTCCCTCATGGGGAACTGACTTACAAGACTGTAACTTGCAAGACCACGGGTGAAGTGAGGATTATTTCTCTCTCAGTGAACGCTAGAACTGAAATGTAGATACAATGGAATCTAAGGCATACCAACAAGCTTGGAGTTGCCCCATCCACCTTATGCCCTTGGCCGCTCTAGGAACTTTTAAGTTATTATAAAATTAAGTTAGAGGATGGTGAATTCCATTTTCACGTTTCGTTTTTGAGACAGGGTCTCAAGCTATAGCCCAACCTAGTGTTCAATTTCAGATTATCCTGCCTCAGTGCTGGGAGTGCAAGTGTGAGCCTCCACGCCTGCTCCACATTATACCATTTTTGAAAAGCATACACTGAGTGTTCAGAGGAGCATGGGCCGGGAAAGAGAAGCCCCAACTTGGCCTGCGTGGGCTTCAGGCTGTGTTGCCCCTCTGCTTTGAATCTTAGAAACATTCTATGATTCCATTCCCTAAACATCTGCCATCAGCTGCCTTCTTCCGGCACTAATTGACTTTGACCTCCTCCCTTTAAAGGTAGCAATCATGTTCTGTTGTTTTGGATATCAAAGTTGACTCCACAATCCCTAGAGGACACTCTGGCACCTAAGAAATCTGCCCCTAGGTTCTCAGTGGTACGGGTGGAAGCGGGAGGACTTCTATCTTGCCCTGACTTTTCCCTCTTTGCTATGCCTCTCTGCACGGCTCCATTATGAAGGAGCAGCCTCAGATTTCATATGAGGATGCGTGTCTGTCTCTAATTTTCTCAGTTATTCTTTCTTCTGTTCCCTCAATATAATGTAGAATACTGTTGCTACATTGCCCGCACTCAGTGCCGAGAAGATGAAAGCAATTGCTGTCCTAGAAGAGATGCACAGACTCACCGGATAATAGGAAGAGACTTTTAGCGGCGACCATCCAAGAAAGCAGTTGGCCGTTTGTACCTCTCAGGATGTTTGTTAGAGTATTTGGTTGTGATGATTGTCCCTCTGGGAATGTAAGCTGTAGAAATGAATGTATGTCTACACATATACAAACAAAGGCTTGTAGACAAGGACTTGTAGTGCTCTGCTGTTCCTAAAAGTGGGAAAGATGGGGCTAGAGAGATGGCTTAGCAGCACACTGGATGTTCTTCTAGAGGATACAGGTTCATTTCCCAGTACCCACATGGTGGCTCACAACACTGTATGATTCCAGTTCTAAGGAATATGATACCTTCTTCTGGTCTCTAAGGGCACCAGACACACACACACTTACATAAATGTATATTTGAGCAACATTCCCACATACATAAAATATAAATCATTGATTGATTGATTGATTGATTGTGGTGGAAAAGCCTGTAGGTCCAAAGATAGGAGAGTGGTTAAACCATTGTGATAGACCTGTTCAGTGGTATCCTGAACAGCTCATTGGAGCTTTGTGTTCAAAAGGACATCTGAGACACTTAGCCTATGTTCCTTCCCAGGGGACGGAAGGTAGAGTGTATGAGACAGAGTCCTGTAAAGCTGGCTCAAGTTTCTTGATGCAAGCAATGGGGCAAAAGATGGGGTATAATTGAGGCAGAGGAACCTGTGTGAGCAGTGGGTACCAGGGAGGTTGCAAACCTCAGCTTTAGCCCTAGACAGTGAGGCAGACTGGCAGGGGCTGGAGAACAGAAGGGCTGAACTACTTCAGAGGGACGGTTGGTGCACAGGCTCGGCTGCATCAGAGCCCTGTGCTAGCTCTCTCCACCAATTGTGGTTTTGAATTCAGAACCACAGAGATGTTTTGGGAATGGTAATCAGTCTGGAGTGCCACCTCTGATCCCGTGCTTAAGCCGATTCCACAGCAGACTGTAGTGGTCCCGGCTCTGCACTTTAATACAGATCAGAAGTAACCACCACTGCTTTGGGTCAGCTGCTGTCATGAAATACGTTTTGATGATAAATTAGGCCAAACTTGGGTATAGGGCTTTACTTTTCTGATCTGTGGGTAATTAGCCATCTCCTTACAGTCCCCGGAGTTTATTCCCCAGGTGCAAATGCTTTTAAAATACTTGGGATTATTTTCTGCTTATTTCTATAATTTAAGATAACTACTACTTCCTGCTATTTATAGACTGTTTAAAACATGTGTTTTGTAATAAATAGCATTGTCACAAAAAATGAAGGGCTCTTTCATGGAAAGATCCCCTTCCCACCAAGCTGACCTTCCAGTAGACTTCTGGAGTAGTTTCTCATCCCATTGGCCATGGAGCTTACGTGTTGATACCATGTGTTACAGCTGAAGCACTGTGGCCCAGTCATCATGCGTCCTTCCTTAAGCAATTCCTAGTTCTCCAGGCCTTTGTGGGAAATCATGCGAAAGATGTGATGCCATAGATATTCCACTAAGCTTCCTGTGTCCACCTGCCCAATATCTCTGTTTTCAGAGATAGCCTGTGCCTCCTGTCTTGGGCCTTCCTGGGATTTGGGGGATCAGATCAGCCTGGGCCTCTGCCCTCCTCCTTCTTTCCCAGGGGCATTTACTATGTGTCCACCTATTATCCAGAAGCATCCAGAATGTCACCAGCATCGGTTGGGTCCGTTCACATCAATCTGATAGTTTGTGGCCATTTAACATAGTTTGGATGCTAGTGGGGTGTTTACCGGGAGAGAACGGGGAAAAGGTAAGCCAGCCAACCATGTTTATATTCAAATGCTTCACACGATTCCCGTGCTTCCCTGGCCACAGGCCTTGCAACATGAATCTTTCAAGAATGATTTTTGTTCACTTGTTGCTCAGCTCAGCTCACAGACTTGGAAATTTGGAAGCAGCATTCCATGACAGATTGCGTTCCAGGCATTTTAAACCACCGAAGAGTTTTTGCAGATCAATTTAAGGGACCTGCAGCATGCCCTGGTGTTCCCTCAGCCTCTCTGTCTAGTGAGGAAACCAAACGGCGCTCACGGGGCTCAGCGTAATTGTAGCAGAATCCTTGGTGCGACCAGGGTGGGATCAGGGCAGGTACAGTTGAACTCAGTCACTAATGAGCTGTGTGACAGTGTACAGTCTACACTCTCTCTGGGCTGGCGCCTCATTCTTTGAGGTGAGGGGATAGAGGGCTGAGATAAGTCTTACTCTGTCACTCAAGCTAGCCTTGAACTCACTTGTGTAGCCTTCAGATAGATGCTCAGCAGTCCTTTCTCAGCCTCCCAAGTGCTGGGGTTTCAGGCGGGAGTCAGGTTTATTCATCTGTACCTCATTCTTGATTCAAACAAAAAAAGCCTTGGAACACAGGAGGAGGCACTATTCTGAAGGAACGAGAGTCCGCAGCTCCCAAGTGACCACTGAGATTCTTTCTGAGGTACCACAGAGCTCCTGAGAGCCCAGCTTGGGAGGTCTTGGACCTGAAGATGTCTAGGGACCCTCCACAGAACAGCTCTGTGATCCTCTCTCACTAACGTGTTTACTGCTCTGTTGAGATTACAACTGGGGTCATGAGATACAAATCTCTTGTTTCTAGAGCCACTGAGCAGGGCCTGACATGGTGTATCAGTGGGTCTTTTGCCACCATGCTTGGTCTCTCTGTGTGGAGAGACAGGGGTGTAGCTCCCTTATAGCTTAGTGAAGATGGGCCTGCTGGTTTCTGGCCAAGCATCTTTGGATGGGAATCCTCCCACTAGCCTGTAAGAATGCAAGGAATTCATTCCCGAATTTCTTGCTGTTGATTCATTATGTTGATCAGGGCTGCTTTATGGCTCAGATCTTATCTCTTATTGCCAAATCATGAAAATCATGCCTTAGGTATGTCTGACATTTCCCACAAGGTCACATCTGACTTATTCCAGCCACAATGACCCCCAGGGGTTGGGGGCTGGGGGTGGGGGGCGGCTGCATAAAACCCTCTTGGAGTAACAAACCAAGACATGCCACAGGTGTGAGACATCATCATTGTGGTTGATGTTGTTAATATGTAAAGTAGGACAATTCCCCAAAGAGTTAAGTGAAGGCCCAATGGATAAAATAGGTAAACGTAGAAACCGTGTTGCCATCCAGGAGTACAGTGACATGAGCCAAAGATCTCCTGACGGGTCCCTGAGTCCTCTTCTCCAGCTCTGCTAAAGAGGCTCAGTGAGGGGCTCAGACGCCTGCTTCACTCCGGGACCCACATCTGATACTTGACATGATTTGGTCAGGGACTGAGCCTGAGGCATTGGGAGAATTGAGGTAATACTTAACACTTGCTGGCTCTGGTAGGGCACTTGTCATGAGTGTGGTGACAAGGACCTTTTGTGTTTTCTCTTATGTAGATTGCTCCTAGGAGAGGAGCACCCGGAGCTTTTACAGAGATAGCTTCCTCTTGGGTCATGTTTCTCTCCTCACCTGACCAACAGATTGAAACAGTGACTATGTTTCCGTCCACTCCTTCTGGTCCAGAGAGGGGCCTTAGCTCACCGGGCCATCTGTGTCTTAAGTGCACGTGATTTCATAAATGTAAACAGTGTGTCGCTTCTGACAGGAAGCTGTTTTTTTCTCTGCCTTGTAAATAACCTTACTTTCGGTAAATGTGGTTTGATAACGCACACTGAGGTCTGTGATTTGGGTTAATGTGGAGGACGGGGAAGCTGGCAGAAGCGTAGATCTTCTCAATGGGTGTGTATTAGTGAGCATTTGTAGCTGTTAATTAGATTAATTAAATTACCATAAAATCACCATCATTTCTCCTCCTCCTCCATGTTGTACAGAGCTGTCTCTCTAAATGGGAAATGGCTGCTTTGCCCTTGCTGTTTGAGCACCGAGCACGTCAAAGGTATTGATTGCCTTCCCTGAGTCACAGACTGGGGCTACCTATTTGTACCTCTTCCCTAGAGAAAAGGCAAAGAAGAGAACTTGCTGATATTTAAATTCTCTTTTCATTTACTCTCCTCAAAGGCATTAACCCCACAAAGACCTGTGATTAGGATCTCCGTAGGAAATAGCTCTCTGTGCTTAAGCTGGGGACTCCCTTGCAGGGGAAGCAGCCTTTGCTCACGAGGTCTCCTCTCAGTGAGCTCTCTACACTCCATCCTTTCTCTCCTTCAGCTCTTCCTTCCTTCCGGGTTCTGCTTCGAATGAGCTCTGAACCCTGGGTGTTTTGCTTTCCATTACAAATAATAGGTTTTTCTCTTCCCAGAGCTTCATCTGGTCACCTTGATGCAATGGGGATTTCCCTGGGGAGAGGGAATCACAGTAGAGGAGTTGCCTAGCCCTAGATCAGTTCTCAGCCTGTGGGTTGTGACCCCTTTTGGACGATCCTTTCACAGGGATCACGTATCAGATATCCTGCATATCAGATATCCTGCATATCAGATATTGACATTACAATTCATAACAGTAGCAAAATTACAGTTATGAAGTAGCAACAAAAACAATTCTATGGTTGAGGTCACCACAACATAAAGTTAAAGGGCTGCGGCATCAGGAAGGTTGAGAACCATTGCCCTGGGTCCAAGGGGCCCCGCCTGTGAGCATTTTCATGGTTGCTGTCTAATGTGGGAAGTCCAGCCAACTACGAGGAGAGCTAGTGCTCTCCTGTGCGGGTGGGCCTGGCCTGTCTAGGAAGGGTGAGAGACTAAGCCGGTAAACAGAGCTCCTTCATGGTTTTGGCTTCAGTTTCTGCACTGCTTTCCCCTCAGTGATGAACTGTAACTGATAAGCCCTTCCGCTCCCAAGGTGGCTCCGGTCATAGTGTTTTATTACAGCAACAGAAAGCAAACTACGACAGTCCTTGAAAAATAGTGGCTCTTCCACTTGGTATATAATATATACACAATGATTGTTATAATTTCCTATTGGTTGGTGGACTGATTCAATCTGGTCTTGAATTCACCATGTAGCTAGCCTAGAATAGCTTTAAACTCACTCTGTGGCCAGACATTTCCCTATCGTATGCACCACCACATTCAAGTCATTGTTTTCCTTTATTGGCTCTTGATCCCTTAACATCATATCCACCACCCTCTCTGGCCATACTTACCAGGGTTGCTTCAGGGTGTTGGCTACGTTCCCTTTATCTCTGTCCCTTCCCATAGCTGCCCTGAGTGCCTGGGTCTATCCAGCCCAGGCTGGTTTAGGTAGCTCCAAGACTCCTTCTTATCTTTCTCCCTCTTCTCCTGGGAGGGAAACATTGGTGTCACCTGGCTCTCTGATGTATCATTAGGAGTCTTCTGGGATTTGGACACAGGTTCTTAATCTTTTTTTACAGTGAATATGTAATATACGACTTGTCCCAACACAAGACGTCAACACAGGCCAAATACCAGAAGGCCAAGTGGAGGTACAGTAAGGAACCCAAACTGCCCCGGGTTACCTCTGGACCCCACCACCTGCTAGCTCTTTCTTCTTGGGCAAGTTACATACTTTTTGGGGCTTCTAATTCCTTGTATGACAAACCAGGGTGGCCATTTTGAGCTGCTTTTTTTTTTTTTAAATCCAACCCCCCTGTAGTGTTTCCCTGCAGGAATATTGATGGTTTTGATTATAGGGTGCAGTTCTAGACTGCTGGGTTTGACATACTGCACACTGTACGTACTACCTCACTGAAATCTGATAAATTTGATTTGGGAAACCCACTGGACCCCAGAGCTTTGGACAAGGGTCTGTAGATCCTTAAAAGCTACTTCATACGGTTGTTGGGAGGATTAAACAAGATATTTTACAGAAAGCTTTTGGCACAACTGCCAGACTGTACAGTGCTCCATAAACACTGCTATTATTATCTTAGAGACATGAAAAAGTACTGTGTCCATAAGAACAGTAGTTATTTTACCGCAATAAAGACGGTTATTTTTTCTTAATGAATAGCTTAAATGTTTAATGAATGATATAATAATGAGTTTTACTGCCTGGACATGAAGACAGTATGCTGTTTATTTTGGAAAGAAGTTCAGAAGCCAACAGAAGGAATCTGTTTAATCGAATGTGAGTGCCACTATGACTTTTTCCCCTGAGCTTCTCTGTTCGGCTGTGGATGCTGGCTGGAGCATAGACAAGGCTGGCTTGTCATGGTGACAGGGTGTGTTTCTGACCCCTTTAGTCCAAATGGGAGCTCCTGTCTCTCTTTTCCTTTGTCCTCTATGGCAAATTCCTGTCAGCACTAACATTAGGATGAGCTCTTCCTTCTGCTCTCCTACAAGTCAAGTGTTTGTAAATCTCTGTTAAACAATAGCCTTTATCTTGCTCATTTCTTTCCTCTCGAGTCAGACCATTGACTGTTCAGCTGTATCAGTGCCCAGGGAGGCCCTCTACTTCTGTCTGTGTCGGCTGACTTGCCCTCTGTCTGCCTGATTGTTGCTACTGAGGATTACCAGGTGTGGTTAAGAGGGGATCTCTTCTCCTGCCACCCTTGCACACAGCCTGAGTCTACAGAGAAGCCACCACTCGCATTCCTATTTGCTGGCACACGACAAGCTTTTCTTATTGTGTGTTTATTCCAGATGCCCATTTGGAGGATATATACATACATGATATACTTATGTAATCAACTGCTATTTTCCTAGCATAAAACCTAACAGTATCAGTTATGTTTGAAAATGAGTTTGGATGATATCAGCAACAGTAGTAGAGAACTCAAGTTTACAGATTAGAACTTGTAGAGCTGGAGAACACCCCTAACTCCGTGCATGTGTGTATCTGTCTCTCTCTCTCTCTCTCTCTCTCTCTCTCACACACACACACACACACACACATAAATGCATATTGTTCAATAAAAGGTTATTAGTCTATTAGTGTGTTACAGACATTAAAATTTCTGAGTCTCCACTTAATAACTTCTCTTAAGAAAATAGTGAATTTGTGCACACATGTGTGTGCATTTGCTGACATTTCAAGGTATCCCATGCAATTTACTTATTCTTAAAGACAGGGTCTCATTCCATAGCCCTGGCTGGCGTAGAACTCATTGTGTTGCCTAACTTGGCCTTGAGTTTTGACAGTCCTTCTGCCCCAGTGTCCCAAATGATGGAATTATTGATATGTCCCACCACAACCAAGGACATATGTAATTTAAAACCCAAATCACACTAAACATCTTTATTAAGTCCTTTGCCTCTTGTCCACACATTTCTAGTCCTATCCTCTGAGGACAATCTTTTTTTTTTTTTTTTTTTTTAGCTTTTCCTTGTAGCATTTATCCCATGTTTCAAGGGTGAGAGCATTCCTGCATCAATTCATCAGTGGAAGGTAGCACAATCCAGAAACCTTGAGCCACAGCTGGGGAGGTTTGGCTTCCACTCCCAGCCCCACCCACTTCCCGCTCCTTGGCTCTTGCCCAGTGCTGACTCCCAGTTCTCTATGGGTTTGTGGTTCACAATAAGCTTTTGGTAATTAGCAGGTATCCAAATCAGAAAGTTATAGAGACACTGTACAACGAAAGTTACTTGTTTTCTTGATTTCAGGTTTAACACTTGCAAAGTGTTAAATCCTGTGCTGCTTCCATAGACCAGAAGTGCAGGTCCTAGCTGTCTTCGTCTATAAACTCTTGATGCTGACTTTGACACTTCCTCTTACATATATTTTTGCTTATCCTAAAATAATCACCTCTTGCTCTTTATTTGCATTGATATCTATAGACTTACCCCAAATTTTGCCCATCAGACTGGGCAGAGGCCAACAGTATTTTTTCTGTGGCTGATTAGATCTATCAAACCATCCATTCCCCAGTGTTACATTTGATTGATTTAGTCCTGCCTTCATGGGCCCTCCCTTCCCGTCCTGCTGTGAAGTGTCCCACTGAGGGCCTACCTTACTTTCTAAGTCCTTCACTGTCTCCTTCCATGGCATTTCTCTTCCACATGCATCCTGAAGACATAGTGTTTGAGCGCTTAAAATATGGAAGGCTCTTGGGGGCTTAACAGTATGTAAAATTGGAAATTATTTGTCTTCAGAATTTCAAGGCCTTTTTGGTATTGTCTGTCATCTCTGTGTTCCTTGTCATAAGAGATGCTGGGTCTGTGTGATCCTTTCATTCCTGCAAGCTCTCAGGATCTTCTCTTTGTCCATATGGGTCTGAAATTTCCCAAGAGTGTGCTGTGGAGAACGCCTCTCTTTTGAATTTGAGCAGTCCACTGGTGGGCCCTTTAATTTGGAAATGCAAATTCTCCAATTCTGGAAAACAGTCTTTTATTTTTTAAGTAATTTTCTCTTCTCTAGTCTCCCTGTCTTCTAGAATTCTGGTTTGTCAGATCTTGGACCTATCAGTTTCTATTTTCTTCTTATGAATTCTATACTGTGTATTTTGCAAGTCTTCTATTATTGACCCTTTTATTTGGCCTGCCGTAGTTGAGATTTTTCAGAGCTCTTGATCAGTCTCAGCCGCTTCCTCACCATTGCATCTTGGTTTGTGCTCTAAAGAGATGGATAATAGGGTTTCATAGCTTTCTTCTTTCATTAGATAGCTTTTATGCCCTAACATTCATGTGTGCTCTCTCCCTCCCTCTCCCTCTTCTATCCTGTTTCCTTCCTTCTTTCTGCCTTCCACTGTCTCTACTTGAGTTGCCCTGGATTGAACCTATGGCCTCAAATACGCTAGTTAAAGACCACAGTCAAACTCTACCTCTTCTCTTGGCTCACAGGTTTGGTTGTCCAATGGTTTCAGAGCTCCTTAGCCATGTGTATTTGAGAGCAAGGCACTACAAGTGGTTTGAGGGTTCTGTGGGTTCCCATAGAGCTTTCAAGGGGTAGCTCAGTGCCTTTATTTTCTCAGAGACAAGGCCTCTCTCTTTTCCTTATGAAGGTACACTGGGAACAGTACAGGGAGGGAGCCACCGGCATGGTGCCTAGCCTGTGCTCTGTGATGCTCAGATTGCTTTTGCCCCTGGGGAATGCAGTGCTCCCATATCGCCTGCCTCCCAAGGGATGCCATCCTTTATTTTCTGTGGATGCCCTGTCTCCTCTGTCCTGCTGAAGTACTTGGCTCTCTTATCTCCTAGGAGCCTGCATTTGTTTGCTAGTATACTGTTTCTATTGTCTTTGCACTGGTCTTTTTCTTTTCTTTTCTTTACCATTTTAAAAGTCTTTTATAAAGGGGAAGGGCTAAAGTTGGAAGGTCATCCATTCACTGGTTCAGTCAGCCAGTCAATGAATAGTGGATTCAGGAATGGTGGGGCGTGTAAGACAGTGAACAGATCTTGCCACCCCCACCTTAAAACTCTCAGTTGACAGGAAGTGCCATGGTCATAAATGGCACAGAGCGACACTTGTAGTGAAATAAACCTGGAAGAGCAGTCTAGCCTTGTTCTTCAGAAACCAATGTGCCAATACCAGAGAGACCTGTGTTTACTGAACATGCGGTTATACAGGGTGCTGGAAATTTCAGGCGTGTGCTGTACGAGCTGGGGGTCCCCATGTTTGTGTAGCAGTGATACCCCCATTCCCCCATTTCTTTACAATTCCATTTAGATGTCATAATATATATATGTATGTATGTATATATATATGTATGTATATATGTATATATACACGTATATACATATATATATACACACACACATATATACATACACACACACACACGTACACATATGCTTTTTCCATATTTGTATTGGTTTCCATATGACCCTCTATCCACTGAGTCTAATTTGTGCTGCCCATGTATTCCTGGTTGTGTGGCCATCCACTGGAATGTAGTTAATCTGTACCCTTAAAAACTTAAGCCCATCTCCCTTTAAAAAAAAAACTGAGTCCATTTCCCAGCAACTATCAAGTACTGGCAGCTTCTTAGCTAGAAGCAAGCTAGCTGCGACTTTGTGCCACCTCACGCCTCCATGCTGGGATGTTGTCTGGCTTGAACTGGCACATGTCTTGTGCTTGCTGTCAGATTCCCTATGAGTTCATAGATGCATCAGCTCTGTTGTGTCTGCAAAACCCTGTTTTATTGTCATCATTGACACCTTTGGCTCCTTCCCTCTTTTCACTCTGTCTTCTACAGTGATCCCCGAGCCTTAGGAGGAGGGGGTGTCATTTAGACGTTCCACTGAGGGTTGAATATTCTACTCTCTTATTCTCTGCACCTTGGCTCCCTGTGTTAATTGCCATCTACTGCAAAGAGAAACTTGTCTGGTGATGGTTGAGAGATGCATCAATTATTGGGTATAATGAAAGTCACTAGAGTTAGATTAAAACTGTGCCTGTTTAACAGAATAATAGTTGTAGGTTCTCCCTAGGGTCAATGCACAGTTCTTGACCCTGATATTGGTGTCAAGTATGGGTTTCATCCCAGGGGTCAGAACTTAGATCCAAATAAAAGGGTGGTTGGTCATATGAATAACCTCCTTGCCACTGTTACACTGTTACACGGTGGGCGTGGCTTGTCCAGACAGTCATTATTGTAAGGCTGGTGGTGACGTTTGTTCTCAGTAGCTTGCACAGCTCCTTTCAGCACTAAGGGAGAGAGCCAGTAGGGATGGAACTTCTAAGTCAACCAGCTTGGTTTCTTCTTGTTCTACAACTCAAGTATGTGGTTTCTTCAGCCTTAGGGTTTTACGATCTAGTTCCAGAGGGTAACCCAGGGATGGCGATAGCCTGTAATGTTTGGAAGTCCATGGGACCTTTCTGGTCAACAACTTCAAAAGATGTAACCCATTCCTAGACTGGGCTTTTTATTTGATAGTGTGTGGTGTCTAGTAGAGATGTTGTCAACTTGTTTTAGCTAGGAGGTTTTATTGCCTGCAAAGCATGAATCTCTCAACACCAAACCCATTAGTATGGCCAGTGTGCTACCTTTACACCCCAGCTACCAGCTGCTCCTTGGGTTCATCCACCACCGCAGACACCTTTCCCCCTGCTCTTGAGAGTGATGGCATAAAAGGAACAAGTCCAACAGGAGCCCTTACCACCAACACCAATGTTACCAGTACTGCCACCATCCAAAGGTGACCATCCCCACACTTGTAGATGCTTTCCCAAGAAGCATGGTTCCCCGGGCCCCATGGCTACCGTGGACTTTTTGCTCTAGACATTATGGGTTTGGAAAGAGGGAATGCTGTGTTGCGAAGCAGCGGTACCATTCCCGAGGCATGAGAATTTTGCTGTGAACAGCTCATAAGCCAGCAAGGGCTCAGTGGCTTCCGTGGAACAGCGCTGTGGGCTGATGGTGGTGAGTCAATGAACTCTACAGCAAGGTCACTGGAGGGTGTCTGGGGCTTACAAATTTTGAGTACGTGCAATGTCACCACGGAGCAAAACCACATTTCTGGCATCTACCAAAGTCAAGGATTAATTATGCAGGGGGAAAAATAAGATGTTCCAAGTAGCTGTTAATAAAAGTGCTAGAAGGATGGTAGCAATAATCACAGTGAACTCTACTGAGCACTTAACATGAAGCCAGCTTGCCCTAGGTATGCCAAGAACAAGCTCACTTAATGCTCAGAGGTTTCATGATTAAGGAAACTGAAGACAAGAGGTTGAACCGTTTGAACGCAGATCCTTCTGTCTCTGGGGCCTCTGCCTATAAGCAGTCTATCCTTCTGCCTATAACCCGAGTCATCTCAAGCCACCCACTGTACTGTGTTTAGAACCCCAGACTTCCACTGCCAGGTCAAGAATTCCTGAAGCAGGGAATATGCTATGTTGTTCTATTGTGGCCCTGTCTTCCGAGCCCTCCCCCTTCAAGGGAAAGAGGGGGTTGGAATGTGTTAGTCTGTAACATCTGCAGCCCAGCAGAAGGGAGATGCCCAGAGGGAAGGGAGATGTCAGAATGCCTGGTCTTTTTATGGCTGGGGATGTTCTGTCTTTCCTTCTACATCCTGGCTTCTTTATGTGGCTACAGCTCCTCTCCAGTATTTTGTATCTTCTTCCACTCCCAGAACCCAAAGGGTCTCATTCCCTGCTTCCCTCTGTGCCCTTCCTTCTCTCCAACAGCCCTGCTCCCTGCAGACATTCCATTGTCACTCACTTGTCTCCCAGTACCTGACAGTGTGCACATTGTGAGAATTTTCTCAGATATCAGCTTGAAAAGCTTCAGCTTCTGTGACCTTCAGTCATCAGATTTACAGGAACGGATGACGTCTGACTGGGACACACATTTCTTATGGAATGCAAGAACACAGCGGTGGGGTTTGCTTTTCTGTCATTTTAAATCGTATTTTTATGATTTAAACATCCATTTTTAAGATTGTTGAACATAAAACATATATAGTTTTGTTTTGTTTTGTTTGAAAAAATGTTAACCCAGAGATTAGAGAGGTAGCTCGGCTGTTAAGCACCCCGCTCTTCCAGAGGAGTCAGGGTCGGTTCCCAGTCCCCACATGGTAGCTCACATCCATTTTTACCTTCAGTTCTAGTGGATTGGATATGCTCTTCTGGCCTCCACAGACACCAGGCACATATATAGATCAACATGCCTACATACTTGTAGGTAAAACAGTACAGATATAATAAGATTAGAATATAAATAAATAAACCAAAAGCTAACCCAAATACAGAAAACTGCTTAAAACAAATAACACATTCGTGAGGCGGAGTCATCTTCAGATCACTTTGAGCCTCTCCTGCTGACTAGTATTCTTTCCTCAAAAATAAGGGATCCTGACATTTCAAGAACAGGTTAAACTCAGTGCAGAGGTTTCTCTCTCCCAGGTAGAGTTCAGCATTAAGGAATAAATCCTGGCGGTCTTCCCAGCTCCAGTGCTTCGCAGCCCCAGGTAGTTCTGGCTCTCTCTTTTGGGTTGAAGTATTTCCTTTCCCTAGAGTTAAAGGTTTTTCCTGAAGCTTTACCCTGAGCCTTTGCTGGCCTCTTATGCAGCCTGAACGTAAGCTTTGATTTCAAAACCTATCCAAGCCTGGCCAACCCTTTGAAGACCCCTTTCCTTAATTACCGTGAAGTTGGTAGATGGCTAGCAGGTTCATTTGTTTTAGACTAAAGCTGTGCTGTGCATACTGGACATTCAGCCTTGAACTGGGGCCCCTGATAGGCGTTTTCTATTCTCTCACATCGCCTGTTATGAGAGTCTCACTGGCTGTAGGTGTCTTTGGCAGGAATTCAGGGTGTTTGGGATGTGTTTGTGAGATGTCAGTCATTTCTTCCTGGCTTCACCTGAGGTCCCATGCAATCACATCACATTCCTTTTAAGATCTTTAACTTTCTCTTTCCTAAGGACAGTACACAGAACACCCCAGTACCTTTCCCCAGATCCAGCTGTATCAGCATGCTCCATTGGCTTTCTCAGTTAGTCGTGGCACGGGGAGAGGAAGAGAGACAGACAGATCCAGACATATATCTTTAACAGTCTTACTACTTTTCTGTAGTATGACTACATCCCTCATGGTTCTTTACCAGTTCCTTCAGTGTGTGTGTGTGTGTGTCCCAAGAATAGAGTGTGCTCTTGTATAGCTTCAGTGTGATTTTCAACTTCCAGAAATACAACACCCAAGCACTGACTTTAATATAATTAGGAAAAAAAAAAAAAAACCACATCAGAACACATAAGGTTTTTTTTCTTCTGCAACTAAACACTACACCTCTGTTTTCATGTGATTTGTATATAGCAATCTACAAGCCCAGTTGTTTCACTGTCTTAAGACTTTTAATTACATGTCTTTAGTGTGTCTCTGTGTGCGTTTATTTATTTGTATGTGTTGTATGTGTGCACGAATGGCAGTGGTCAGAGGAAGATAGGCGGGAATCCATCCTCTCCTCTGCCATTTCCATCTGGGGGATCAAACTCAGGTTGTGAGACTTGGCAGCGAGAGCCTTTACCCACCGAGCCATTTCATAGTCTTGTTATTGTTTTTCAAGACAGAATCTCATTGTGTAGCCCTGGCTGTCCTGGAACTCACTCTGTAGACTAGGCTGACCTTGAACTCAGAGTTTTCTGACTGTTGCGCCACCAGTGCCTTTATTTATTTATTTATTTATTTATTTATTTATTTATTTATGAGATAAGGTCTCATTGGGTAATTCTAGAATTAGTAATTCTGTTCTCTGGAACCCACTATGTAGAGCATGCTGGCCTCTAACTCCTTGGGGTTCTCCTGCCTCTGCCTCCCTAACCATAAACGTGAGTGTTAGTATTACAGATGTGCACCACTGGGCCTAGATTGAGATATCTAATTTTTTTCTTACTATGCCCATCTTAGTAGAGTGAACGTCTATGGTATCAATAGTAAGTAGCAGGGCGTGTGTAGTGAGATCCTTGCTTTCAATCAAGTGACGCTGCTCCTCTGCATTCATTAGGGCATCTAAGCACACCAGGCCTGTTGCCCCTTTATGGCTCGAGCCATAAGGGGAAGAGGCTTTTGTCACTCTTTCTGAGCCTCTCCCCTGTTGACTTTCACTGTGAACTTAGGCCCCAGTGTCCCAGACCTCAACCTAGCAGTGGTTCTTGTTGGTGACATTTGTCCTATGTGCGTCTCACCGTGCTCCCCCCTGCCCCTCCCCACACTGTGGGTTTCCTAAAATTCTTGGCTTCTCTCTCTCCATTGCTTAGGAATCAAACATTCCAAAACATTACAGCTGGAAGCAGGACAAGTCTCAACACATTCTTCCCCAGTGAGGCCCTGCTTGTATGGGAGAGGGTTTGAGGGCTGCAGTGATGAGGGGAAGTTCTCAGTGGCCAACTGCCCCTGAAGGCAGAGACCAGGCTCCCTCCAAGTGGAGGGGTGGGCGTGGCTTCTCAGGAGTGCTACGCTGGGAAGTTCTTGGTGATAGAGAGTTCATCATGTTTCTTATTTCTCTACCTCTGTTCCCAACTGAAAAATTTTTATATTAAAAATTCAAGACAGTGCTTTCATTTTTAAATTCCGTTTTATTTTTATCCGTTTTATAAAAACATAGATTAAAAGTCAAACAGCAGCAGTCTTTCTCAGGCCCAGCCCCACTTCCCAGAGGAACCTCTTTGAACTCTTTTGTTTTTTGTTTTTTGTTTTTTTCCTTCCAAATCACTGCCCTCACTCAGATGTCTTGAATACAGTCTTATTGGTTTTTAAACATTGCCTGCTGACTCCCTGTGAGAAGGACCTGCCCTTTTTAACACAAGCCCTCCTCACTCCTCTCCATTCTGATAGCCATGCCTTGTGGGGCAGACCCTGCAGTTGGGTTTCCACTATGAAGATGATTTAAACATTATCCACTATAGAGAGAACTGAGAGAGGTGGTGTTTCTTTGCCTGTACAATTTTCAGCTGTTTTTTCCTGAGCTATGCATTATCTTTAAAAGACTGGTTTTACTGCCTACACATGTCAAGTTCTTCCCCAGTGCCCCTGCAAACCTACTGGGTGCCTACTGCTGTCTTTACTCCCAGCCTCCAAGCCCTCCATCATCTGTTACTAAGATAGCCCCTCCTGTATCTCCCATCCTCCTGCTCTGGCCTAGACTTGTTCATCCGGGATTCCCTTTGTTGTGTGATCTGGTTTAGATCCTTCTTTTCTTGGATTGTAAGTCTTGGTTCTTTGTTGTTGGTTGGTTGATTGATTTTGTTGTAGTATTGTTTGTTGTTGGTTTGTGCCTTGGGCTGGGGCTGGGGGACGTCTTCCAGTTGCTTCTTGGGAAAATGCATAGGAGGTAAATTTTCAGAGGCCATGTGGAGCTGAAAGTGTCTGGGGGTGGAGGTGGGTCACACAGAATTGTCACTTGAAATTTTCTAAAATTTAAAGGAAGAGCTGGAGATGATTCAGTGATTAAGCACCGTGTGATGACTGGCGTTTGAATCTCTAGGAACCCATGGAAATAACAGCTGGGCATAGAGGCCTGCCTACAATTCAAGCTTTCAAAGGCAGAGACCAAGGGATCCTCAGAGCAAGCTAGCTAGCTAGGGAGATTAGCTGAATCTTCAAGATCTAGGATTGATTGAGAGACCTTGCCTCAGTGAATTATGAGGAGGTGTGATCCTAAAATTACCCATGGCTTCTACATGCACCCCCAAACATTGAGATATACACACAGACATGTACACCACTTTTTGCATACGAAGTTGAAAATTAATTAAAATAAAATTTAAAAGTAGCACTTTACTGCCATTTTGAGTCCTTGACGCTGCCTGGTTTTCTTTCTGGAGATTTATAAAAATAACTGTCTTACTAGACAACCTCAGCATAGACCATTCCAGGGGAAACCGCATGCCTGTTGTAAGTCCTCATCTGTGCATCCCTTTCGTAAGCAGCTCTGGGAAAGGCTCCTGAGGTTGCTGTGACTGCTGACTCTCAGCTGGCCCCACGTCTGCTGCTCCTTCCCTCATCACTCCATAACAGCGGGTTCTCCAGACGTTAGGAGGCAGCTTGGAGAAACACTCATATCTTGGTTTGGTTTAAAAAAAAAAAAAGACTTTACACCCCCCTTCCCCAGCCCCAGAAAACAAAAGTGAGCTGGAGACAGAGGACAAAGAGAACATGGGTGGGTGCCACTCCTAGGGAGGACCGGCCCTACCCACAGCCCCCTACCCCTCTCACAGTCACCCTGTTCCTTATATTCCCCAGGAAAGGATCTTTTGTAACAGGCCTGCGAACTGATTGTTCCCGACTGGCAATTTCTCTGAAGCAGAGTAATAAATACGAAAACCCAGGAAGAGGCTGTTCAGAACATTTGCTTCTTATTTAAAGAATTTATTTTTACATCAAATTTTCTGTATCTTTTCTCAATGTCTAGCCACGGGAAGGTGAGACTAATTTAAATTAAAGTGTTATCTTTTAAACTATTCACGGAAGCTGGGTGCGGTGGTGCGCATTTTTTAATCCCAGTCCCTGAGGCAGGCAGATCTCTCTGAATTCAAGGTCAGGTCTGTCTACTTATGGAAACCTTGTCTCAAAACCGAGTCAAGTACCTGTACATTAAATAAGTGAAGGACTCTGCAGCTCTGCCTGTCCCTCTCCGCTCTCTCCTCCTGTCTTTTCTTCTTTTACTATTATTGAAATATTTTTTCATGTATGTATTTTAAAAGATTTCTGAGCTTTGGAGTTAATCACAGAGGCGCAGAAAGCTAAGGTAAGAAACAGAGAGGAAAAAAATTAAAGCAAATAAACAATAACAACAATAAAAACAATAAAACGGACCTCAAGGTCAAGCTAGAAGGAAGTAGCTTGGAAAACCTAAACGCATATGCAAGTATAATCTGACTGTATTCTAATGGATCTGGGTGTCCTGGCTTTCAAATTCCTCATCTGTAGACCCTGAAGGAATAAACAAAGAACCTTACTAGACTGTTTCTCCCAATTCCAGCCCTTCCTTTTTCAGTGGACTGATTAATTTTCTATTCCTATCTCAAAAGGTCTAAATTTTTTAAAATTTCAGTTATATAACATAGTAATCTTTTTTAAAATTGATTTATTTATTTTATGTATATGAGTACGAGTACAGTGTTGCTTTCTTCAGGCACACCAGAAGAGGGCATTGGATCCCATTACAGATGGCTGTGAGCCACCATGGGGTTGCTGGGAATTGAGCTCAGGACTCTGGAAGAGCATTCCTTGAGTGCTCTTAACCGCTGAGCCATCTCTCCAGCCCAAGGTCTAATGTTTTATTTTCAGGATTTAGAAGGGAAGAGAGTGTCTAGACTATATCACTTAAATGACTGGTCAGAGAGATGGCGATCCATCCATAGGAGCCTACTGGGTCTATTAGGAGATTTTTATTACCAGAGAGGAGCCATTTGCTCTCCCAGAGACTCCCAGCTGGAAGCTCAGGGAATGTGATAGTTTCTGGTTTCAGCAAGGTATTTTAGCAAAAGCCTCATGATGTTGGTGGATAAGAGGGGCTCCCCAGGAAATCATGCAGGCAGGTCAGTGTGCTACAGGTTGGAAGATAGCCCCTAACTCTGTTGTTCAGGTAGTGTTGTGTGCTAGTCAGTGTTCCGTTACCGTGACAAAACGCCTGAGACAAATTAACCTAAAAGAACAAAGGTTTATTTTGACTCATGGTCTCTGAGGATTCAACCTATGGTCACCTGGTCATGAGACAGAACATCATGAAAAAGGCATAGTAGAGTGGAGAGGCTGTCCTGGTGACAGGGAAGCAGACAGAAAGGAAAGAGGAGGAAAGAGAAGAACATGGGAGAACCTGGACAAGATCTGCCTTCAACACAATGCTCCAAGTGTCCCACTTTATCCAACCAGGCCCTACCTCCTAATGGTCCAGTCATCTATAAATCCATCAATTGCTTCACTCATTAATGGGCTTATCACCCTCATGATCCAATCAGTTCTCAATAGCCCCAACTGTCAACTCATGAGCTTTTGGAGCCGTTTTATATTAGATCGCAACAGACTGCTCTTTCTGTGTTCACCCATAAATCCCTGATAGTTGGAACAATGCCAGGCATTTGTATGGAAAGAGAGGGTGTGAGGGACAGGGACAGCTTTGGGCAGCACTGCAGGATTCTTTCCTGCCCCATTGTGTTTAAGGGTTGCATTAGCAGTGACTGAATGGATATTCATACAACCCTTGTGACAGCAAAGCTTAGAGATCAGTCCAGATCCAATGCGCCCAAACATCATTTGTCCAGGTTGTGCAGGTCAGAATAAAAGTTCACAGGAAAATATGTAAAATCCTGTTGTTGAGAGTTTAAAATCAATTGAGCAAGTACAAGAGGAGGCAGGGGTAAAGAAACCTTGTAAGTTCTTATGCTTTAGTTGACGCTAAGTTTAGTGTTCAGACGGGTGAGTTATGACTGCCAGAAAAGGCTCCTGGCAGGTCATTCAGTGGCTGCTTCATTCATTTTGCCAAGTGCTTGTTAGGAACCTGCCATGTGCCAAAGCATTGTGCTCAGAGGGGCCTTGCGTGCAGTCAGTCACCAAGGTGTGCTGGAGGACTGGAAGGTAGCAGGGTTCGCGCCTCTGCCTGCTCTGAGATACACCAAACAAGGAGGAAAAGGGAAATCCCCAGAGGAGGCGCCTCGTCCAAATACAAGGAGTAAAGGCAGCAGCCCCCGAGCATTAGGTTGAGTGGTCCAGTGAGAGCTAGCTGTGTGGTAAGCAAGAAGGTTAGGGAGGAGTGGGAGCCACAGAGAAAGGAATGCAGATGCTAGGGTTCTGCTGTGTGTTTCCCGACTACCCTGCAGCCTGGGGACATCTTAGATCCCATTTCTTCAGTTTCCTCTTTGGAGAGCCCACAGGCTCCATCTTTGGTCCTCTCCTTTCCCACATATTCTCATCTCTTGCTGGTCTCAGCCAGGTGCACATCTTTTAACATGTTCTGTTTGCACACATGCATGAAGTTTCTGGCTTTGCATCCTCAGCTCAGGACCCATCCTATTGCCTCTATGATGCTCCATACTGAGCACACTGAAGCCGCTGGCCACTGCGTCTGCTGGGAGGCCATAACGAAGTGCCACACGTGGCTGGCCGAAGTCATAGAATTGTTCTCTCACCACTCAGGAAGGGAGAAGTGCAACATCAAGCCGTCGCTCTCCCTGACGGCTGTCGGGAGGCTGTGCCTGTCCATCACTTAGGTGGTATGGTCAGCAGTCCTCCTCATCAGGGACTTCACCCCAGTGCCTGCCTCCTGTGCTCACAGTGTCTTCTCCCATGCATACCTGTCTCCCCTGTCTCTCCCCCTGCTATAAGAACAGCAGTTGTGTTAGGTTAGGGTCTGTACTGATCACCGTTGCTTCTTAAGAGTTCATTCCCACATTGGCAGTGCACTCTAGTTGTCCCAGCCGTCCACTTTGGAGCCTGAGGAAAGCAGGACTGTGAGCTCAAGGATATTTGCTCCATATTCACAGGGGACAGGGCTAGGGTTTTAAGCAAATCTTTGAAGGGGGCAGCCCTTCCAAGCCAGCTGATAGTCATGCCTTTCTTAGAGTTCTGAGTGAAACCAGTGCAGTGTGCATACCTCCTAATATTTTGTGTGGTCCTTCTCCATCCCGTGTATCAAAATCCTCTGCTGACATTACCGACAGACTCAGGGGTAAACCAGTCCACTTCTCCCACCTCCATCTCCTGCCCTGCTTCCAGCTACAAAGGACCACCCAACCCAGCCACAAGATCATGTGACTTTTTTTTTTTTACGTAAGACCCCTTGTGTCTTCCCGTGTCACCCAGAGTTATTACCTGTGTCCTTTACTCTGGCACCTATGTTTCATTTCTTTTGTATGTTTGGAATTTTTAAACACAGGGTCTTGCTGTTATCTGAGGGTGGGCTTGACCTCATTCACGATGTGGGCCAGGGTGAGCTCACAATCCTCCTGCCTCAGCTTCCTCAGATGAGTACAAGTACGTACTACCATACTCAGCTCCTGTGTGCTCTGGCCAACCACTCTTCCTTATAACTAACTCCTAAACTCTCTCCCTAGAATCTTCACATTAACAGGGTAGGGGAGGCCCTGTGTGTGTGTGTGTGCGCCTACTCTTCTCTCCCCTGTGAAGTCCACCTCTCCTTCATCACATCTCTGCCAGCATACCATTTTATTAAAGAGTAGTTAAATAAAATAATAATATATATGTTACCATTGCAGTCAGGGAATGTCACGCAAGTGTCATTCTACGAGTGTAGTGTGCTTGGACCCGGAGGGCACTGTGCTAAATGAAATGAGCCAGTAGCAGAAGGACTAATGCTGAATTATAATTCTGTCATGTCAGATATTTAAAGTTCTCAAATGCACAGGAGCAGGGAGTAGAAGAGAGATTCCCAGGAGCTGTGAAGAGGGGAAATTGGAATTGTCATACTGTGGGTACAGTTTCAGTTGTGTAAAATTGGAAAGTTCTAGAACACTCTTATACAACGTGGTGCTTATACTTAAGAATACGGAACTAGGACTAAAGAGATGGCTCAGCCATTTAAGGCTGGGCTTACAACCAAATGGATAAGAATACAGAACTATGTATGGGCTTACCACCATCCCATATTATAGGGCGTTTTAGACCACAATTTTAAAAATGAGCATGTGATTCACTGACTCCTTTATTATATTGAAATATTCAAGGTTAAAGGACTTACCCGGGGCCTCAAATCTCGTCAGTGTCAGACAATGTCAGGACACAGGCCTTGGGCACCCAGAGTACTTTGCCCTTTTCAACGTTGTGTATCACAACTATTTGTCAAAACCTATATTACAGGGCAGGCAAGATGGCTCAGCAACTAAATGTACTTGATGCTAAGTGTGACAACCTCTTTAATCCAGAATCCACACAGTGGAGGAGAGAGCAGAGTCCACAAGTTGTCCTCTGACTTCTACAAGCACAGTATGGCATGCAAGCACAGCACCCTACACATATAAATAGGAAATAGATTAAAAAGAAAACATACACCAGGTAGTCCTGGCTCATGCCACCTTAACCCCAGCCCTCAGGAGGCAGATGCAGGTGGATCCCTGAGTTAGAGGACAGCCTGGTCTACAAAGCGATTCCAGAATAGTCAGGGCTACACAGAGAAACCCTACTTTGAAAAACAAACAAACAAACAAACAAATGAACAACCTAGGTTATAAAGTTCCTGGTTGTGTCCCCATACTCCCTGGGGAGCAAATGCCCTGCATGTTGGTTTTATGAAGTTCTTCTATGACCCACAGGTTGGGCAGGAGACTGGAAAGTGCCAATCCTAGGTGACATGTCTTCCAGATGTAGGGAGCTTAGCTGAGTCCCCGATCTATAGCACTCCCAGTGCCAAGAGGCTGGACAGAGAGTGTGGATTGAAGAAAGACCTGCTGGCTTCTTGTCTGCCTGATCCTTGTTGTAATATAGGCTGTTTACAATTCAAATAGACCACTCCTGTCTCTTTGGGGGTACAGCCCCACCCAGCAACTGATTGTTGACATCTATACTCTACTTCTCCCTAGAAAGTGATGGCTTCCAGTGGCACTGGGCACTGGCTTCCCACTGCTGGGGTAATGACACTGGCTTCCACTGCTGGGGGTTGGGTGTGACACTGGTTCCCACTGCTGGGGGGTGGGGGGTGGGGCAGGCACTGGCTTCCCACTGCTGGGGTAATGACACTGACTTCCACTGCTGGGGGGTTGGGCACTGGCTTCCACTGGGAGGGGCACTGGCTTCCCACTACTGGGGGATGACACTGGCTTACACTGCTGGCAGGGGGAGGGCAGGGAGGGGGCGCATGACACTGGTTCCCACTGCTGGGGGGCAAGGCACTGGCTTCCACTGGGAGGGGCACTGGCTTCCCACTGCTGGGGGATGACACTGGCTTACACTGCTGGCAGGGGGAGGGTGGGGGGGCGCATGACACTGGTTCCCACTGGTGGGGGGCGGGGCACTGGCTTCCACTGTTGGGGGGCAGGACACTGGCTTCCTACTGCTGGTGGGGGGGTTGACACTGGCTTCCACTGCTGGCGGGGTGTGTGAGTGTGTGTGTGTGTGTGTGTGTGTGTGTGTGTGTGTGAGACACTGGTTCCCACTGCTGGGGGGGGGCGGGCACTGGCTTCCACTGTTGGGAGGCGGGGCACTGGCTTCCTACTGCTGGGTGGGGGGTGACACTGGCTCCCACTGCTAGGGACACTAACTGTTGCAGCCTCCATCCAGCCTGACTTCTCTGGGCAGCTGACACTGTGTTCCTCTCACTGTGTCTCATGTTTCAGCTCCAGCCTTTCTGGGGTGTCCTTGCTGGTGACTGACTGTCCCTTTCCTCTTTTTGTCTCTATTTGTTGGTTTTCCCCACATCCTATCCTTAATGCCGTTGCCAGGCAACAGTTTTCATAGGGTATCTGCTGCCATATTCCTGACTCTGGTTATCTGTATCGTTATAAACTCCTTATCCCCCTGTCTCTGGTCCTCGTTGCTGCCTTAGGTACAGAGTGGTTTTGTCTTTTCGTCTGTCTTAGTCTGATCTATCTGCAATAACAAAGCCCTGTGGATTGGGTGGCTTATCTGACACCGTGAGTTTTCCTAGTTCGGGAGGCCAGAAGGTCAAGGTCAGAGGGAGTATAAGGGGTGGGGTTCTTCCTGGTTTACAGACAGCTGTCTTTGTGCTCTGTGCTCATACAGCAAGGAGAACAGCCTGGTGTCTCATTCCCTTCATGTAAGGGCCCTAACCCTGGCATAGAGCCTGCGCTCACGACTCACCTCAACCCCAGCATCTCCCAGAGGTCTCACCTCCTCACACTGTCCCTGGAGGTTTGAGCACTTTACAGATGCACTAGACACATCTTGGCCCATAGTGTGGCACAACCTGGCTTCCTGCTACAATCCTGTCCACCTCCTCTCTTTCCAGTAACCCAAGCCAGAAAATGACATCATTGCTCACAGTGGCAGTGCCAGGTGTCTCCAGGTCCCCTGTCCCTGCAGCCACTGCCCATCAGTCACACATCCTTTCATTACTCACAGACTCTGCAATGTCCCTTCATTTCCCAGCTTGTCTCACCAAGCCCAACAATGCTTCTAGAATAACCAACCGCTGCTCTCTGTGTTTCTGTCTCATACACTTGGACACAGTACACTCTGTTTCTCCCCTCTCTGGCAGGCTTGGCCCTTCTTCCTGGTGTCTTCTCTAATACACTCATCTACCCACAGTACCTGCCAGACCAAATGCATTTCAATGTTCTTGCTCTTGCCTCTACTTGGGGCACTCTCTTCCCATCTCACCACCACCACCACCACCACCACCACCACCACCACCACCACCACCACCACCACCACGGCCCCAGGACTCATGCTCAGCTATCAGGACTCAACCCTGGGTCACCTTGGTGCTGCTAACTTGTGCCCAAACATTGTGAGCTTTCTATGTGCCTTGTTTATTACTATAATGCAGTTATGAGCTTATGTGTCCAGGCTGTGAACTCCTTGGGGGCGGGAATCACCTCACTCAATGACAGCAGATGCAGGGAGACCTAGCAGGAGGGCTGGTGGAGAAGGGCCATAGAGTCGGAGCAGTAACCTCTTTCCCACTCCGTGTCTCCAGGACACTGCTGTAGTAAGTACCCTCAGCTGCCTGCCCGTGGTACTTCCTGCACACACATTCAAGCCCCGGAGGGAGTCACAAGTGTTCATATTTCCTCCTCAAAGCCCTGCCAAGATCCCTCCTGCCCACAAGAATGCCTTCCTGAGTAAAGCCCATCCCTCCTCAGCTTGAGCTCCCATTTATTCTCCCTTTCAGCCCCTCTGCACCACTCTTGTTCTCTGTGTGTGCTCTGTCTTCTAACTGTTGGGTGTGGTACAGCCCTGTGCAACACCTGCATGATCTGCTGTCAGCCCTGGTCACTGTTCTCAGTGAATCAGCGGCTTTGGTTTGTGTCTCTTCTCTTCTCTTCTCTTCTCTTCTCTTCTCTTCTCTTCTCTTCTCTTCTCTTCTCTTCTCTTCTCTTCTCTTCTCCCCTCCCCCTCCCCTCCCCCTTCCCCTTTCCTCCTTCCCCTTCTCTCTCTCTCTCTCTCTCCTTATCTCCCCTGCCCCTCTCCCTTGTCATTCCCTCTCCGCCCTGCACCTCCTTTTCCAAGACAGGGTTTCTCTGTGTAGCCTTGGCTATCCTGGAACCCACTCTATAGATCAGACTGGCCTTGAACTCAGAGATCTATCTGCCTCAGCCTCTTGAGTGCTGGGACTAAAGGAAGGCGTGCACCCCCACTGGCCAGCTCCATTCTTTCTTGCTCAGCCCACATTTGGTTAATGCTTCTCCACATGATGTATTCATAGCTGGCCTTAAAGTTGGGTCACTTCTCTGCCTGCCTCCCTTTCTCTGAGCTAGATCCTCTTTGGAAAGACAGGCCAGCCCCGGAGTCGTGTGTCATCGGACAGGTTTCAAATGTGGTTTCCATTAATCCAAAACAGTCTGGAAAGCAAGCAGTTTAATGTCTAAGCCTCTGGCTCCTCATCTCTGAAGTGGAGGTAGGACCCTCCCCATGAATTGCCAAGAGGGTTAATTGAAATGATCTGCATAAAGCACACAGCAAGGTGCCTAGCAGGAAGGGAAGGTTGGGCTCTGTGATTGATATTTTCAATACTATTGTTTCATCAATGAATCTGACCCTAAATATCTGTCAGGCTAGTGTACTCCAGGCTTTGTGCTGGCCCTGAAACCTACCCCTTTCTTGTTAGTTAGTTAGTTAGTTAGTTAGTTAGTTAGTTAGTTGGGCTGGGGTGCTGGGAAGGTACGTGCATCTGTCTCAACCGCAGCTCTGTCTTCAGAGGGCATAGCCAGTGTTCTGCATCCTGGTTAGACATGGACTATGCTGGCACTTTACCCTTACCCACAATGCCTGGGGTTACTAGGGACAGCAGCCCCTTCATGGCCACTTCTGTAGGCATGGCAGCAGCCCCTTTCCATCGGTTCACTTCAGGGGTCAGGATTTGCTTTTTTTGGTTTAAGAGGGTCTGAGAGAGATGTTGCTTATCTTCAAGCGCTTTCCCCTGTTGTGAGAAATCCCTGCCTCCGTGTGAGAACAAGATGTTCGGCCACATCTGTCAGCCTCAGGGGCACAGCTGAGGCTATGGCTGCCTGGAATTCGTGACTAAGGACTTCCCAAGTCTCTCTGTCTGACCAGAGGTGGCAAGAAATGTGACCGTTGAAGTTAAGGGTGAAGTCCTTCCTGGTCCCTTGCCTATAGAGTGTCTTCCTGGATGTTTCCTGTGACTAGCTGGTAACTGCTCCCCTGCGTCAGAGAAGAGACAGTATTGTAGCCCTGTGTCCGTTGGCTGGACCAGCAAACCAAATAGGTGATTCTCACTGTATGCCTTCCTCCCTCATTCCAGTTCATCAAAGGAAGAAGACACAGACAAGTACTCTTTCTATTGGAGGAGCTTTTAGGAAATGCCCTACAGTAAGGGTCAATCAGCTGCATCAGAGTCACCTGGAGAGCTTGTCCCCAAAATGCATTTGGAACAGCGGAGGTTCCTGGAACTCTCCCTCATAAGTTCCAATTCCATGAGTCTGGCTGAGGCCAGGAATCTGAGAGACTGTGGTAGGCAGCTGTGGCGTAGCAAACCTGGTACACTGGCTGTCTTACTTCCCCAGTGGGGGCAGGTGCTTAGGAGCCCCAGAGAGATTGGACAGGTTTCTGACAGAGGCCCAGAGCCCTAAGGATGCTGCAGAGCTCCCGCCTTGATCTCAGCAGCCAGGGCCAGAGCTGTTTCTGCACTGAATGAAATCAGGACATCTGAATGGGAGGCCTGGGGAGCTGTGTGGAAACCAGGGCAGAGAGGAAGGCTTTGAATGCGCATATCCTGTCCATCCATGACAGGGATGGGGCAGGGAGGGTGATCAGGCATGAAATTTGTGTGCAAAAACAATGGATTATCAGTTGTAGTTGGCTGGATACTAATTCAAATAAATGGACCTGATGCAGGAACAGAAAGGGGACAAGGTCTAAGGTCCTCAGTATAGGCAACTCCCAAGCAAGACCCTTAGTCCCCAGTAGTTTACACTACAAAGCCACTAGATGAGTAGGCACACAAGCTAGCCTGATAGTTGTGTTTATGAGGGCAAAGAAAACAGTGCTTAAGTCGTGAAAAGCAAAGTGAGTAAGCTCTTCACAGCCCTGAAGTGGGAACCGTGCACCAGGGCCAGGCTACCAGAAAGGGTCCCCATGTAGGCTGAATTTAGAGCCAAGACATGAGGTCCCTTTGGTATCTGAACCTGGATTCTTATTGGTGCTATTACAAGAAGGTGAGGTCTTTTCTCCTTTTTCTTTTAACTGAGTGTGTGTGTGTGTGTGTGTGTGTGTGTGTGTGTTCAGCGAGGGGCAGTTTCATAGCACTACGAGAAACGAGAAAGCTCCCCAGGCATGCAGACCTTAAGTAAATAAAAGCACAAAAATAGATTTTTCAAGCCATGTCCTTTCAGAACATAGTAGGATTTACTGAAAAATTGGATTGAATTCTCTTTGCTCACCTGACTGCTGAGTGGAGAAATTCAGAAGAGAGATCCGAGTTGTCTCCAGCGGATCTGCTGAGACAGGGCCCATGGCAGGCCTGGTGGTTCTAATGGGTGACCTTCTAAACGCCATCTGCCGTGTGGGAGCTGGGGTTATGTGAGCTACGGGTCTCAAGTTTAGCTGGCCAGACCTGAACCCAGAGTAAAACTCCATGTGGTAACTCTGCCCACTGGTTCTAGGTTGCATCTGAGGTCTGAGGCCATTATGCAGCCCTCAGAACAGTGTTGTTTGTCCAGTGGTGGTGAAGGATTGGCCTGAAGCATCCACACTTTGGATCCTGGAATTATTTGCCAGATGGCCAGCCAAGCACCGAGCACTGGGATTAGTGTTTGACCATAGAGCACAAAGGGGGTTTTCTCTTGAGCCAAGAGGTGAGTATACACATGGCAGGACATTGCTAGCATCCTATTTTAGGTAGATTTTTCAGAAACTAGGTTTTTACTAGCCCCAAACCACCCAAGGTCCTAACTATAATACACTGGACCCTATTTCAGCACAGAACATCTCTATGGGGAACAACCAGAGGTGTGCTAGTCTACTGGCTTCCTGAAAAGGTTAGCAGCCCTCATTTGTTGCACACCATTGAACTCCATGAATCTCTAAGAGGTAACTGAGAGAGGCAGGGTGAACCATGTCCTAGGAGTTCCCACAGAGACGCCCCTGCATGTCTAGAGCTGTGCCCCCCGAGGTAATAGCATCGTAACAGTCAGATGTTCCATGTTACCAGACTGTCCGGGACAACCAGTGGGTATCCATTGTCTCCTCCTTAGTAACTGTCGTGATAAGATAAAAATTGGATAGCTTTAGGTGCTATTACATCTCTTGACGAGTTTGCTAAAGATCCATCCAGTGGGACTAGAGAGATGGCTGATGGTTAAGAGTACTCGCTGCTTCCCCAAAGGGCCAGAGTTTCGTCTCCAACAACACAGGCACAAACACATGTGCTCGTGCATGCGCACCACACCCCCACCATAAATAAATAAATAATAAATAAATTGTAAAATGAATTAAACAAATGAAAATAAAAGGTGCAACCCATTGGACTCAATCTCGCAGGGGTTCTGATGCCACAGAGTCCAGACGTCTGTCAGTGGCAAGCAAACAGCAGGTTTGAAGTTCAACGGGAAGAAACCTTACTTATTCCACTGTGTACTTCCCGAATGGCTTAGATGACTTGAAGCTCAAGGTCTAGTGACCTTTTAACACCGTGAGTTTACTCTCATCACTCCCTGGCATGCTGCAGAATAACAGGGCTGTTATTCTTAAAGCCACACCCTGTTAAACCCGGTTCTAACATGAACAGAGAGCGTTCCGTGCCCCAGACACCAGACATGCGCTCCCCCATCTCACTCTAACAGCATCTGTTATTATGAGCCCCATTTTACAGATGACAAAACGGAGGCCCGGAGCCATCTTCCAAAGAGGCGGTGCCAGGAGTCAAAGCCAGGCAAGTCTGACTCCATAGTCGGTATTGTGAGCACAGTGCTGAGGCTGCCTCTGTGAAGCAGTGCTCCCTCTGAGGGTCTTTGGCTTACAGCCTGGCTAATTCAGGCTGAAGTTTAGTTTAGTTTTGTGGGAATTTTATTGAGTTGGAGATGCCAACACTGGCCTAAGGCATCTCATTGAATCCAAGCAGCAACCTTGTGGGGAAGGCATGATTACTGTCTTGCAGAGGAGGAAAGGCAGACCCAATGAGGTTTGTCCTGTGGCTTGATAGGTATTGTGCAGCCCAGCTAGGGACAGAGAGGCATTTGTTGGGCCTTCTTCTACCCCAGCTACCTAGCTGCATCTCTTTCGTGGTCCCTTAGGCTAATGTAAGAGAGCTTTGATTCCTTGGTACTTGTTTAAACATTTGGGCTTGTTTTCTGGCAGTCTTCATTTTTGACTGTTAAACAGCTGAGTCTGTAAATAAAGCATAAGCGTACACGTGGGAAAGACAGATGTATCCAGAAGCGCCCTGAGACCTCAGCCACATAGAGTTGGCTGAAGGCAACAAGAAGATGCAAAAGGCCCAGCACTGTGGAGAAAGGGTGAGTTATGTCTGTAGCAACAGTGGATTCCTGGATGAGGCTGCACTAAAGCCCTTTCAGGGCTTGTACAGTTGCAGAGGCTCTGAGGGGTGTGAGCAGAGCAGCCAGGGAGAGCTTGGTAGCTGAACCTGGGCCCCTGGGCTTAGGGCTAGATCCCAGGGGTTCACCCTCCCTGTTCACGGGATCCCTTCTGACCTCAGGCCATACCTAGTCTGATGTTTGATTTGCAATCAAAGACATGATTTTCTCCCCCCAGCTGATCGATCTTTTCCATTACTTTAAGACAGCTTTCATTGGCCTCTCTCTCTAACTCTCTCTCCCCCCAGGCCTCTGTGCCTACAGCAGTTCTGAAGGTGGCTGCTTGCTATGAGCACTGTTAGAGTGGAGTGTCAGGTGAGTGACAGGCTGGAGCAGCCCAAGTTTGATGAGACACTTGGCTGTTTGTTTTTGTTCTCCTATAAGCAGAGAGATGTTTCTGCCCTTTATCAATCCCAGTACAGTGGCTGGTCCAACTGGAAAGGCTATAACAAGAGAGCTCATCTTGTTAGTACCTAGTCTTGCCTTAAGATGTTGGGATACCCCACATCCAACTGTCCCAAGAGACTAAGTGCTTTGCGCACTAATTCAGAGCTATTGAATAGATCCTTGCCACTGGCCACTGGCTCTGCTGAGTGGACAGACTTCTCTTGATGGAGCCAAATGGCACATTTACCCCCTGAGTCCTGGCAGCACCATTGTGATCTTGAAGGGTGCTTGGAGTCTTCTACAGCCTGGACTAATGGCTGTCTGGGGAAGGGGGGGAGGGTTGAGCCATTGCCTTGCCAGTTTGGAGATAAACCACAGCCACAACCTACTTCTGTTCTCTGCTTGGGGACACTCACAAGTACCATCACATCAAGAGTCTTTTGCCAAGGACCTTCCACATAGGGGTCAGCTCTCCAGTGCTATGAACTTATCAGGAATATCTGGGACCACCCATTGTTCCTGGATTCCACTTCACAGAGTCTTGTAGAGTATCCCTTCATTGTGTTTCCATTTGCAAAAGGAGCTCTGAGGTAGACTTCCATCATGGAGCCAGGGAAAGAATATCTGAAGTGATGGAGAGGATTTTCTGGCTCACGCTTTCTTGACTGTGTGAGCTACTAGTCACGGTCACATGTTTTTTGGATGGCTTTATTAGTGATAACGTAATAGATGAGCCTACCATCACACAATGTTACTAGAGAAGGACTTGTCATGTCAACGCTCCTGCGTTCATGAGCTACCCACAGGCTTCTTCGTGGACTCTACTTACACAAACTTCTGATTTCTGACATTCAGGAAATCTTTTACATTATCATGTAGGGACAAGAGTTGTGTGTGTATCTAGTGGATAGATATTGTCTAGCTCCTCTGGAGGCCTTTGGGCACATTTATCAGTGATGGTAGTAGAACCAGAGAGAATGGCTTCCTTCCAAGACCTTGTCTTAGCAGGACTGTGGAAGTCCTCAAAATGGCGTGGGCTTGCCTTTAACAGGCAGCTGGCCATCTGTCCCTGACTGTTCTGTCTTGTATACATTGTGTACCTCTCAGCACATAAGGACATGACACAAGATGGCCGACCTCATGCAGCCATTTTTTTTTTTTTAAACAAAAAGATCATTTTTTGCTTAAAGATGTCAGAGGAAGTCTAGATTCTGTTGCTTTGCATGGAAGTCCTCCCAGAATCCCACCTGACACTGAATGCATGCTAGAGATCTGTGACATGGAAGACAAGTGACATTGTGCCTCAGCCCAGTCAAGGTTCTCCGGAGCTGTATTTTAGCCCTGAGGACCAGCTGAATTCACTTGTTATTGGCTGTCTCATTTAGTTTAGTTTTTAAATTTTAATTGAGTGATTGATATTAAAACTTTGTCTTACTTTTTTCTTTCCCCCCAAAGTGTAGCAATAAAACAGGTGGAGACCAAGTTAAATGCAGCTCAGAATCACAGTGTTTAAATCATCTGATGCTTCCCGTGGCGCAGACAGAGATGGCGGGGTGATTAAGCAGATAGAGAGCTGCTCTAACTCCTCTCACGAGTGAGCCACTCTGATTTTATGTCCATTGCTCTTCCTAGAGATTTTCTGTGCTGCAATGGGCATGTCCCCGTCCCCTGCCTCACCCACCTTTTCTTGGCACTCTTCCTTTTGGACCATCTAACATAACTAAAGAGCCAAAAAGGAACTTAGAGAGCCAGTTAGTCCATCTCCCAGTCCCAGTTAGGAGAGAGAGACGTGTCCTTTATGAGCAGGCATGAAAGCAGATGTCACCATTGATTTCCCCATGAACCACTTAAGGGGTTCTAATAGCACAGTCGTGTTTGGCCTGAGAATCCTTTTTGGCCATGTCTTAGTGCCTTTTCTGTTGTTATAATGGAATTATCACAGACTGACTGATTTATAGAGTCATTTATTTCTTATGGGTCTAGAGGCTTGGAAGCCCCAGGTCAGGGGCCCCAAGATCTTGAGGGCCTTCCTGCTGGACTGGACCACAGTGTAAGGAGGGAAGGCAACAAGGCACTTTGGGAATGGAGTGGGCAAGGGAGGGAGGTGGGGAGGGAGGGGGGAGGGAGGGAGGGAGGGAGGGAGGGAGGGAGGGAGGGAGGGAGGGAGGAGGAGGAAGAAGAGGAGAAAGGAGGAGTAGGAGGTGGAGGAGGAGGAGGAGAAGGAGGAGGAGGAGAAAGAGGAGGAGGAGGAAGGGGAGGAGGAGGAGGAGGAGGGGGAGGAGGAGGAAGAGTCGGAACGTGTCCCTTTGTCAGGAACGGATTCCCGCAATAACTATCACACCGCTGTGCTAGCACTGTTTGTTCTCCAACCTGGTAACCCACTCACCTCTAAGGGATCTACAATGTTGTACTAGGATTGTGTTTCAAGCATTTTGAGCATTTTGGGGGTGGTACATTGAAATCACAGCAGATCATAACCTGTTTTGTAAGGAAAAACATGGGAACCATTATTTCCTGGTTCCCAAACCTACTGCCCTGTTCGTTGAAATATGGTTCATCTGTCAACTTCACAAAGGTCTCTTCAGGGTGCAGATGAAGGATAGGAACAGGGAAGACATCACAGTCTGTGTCAGAAGACCCAACCAGAACTCGGGAAGCACACCATGTGGAGGTGGTAGAAATCACCCCAGAATTTGCTGGAAACTGGCCTCATACAAACAAGCTCTTATAGTTTTCTGCACATTAGGGATTGGAGTAAGGAACACACAGACACACACACACACATATTCACTTAAGGCCTATAGAACAAGAGTTGAGAAAAAAAATCTCTCCCAGCTGTCATCCTGAAAGACAATATAAGCGTGAACATGTAAATGGAGCAGAAAGAAGAAAGGGGGTGGGGCCCGGTGATGAGAAAGTATTATAGAACTCTCTACTCAATTCTTAAAGTACCCTCAGCAAGAAAGCCAGACCAAAGGGGCTAAGCGCTCTCACCCCATAAGCTGTTGCTTCTTTCTCCTCTGATTAAGTTACACTGAACTGTGCAGCAGCTTCCATCAACAGGCAGGCCCTGGGCTGAACATGCTGTGCCTACCTGTCCTTGGCCTTCACACAGGTCATGGACTCTGAGACCAACTTGACAAGGGAGGTGGGGGTGGGGGAATAGGGCTGTCTGTCTACACAGCTAACCTCTAAGCTCAAGTAGTCCTGTTGTAACAGAAACCTTGGCCAGCGCACCCCAGAAACCTGCCGTAGTGTTTTTGTGTGCCTCCTCTGTCCTGAAGGCTTAGTGCAGAGACTGTCAGGCCCGGAGCTACCAGTGTACTAGGCTGAAGGATAAGGGTTTGAGTGGATGGGAGAAGCCTGATGGCTCTGTGAGTCCTTGCAGGAGCCAGGGCTGGTTTTGCATCCAGAACATTTCTATTGTCAGATTTGTGAGGTATAGGCAAGGGGGAGTCCTTTACAGAATGAATCTCCTAGCTGCCAAGGTCTTTGCTGCCCAGCTGGCCAGTCATATTCTCTGCCAGGCTGGGCTCAGACTAACTCTGTGTACCCTGAACTGAACCTGACTATGTGCTGGCCCAGGTTAGAGCTAAGACAGAAAAGACTGGAAAAGTCTAGATAGTCCATGGCTCGGATCACACGTGGTCTTGAAGTAAAGAGCAGTCTGAATCAGGATATAAAAAAGTGGAACACCCAAGCCCACTCCTAGTGCCAGATCCAAGGGGGCCCCTGCCAAGGCTGAGAGCAGGAAGCCACAGTGACTGTCTGTCCTCTAAGGGCCCAGCTATTTGCACACTTTTCATGGTGAGATGGGCACAAACCATTTCTCCATGAATGTGGCCCACCTGCAACTTCCTTAGCTTCACAAAGTACTCGTCTTCCAAGGCATGTGCAGAATGAATGAATTGATAAAATTATTGACCTTGTAATGTAGATAACAACATGGTTATTAGGGCAATTTATTATCATTTGCTACATCCCCTTCGAGAGAGAAGATGAAGGAGGATGAGAGATAAATCATCTTCTTGGGAACCCCAACCTGGTTGATGGATTAGCATTGATTAAGCAGCTACTGTGTGCCTGGCTGTCTGGCCACTGAAGATCTCAAGAGCAGTGCACCACGGATCCTGGCTTCCAGAAGACCTCACCGTGGTGGGAGTCAGAGCAATGAGGCAGGAAGTCCTGTTCTCACTGCTGAGTGAGGCTATGCCGGAGTGAAGGGAAGACATTTCCCCAGGGAAGGGGTCAGGTGAGCTCTAAGAGAAAAGAGGACCAGAGAAATCTCCATTCTGTGCCTGCTGTTTCACAAATACGCCATTCTATTCCAGAGGCAGCAACACAGCTCTGAAGGCATTATCATGCCAAATGGTAGAGCCAGCCGTTGAACTTGGGGTGCCAACTTCAGGGTAGAGCCACCAGACACTGTGTTTTTAAAGTCTGAGGAAGACTTCGGGGGGTTCGTGTAGCTCCTTGGTCTCCATAGTTAAGTGGCTGTCTCTAAGTACCTGTTTGTATCCTTGCTGCCCAGAGTAAGAGGTAAACTTTTTATGTTTGGCCCACACCTACCTTCTGAAGAAGCTTAATGTGTTGAAATTAACATTTATTTTCATAACAATATTTTTAGAGTAAAATTTAAAAGGGAAGCAGGTTTAAATGTTGTAAAATTGTTTTCAATGTGCTATAGTATATGTGTGTATGTGTGTGTGTGTGTGTAGCATGTGCCACCTCGACATTTTGTAATTCCTCTTATGCCTAGAAAACTTTCACAACCCGGAAAGACTTTTGGGGAAACTGAAGGCCATTTCCTAGGGACTTAATATTTCTTCCATGGAGCACAACTTCCAGGTTGTCTGTTTTGTTGTCTTCTTTTTCCCCACTGTGAGATTTTTCTCTCCTGAGCACAGGTAGCATCGATTGCCAGGAAGCTGTTTGGCTGTCTTCAAAGCTTTCTATTCCTGGTGGCTTCCCCGTCGATCCTGAACTTCGCATGGGATCCCCACGGCAGAGGAGGAATCCTGCCCTTCCTCCATTCTTGCTGAGTTTCATCTTTCCAGCCTTCTCCAGTTGTTGTTGCTTCTTAATGCCAGAGCTTTGGAAGGTGTCCAGGGGCAAATTCAAAAGTGTGCAGCATCTATTCTGATCTCATACCCACAAAAGCAGCCCTCTTCCCATCTCAGCAACAAGTGCTGTACAGATAGATCGTGAACGAGATGCCTCCTGCCCCTTTGCTGAACGCAGCCATTTGGAACAAGAGAATATTGGCTGTAAACTGGTTTACACACACATACAACTTTACTTAGCAAAAGAATTGTCCTTAGAAAGCTATTTATCTTGAACAAAACACTAACCTCATTCTGCCCATTTCTTTCTTAGTATCGACTTTGAAAGCAGTTTATCGGTTGCTCAGGGAAACAGAGTCATCCTTTCAGCTTCATAGAAAACATTTTATTACCCCAAACTTTGCATCTATTGAGATCTGGCCCTACCCCTCCCCCTGCTATCTGTGATGGAGGAAGTTCAGGTGAGAGCCTGAGAGTCGGCCAGGAAGTGATGAAAGTGCCCATCTGGCCCAAGAAATTCTTGGGATAATAATTAAGGCCATAACCATAATTAAGGCCATAACAGAATGAACACAGTGTTCATTCTGACCCCTAGGCCCCACTCACCCCAACACTGCCACAAAAGCAATAGAATTTCATGTCAGTCTTAGGAAAAACCATATTCAAAGAGTAGAGCCTTCCACATTGATATCCCCATCTGTAAAATGGGACCTTGCTCTGTTATTAAAGACGCAGCATTTTGCTAAAGGCAAAAAGAAAAAACAAAAAACAAACCACTGCTTTTGGAGTCATTGGCCTGTAATCTCACCCTGCCTTAGGAACTCTAGCAAATTGCTTTTACCTTTATTCATTTGCTTAGAAAGTAAAGTGTTGACCTCACAGGTACTTGATGAAGAGTAATGGATAATGTTTACATATCACAGACTCCAAAGGGTGTATCTTAGCGTGTACGTGGAGGCTACCATTAGGTGTGGAACATAGAACATTTTACCTTTCTTACTTTTGCCCATCCATGTTCGGGATTGAGGGGGTAAATGTTTAACAACAAGCCCTCCAAAAGCAAAGGTCTGGATCATACTGTTTACCTATTTTCAAGGTGTAAACGTTCCCTTGGGGCTGATTTCAAACTACCTCAGTAACAACTTCGAACATGGAGCTAGGCAGACATGCATGTTCTTAAACACTAGTACAAGCCCACATCAGCACAACACTGTTTTGTTTTGGTTTGGTTTTCACTCAGTGTTTTGCTTAGGGGATAAATTGAGAGAGAGAATACTGAGTAGCTAGCATTATGCCCTGCACACAGCACACTACTTTTCTATCCTGTCTTCTCTCCTTCATCCTTGACCCTTATTACTTTAATCAAACAGCACATTTACTTTAACACCAGCTAGTTATGTGAAGTAAGTGTGTGTGTGTGTCTTTTAGAATCCAAGTACCTTATTCTGTGTCTGCTAGAAGGTCTCCTGCATCTCAGAACCTGTGCAGCCTGCAGACAAGCCCTGAAGTTGACTTTACTGAGGCATAAGCAGGTAGACAAGCAGGTCCTTCCCCTCTTCACAGGAAACATGCTCAAAGCTGAGCAGTGCGAAACTGAAAGAGTTGCAGAGGGAATGCAAGAACATTCCTATTGCAGAAGAGCCAGGGGCGGGGCACACACTAAACTGCATAATCATTACCTTTGACAGTGACCCAGCAGGTAGGTGTGTGTGTGTGTGTGTGTGTGTGTGTGTGTGTGTGTGTGTGTGTGTAGCAGTGAGGAGATGGACGTGGTCTGTGTAGATCTCTGAGAATACTAAAGAATTGGGCATTGAGTGTTGATCATGAGGCGTGACACCAGACTCTCAGGGACACACTCCTCACACCTTGCATGGTCTAGTTGAAGCGTCCCAGCAGCTGTTACAGCTGCTAGCTCACGGGGCATTTGAGACATTTTTGGTAATGCTTAGTCCAGATAGGCTTTAGATTTTTTTTGTATGTTTTGATTAATAAAATCCTCTTATTCCTCTATAACTTAGTCTGTTAAGATTTAACAAGCATGCACCAGGTAGGAAATGTCATTGAAAAAGATGCAATATGCTAGTAAAGATCACCAGTAACTTGTTTTTGGTTTTTAAGACCAGATTTCTGTGTGTAGCCCTGGCTGTCCCAGAGATCACTCTGTAGGCTGGCCTTGAACTCAAAGGTCCAGCTGCCCCTTCCTCCTGCGGGCTGAGATTTAAGATGTGCATCACCACTGCCCAGCTGCCAGTAATTTTTAAAAATCTTTTTGTAGAGATGCAGAGATTGCTCAGGGAGTAAGATGCTTGGCACAAATGTGCTAGACTCTAAGTTCCATTTCAGGAACCCACAGAAGAAGCCGAACACTGTGGAGAGTGTAATTCAACACTGGGAAGATGGACTTGCTGGGTACTCAGCTTAACCTACATGGCAAACTCCAGAGAGACCCGTCTCAAAAAAAAAAGAATGGAACCTGAGAAATGACATCGAAGTTAGGTTGAGCACTGATCGCCACATAACTGCAGACATATGTATAGTAACTACAGAGACGCACACACATACATAGCTTCTTTCACCTTTCTGTGTTTTGCAAATATATCTTCAAAAGACATGGGTCATGATAGCTAGTGGTTGCACACACCTTTAATCCCAGCACTTGGGAAGCAAAGGTAGGCAAATCTCTGTGAGTTCAAGGCCAGCCTGGTTACAGAGCAAGTTATAGGACAGCCAGGGCTACACAGAGAAGCCCTGTCTTAAAAAAAACACCACTACCAAAACAAAACGAAAACCCTATGGGTGAAACACACACACACACACACACACACACACACACACACACACTAAAAATAAGCAACCTAAAAAGCCAGAAGGGTGTTGGCAGTTAGCACTCAGAAGGTGATGTGCCCATATGGGGAACCTGTAGCTCAGACTGAGGCCTGCATCTTGGGTGGGCCCATCACAGGCCTCTCCTCCTCTGGGTCTTCCTCTTGAGCTCTGACTAACAATGCTCCTCTGAGGAGCCTGGCAGCGGTATGATCTCTTATAAGTGGAGGTGCAGAGACCATTCCCCATGGGGGTTAGTAACAGACCACAACTCCCCTGGAAGCACGCCCAAGGTAGAGATTCCCTTCAGCTGGAATCTCCAGTCCTCGCTGTAGGACTGAGTCTCCTGGCCTCCTCCACGGAAGGGAAGGGTTTTGTTCCTTAACCCAGGTAACAGTGCTGCCTCCATAGCTGTTGAAGCGACAACAGGCCTGCCTGGGAAAAAGGCATGCAGTGCACAGTGCTGAAAGGCAGTCTTTGGGCTGCTTGCTTTTTGGGTGGCTGGCTGCCTATAGTACGAGGAGCCCAGCTCATTCTTCTGGCCTGAGCTAGAATTTGGAGAAGCTCTCACATGTTTGGGGATGGGGTGGGGTGGGCAGTTCAGTAAAGACACAGGATGCGTCTGGTAAGTAGGCTGCTGGGTGGGAAGGGCACAGGAGAGGCATGTCCATGCTTACATTGCCAGGGCCCGAGTGACTTACCTGGGGTCAGTCAGTGAAGAGTTTGATGGTGGAGTCCTCCTGGGCCCTTCTATATCTGAGTCGTACACGAGATGTGACCGCAGGTTTTCTTGGGACTGGCCTTTATTTGCTTGACAGTTTTATGGAGATGTACTTTTGAATACCATACAAATACCCCATTTAAAGTGTGTAAATCCACGGCTTCGGTGTCTTGCAAGTGTTACCACTAGCAATCTTAGGAAATTTCCATTGTCCCCAATAAGCCCTCCACCCTATGGCCATCACCTCCCATAAGCCCAAGGCAAGCACTTCCTTGTCTATGTAGATTTGCCTACTCTGGACATTTCACCCAAATGGAAGCCTACAGAACATGACATCTTGCATCTGCTTCCTTTCCCTTTGGTGTTTTCAGGGTTGCCCATGTTGTAGCATGCAACATACCTCATTCCTGTTTGTAGGTGGACGATAGTCTGTCTTTTGTTTATCCATTCATCTGTTGACGAACACTTGGGTTTTTACTTACTGCCTATTAGGAAAAACATTGGTGTGTGCACTTTTGTACAGGTTGTGGGTAGACAAAGCCGTTCGTGTCTCAGGTGAATGCCCCATCACGGATTTGGTTTTCACAGCAGCGGTCTGATCGATTTACAACTCTGCTTCGAAACACTCAGGAGGTCCCTTTTGTCGTTAATATCAAGATGGACATCCTTACCTTGGCCTACACATCTATAGCTTCCTTAGCACGCCATACGTTGTCACCACCACACCAATGACGCCCCGTGTGGCGCTATCTGATTCATGCCTCACCTTTCGGCCACCATAAGCTGCAGGAGCAGCAACCTCGCTCTTCCCCCGGCTCCTAACACAGTACCTGGCGTAATCAGGTACCCATTGATTATTTACCAGATGAACAGTGGCAAACTCAAATCCTGGTGGTGGTGAAGAGGCTGCTCATTCAGAAGAGCCCTCTGCGCATGGTGTGCCTCTCACCTGAGGCTGTGGTGATTTTCTCTTTCACCCCAGCTCTGTTCTTGCTTCTGTGCTTACCTGGGGGCTAAACCCCTCAGTCCTGCAATAAAGGCAGAACTGTGGCTTTGTCTCTGTCATTCCTCTCCTTGGTGGCTCAGGAGCTCCACCCCTGCTGACCAGGTTGGTTAATTATCATAGTTGACTTCCAGGAGCGAAACAGAGATTCCTGAAGGCCTTTGCTTCAAAGCAATTTGGGTAGCAATGTGGTGACAAGCTGTGCTCCCTGTCTGTAAAGAGGATTGACTTCCTATGTGTGTCTTTTGAAAAATCTTTCCTTGGAAGAAATTCCAAGAGGAAACTGTATCTCCTCTGAGACTTAATTGCTTTGTCCCCCCCCTCCCCCCCACAGATATGCACCTATTTGGCCATTATCCAGCACATGATGACTTCTATCTGGTCGTGTGCAGTGCCTGCAATCAGGTCGTCAAGCCCCAGGTCTTCCAGTCGCACTGCGGTAAGTGGACTCCTGCACCTGGTGGATGCATGGGCTCCCAGCTGGGTGGCCTGGTGTCTGTTTCAGTCCAAGGCTGTGGGGACATGGGCCGGGGGCTGCTGCCTCTGCACACAGAGGACCTGGTAGGGGCTCAGTCCTCTTGCTCACAGGCTCCTTCCTGTCAGAGCAAACAGGAGAAAGCCTGTAGCATGCCTTGGTAGATGGGACTAACCAGAAACCATTGTGCACACTGGTGCCTCAGCAGGTAGCCAGGAGGGGAGAACAGTGGCTTGAGGAAGCTCCCCCTCCTCTTGCAGCCTGGCATTTTCTCCCCCTGAGCACACACAAGGGAGGGCTGGAGCCACAGGTGGCACAGTGTGCCTGGCATTGGATGCTGCTCCCAGGATGTAGGTGAAACATCCTATTCTGCTGTCCTTTCAACACACACACACACACACATACACACACACACACACACACACACACACACACACACACCTTTGGAAAGTGTGCTTAAGAGCTCATTTTTTTTCTTCCCTGAGTGTCAGCGGCAAACTGTGTACACCATTCAATACAGGTGGGAATGAGGACAGATAAAAGCCACGTGGCACTGCTAAACAGCTCTCTGACCTTAGACAAGAAGCCATTTAATCTCTCTAGGTGGCTGTTTCCGTATTTTTACCAGGAGTTAGACCAGATGGTTCCCACGGCTGTCACATGCTGTGAGTCCGAGAGTGTTTTCTAGTCTTATTTCACCATGACCCCTTGTGATAACGGGATCTGGATGCCCCTCTGCTGCTGTTTCCATAGCATAGTCAGCATTACACTTGAACAAAAGTAGCAGTTATAATGTTGAGTGTGCGTTTGTAAAAGACACGTGTTTCCCCTTTCTCGCACCGTATTCTGACTTCCCCTCCCCTTTTAGGTTCAACCATGCTGTGATAAGTAGTCGTGAAACAAAAGAAGTAAATGTGTTTGGGTAGTCAAAATAGATGAGCCTCGGTAATGTGTCTATGATATCTACATATAGATAAAAGCTGTGTGCCAACTGTAGGTGTGGTTTGCGCTTCTAATGAAGTAGGCAGCGAATCCAAACTTTGGCGGGCACAGTTTTGAGCTAGACCAAGGAAGAGAAGGACTTCTATGAAGCAGTCTGCAGAGGGTTCTGATGACAGGTGGATTCGGCTCTGTATTTGTCTCTTCCATGACAAATAAGGAGGTGACTTATGTGTGTACTTCCATGCTGGGATGTTCACTTCTGGCAGTGTGAGCACAAACAGACTAAGCATGCATCCAGCACAAGCCGACCTTGTTTAGTGTCCTGTAGCAAGTGGTCCTCTTCTGCCTCGAAGAGAAAAAAGGGCTCACCTTTCTGAAGAGAACTTGTCAGGCCCAGCAGTGATGCTACTATCTGAGGCGACAGGTAAACCGTCTAAAGTGTGGTAGTGTCAAGGAGGCCCCACTCAGCCTGTGGCTCTGTGGAGTGCTGTGGAGTATTGCTTTGGTGTGTTTGATTAATCATGAGGACTCCAGATTGTCCTGTGCTCATCTCCCAGTCATTCCTAGGACTGTAATGCTGCTCTGTGTGCTCTGATGCTGCTGGGAACAGAGGCAAGCCCCAGCCCTGGTAAGGCTGACACTCAATTGTAAACCATCAGAACTGTTACTGGGAAATTGAGCTTGAAGGCAGTCTTTGATGGAAGGATCCAGAAAGGAGCGAGGGCCTCACCATCATGCAGAATCTTCCTCAGGGACAGGGACACCAGCAGAGGAGGCTTGGTGTAGCTGATGTATAGCCTCCGAACCCTCTGGCTTTCAGTGCTGGGCTTGGAACTCAGCCTAGGAAGAAAGCCAGTGCCGTGGTGGCCACCTGTTATGAGCAGAGGCAGAAAATTAGTTTGGAGCTCTGGGTTTTCTGACGTCATCCCTCGAAGCCCGGGCTGCACTGAGCTTTAGCTCAACCAGCTGACCAAGAGCCTTAGGGACATAACCATAACTCAGCAAACCAAGGCAAAGAAGTGTCACTCGGTCTTCCAGCTGTGTGCTCCAGTAACACACAGCCCACGTTTCTCAGGGGCCAGAGAGAAAGCGAGGTGCAAGTCAGAACTACAGCCAGTCTCTGGGGGAGCAGATTTTAAATCGCACATAGCCACAGTATCTTAAGCAGGACACCCCCATCGGACGGTGTTTGTGAGGACCGTTTTCTTTCTTTTTTTTCTTTTCTTTTCTTTTTTTTCTTGGTTTTTCGAGACAGGGTTTCTCTGTATAGCCCTGGCTGTCCTGGAACTCACTTTGTAGACCAGACTGGCCTTGAACTCAGAAATCTGCCTGCCTCTGCCTCCCGAGTGCTGGGATTAAAGGCATGCGCCACCACCGCCTGGCTGAGGACCGTATTCTAGTGCTTGCCAGCTAGCTTCTTAATACTGTATTCTCACTTGGCAGGAAGAGAGCAAGGGCTCCCTGGAGCCTCCTTTATGAGGGTACAAATCCCAGCCTCGAGGTCTCTACATCTTATGATATAATTGCCTCTCAAAGGCCCCACCTTCCAATACCATGTCAGGATTTCAGTGTGGAACTTTCAGAGATGGGAGCAGTAAGCCTTCTGTTGTAATAGTGTTCCTGAGATGGAGTTGTAAGTCCGCTGTTGAGCGCTTCTCCAGCTTGCCTGAGAAGAGTTTGATCTCCAGAAGGAACAAGCCCAGCACAGCTTCTTCCTCCTTCTTCCGACTTTACCTTGTGTGAGGAGCCTTGCCGTTTTCAGTGAGTTAATAAGGGTGCCATTGTGCTAAGTGCTGGGCAGCGTGCCAAGCGCTTTGCATATCTTTGAAAACACAACCCTTTCAGCAGCCCTGTGGAGTGGGTGTGAATGTTACACCCATTTCGGAGTTGAGGAAGCCTGAGCTGAAGAGGTTGGGTGCTGTGTCCAAAGTCTCAAAGCAAGACAGAAGAGAGCCTGGTTTCGAGTGCAGGTGGCTTCTCAGAGTGAGGGAAGTGCCTACATAGCCCGTTGTCCCTCACAGTCTGTCTATGGGAAACCCCATGCAAACTATGACTGCATTATGGAAAGTGGCCATTGAGGGAGAAAACTTGGCGGGGCCTCAAGCCCCACCCACTAGGCCTTATCTAACTCCCCCAAGCCCGCTACCAGAGCTCTCTAGTATCACTTGAAATGTGTTCATGTAGTGGAAATAACAGGCTTTGTAGATAATGCGAAAATGATTCAGGATTTCCCTCGATGTCTGCATGATTTGGGGCAGTGACACTTGGAGTCCATTTCCTTCTCCTCCCTTCATGGTGTCTTTCTGCGTTGCCCACCATGAGTGGACGGTTGGGGAGAATTCCTTCATCCTGATGTCCATAAACCTTTGTTCACGTGCCACCTCCTAGCCTGCCGTTGTCTGTCAGTGCTAGGAATATCCTTTGCACTTCTGCATGCCCGGCACCCTCAGATGCTTTACAAAGGGGGAAAGCACTATCTTGGATACAAGCCGACAGTCATGATCTTGGTGTACAGGTCATTCAATCTAGTCTTTTATTATTATTATTATTTATTTATTTATTTATTTATTTATTATGTATTCAGTGTTCTCCCTGCATTTATGCCTGCAAGCCAAGAGAGGGCACTAGACTTCATTATAGATGGTTGTGAGCCACCATGTGGTTCCTGGGAATTGAACTCAGGACCTCTGGGAGAGTAGTCAGTGCTCTTAACCGCTGAGCCATCTCTCCAGCCCAGGTCATTGAATCTAAATTGAAAAATAAAAAGTGTGCTTGTGTCTTTTATATGTGTGTGTGTATGTGTGTGTGTTTTTGTTTCTGGGTATGCACATATGGCTGTGGTTGTGTGTCCTTGTCAGAAACTGGTAGATGAAAACTATTTCTTATTCAGTACTCACATCTGATTATATGCTTGTCATACCAGTTTCAGCATAAGGGCTGATACTCAAAGAACACCAGACACTAGGAGAGGATTGGAATTTTCAGTCCCACTGGACTAGGGCTAGAGATGGTACTAATCAGCAAAGCCCAGTGCATTGAATCGGTGCACAATGGCACCTCTACAACCCCCCTGGGGGACAGAACTGAGATAGTCTGAGAGGGTCCATGCAGTCACAGGCCAGGGGTACAGCCAGTTCTACAACACAGAAGCACCTGTGCTCAGCACCCCATGACTTCACCCTGCACATTTCTACATGCTAGTATGACGCTCTGCCACATCTTTTATGACACCATATGAAAAAATAAAATGGCATCAAAGGGAACTCATTGAGTTTTGGAGGTTAACTCCTGACTCATACTTGCTAGTGTGCAGCCTTGGGTTAATTACCATACCTTTCTTTTCGAGCCTGGTTCTCCCCACCTCTGAAGTAGGAATGCCAGCTTCTACTCTGCAGAACTACTGTGAGGATAGGAAAAAGAAATGTATACTTTGCTGGCATGGAGTAAGGAAATAAAGGTTAGCTTTTATTGTCAATAAAATGGGGCCCTTTTTTTATGAAGTTGAAAGTTTCTTATGAAAAATGGGAAAACCACTTTAGCCAAGTGCTTCCTGTCTTCGCTCCTGCTGTCTCCGGGGATGCCACTCTGAGGTCAGCCCGTGGCTCACGCCTGTGATTCACTGCAGTTTCCTAGCCTTGGAGACAGGAGTAGTCTGCCTGAGTGTGATTACATCTGCTGGGAGCCTCGAGGCTTGCACTTTGCAAATATTGGTTTACATTCTCATTAGGCCCTGGTGTCAGTTCTGTAGAAATGCCACGAAGCACCAGTATATCTCTGGGTCCCCTAACAAGAGCCATTGTGTCTCACAGGAGTACTGCAATACCCGTTTCCTAGGACTAGCCTCCATTTCTCTGCTGCTAGTACTGGGACCCAAGGGTGCCTCAGACGTAGATAATGGGGATGGCCACTGCTCCAGAGTGTCTTATGCATGGTTTGGGTTTGGTGTCATGCTTGAACCACCCACCCTCAGGGTCTGTCCAGTGTTTTCAGTCAGCGACTCAGAGGTCAGTGATTCCAAGGGGTTTAAATCTTCACAGGTGATGCACTGGGATACTAGGAAGAAGGAAACAGAAACAATTCACTTGGCCTTGGGATTGTAATTCCTCTCAGCAGCCTGCTCTGTCTGTCTAGGCTGTCCAGCCCCAACTGTGGCTTGGTGGGAGAGGGTACAGGTTGTGCGGAGCTTTTCTAATATCAGCGTTTCTAGATTTATATTCCAGCTTTGACTCTTATCAGCCGTGTGAGGCTGGCAGGTTGCTCTGCCCACTCTGCCTTTCTCTCTGTTGGTTCCCTTATTCCTCAGCTGGGTTTGTAGTTTATCTTACGTAGCACCCTTGATGACTGAAGGGGGCGTGTTTGCACATGGATAGTACAGAGATGAAACAAAGTTTGCTTTTTAAAAACTGTTTTTCTGCGGCTGGGGAGATACCTCAGTCTGTTAAGTGTTTGCTACTCAAGCATGAGGACCAGGGTTTGATCCCCAGAACCCACGTGAAAGAGCTGTATATAGGAATGTCAGCTGTAATCCCAGGGCTATGGAGACAGAGACAGATGGAGCTCTGCAGCCCTTTAGCCAGCCAGCCTAGCCTGTTCAAAGAACTTTATGTCAATTGAGAGACCCCGTGTAAAAAAAAAATAAGACAAAATAAGGTGGACAACTCTTGAGAAAAACACCCAAGGTTGACTTCTGGCCTTCACATGGTATGTGCACACACACAGTGTACACACATACACACACACACACACACACACACACACACACACACACACGATGATGATGATGATGATATAAACTGCCATTGAGTGAGAAGCCTCAGAGGTCTCTAATGAAGTTACTGCCCAACGAATTTTCACTTGTAACCATTGAAGAGGGAGAGGGAGGCCTTGGCGATGTCACTGTGGCAGGGCTGTGGTGGCTCTAACCTATACGAGAGAGAGAGAGAGAGAGAGAGAGAGAGAGAGAGAGAGAGAGAGAGAGAGAGAAAGAGAGAGACAGAGACAGAGAGAGAGACAGAGAGAGAGACAGAGAGAGAGAGAGAGACAGAGACAGAGAGACAGAGACAGAGAGAGAGACAGAGAGAGAGAGAGAGAGAGAGAGAGAGAGAGAGAGAGAGAGAGAGAGAGAGAGAGAGCTGTGACCATGTCTAAGAAGACTGCTGGCATGTGCTCTCTGGAGGTGTACACAAGTATGCCCTGGACAGGAAGGCAGGCAATGGGTGCCTGGTTCTGTGATGGGAAACAACATGTTACTGTTTTTAGTTTTTGCTTTTAACCCTTTGTGAATCTTGTAGCTGAAAACGTAAGAGGTGGAACTGAGTTGGATTTGGGGGCTAGGCTGAACATGTATGAAGTCTTAGGATTTGCTAAATGAACGACTGGACATGACTTCCAGGCCTTACCTGCTGTTCTGCTTGTAGAATAACCAATTTGTTAAGGTGGCCTTTCTGCAGCCTTTGACATTGGCCTTCAATGGGGCTGACCTGTGTGCCTTCTGGGCTGTTGAGTTTCCCTGGCCACCACCTACTGGATGTAAAGAGCAGCAGTGGTCTTGCCCCTAATTGTGACAAGTGAAGCATCTCCAGGCATTACAGTTTACCCCAGGGGACGACACTGTCCACACCTGAGAAACAGTGCCAAGAGACAGAACACCCCCAGTCATCGTGGTAAAGCCTGTATTGATTCTGTTACACTTCTTTCCTACTAAAGGGGTGTGTGCACATGTGTGCATGTGTGCACACGAATCCCAGAAGCAGCCTCTATAAAATCCCAGCCACACAGAGTTGACATTTCTACCTGCACAGAGCTACTCATCAAGATAATTTCCCTAGGTACTTGAATGAAAATGTCTTTATGAAAACCAGTACTATATACGATTATTATATGCCAATAAAACAAAAGATGTTTACATCACAGAAATAATAAATCTAAACCCAATGGCTGATTATGCATGTGGAATCAGGAGGTTAAAGATTAAATGAATGCTTTTAAATTTTCTTATTTATATTTTTGCTTATTATTTTGTGGGTAGCTGGGTATGCATGTGTCACGGCATGCGTGAGGACATTAGAGGACAACTTGCTGGCGCCATCTCTGCCCAGCCGTCGTGAAGATCTGCTTTCCCAGCTTTGGGGTGTCTTACTGGATCCAAATAAATGAGTTTAAAACATTACAAAGAAAGAAAAGACCATTTCTGTGCCCCAGATAGATGCAAAGTAGAAAACAAGGCATCAGAGAAAAGTTGGTAAAGCTGCAGACCTGCCCGCTTCCAAATTAAAATTAAAATAGAAGGCGGAAGGAATCCTAGAGCTTGCTGGCTTCTGCAGCTGCCGGTGGTGCCCAGCCTGTCAGCAGAGAGCACAGAGCTCCACGCCCCACCCATCAGACAGAAACAAGCCTCCTTTGTCACTGTGCCTTAAAAAACATGGTTTAGAACCAAAGAACCTGGATGTCACTGACTAGACAGGAGAGGCCTCCACTCACCCACCCCTTTCTCACAGAGCCTTTATTCCCTTTCTGATTATAGAGTTTTGAATGCCCTTCAAATAGCTGCTTTGCATGTTGATGTGATGCGGTAGAATTTAATGAAGTGTGAGCTACAGCAGAGAGCGGCGAAACAGATGAGTGTGGGAGCCGGCTCCTGGAGCGAGGCGTGGCGTGTCCTGGCTGGCACACCGTTCCTTCTGTGCACATCCAGATGCCAACTCTGGTTGGGGACAGGCAGCCGCCCGCCCTGCACTGCTACGCGGGGGAGCCTAATTAATGAGGTTCCAAGGCTTCCTGGGATTGTTGGTTTTTTTTTTTTTTTAACTCTGTCTTTCTCTAGATGACCTCGAGTTGAAGAACTGACAAACCACATGTGCTTCTGAGCCCCAGAGAAAGTCAGCCCCTGCTGGTATCAATGCCCCTGGGCTTCCTGGGGCGTCAGGGGTATTGGCACCAGTTAATTAGTCTGCCAGGGCTTTCTGATGCTGCCGATTGCCACAGGGCAGGGCCTGGATTTGATTTTTAATGTTAATTGAGTTAGATTTGATTTTTAAGGTGAATTATTTTATTTTATTATTGTATCAGTAATTGTCATTTGTGAAACTAGATTTTTTTTTCCCCACGCTAAAGAAGTATAAAATAACCAAAGGAAATTTGTCTCATTGAATATATTCTTTGTCAAACTGGTAGCATTAATTAATAGACTTGGCAAAAGTGTGTGAACTTGTGCAGATTTCAGATCACTAAGATTAAAAACAAAACAAAACAAAACAAACTTTAATTTGATCATTGTATCCAGATCCCAGGCCTGGGGCAGATTATATCTTTTTTGTTCTTATGACCATAAAAATGCTGAGGTTTTCTTATCTCTTCTTTCCTGGGTCCTGGTGAAGTGCAACCACATCATCTATCTTAAGAAAATCCTTGTGGTAGACATGAAGAGAGCCCTTCTCCCAGAGAGAGGAGGAGGAAGAGGAGAAGTGGGGAGGGGGAAGGAGGAGGGGGAGGAGGAGAAGGAGGAGGGAGAGAGAGAAGAAAGAGGAGGAGGAGGAGGAAGAGGAGGAGAGAGAGAAGAAAGAGGAGGAGGAGGAGGAAGAGGAGGAGAGAGAGAAGAAAGAGGAGGAGGAGGGAGAGAGAGAAGAAAGAGGAGGAGGAGGAGGGGAGGGGGAGGAGGAGGACAGAGAGACAGAGAGACAGAGAAATGGATCTAAGGAAAGCCGTGGTAGTTTGACTACTTAGCAAGTGATTATAGCCTAACTCAAGCATTACAACCAAAAGAATCGACAACTGAGGAAAACTATTTTCTTCTACTTAACAATTTTTATATCCTGAGTTGGATACAGTACTCACACTAGTACTTGTCCAAGGGGGACGAAGGCAGGAAGATTTTGAGTTCAAGGCCAAATTAGGCTGCATAGGGAGACACCATCTCGAGCAAGACAAACTTTTGGATTCTGGACTCACTACTGCTCCAATTAGGTTTAAAGCCGGACTGAGAACACAGCATCTAGCTCGTCCCTGACCCTAGCTCTTCTCTTTACTTACAGAGAAGCAGTATAGAGCTCGGGCCTTTCCTGAGCACTTACTCTGTGCTAAGCATTTTGCTGCCTTATTTAGCTCTGTCATCACCCTGAGGGACATGGTTGTGTTCTCCTTATCTCACACTGGAGGAAGAGAGACCGACCAGGAGCACTGAAGAAATGTGTGTGAGATCAGGAGAAGTAGCAGAACCAGACTCCAGCTCCCTTCACCCCCCCTCCCCCCGCCCAGCGTGTTCCCCTGTGTCCCAGCTGAGGCTGGCTTTCAGACTCCCAGCAGCACCACAGCTGGCCTGTGGTGTGAGAAGGTCATTTCTGTCCCTCAGCAGACATGGACAAGTTGTAGGTGCTGTACTTGTCTTTGGCACTTTTCTAGGCTATGATGCTAACCTTCTCGGCGTGCTGGTGTGGGTATGTGAGAGAGGATGGGAGATGGGTCCTCAAGGGTGTGTGTAAGGTTGGCTGCAGCATTTGAATTAGACCTTTAGACATCGGAAGGGAGCATGTAGAAAAGATGACATGCACCCTATGTGTTCTTTCATCCCTTCTGCCTGCAGGGTCTTGCTGACCTGCAACAAATAAGCACGCCCAGGAGACCCACAAATAATAGATAATTCCATATTCAATGAGGTACCCTTTTATGTGTCCCCATGAGGTTAATGGAACTGCAGCAAATGAGCTTACAGCAAGGGCAAGCACCATAGAATCTTTGGGACCTTAGAGAAATCCAGTCTACCTTTAACTGAAGATAAACTTCTGGGTCTGGGGAGGTGGAGCAATCAGTAGAGTGCTCATTGTGCAAGCATCTAGACCTGCATTTGATCCCCAGAACCCATGTCCAAGAGCATGGCACAGTGAAATTCACTTGTGTTCCATGTACTGGAGAGGTGGAGACAGATTCATCCTGGGCTTACTGGTAAGCAGGTCTGGCTAATTAGTGAACTGGCTAGTGAGAGACCCTGTGTCAAAAAAAAAGCAGGGAGGTATCTAAGGTTGACCTCTGACCTCCACACACACATATGCATGTGTGTAAGCACACATGTTCTAGCACACACAAAAGAAAATCAGTTACCTTCTATATATAAGTCCATAGGGGTCTATTTCTTGAAGCTGGAACCTTCCAGGTTTGATGCATTTGTGTGTGTTTTATTTAACACCAACTGTGTGCCACATGTTGTCACAGAGGTAGAGAAGGGCCCAGACTTGTTGAGTTTATGATCTGGTATGCTGCAGAACATGAATATACTCAAAACACGGGAGGAGTTGGCATAAGAGGATCCTTCCCAGCAGAGGACATAGCAAGAGCAAATGCTGGGCTGAGTGACTCAGGGCCACAAGAACTGTCATGGATGCCAGAGTCTGGAGGCTGTTGTTTTTATTTCTGAGTATGATTGGAAGACCCTGGAGAGTCTGAGCTAGGCAGAGATGTAAATGTGATGCATGTTTTTCAGAAGTCATTCTTGCCAAGGTACCATGCATCCTGGGAAACAGGACTAACGTGTGGCTAGTGAGAAGGGTCCAGATGTGTACCTGGACACGGGTGGGGAGAAAAGGGTGGGTGACTTGGTTTTATTTTGGAATTATAGTGACAGGACTTGCTGAAGTATTTGGTTCCCTTGGGCTGGGTTAGTCTTGTTTGGGTGGGATTGGCTTGGGAAAGGCAGGAGCGAACATTTAGTGTTTGGTTAAAGGGGAATGGCCAGTGATTTGGCAGGATGGAGATGTGGAAGCCAAGAGAAGAGTGTGTTTCATAGACTGTCCAAAGCCAAGAAGGTGGGTAACAGAAAAGAGAAGAAGGAGCTAGGCTGACCAGCTGAAGTTGTGATAATCCCTTTATTTGTTTTGGCATGTTTATCCCCATGTGCAGGGGGTTCTATGTTTATATCAGCCAGAGACCTCTTATTAGATTGGGGTACCCTAAGTATTTGATCTGTGTTTGTGCTGAGCCACCCAATCAAGCTGTCATCTGACACCTCTGTCTCTTGCCTCCTCTGCAGTAGAGTCCCTGTGCTGGACAGGGAGTTGCTGAGGGCTGGTCCAGTGCCTTAACATCTGTGAGTCTCAGCATGGAGCACATTTGGTGACTTTTGGAAGATGCTCAAAGGTGTTTGTGATAAACAGGTAGATAGATGAAAGGAAGTTAAATTAAAGTGCTCGTGGCACCTGCTATGTCACTGGTATTGGTATGTAGGTTGACTATTGCAAATCCTTATCTTCTAACATGGGTGTACACACATGCACTTGTGTGCATACCCACACATGAGAATAGGAGTTTCCAGGAACAGGAACTCTGTCGTGCTCACTGTTAGATCCCCTTGAGGCTACAGCGTGACTCACTGGGTAAAAGCACTTGCCTCCAAGCCTCATGACTGAAGTTTAGTTCCAGGAACTCACACGGTGGAAGGAGAAATAATCCAGAAGTTGTTCTCTGACCTCCAGACATGCTCCGTGGCATGCTCGAGCACACCCATACCAAATCAATCAGTCATGTAATAAAGAAAAAAAAAAGTAAGTCCCCCGAATTAACACAATGAGTGCTGGATTTAAAAAGTTAGTGCTCAATAGATTTAGTTTTCAAATGAATCTCAGAAGGAGGAAAACCAGCTTGCCCATGCAAGCAGGTACAACCAGTTGGAAGATCTGCTACTTGAAAGAACTGCCTCTGTTCAGACCCAGTTGGAAAGGTGGATGCAGGACAGGCATCCGTTCCCAGCGAGTAGTGGGAGCCACGACTTTGATCTGTGACTGCAGCTGGTTTCTGGAGGGCTCTGTGCTGTAATGTGACCCCTGGCTTCTGACTCATCCCTGGCACATCCGCACAGTGCAGGCTGCTCCCTTACACCCCATTCCTCAGCACTGAATTAGGGTAACAGTCACTGCTTTATCTAAATCCAAGTAAAAGTTGCCAGCGCTGCTTCAAAGGGTCATTTTGGAGTTGTCCCCATCCTTAGCGGATGAGCACAGCAGCACTTCCCAGTGTCCCTTCCCTGAAAGACCAAGTCAGTAAACAGAACGCCGGGCTTGCTGGACACATGTCCTCGGGAAGTGGTGCCAGACTTGCCTCCTAGAGTCACAAAGCAGCTGTTAGGCTTTTAAAGTGCCAAGCAAAAGAATGTCCGTCTCACGGCAGAATCAGTCATTCTTACTGAGTGTGTCTGTACATACTACTCAGCAATAGCAACAGCTCTACCAATAATGCATCCTTGTCCTCATAATGTCTTTGTCTTTCTCTGGTACCTGTCCAGCAAGCGAAGACTGTTTATGTCCTGGACAGGGATCTCTGTGGGGAGAGTTCTCCATCCTTCCGGCCATGTGCACGGTACTTTATGAGCAGATGCGGTTATAATAGCGGTCATGGTTGTATGGGTCGTCACCTCACACCCCGGTGTCAGAACCTCACTCATGGCTAATCTGCAACACTCCACAGTCTGTTTACTTCTGGCGAGGTCACTCACTGACTGCTTCCTCCAGAAGCATTCCATACCTGACACCATAGGCAGACTGGCTTCTGGGGTGCCTGCCACAGAGCCTCCCAGGCCTTCTTGTCTGGAATCCAGTTGTCTTTCTTTGGCCCTGGAAAGGCTAATGGGGCTCTTTACAGTAAAGGGCCTCCTAGAATCAAGGGGGCGCCAGAGTTCACGGTTGTGTGGGGACCTTCCTGATGCTCTTTCCCAGGCATGCACGTCTGGGAAGCAAGTGCAAACTGGGGAGTGCTGAATAGGAGACACTTGGGAAATGAATGGGTCCAGGGGGAAATGCAAATGGAGAGAGTGCCTGTGAAAGAGCAAGTCAGCAATTTCACTGATGGATCCCACTTCCCGTGGAATTAATCAGAACTTTGTTCCAGAGGAAGCAGCTGGAGTCTTTGTCCTACAGTTCTGGAACCCCAGATTCTTGTTGAAGATGGGGGTTTGCCTACCCTTGTTATATATTTGATTATTTGCATTATAGCTACTTAGCTCTCTTCCCCCCTGCAGTTTTTCTTCCTGAATTCTCTCCAGGGGTACATTTTTCTAAGGCACCTCTATAGAGGTTTTCTGCTCTTCTCTGTGAGTGTCAGCCTTGACTTAATTTACAACCTTCTGAAATGAGTCCTTTCTCACAGAAGCTAAGCTTCCTGACTAGAAGGCCCTCTGGAGTACGTCCAGTTAGCATGAAGCTTGCTCTGGCTGAGCCCTAACCCACTGACCCACTTAGCCGTCAGTAATGGTGGTAACTAGTGTCATCCTGGTGGTAGCACTATCTCCAAGTTCATATGATAGAAGCTTGCTGGTGTAAGTGGATAGGGGCTCCGTTAAGATTTCTACCACTTCAGCCTAGCCCCCCGCCATACTCTTAGAGCCCGTGATGTTTACCAGGTGGGACTAAAAAGTCTGTTGATAAGGAACTTTCAGTTCTTATGCTCAGCCTTTGTTCTCTGAAGAGGGTGATGGAAAGAGGGAAGTGTAGAGAGAGGCTTGAAGACCAGTGGGGAGGCCAAGAGTAGATGGGGTTGCTTTCTAAGAGCCACCCTGCTCTGTACATGTAGTACATGAGGAACAGCAAGACTTTTACTACGCAGTGCATATTCTGGAGAGCTTTAGATGGCTCTTGTCTTTTTATCCACTTATCACCCACCCCAACTTGTCTACAGAACTCACAGGCCAGTCACTTACATAATTCTATATTCATCCATTTTGTAAAGTTTGGGTTCTATCTATCTATCTATCTATCTATCGATCTATCTATCTATCCATCTATCCATCTATCTATCTTTCTCTCTCCCTTCTTCCCTGTGTGTGTGTGTGTGTTGCTAGGGATGGGATCCAGGACTTTGTACCTCCAGCTGTGTGTGTGTTTAAAAAAAATATTTGACTAACTATGGCTGGCACTGGAATTGGGTTGGGTGGGCAATATCTTTGTAATAAGAGCCATTCATCTGATTTGGGCTGCTTGCAGTAATTTCACGGGCAAGTGCCCTCTTCTCTGAGACACACGGTGCTGTGTTTTTCCTGTGTGTATCTAGCTGTCTCGGTCACTGTTCTATTGCTGTGAAGAGACACCATGACCATAGCAACTCTTATAAAGGAAAGCATTTCACTGGGGCTGGCTTACAATGTCAGAAGTTTAGTCTGTTATCAGCATGGTGGGACACAGGCCGACGTGGTGCTGGAGAAGGAATAGAGAGTTCTACATCCAGATCCACAGGCAGCACAGCAAATAAAGGGAACCCTGAGACTGAAACCACAGAGCCCACCCATAGTAACACACATTCTCCAGCAAGGCCGTATCTGTTCCAGTAAAGCCACACCTCCTAATCCCTGTCAAGTAGCGCCACTCTTTGGTGACATAACATTCAAGTATATGAGCCTATAGGGGCCATTCCTAGTCAGAGCACAACAGTCTTCCTCACTTGTTCTTCAGAAGTTCTTAGCTCTGCGAAGGAACAAACCATACAAATTGTTAACTACAGTATTTTCTTGATTCCAGGATGGCATTAATTATAAGATGCCCAATTAGTTGAACAACGCCTTTCTACAACCAGACTTAGTGAGACATATTGAGTATAATATGTCTAAATAGGACACAGTCTGGAGAATGTACCAAACATAGCTTCTTCTGCTATAGCTATGGACGAGGTTGTGATTTTTCTTCCCTCTTTAGGAGTCAGGTACTTCATCCTCCTCTTGGTCTAGAATTTAGCTCAATGTCAAAATAGTGAAGCTATAAAGAGCTGAGTTTCCTGATTCTTGTGATACAACTGATAAATACCTTGTAAATTACTCTAGTCCCATAGCAACTAGACCACACAGAACAAAATCACTCTGCTGCCAGCTGTAATTTCGGTGTGTGGTTTTAGTTTTCAATCATAAAAGGAACAAGGCGGAGGATCTTGGTATTGTTTAATTCTTGATGTCTAGTTTAATTTGTGATGGTTCAAGAGTATTAACTCTGCTGTTCTGTTTATAATGTACTATATACTTTTGTAGAGATTAGCAAGGCTAGGGGCAGTTTCTATAAATGTCCCTATGTGACTGGAAAATTTACACAGCTCTCATTTGGGTGTAGGGTTAAACATATTTGTTATTTCGTTCACATCTTATGTGTCCTCCCCATACTTCTGCTCACTCACACCACAGTTTCTGGGAAGGAAGCTGTTATCAATCTCCTGTCATGGGTTGTGAAATGCTACTCTTCCCTGTAACTCTGATGACTTTGCTTTAGAGTTTCGAGGTTGTTTAGTAAAGTGCATATAACCTTAATTCGAGTCTCTCTAGTAGTTGGTATCTTAGTATCCATTCATTTGCCTTTAGTTCTGTTTTATCTGAACAACACTGCTTATCCAACAATCTTTTCATTAATATGTAATTGCCTCATTCATCTCTAACCAGCCTTTTATTTTCAGTTCTTTTTATGTTATTTTGTTTTAGTTGTTCCTCCTATGGACAATACATATTTAGCTTCTAAAAGAGGCCTATCCAACAATGTATATCCAATGTATGTATGTATATATGTATGTATGTATGTATGTATGTATGTATTTGGTTTTTCAAGATAGGGTTTCTCTGTATAGCCCTGGCTGTCCTGGAACTCACTTTGTAGACCAGGCTGGCCTCAAACTCAGAAATCTGCCTGTCTCTGCCTCCTAAGTGCTGGGATTAAAGGCGTGCGCCACCATGCCTGGCACAATGATTTTTAATAGATGAGTTTTAGCTATTTACATTTATTGTGATTGTTAATATACATGTACTTATTTTTTTTAATTTGTATTCATTTATCTTGCTTTTCATCTGCCCTTGTATTTTATATTTTATTTCAAAATTTCTATTTACTTAGTGGTTATTACATTTTATCATGCATAGTGAACTATAGCTTTATTCCTAATAAAAATTAAACTTAAACAGAATTGGTATCTTCTCCAACAACACAAAGGTGTTTGCATACTTTACCGCTTAGAATGAACTGCTAATTACAAGCTAAAACACTGGCAATGCAATGTCAAACTACTTACTCATGGAGGGATTGGAGACAGTGATTAATGTGGAAGGCCTGAACTTTTTGCTAATTCACTGTGTTTTATAAATGTAACTTTTACTTTCCTGTTGTAATTGTTTCCTTGGAGGCTTACTGCCTCCATCTTTAATGTAGGCTTAGTCCTGGAAGCTTCCAGCTTCCATACAATCTAATCTAGGCCTAGAATGGTTTTTTTGTTTGGTTGGTTTTTGTTTTTTAAAGATTTATTTATTCATTATATGTAAGTACACTGTAGCTGTCTTCAGACATCCCAGAAGAGGGCATCAGATCTCATCATGGATGGTTGTGAACCACCATGTGATTGCTGGGATTTGAGCTCAGGACCTTTGGAAGAGCAGACGGTGCTCTTAACCGCTGAACCATCTCTCCAGCCCCCTAGAATGTTTTTAGCCTCTGAGACTTACTTCTGAATAAGCTCACCCTTTCTTGTTTCTTCTGAACTGTTGTTAGCTAGTTTAGCTCACAGCTCTTCTGGCTCAAAATCCTCTTCAAGCTGACTGATCAATCTAGCTTCTTTCAATTTCCAACCGAATTGCTCTGCTTGGCCTCATACTAACGTTGGCAATATGTTCTAATCTTCTGGCTCTTTCTCATTCTCTGGCTTGCTCTGTCTTCACCTGTGTCTAGCTTGTTCTCTCTCTCTGCAACTTGTCTCTGTAATATTGTCCCAGTAAAACTTCCTCCTTTCCTTTTCTCTCTCTATACTGCACTCTCTTAAGTAGCTTCTATTTCCTGTCTGTTCTCATGAGAATTGAGCATGTCCTATTCCGTCAAATCTTTCTCTGATTCATCACTTTGTCTGCCACTCAATTAAACATAATTTTCAATCATGGATGCTTCCTTCTACAAACTAACTTTACCTTCATTGTTTGTGATTAAAGGTGTGTATTAAGAGCATGTCTGTATTCCAGAGGGATTAAAGGTATGTGCTAAGGGCTAAGCCACACCACATCTAGAAACAGATTTTTTTTTCAATAAATAATACAATCTCCAGGCTCAAATATCTTGCAAAAGTGCTTTATACGTTGACTTATTTGGGACATCTCTCAAATTTAGAGTGATACACTCATTCATTCATGTCCTATAAAAACTTCTCTCTCAAGTTCCTTTTAAAATGTATCCTTAAAGTGGAACTCAGACTTCTAAGGTGCCGTGATTTCCAGTGGGGATGTCAGAATGGCTTTCCCATCCTAGCACCTGTTTTCCTGTTCTAGGATCTCTATCCTGAATGCACATACAGACCCATGCAGAATCACGTTAGAACATAGATTCTGACTCAGCAATGCCTCCGTTGGGTAATATGGTGCTTTTGCTCCACGGACTTCACTTTAAGGAGCAAGGACTGGGAGAGCTAAGTACAGTTAGGAAACATTGTGGGTTTTAGCTCTCGGTCAGAGGTCCCTGATGCCTCCCAGATCCTTGGTCACCAGACGAAACTTTGTGCAGTGGTTTGGGATTTGGCATAATTTTTATTTCTTAAGGTCACTCTTTATGCTTGGCAGAATCCCCAAGCTGAAAGGTCCCCCTTCCAGCCCAGGTCCCATTGACAGAAAGCGAGTGATCATCCAGAATTCTGCATGTTCCTCTGCGTCCATTCCTGCTGAGGTCAAGACTCTGTCTTTTGATGGGACTCTACCAGTCAGTGCCCTGAGGAAATGCTTGCTCAAGGCTGGGGCAGGCTGCCTGGTAAATGTATGTTTAAGACAAGCTTTTAATAGAGACACACTTTTAAATAGTAACCAGGAACAAGACTCTCTTCTCTTAACAGGAATCCATTTATAGGACTCAGCTGTTGAGGCTCAAGGGTAGCATTAGGCTTAAGTTTAATCTTCTGTATACTGTAATTTACAGCAGCAAGGAAAAGCACTGTATGTACAACTGTTTTAGTCATTCGCCGTGATAAATAGCTATCGCTCCTGGCGAAACAGAAAATGTGATCTGCACTTCCCACTTATGAATATTGAATTGGCCCAAGCAGGCGTATGCTGCACAGGTTTAATGGGGGCATTCCCTGATTGGTGAGAAGGCCTCCTGGCCCCAACTGTCACTTTGCTGCCACGAACACCAAGTTGGTCTCTATCCAGGTGACAGTGGTGTGGTACATGTATGTTCCTGGCGAACCTTACAAAGCACTTGCGTTGATCCTAAGTGGAAAGCCGGTTAAAGGTGGCAGCTTTACACTGGGTGCTGTTAGAGATGTTGTTACTGAGGTAGGGAGCCACCCATAGGGATCAGGGGATTATCTTGGGTGATCATCTGATGCAGGAAAAATAAAGGAAGTGTGATTCTATTGAATTCCTGAAGGATATCAGTCAGGGATAGGGAAATGAATGGGGGCAAAAGAGAGGTGAGATAAAGGGGAGCCACTCTTGGGAACCCAGAATCTAATGTAACCTCTGCCAAATTCCTCTCAGTTCAGATAGTTCATCGTCTGCTGATGGGCTGACACATAATATGTATTTAGGTATGACACCCAGGAGGAATGGCCTTCTTTACCCAGCAATTCACTCTTTCTCCCCCCCCCCCAAAAGAAAGCAGTCTTTTCTTACCCCCAAAGAAACGGAAAGAAGTCCCTAGGCTGCAGTCTTTGATTGTCTCTCATTTTCTGAGCACCCATGATGGGGCTAGGCACCATGCCGGATGGCGAGATGAAGAGTGCCGAGCACATACGAGCTGTGCTGCTGTCTGCGTCTGACGCTGTGACATAGATGCTGTCTCCCATGGTCACACTCCCTGGTGCCACCTCTCAGCAGTGTCTCCCTGCAAATAGCTCCCTCTGAAACCAGCCATGAGACACTTGTGTGCTTGCTGCTGCCTTTGGCAGTGGAGTGTCTGTCAACCTTTAGGGGGCCCTTACATTGCCACAGCATCTCGCTGTGTGTACACAAGTACTCTCCCACAGTCTGCGCATTTGGGCTTACAGAGAAAAGCAGGGAGTAGCACCCCTGGGAGTGGTAGCTTTACAGATTTCGAAGCTCCAAGAGAAAACAACAAAAAAACGAAAAACAGAGACTAAGGTCACAGGATTAGAACTGAGGCTAGCATCCGACTCTGTATTTGTAGCAGAGGACAGCCTTGCCAGGCATCAATGGGAGGAAAGGTCTTTGGTCCTATGAAGGCTCAATAGATGCCCCATTGTAGGGGAATCTAGGGTGGGGAGGGGAGAGTGGGTGGGTGGAAGAACACCCTCATAGAAGCAGGAGGGGGGAATGAAATAGGGGATTTCTAGGAGGTGGGGGGAAACCGGGTAAGGGAATAATACTTGAAATGTAAATAAAATGAAAAAAAAGAACTGAGGCTAGAATTCCCATTGCACTGTCTCCACGAACAAAATGCACAGCAATAGCAAAACCAATGTGCTCGCTCCAGGAGGCAACTGGCTTAGGAAAGTTTTCACATTCACAGTTTCTAATGCAGGACTTTCTAATGCAACAAAGTAACCCATTCTCTGACTTATGCATCAGTCCTTCACTGGAAATCTGAGCTCCGTAGTAGCTATTGGAAAAACACTCCATGCGAGTGAGACTGAAGGAAGCTCTTGGCCTGCTTAGAGGTTATGATCTATCCCTTCATTTCCTAGCCTGAAGATTCCATCAGAACCAAAGTTACAGTCATTTTAGCAGGCACTCCAGGCCATTGGTTATGTTCTGCGTGCGAGTAAATTCTTTTGCCACGCTGATTAGCGAAGAAGTCCGGGATATGAGAGAAAGATGCAAACTGAAATGCTAAGTGAGTGCTTTGTGCATGGGAACCTACTGAGGAGAAGGGGTTTGGAGAAAGTGTTTGGAGAGGCATCAGCAGCCCTGCCAGCAGAGAAAGCTGCTAGTTAGTATTCGGAAGCCCCAGCACAAACCCATCTCCATCTCCATCTCCATCTCCATCATCTCCATCTCCATCTCTATCTCCACAACACTCATTCCCAGGCCTCAGATGAGTTTGCTAAACAGGAAGTTAGGAGGAAGCAGTCCAGGGAGAGAATTGAGTATGAAAGAGGTGACTCTGTCATTTGAGCCTCCGTGACCTTGCTGGAGCCTCCCGCCTCTGTTTGCCCATTTGTGGAATGGGCGCTGTGATTCTGCTCCACGGTTATTATTAGAAATGATAAATTTGAAGTTGCCTTGGCATGTAGCTTGTGCTAAAAATATGCCTTGCTGCCGCGCTCACGGAGGCATCTTTAGATGAAATATATAATGAGGTTAGACGGGAAACATCGGTTGCTGGCTGCAGGAGCATGGGCAGAGACTGGCAGTGGGAAGGGAGGGTCCAGATGCTGGGCTGCGGAGAGCGAACAGAGCCCATCTATGGGGCTGTCTCTGGCTGCATGGTAGAATGCTCAAACAAACACAAAATGACATTCTGCAGTCCAGCCTGAATGTAGGGATAGGAGCCTGGGGGTGAGTGCCTTTTTTACACTAAAGGCTCTGTATTGAAGCCCAGCACCCCAGGCTTCTAGAGGGTTGGGAGGAGTGTCAGGGGAGACGCAAGCCAGCCAGTGTTCTTCAGGGCGCCAGCTGCAGTGTCTGAAGGGCATTAGGTTACAGAGACAGGCACCGGATTGGGAAAGAGCTTGACTCTCCAGCTACAATGCTTGCGCTTGATTTGGCCTCTGATGTTCCTAAGTGAGTTTTGCCAGTCCTTCAGCCTTTCTGTGCCTCAGTTGTCTCATCTATAATATGGAACTAATATAGAACCTGATCCATAGAGGTATTCTGAAAGACAGAATAAGCAGTTAGGATAGAAGAAGGGCTGGTTTGGGGACACATGAGCACAGTGAGGCCTTTGTATGGCCTGGTGGGTTAGCACTCATGGTAGAGGTTGATACACAGGTAATGTGACTAATTGAAACACATCTCTAGAGGCTTAAGATATGCAAGGTATTCTAGCCAGCCCCCACCGACTTTAGATTTTCTTTGACTGTATATAAGTACAAGCATCATGTTATTTCTGGAGGTGGGAAGGACACGGCTGCATCTGGAATGATAAGCAGCCTCCATGACCCACCGGTTGCCTAGAGAAGAGCGGTGTGAGAACTGTTTGGCTCGGATGGACCATACTGAAACTGCAATGCACTGTCTTCTTGTTTCAAGGATGTTAGAAGATTAGGGGTGCCTGTGTGCTCCAAAGCAGATTCTAGGGGCCAGGATCCTGGAGATTTATTTCCTACTTATCTCTTACAAGTCTGGTTTTCTCAGAGTCCCTGACTGCTACTGTATCTCTCAGAGCCCTGGAATCCTGCAAACCAGTCCCCTGTTATCTGTCTTTCTCCAGCGAGAAAACTCCTGTCCTGTGGAACTCTTGCTTCATTCCCTGGTCTTCCCCCTGTAGAGTGGAGGGTAGGCCCACCCTCTGCTGCACATATTGTTAGGAAGTTAGCATGTCAGGCTCACAGAGCAAGAATCTTGCCATCCATTGGTGAAAAGAGACACCAGTCATTTGCTGGAGGGTGTTTGCCAAAATGTGGTCATACAATGGGAGGAAGTGTTGGCTCTTGGCACAAGATTTAGTCCCCCTGGGCATGCACCCAGCCTGAACAGCTCCTTTAAAACCAGAAGCAATTTGTCATCTTTTGATTCTCTTCCAGCACTGTCCCTGTCACAGGTAGATAAATGAGGTAGCATATGGGTGTCTAAATGCAGAAGCAGCTACTCCCAGCAGTCTCCAGGGTAGAGAGTATCCGTGGGGTGGTCCTGGTTTCATGACTGTAGCCATAAGCAAATCTCTTCATTGCCTGTCCCGTTTACACAGGCAGAGATGTTTTCTCGGAATCACCCAGCCTCCAGTGCGCCTTCGGTAGGTTCTTCTCATTTCAGAACCCTCAAGTGAATCATTAGTTCCTGAGCTCAATGTCTCATGTCTGAAGTGCCACAGAATGCTACTAATCAAATCAATGTCTCAGCAAAAGCCAACAAACATTCCTGAGTTAAAAACAGAGAGGGGTTGAACTTTCTGTTTTAAAAAAGCCTTGATTAAGGGAAGCTGGTGGGTTAGGCCCAGCAACCTCTAAAGCTTGAAAGACACCAAAAGGTTTTCTAAGCAGCCCCCACAGACTTTAGATCCCATGGCTATGTAAAAACACCCAGTTATCCTCAGGGAGATGCTAAGGCCTCTGAACTAATTACTAATCGCTGCTGACCTGTGTGTGACACCCCTGTGTGTGAGAGAGGACGGAGTGGGACCGGAGTTAGTTAGGCATGCAGACCTTGTGCTCACATCAAAGGGCTGGGTGTTGCAGGGCCTTTTGCACACATGTGATCTCTCTGAGTCTGAATTTGGAGGTCTGTCCTGCCTCTTGCGCCTCTCTTCTTCATCTACTGATTCTGTGTCTACTTGTAGAGTCGGGGGAGGGCGGAGGTAGCAGTTCCAGCCCCAGCATGGGGAACACACCAGACATCTTGGCTATCAGATTTATTTAGACTTGTAGAAAAAGAGGGGGCAAACGCCTGCTTCCTGGAAGGTAGGAGAGCAGCAAGCCAGTTTATTAAGAGATGAACATGAACATGTGTCACAGTGGGTCCTTAAAAAAGGTCGCGTATTTCATGTGTGCTAGAATCACCATGCATGATGGAGTCATGTAACCTGTTTGGTTTGTTTGTTTGCTTGTTTGTTTGTTTGTCTGTCTTTTTAAGCTTAGCATGCTGAAACAACTGTACCAGGCCCTCTTACTGACTCTAGAAAGGCTGCTTGTATTGACAGGATGATCGTAAGGGACAGATTTGGTGGGCCTCCCGCCCAATGAAAGACTTACCCGTGACTCCCAGCCATTGCATTTGCGTCCCTGGATTTCCCCAGTCTTGGCAGGCTTTGTCATAAAGCCAGAGGCGGAAGACAGTGCAGCTTGAGGAAGGCATTCCTCCTGTCTCGTCGCTGCCCTGGAGCTCAGCGTCGGGCATAGTAGGCAGTCCATCACTGTCTGCTGAAGGAATGAATGGCGGAGTGAATAATTTAATGTCTGGTCCTTTCAGTTAGGCTGCTCACCCCAGAGACGGGCATTAGAATACACAGTCAAGCTAGTGAAAGTGAATCCCTGAGCCCCACCTTGAGTTTGCCTTTCTGCCAAATGTGGGGTATGAATGTGTATGTGTGTCTAGCAAGGTCCTACTGATGACATGGGGACCTCTGGCCTGATGACTGTGCTTTGAGAGGACTTCACTACTCAGGTGATTTCTTTCCTTTCCAATTTCTCTAAGTAAATGCCTCTCAGATCAGAGGTAGATTTTGTTTTTTGTTTGTTTTTTGTTGTTGTTGTTGGTTTTGTTTTTGTTTTTAAATCCCTGTTTTTTAACCAGAAAATACATCTGGTGGGCTGGGGATGTGCCTCTGGTGATAGAGTACTTGCCTAGCCAGACTCTGGGTTCGGTCTTAGCACTGCAGGAGGTGGAGGCAGAAAGATCAGAAGTTCAACTTCAGCTATCTTTTGTGTTTGAGATTGGCCTGGGACACAGGAAACATACACACACTCATGGGGTCGGGGAGTGATAGACACAAACTACTTTTTTGCCCCTCGTATACTATAGGAGATGGAGAGCCAGGCGCCACCTCCCTCATGACAGTCTGTGCTGGCAGAACGCAGCTAGGTCAGCTGGAGTAGAGTGGTACACCTTGCAGCATGTAAGCCCAATTATGTCTCAATCCCTTTGGAACCTCTACCCTGTGTCAGATGCATTTAACTGCAAAGTCAAAAGAAGACATGACCTTTCCCGGACACGGCACGTGATGAGAAAGGATATACAGGAGATGAGCCTGCTGTAGCTAAAGGGAACATATTGTTTGTAAATCTTTTCATTTGGCCGGGGCCGGACTGATGTCATTTGGCCCCGGGATTCAGAAACAAGAGGGAGTTTTGTGGCCCAAAGAAGTCTGCCCTCTATAGAAAGTCATTCTCCTAATGCCAGGTGTCACTCAGGATGGCCAGCAAAGAGATGGGGTGCCAAGCCCAGACCTCAGGGAGCTCCTCCCTCCATTCTCTTTTCTTGGGAGACTGTGGGGATGTGTGGATACACTGCCGAGGCCAGGGACAGGTCACTCGGAAGTACAGACTGTGGGGATGTGTGCATACACTGCAGGGGCCAGGGACGGTCACTCAGAAGTACTGCAAAGGTCAGGCTTCCTGGACATGAAGGGGATGATGTGGAACTTAAGAGGGGCATCATTGAGGACCTTCCTCTGAGGTAGACAGTGTACATGACTCGCCTACAGCTGTATAACAAGTATTCCCAACATTTAACAGTGAGGAGGGTTGAAGTTGTATGAGCTCAAACACATCTGTGGGTCAGAGGCTCCAGGTCTCTCATGAGGTCACTATCAACCTGTCAGCTGACGATGTGACCAAATTTGGAGACCTGTTCCCTTGGTGGCTCAGTTCCCTGGCTGTTGGCTGGAGGCCTCCGTTCCTTGCTCTCAGTACCTCAGGTCTCTCCACAGAGCTGCTCACAACTCAGTGGTTGACCCTCCCTAGAGTGGAGAGAGAGAGAGACTCAGGATTGACAGACACACGACCACTCTGCCTTTGTGTGTTTGTTAGTAAGGATTCTGTAAGTCCAGCATGCATGCACATGTGGTGGTGGGGGGGGCAAGAGGTGGGTGGTGGGGGTAGGGGATGAGGCTCTGTGTCACAAGGGAAAGGGCATCTTCCCAAGAGTGAGCCTCTTGAATCCCATATCTTGCCAGGCTCAGAATCTCAGAGAACAGTAGGTAGGGCTTTGGGCACCAAGGGAAGGGGACTATGATCCTTCGGACCATGTGGCTTCAACCTGACCGAGGAGAAGAAGGGAGCTAGAAACTCTAGGATCCAGGCAGTCCCCTTTCTCCTTCTGTCCAGGTCTGACAGGTGATTTGTTTAGAAGGAACCATAGCTGCTTGTGAGTGTCACAGCTGTGATTTATTCCTGAGAAGAGGAAGAGGATGGCTGCTGAGAGAGCCAGCTCTTCTGGGAAAGAGCAGCAGCCCGCATCAAGCCTGCTCTTCCGGTGCTTAGGAGGGCAGGAACTCCTGCCCAAGAGGTGTCCTGGAATAAGAGGGCCTTCTGGCTGATGGAGGAGGATATCGGGAAGACACAAAAATGGCTCCATTTAGGAGGTTGACTCGAATCCAGAGGGACCCGCAGTCAACCCTTTGCAACCTGGGTCCTACTGAGAGCTCCTTCTGTGGGTGGAGGAGGTTCACCGTGGCCACCCGGTTCTCTTCCGAGGGTACTGGGTAGCAGTGCTCTGAGGACACAGAGCCGTCGGGGGCCATACTTCTCTGTGTCTCTCTTATCTCCCCATCATCCCTAGGGAATAAGCTAATCAAACTTGCTGATGGTTTTACACTGAGAAGGAGATAGCTAATAACTTGGGTGACAAGTATTAGAATACAATGTGATGTGGATAAATTGGGTCCATGTATTAAGAGCTATAAAATGAGATTTCATCACAGCATGAATAATGGGGCCTGTAGAAAGAATTAATCAAATACCCCATTAAAAGGTATAGGAATTCCAGTCAGACCACCCCTGTTTAATTACACTCCTGCCCTCTCCCCACCCACTCCTTTCCCCCTGAAATGGCTTTCTGCTAGGAAAAAAAAATATGGAAACGAGCTTAGAGGAAATAATGGGGAAGCTAGGACATGCGTTTTGCTAGAACCTGATCATGAAGACAGATGTGAGCGGCCAGTTTTTAATGTGGTGGGGGAAGGCAAACGGCATGAACAATCATTGACAAATGTAATTTCCAGAGGCGCCCTGTTGATACCATTCAGCAAATGCCAACAAAGCATTTACTTTCCAAAGGGAGAAAGCAAGACAGCAAGAGAAATGCAAGCCTCTCCTGGAGTGGAGCAGAGAGCCGCCAAGCCCTAGAACAGCGTCAGGTGTGAGCATGTGCAGTGCAGAAGATACCCAGCGCTTCTGAAAGATCGCGCAGGACTGGCTTTGTCTGCGGAAGGCTTCCTGGAAGAGGAGACCCCAGCAGAGAGCCCCGAATTGTGGACAAGCCTCCATGTACTGCGAATTCGTGAGCACACTCTGGTGACAGGGTCTAGACAGGAAGTGGGCTTGAGCAGAGCAGGGGGCACCTGTGGGGCTCTTCTCTCCATTTCCACCACCACCACTATCACCACCATCACCACCACCACCACTGTCACCACCACCACCACCACTATCACCACCACCACCACACCACCACCACCATCACCACTACCACCACCACCACGCAGATCCAAGCTGCCATCACGTCTCACCTGGACAACTGCCAACGCCTTCCAGCTATTTCCCCTGCTTCCACTCTCGCTTCTCTACAGCCCATTCTGCACACCAAAGTCAGAATCTAAATCAGAGTTGGTCATGCCATTCCTGTGACTTGTGGCTTCCCCTTGCTCTTAAGTTAAAACCTAAAAAACATTATCATGGCGTCAAGGTCTGTGGGGTCTGAACCACAGCTTGTGCCAGGCTCCCTTTCATACGCCAGAGCGCCTAACCTGAAAGTTCCAGCACATTGGGTCTTCCTGCCACAGGGCCTTTGCACATACTTTCCCCTCCCTAACACAATGGTTTTCTTTCATCCCCCTTTCCCCAGAACTCCGACTCATCCTTCAGAATACATCTTAGTAATTACTTCTTCTTGGAAACGTCCCTAATTTTCACATCTAGACTAGTATTCCCTCATGTGTTGAAAACAAATATTTATTGTGTGAACATATGTTTTAATGTCTGTTTCCCTAGCTACAACACAAGTTCTGTGAGGGCAGAAACTTGCTGTTTATACCCCTCAGAGCCTGTATGTGCTGACTGGATCATGGCATTTAGTTAGGAACAGCAAGACAAATAGAAAAATTATACAGCCCAGTTTCTAGAAGAGTGCTGTTATGAAATTTTAACAGAATAAATGACTGAATTTATGTCCAGACCCTGACACCTGCTGGCTATGTTGTTTTAGTAAGTGATAGGTCCTTTAGAATCTGTGTCCTTGTCTATAAACCTGTGATACTAACAGCCACCTCATATGGTCATTGTGATAATTTCATGAAATAATGTATACAAAAGCATTCTTTGACTGTAAAACCAGATATAAATATACTCTGTCACTCTCTAAATGCCTGTACATTGAGTCCTTCTCAAATATCTATTGGATGGATGCATGGATGATGGTTAAATGGATGGGTGGATGGATGGATCAATCCGAAGGTAGATGGGTAGAGGGATGGCTGGTGGATAGATGGATAAGTGGGTGGGTGGATAGATGGATGGGTAGGTGGGAGGATGGACAAATGGACAGATATACTGGCAGATGGATGGACATATCAACAGTTAAGGAATTAGTACAAGAGAGAAGAAGGAGGCCAAATAGCCGGAGACTTGGAGGAGACAGAGAGGAACTGGCTGACCCTAATCCCCACCTTATGTTGATGGGACAGCTGGGGAAGATGATGGTGAAAAATCACTTAACCCAGGCAGGAAGACGTCACCGGTGACCTCAGAGCCATACCTCCTCAGGCTCTTCATGTCAGTGCCGTCAGTGACATGCCTTCATTAGGGCTTGATCACTTTACCGATTTTGTCTTTGGGGGAGGCATCAAATTGATTTGCACATACAGCAAAATTGGTGCAGTTGCTCCAGCTGCTGCCAGCAGTGCTGACAAGTGAAGAAGTGGCTGTCTGAGGCTATGAAAATGCACTAAACATTCCCGTTAATAAGGCCTAGAAGCCTTCCGTATTTAATAAACTGCCATGGATAATTGGTCTCGGTTTCAAGAGTGGTTTCGTTTTTAACTCCCTGTGCTCGGGTAGGATTAATGCCTATAGCGACCGACAGGGATTTGTGGTATGATAAGCTGTCACACAGATCTATAAGGTTTTCCCCTTCTTTGCTCACACCCTGCTCCCTACCGCTGCCACTCTTTGGGGGAAAGTCATATGTACATCTGCACACGCACACACACATATATGCACACATGGGCATGCACACACTTGATGGTTAAAGTTTCAGCCCTTTCGATTGGCCACTCTGACAACATGGAGGCCCAAGCACCTGGTCTACTCAATCTTTGTGTGGGGCTTGAGACTAAGTGGCTGGACATGGGCCCTATGTCTGTCATCTCATAGATAACTGAGGAAGAAGCACATGACAAATACATGACATCTCTTGACTCCAAATAGTTGATTGTATTAGCTCTCAGAAGGGGCAGGGGAGGTAAAAACAGACCAGAAGGAAAAGAAATATATATTCACTATTTTCACATAGTGATTGGTAATATAAAATGTGGATTGATAGGTGTCTTTATCCTTTTTCTGTAGTTATAACAAACTACCTGAGTCTGGGTACCTTGTAAAGAAAACAGGTTTATTTAGCTCATAATGTTTATTTAGCTCAAGACTAAGCAACCTCAACTGTTTGGTCTCTCCTTAAGGATTTCTGGGGCTATGACCCTTTGATTCAGAAGCAGGGAAGGAAACGGGAGCACGCTGAAGGGACTAAGCATGTGGTCTGCTCTTGCTTCATAACAACACACTCTCCCTCCCCGAGGCAACATTCCCAAGGCCCAAGGTCTTGCACTGGGCTCAAGGCTGAACTGAGAAAAGAGGCAGTCTTCAAAGAGGCTTTTAAGCAGGTTGGGGCAGCCCTTAGGCTTCAGCAGGGATGGCTCAAGAGCAAAGATAGACTCATATGTGTTTCTGTCTTCAACACATCACCCTGATCAAGGACTCACCTTGACAGCCCTGTGTTCAAATGCTCGACCTTACCAGCCGAGTGATTGCTTTGAACAGATGCCCACAGACTGGCAAGGAAGAGCACTGAGGCACTGGCGCATTTGTCAACAGCAAAGTCTGGCACCTCTCAGGATAGTGTAAGCCCAAGCCCAGCAGATGAGGGACTGCTGCTGAGGCTGTATGGTGGGGCAGCAGCACTGGGGTGTGACCCCAGATCCATCCTCCTAGTCTCTACAGAAGGAACAGATGCAGCTCTGTGGATTCCTTCCATTGTTCAGAAACAGGAAGCCAGACCTCCAGTTTCAGGTAGAAGAAAGTGATCACTCGGAACTTCCAGAACCAGGCTTGCAGTTGAGTTTCCTGCTCAGCTCACCTTGGCTAACTCTGGCTCTTCTTGGGCTTAAACCTTCCTGGGGATGGAAAACGAGCCGCTCATGCTCTTCTGGAGGGGGTCGAGTGAGGATTAACCGTCTTACTGCATGCAACACACTTAGCCCAGCTCGCCAGGCATGAGAAGTGAGCTGATAGAAGCCGTAATAGGTTTATTCCCCTGATAAGCTCTGGATTCCCTGCAGACATCACTGCTGGGCTCAGAGACAGGATTGGAGAAGGGCTGGGAGGGCAGCCAGGGAGAGGAAAGGGCTCAGAGAATTCTGGAATTCCTGGTGAGAGAGGCAGCGGTGAGGGGAGAGGGAGAGAGACAGAGACAGAGACAGAGACAGAGACAGAGACAGAGAGAATGAGAATATGAATAGCTTAGACCTGAAACATCTGAGTTACAGCGTCACTCAGCCCAGAGGAGATGCTAAGATGTGGTTACCACAGTCTTTCCGAATGGTGCACCAGTGCCATAGCTAAGGTGAGGGAGCTTTGGCGAGATATTTGCCCTTTCAGTGAACAGGAATTGAGATTAATTTGGCTTTGAGAATTTTAAATGCACACATTGTAATCATTGGCTGTACCCTAGAGCATTGTAAAATCAGGGTTGGAAATCTTTTACCATCTACAGTCTGAGAGCAGGAACTCAGTCTTGCAAGCACATTTTTTAAAACTCCCGAGCTCGGGAAGAAATTGTCTGCCTGTCAGATTTGCATTTAGTGCCTTCTCCCTGGTGATGCCTCATGCCCCAATGCTTTCTACACTTACTGTGAGCTGGCAGGAGTCCTTGCAAGCCTGGTTACTTTTACAAACACAATTCTTGAGAGAACCCAGGACAGAAGAACATATTGCTCACCTGTGCCCAGTTAGGCCTAACTTCTGAGATTCCTCCCTGGTTGTTTTAGGGTCTTTCTTGCCCACATCACTAATCCTGTAATAAAAATTTGAAAATAATTTCGGTATCCTATTGAATTTGAAAAGCACCTTGAGTGATGCACTTTTTTCTTTTTCTTTTCTTTTTTATTGAATTCCCATTTTGGAACTCTTTGTCTCCCTCCACCAATCAGAATCCACCCCCTACATGTGTAGTTTTTCAGTGGTAAAATCCCTACCTCCTAGGATGACACAACCCACTTGTTTTATTTACTTTGTGAATGCCATTGCTCAGTAGTATATAATGCTGGGCCTTGGACTTATTAGGGGTGTCTGGAGGTCACCATTAAGTAGGTGGGCACTTTATTAAGTCAATATTTGATAAGACCTTTCAAAAGTGCTGCTAATGTGTTTGTGGGACTGCCTGCCGAGATTAGAGAAAGGGGAAAAATTTTTAACACTCGTTCCAAACCCTAAGTAAATGTCCTGATTTAATCTCCAGCCCATCTATAATTGATTTTCCATATATTTGGCGAGTCTGGGTAGTGGTTTAGATTCTGGAGGCTTTGCTGCATCAGCCTCCTTATTATGTAATCATGTTTGATGAAACCTAACGTATACAATCCTGAGCCCTGGAGCATCATGTGAGCCAATACTCATTACAGATGCGCTTCCTACTGGAGCAGACTTTATTGGAAGATGTTACAGAGATGCATTCCCCCGGCCACTTCCAATTGCAGAAAGTATCACACACACACACACACACACACACACACACACACACACACACACACACACACACACACACACACACATACACACACGTTCCACAAAGGATCCCTTGACCTTGCTTTCTTCGCTGCCTCTCCATTCCCTCTATTGTGAAGGATCCCTTGGCCCGTGCAATCATGAGAAAGCAGTGACCGTTGGCTGTATCATCTGTAAGGATGTAAGGATGAGGCTGGGAGAACAGAATGATTTTCAGCTGATAGTATCATTAAAATTGAGTGCACATGGCCGTACTGCAAACTGCGGGTTAGACTGCACAGTCTTTAATAGATCAGTTTGCAAGAAAAGAAACAGACCATGAGGAACAGGCATGCAAAGGCTATGTGTGGTGGCCCAAGCCTATAATCCCAGCTCTCAGGAGGCTGAAGGGGGAGGCCAGTGGGAGTTCTAGACCAGTAGGAGCTACAGTGGGAGGCTGTCTCAAAACCAAGCACACCAAATCAAGGTGTGTAAAAAGGGGAAGAACAGGCCAGTGTCTAAGGCTATGGCCCTCTGCGGCAATGCCTGAAGCACCAGGAATCTTAAAGACTATAAATGGCTCCTTCAGAGGGAGGCCAACACCCTGCAGCCTAGGGACTTGGCACAGTCCTGTCCCATTGGTTGTATGGTGTATGAGGTGTCTGCTCAGAATAGTACCTCTGCTGTGTGGTTTTCAGTGTCTGTACTTTGTTTCCCCAAGATTGTCTCTTATGGAGTCCATATGGTGAGCTCACGGCCTGTCTTTCAAGAATTTGGGCTTTGGAAGTGACGTCATAGAATAAAATGCATCTCTGATTTGGAAGCGCCCTGTGGCCTTTGTCTGCTGCCAAGGTCAGGGCTGAGTAGAAGAAGCCTGTGTATTGGGCTTCTCTGAGCTGTGGTTGCATAAACATTTATGCTTTAGCCTGCACTGCCTCCTCCCCTAAATCAGACCTGGACCCTCACAGGCCTTCCTCCTGCTTGCTGTCAGAGCTTCCTGGACCCTGTTCATCCTTAGCGTGGAGATTGGTTCAGGGACTCATTCTTGTTGCAGAACCTACTTCCTCCGCCTCTCTTGTCCCCCTAAATGCCAGGCTGCAAGGGGTGGCTATCCTAAGACCGTGGTCCTAGTGTCTCCTGTAAAGTGACCCTCCTTCCAGCTTGTGATTGGTTTGTTTAAGGCCTTCACTCCTATTAGATGAAGATCCCTGGAGGTATTAGTAAGCCATGTGGACATTTCAATAGTGTCAGGTCATTGTGAATGAGACCCTGGAAACTTGAAGTGACACACAGAAAGGGCCTCAGAGGTGAAGGGCAGAAGTTTCACCCTTTCTTTGACTTCTTATCAGGGTTCATCTGAACTTGTTAATATTTTTCAGTTGAGATCTAGAATCCCACAAAGACTTTTGCTGAGCTTCCTGGACCCTACTGGTCATCCCCTCTTCAACACACATGTCCAAACCCACACCTATTTAATGTGAATGGGCTAGATTATTGGAATATTGGCTTGGTCTGGTTTTGCTATCATTCAGTTCTCATAGTAGGTACTCGGGAAACGTGTGTTGGATAGACAAAAGGAACTCATAAATAAGGGCACAGACTGGCAGGCACTGTGTGGACTTACCAAGGTTGCTAGTGAGGAGGCATATGCTGTCGCTCTGCACTGTCCTGGGGACATTGGGTAACCTCATCTCCACCACTGAGGGTTTCCTCATGGGCATCTTACCATGGGTCCTCCCACATGGTGCCTCCCTGGACTGGACAAGAAAGCCAGTCAGTAGACAGCCCATGCTAAGTAAACTCCCTGGCACCTGTCCTTCCTCCTGCACAGCACTCTGGGGCCTGGAGGTGTCTGTGCGCACTGTCTCAAGTGTACCGGACATCACATGAACCAGAGGAGGCATGTGAGACTAACAATGGCTAAGGGGCATTTGAGGGGCAGAATTGTAACTACAACCCAAGGCTTAGAGCCCCACATCCAATGTACTTCCTACCAGACCCTGCTGGAGATGCAGATAAAAAGAATGAAGATTCAGGGCCCAGTCTCTTGAGGCTTCCTGTCTATCTCAGGCAGGTGTATTGGCAGATCCAGGAAAGACTTGCTGTTGTGCTTCTCAGAAACGAAACAGCATTCAGAATGGGTGACTCCACTGTTCAGCTGCCTGTTAGGATAGAAAGGCGGTGGGGAATGTCAGCAGTAGAAAACCCACACTCAAAATTGTGCAGAGGTGCAGCCTCGAGATCCCAGTACTTGGGAGGGAAAGGCCAGCCAGTGGATCAGGAGTCTGAGGCCATCCCTGGGATACATGGGATTGTATCCCAAAGGGAGAGAAGGAGAAAAGGCGGGGTTGGGGAGAAAGAGAGAGAAAGAGAGATCCAAGTTCATCCCAAAACCCTTGTTTAAACCTTTTTTAGATTTATGTGTATGAATGTTTGCCTGTGTGTGTGTGTGTGTGTGTGTGTGTGTGTGTGTGTGTATAAAAACATGGCCTTTGTGGGGTTGGAGAGATGGCTCAGCAGTTGAGAGCACTTGATACTCTAGCATGGGACCTGGGATTGGTTCCCAGTACCCATAAGCCTTGGTGCACAAGCATCTGTAACTCCAGTTTTAGGGGTTCTTATGTCTTCTTTCGACCTCTGCTAGCACCAGGCACATATATAGTATCCATACGGCTTCTCCTCCAGCCATCTTTGAGGACTCCGAAGCTGCAGCTCGGCCAGCCAGGAGCCTGTAGCCAAGCTCCCACCAGCTCCGTTGCTGCTCTGCAGCAGTTCAGTGTGCACTGACCACTTTGCTGTATCTAATCACTTAATTAATGTGTGCCTGCAAGAAAGAGCTGCTTCATTTAGAAGCTTAACAGTGAAAATGTCCGAGTTGTTGGCCATAATCTGGGTGGCCTCAGGATGAGTGTAGAATCTTCCACCCCTTGTTCCTAATCCACTTAGCACCAGGGCACTAGGGATCGGTCATGCAGGGCACTGAGGGTAACAGGGGGCTGTGGCTACATTAACCAAGAGACACAGCACACAGGGAAGGCAGAACTATGGGAAACACAAGGTGAGGGCCTTAGAAAAAAACAACCTGAGTGGCTGGGACATGTGCAAGCCCCTGGGTGCCATCTGTAGCACCAGAAAGGAAGGAAACAAAGACAAACAGGACATGTTATGCTACTTTTAGGACCAAAGAACCAGTAGAATTGATCTTCGAGGAACCCAAGTGAAGTCAGTAGTGAGGTTCGAACCAGCTTTTCAGTTGACAGAACATCTTAGCCATAACTACACATTGGAGGAATCGTGGAAGCCAGAATCCCACCAGTGTAACCCAGCTGGGAACCCAGTGATCAGGCAGAACCCAAGGTGCTCTGTTAGGCATCCATGGGGACAAGACTGACTGCATTTCCCAGAATTCCCGGCCTTGCAGGTTGCTCTCCCAGATAAGCCATGCAAGAACTTCTTGGGAGAACGGGAAATGAAGAGGAGCTACAGCCACTTTGCCACATGTGTCTTGTCACTCAGCTGTCTTCGGTGACGGCAACTGTTCTATCGTCTTCTGGAATCTTCTTCAGCTTCAGTCCTAAGCAGGCGTATGTGTTTAGCTCTATGGAAAAGAGCCCTTGCTGCCACAGGATTTTCCTATCAAGGTCAAAAGCCACATAAGACCTTCAACCCACTATGGGGTTCTAACTGAGGCCTGGGAGTTCCACATTGATCCTGGTCTTCCCTACTTGCTAACCCTTTCCCCTTCCCACTTTCCTGCCCCATAGATTCTACATTTAAGCATTGGACACAAGCATGAGCTGCCCGACCTTTTCTGGGGGGGGGGGTTCCTTGGCTGGAATTTGTGGGCCTCAATCTGTGAGAAGTCACCCTGTGGTGTGTTGTGACCAGTCTCCCTTCGTGTATGTTATAATGGCATAAAGAGATCTGCCACCCTCACCTGCCAGTGACTGGCCAAGGTTAACGTCGCAGGAATCTGGGGATGGCCAACAGGAAGAGCCACCGTCCAATGACAGCTTTGTTTTCAGGAGCAGTGGGCAAACCGGTACATATTCCAAAGAGTGATTGACAAGTATCATTTTAAAAATGATTAGCATAAATGTAAAATTCTATTATTCACCACGTTTGTTTACAAAGTAGATTGTCTGAAATGCTTACAGGTTAAAGGCAGAAGAGGCTCTGGGGCTGGAAATAGGGGCTTAACTTTCCTTGGCAGTCACAGCAATCACCCTCTGAAGTACATGTGGGCTGTACATAGTGTTGCAAGTGCGTGTGGGGGATGACATAAGGCCCCTGTGGTAGATGCCTGTGTAGCCCAGTGGTGTTGGTGCATGAAGGCTCTATTTATAGCACAGAGAAAATCCTTCTGACCTGGGTCATTTTTTTTTTTAAAGGATAATATGTCTAGAACTCAGCCAAAGTGGCTCTCAACAGTGAGTTTGGACCTGATGGAGGAGATGGCAGATATGCCGGCTCGGTTCCAGACCTGTTAGCTCAGAAGGCCACTAAGTAATGCTTCATCTTGTCCTCAGTGCCCAGGGTGGGATTTCATAGCCTCTCTTAGTGGCTGTCCTGTATGTGACAACTGTGACCTTTCTGTCCTCTGCTCTCACGACACAACTAACAACCCCTGAGCTTGCATAGTAAAGGCGTGATGGGTGTAAAGGCATTGATGTTAAGGAAACTGCATCGACTGGAGAGATGGGTCAGTGGCTGAGAGTACTTCCTGCTCTCGCAGAGGACCCAAGTTCAGATCCCAGCACCAAAATCAGATGGCTCACAACCACCTGTAAGTCCAGGTCCAGTGGGTCCAGCACCTTCTGGCACCCACACGCGTGTGGCACATGCTCACACACACACACACACACACACACGTGTGAATAAAAGGAAAGGAGTCCATGGAAGAAAGTGAAAGCCAAAGCTCAGCTACCATCAACTTCCTTTGAACTTTCTTCTTTCCTAAACTGGGCAGTGGGGGTGCTTGCCTTTCATTCCAGCTCCTGCGAGGCAGAGGCCGTAGGTGATCTCTGAGTTCAAAGCCAGCCTAGTCTGCAGCCAAGGCTACACAGTGAAAGCCAGTCCTGAAAAATAAAAAAAGAAAGGAAGAGAAATAAAGGAAGGAAGGAAGGAAGGAAGGAAGGAAGAGAGAAAGGAAGGAAGAGAGAAAGGAAGGAAGAGAGAGGGGGAGGGAAGGAGGAAGGGAGGGAGGGAGGGAGGAAGGAAGGAAGGAAGGAAGGAAGGAAGGAAGGAAGGAAGGAAGAGAGGAAGGACGAACAGGCATTGTGGTTCTCTCCTGTGATCCCAGCACTTGGAAGGGTGAGGTACGAGGACTGCCATGGATTCCAAAGTCTGCCTGGGCTGTGTAGTATGTATCCAGACAAAGTTCAAACTTACAGAGAAAGTTCCTCCATCTTCTTTATCTTTTATCTTTTCAAAAACAGCATACATTTTTTATGTTTTATTCTCTATGTGTATACACACAATATATACATATAATACATACATATATATATATGTGTGTGTGTGTGTGTATGTAGTGTGTGTGTGTATGTAGTGTGTGTGTGTATGTGTGGAGGTCAGAAGACAGCTTTCAGGAGCCCTTCCTTCCTCTCCTGCTCTCCTGCCACAGGAATTCCTGGAATCAAACTCAGGTCATCAGGCTTGACTATAAGCACCTTTACCCGCCGAGCCATCTCACTTCTTGGTGGCCCGTTATCTTTTTTGTCCCTTCTATATAATAATGTCACAAGCTCTATGTTCTTAACTAAATTTATTTTTATTGGCTGGTACCTCAAACCACAAAACCCATACATATTAGTAAGAGTTTGATGTGTCGATGCAAGCCATCATTGATCACTGAGTGAATGGTTGAACTCTGAACCCAAGATAAGGAGAGGCAGAGGTATGCGAGAGTCCAGCATTGGCTTTCTCGTGTTCCGTGAGCATTGCTGGTTAGTGCTCAGAGTCAGCAGCAGGATGCCTGCCCCTCAGGCTGAGGTCAGATGTGCAGAGATGGACCTACGAGGTAGGTCCTGTGTGTAGGTGCTGTGTGGGGCCAAGAACGAAGGGGTGAGAACAGCTTCCTCACACTGTCCATAGCGTGGCCTCTCTGGAGTGGACAGACACAGACTCCAGATACCACACACATCTCTCACTCCTTTGCAGCCTGGGGATTGCACAGCTGTGTAGTGTGAAGTAGAGGACAGGGTGCCTGGAATCCAGAGCCGGCCCCAACACTGGCTGGTGGAGTTAACCTGAGACCCGTCTTAGTGTGACTGTATTGTCTAGAAGGATTCGATTAGGTGGTCTCTCAGAGCCCCGCCATTGCCTCGTCTGACGTGAGGAGTGGGGTGAGATTCCGTAGGATCCTGATCCAGTGTTCACATGGAAAACTGAGATGCTGAACTCAAGGGAAGCAGGAAACTGGTCATCCATGGGTCGGTCATTCTCCTTCAGGGACCAAGGGCACTTAAAATTATACGACAGTAATCCAAACACTGCTTCCTCATATAATGTGCACACACGTGGGTGTGTCTGATACATCACCTGTTTATTTTCTCTGAACTGCTTCAGAGTAAGTTTCAGGTATTATATCTATTTACTTATTAAATATTTGAATATGAATACCCTAAAATTAACAGTATTTCTTTTAAATAACAATAAAATCATCAAAATCAGGAAACTTTTCATTTCTTCAATTATATATTGTAACAACATCACAAACCAAAAAGAAAAAAAATTTAAATCTGGGATTATGCTGCATTCAGCTGTCATGTGTCTTTTGTCTACTTTGCCGCTCCTGGCCTTAACACTTTGGAAAGTTATGGAGAGCCAGGGATGCTATAAAGAGACCCTCCATTGTTTCCCTGAGTAGTTTATGTTTCCCCTGGGCTCAGGGTATCCGTTTGGGAGGTGAGGGAGGCTTCTGAGAGTGATAAGACCTAAGGCTGGAAATGTAGAAAGTTCTGAGGAAGCAAAGACAGGGAGGGAGATGAAGCCCATTAGGCTTGCACTGGGCAGCAGAGATACCTGAACAAGTCGGACAGAGGCTCCCTCGCCCTGGGCACAGCATATTTGAGTACATGCTAAGCAAATGGTAAAATCATCAAAATCAGGAAGGTATAATACCCTAAACCCAAGACTAGGGAAAAAATAGAGGGCCCTTTATAGCGATCCCTGCCTTGTAATGTTCCGAAATATTAAGGCCAGGAGTGGCAAAGGAGAAAAAGGAAGGTCCCTTTCCCCAGCGGATTTTATTCTTCTAGTCGTATCGACTGTGTCTAATAGAGCCTTGCTCCTGCACAGAGCCTCTGCGAGCCAGGCTGTCCCCATGGGCCCTTGCATATTATCCCTCGGTGACTCAGATAGTCATCGTTCTCGTTTTAGAAATGGGAAAATTGAGGCCCAGGAACACAGCCTTCTTGTGCAGTGGCACCCCTGACGCCCCCGCTATCTACCTTGCCGTGTGGTTTGAGACCCATTCACAGGCTTCCTCCTAAATCAGCCTTCACTCTGCTCCCAACAAGACTTGAGTGGAGACGCTGCTCTATTTTCCACTCGAGTCAGCGGTTGATACTTGATTAATATTTGGGATTGCTGTCTCGGAGAACATCATTTTCACAGATGCAGAGACCAATTTTGCTGTTACCGAGGCAGAAAGATCCATTTCCTCCCAGTCAGCAAGCAGATTTGGAGGGAGCTGTCACCACCAGAGTGTTCGCAGCGGGTCCTGAAAGGAAGCAGAGCCCACCCTTGGCACTGTAAGCATCGATAGTTGGTGGGTCAGAAGTCCCCAGCACCCAACATGGGGGCCACTTGCCACATTCTAGGAATAGCCATTGGCTTTTAAATTGAAAAAAAAAAAATCCCAAGTGGTTGTGGCTGTCCTCACCATGTTGCCCTGAGGGGCATGTAGAGCCCCAGAGAGCTAATTTCTTTGACAGACAGAGGTGGTGATCAGGACAGCCTGACCTGCCTCCTTAATCTGCCAGGAGCCAGCACTGAGAATTGTTCTGTCACTGCTTCTGAGCAAGGCAGCCGCCTCCTGCAACTCCCATGAAGCCGCAGCACAGTGAACACTGCATTCAAACCCAGCTTTGTGCTGCTACACTGGGCCACAGTAAGAGCATCCGCAGCAGTAATGCTGAGTCCTGGGTCTAGCACAGACCTTGGCCTTTCCATCCTCAGTTCATATTCTGTCCTTTTAGCTGTTATTTGTTCTTGTGTCTCTCTGTCTTAGTCCCTGTTCTGTTGCTGGGAAGGCACCATGACCAAGGCAACTCTTAAAAAGGAAAACATGTCATTGGAGCTGGCTTACAGTTGCAGAGGCTTAGACCATTACCATCATGATGGGTAGTATGGTAGCACATAGACAGATGTAGTGATGGAGAGGTGGCTGAGCGTTCTACATCCAAATTGGTAGGCAGCAGGAAGAGAGAGGCAATGTGCCTGGCTTGATCATTTGAAAACCACAAAGCCCACCCTCAGTGACACACTTCCTCTGACAAGGCCACACCTGCGCCAACAAGGCCACACCTCCTAATAGTGCCTCTCCCTGGTGACCAAGCCTCATGATCTAACAAATGTCACAAGCTTTGTGAACAGCTCCGCTTAGCGCTACCCATTCTGAAAAGAGTTTCAGTGTGTCTAGTGGAGACGGTGGTATAGTAGGCCCATGACCATTTACGGAGAAGTTTGTTGTCAGGTAAAGGGTGATGGAAAAGTGTGGAACTCAGTAGATCACAATACTGTCCACAAGGCATGATACTGGACAAGCGCTGGAGCCAAATTGCCTGAGTTCAAATCTCAGCCCTGCTACTAAATACCAGCAAATTATTGGACTTCAGATTTCCCAGTGATCAACAAAACAAATCAGAAAACCTAGTCCACAGTGTTGTTTTGAAGATTGAGTTGGTCAACAAATATGAAGTACTAACATACCTGGTACACGTAAGGGCTGAGTGGTGTGGGGGAGGACTGGAAACAGAGCTTCTTTGAAGCATTCTTTGTATTTAGATAACCAAAGTGGACATGGGGAGTTCTTGGTAGTGGAGATAGTAGCAGCCAAGGGGCAGAGGCAGGCATGCAAGGACATACAGTGCTGGGAGTTTGGCTTGGCTGACTGACATGGCTGTCTGTCTGAAGAGAACGCTGGCGAGTGGTGAGAAGTAGTTGGTATCAAGTGCAGGAACTTCCTGAAGGGCAAGCTGAAGAGGTAAGACAAGGCCTTACTGTGGAAGCAGCCAAGTGCCAGCTAGAAGAATGTTTTTTAATGCAACTGGCATACAAAGTTTGTGGCGTGTGATTGCCGTGTCTCCATCACAGCCACTCACTGTGCGCTTCTTCAGTGTCAATTCGTGAACACTCTCTGCTTTCTGTAAAGGCCTCTCTCATTGTCCAAGTGACCATTCAAAGCAATTAAGTGATAAGTGACCTTGAACCAGGTTCCCAAAAGGGTCATATAGTATAGAATCCACCTACTTATTAGAGCTCATAGCCTTCAATCTATAAGGCCACCCTTTGCCAGGGAAGCCATCTCTGGCCACACAACTATAAATAGACCACATGAAACACACTCCTACTTTGTCATAATTCTTTTTCCTCTTAAATTTTTGTGTTGCCAGACAGGGATTTAACCCAGGTTGTGCTCCATGCAAATCAAGCATTCTACCACTGAGCTGTATCTCAGCCCTTGCTTTTATTGAAACAGGCTCTCACCATGTATGCGACTTCACACTTAAGATCTTTCTGCCTCAGCCTCCTGAGTTCTGAGATTGTATGCACTTGACCTCTAGAATAATGTAATCAATCATACAATAGGCGAAAGTCTTAACTGTTCGTGCTCTTCCTGTCTCTCATATACAGAAGGTAATAGGTGGAATATTCAGGCTGCACGTCACCATGTGACCTATAGGCCAGTTAACTGCCCTGCACAGTCAAGGCTGAGGAATTCATCTGTAACGTGAGGTGTGAGGTGTGGGGTTCTATGTACCTCCGTGGCTGAATTGCCCTGAGAAGTAAATGAATTATCCCGAGTAAAGCAGGAGGAACCATGTGGGATATGTGCCATTGGTGGTCAGCATGGAGGATGTTTGTAAAACCCTTGGTCTGCCAGATCACAAGGGGAAAGGAGATGCACTTTGGGAGAGGCGTGTGGGACTTCCTAAAACCATTGTATTAGGACATTTATGGCAATCATCTAGAGAAAGCAAAGTCACTTGTAAAAGTATCAGTTCTCCTACTTACACCCCCAAAGAAACAAAGCATCCGAGTAGACCACTAATGTTACATTACGTTAGAATATATATTAGCATTAGAATATACAACAGCAATACATTAGAAAGCAGAATAACAATACATTAGAAAGCTTACTAAAGGGACACTCCTTTTTAAAGTCCATCATCTTATAACTGAGCAGTAGTAGTCTTCAAAACCCAGGCAAGGTCCTTTGTTATTCAAACTATTTGAGACCAAAGAATAAGTTGAAAATCTCCCTCAATTGATTTTATGAAGCCAGCATGACCTGAATCGTCAAGTCTAAAAAGAATGTGTCTCTTCCATCTCAAAAGCTTTGAGGCAAAAGATGACTCTGACAAAGAAGGCGGAGGAAGGAAGCAAGGTGAGGCGTGTGCACCGGCACCTGCTTTGAAGCAGAGCCTCTCTACCCAGGAGGTAGGGACCAGGCCCTCAGGACGTTTTCAATTCCCTATACCCACTACTCTAAGGTGCCTCCAACTCACAGAAGCTCAACACCTAGTGTGCACCTGGAGATCACCTCAGCTCTCTGGCAGTTTGAGGAGAGCCCTTTCTTTGCAAAATTTCAGGAGTGGTCAGAGCTAAGAATGTCTGGGCTGCAGATGTCCCAGCTCCTATCAGAGCCTGAGGAGGGGCCACAGATGGGCAAATGCCTTGCCTCGGAGGCCGGAGACCCAATAGTGATGGATCTACTCGTGTGTACAAGTCCTGCACCTGAGCCTTGTCTCCTGCAAAGGAAAAGCAGGACAGCTCAGGGAGTTTTCATGTGTGGAAACAGTGAGTGAGATTTTGGCGGATCAGTTCATTACTGTGCTGCAAAGAGATTAAGCCCACGTGGTAAGCAGGTCGCATAAATAGTTAATGAGCAGTGTAGACACACAGTTGATCCACATCTTCAAACTCATTCTTTACACAGTTCCTACATTCAAAGCACTCTAGACAGCCCTGTGACCACTAGACTAATCCACAACATTTGCCTCTTCACAAAATCCTGCAAATCTTGGCAGAAGGGTGATATTCTGAACCCCATTTCTTCAGCGCTTGGGGTTCCCTGAGCAGAGACTCTGTAGCTCCCTTTGGTTTCCCGTCTTCCTCAAAACCTTTCCCTGAAACAACTTGCTTTTTTGTCCGTTGTCAGCTCCCTGGAACTGGTGTTACAAGTGGTTGTAAGATGCCACGTGGGTGCTGGGAATTGAACCCGGAAAAGCAGCCAATGTTCCTAACCACAGACACTCGATCCAGCCCCTCTATCCCTTGTTTTTCGGTAAATAATAATTATGAAGTGACGTTGAACGATTGTTGCCATATCAAGAATAATTAAATGAATGGGCCATTGGTAGAGGCTTGCTTCATTTCGTATGGAGCAATGCAAGCCCTATGCCTGTGCTCTTTCCACTGTGGTAGAGTACCAGAAATTGATCTGGGCCATCCAGAGCCTCTGAGTCTTTAAACAGTGAAAGAAAGAGCAAACCGTGAAAAGGTAACGGACAAATGGCCCATGCCCCTTGTTGGATTTACAGGGTAACAGCTGATGGAGTGGGGAATCAATGGATTAGGATTAGCAAAATATCAACTGGTGAAGCTAGGTGGTCGGTACATACCTAGGCTGTGCTTTTTGTGTGTCTGAAAGTTTTCCTTAAAAACAACAAAAAGCTATGGGAAAGGAAGTTAGGTCTTTTCTCTTCCTAGTGCAGTGCCCTTAATGGCCTCCCCACAATAGATTCGGCCATGCCATCTTTTAAAAAGTATAATATAAGATGGTGCAAGCCTGTAATCCTGGCACTCAGAAGACCGAGGCAGAAAGATTGCAAGTTGGAGACTAGCCTGAACTCCATAGTAAGACTGTGTTGTCTTAAGACAACAAAAAAGAAGGGAGAGACACACAGGTTAGTAGAAAAAAGTGTCTATTAGACTGTTCCTAAGCAGGCCAGGACCCTGAACCAATGGAACATCCCAAAAGAGGGCTTGAAATCTCTGCAAAGAGGCCGAAGTGTTCAGTGCCTGGCCCAGAGCATGTGATGCAGATACTATCAATGACAGATATTATCCATGTTGTTGTAGATGCTGTAAGGGTAGCCCAGGGCATGTGGTCCAGAGGGAAGGAGAGAGACTCAGGGAACAGAATACCTTCTGGGTATCTCATCAGAAACTGTGCTAGCCCCTGTAAGTGAGCATGCACAGAGAAGGGTGAGTCTTTGTCTCCACAGGGACTATACCAGCAATATCTGTTGGCCTGGCCAACAGAGTTTCAGATCATGCTGACCGTATTATGCATCCCACCGGGAAGAGGGAGCATCAATACAGAGACAGGGAAACTCCAGAGTTTCGCTCTACTCGTGGTTCTGGAAAGGATATCTATTGAAATATGGATTCTCTCATCGCTTGCTCTGTTACTCTTTTTGCTTTGCTGTGTTCTATATTCATTTTCTCCCTGTTTTCCTTTCCCTCTCCCTTCCTTTCTTTCTTCTTCTTCTCCTTCTTCGCTCCATCCCTTTCTCTCTCTCTCTCTCCCTCCCTTTCCTCCTCTTTTCCCTCTTTTCCTCCCTCCTTTCCATGCCTATTGCTCTTGATTATTGTGTGGAGGAGGAGACCCTGGCCTGACAAGAGGTGTGGGTATGTCAGCCTTGAGGGATCATTTTCATTTATGATCAAGCTGTATTTCCTAAGAACAAAGGCAGCCAAGGCAAGGGTTTGTTTTAAAGCAGAAAGAAGAGGGATCCCGAGGTCTGCTGAGCCTTCAGAACAACATGTAGTACACAAGAGCCAACGAGTCCCATCTGGGGTCCAAGCAAGGGTGAAGACCTGGTGGCCACTTGACTCAAATGTTAGTCGGAGATTACTCATGGTCTCCTCTCTCTGCAGACCATTGCCTTAACAAGCACTGGACTGCCTGTCCTGATTGCTGTCCAACTGTGGCATCTATGAATGATGGCAGATTTTTCTCACCATGACAACAGCTGCCTCAGCTCTGAGAAGCGGTCTGAGTTTGGTTTTGTTTGTGTGGATTTGGGATTCGTGTTTAACATCTTCTGGCACAGAATCTCTTCCATGTGTTTGGGACTTCACAGTAGAGAAAGCACATTTGTGCTTGGATGTCTCCACCTCCTTGGACATTCCCAGTATCCCTGTGGGGTGAGGCTGGAATGAGATCTTAAACCCAGGCTTACCAGAAAAGAAACAAATGCTCAGAATTCAGTGTTTTTTCTCTTTCAGAGTCAGAAAGTTAGTCATTGGCATATATGCAACTAAATTTTTAAATTCCCCGAACTTGAGAGGATTATCAATCAGGACAGAGAGACAAAGTAATGTTCCAAATACAATCTTAAACATGCAGTACTGAGCATTTAACGGGGACTCAAAAGCATTAGTGAGGGGCATTGGGTGTATGGGTGGATGGATGGAGCGCCTATAGGCGAGAAAGTGGCCTTGATTGCTTTTGTACCCTTGTGTCCACCGATAAATATTTGTTTAATGAACAATCCACTTCATATACTTAAACTTTAACACCAAGTCACACAAGGATTTTGTAGAAAGGTAACTAAAAGAGACAAGGTCTCAGAGCCTAGAGAGATGGCTCAGCAGTTAAGATCACTGACTATTCTTCCAGAGGTCAGGAGTTCAATTCCCAGCAACCACACAGTAGCTCACAAGCATCTGTATTGGGATACGATGCCCTCTTCTAGTGTGTCTGAAGACAGCTATAGTGTATCCTTCCTATACATAAAAATAAATAAGTAATTTAAAAAAGAAAGAGAAGGTCTCACTGTGCCATGCAGCCTGGCTCCGGTCTTCCTGCTCTAGTCTCCTAAGTAGCTGGGACGTGAACCAGCTCTGAACATGCAGTGTGATGATTTATCAATACCTAACAGCACACAATTAATCTTCATTTGACTTTAAAAAAAAATCATCCAGCTAGGGAAATGCATCAGTAGGTAAAGTGTTTGTCTCACAAGTGTGAAGACTTGAGTTCAGTTCCCTGGAACCTGGGTACAGCTGGGTAGCTCCCATCTGTTCTCCTAGCATTCTGACGGCAGCCAAGCTAGCCTAGAAATCAAAGCAATGAACAACAAAGATGTTACATCTGAACACAAGGGGGGAGGTAAGGACTGATTCCCATGCGAGTCCTTTGATCTCAAGATGCTTGCCAATGGCGCGCGCGTGCACACCCTCTCTCTCTCTCTCTCCAGAGGTTTTAAAACTCCACTCGTTTCTATGGTCCTTCCACTGGTATTATTGCATGCCCGCTCTTGCCTGCCATGCTCTAGATTCTATTCCAAGTACTGGTGAGGCAACAAAGAGCAAAAGGGAAATGCTTACTCTCAGGGAAATCACCCTCTATTTAAGGACCTCAGACAGTAAGCAACTATATTATCACTGGGGGAGGGGAGCACGGTGGGAGTGAAAATGAAGATGGATAGTGATGAGGTGGGGGTTGCTATTTTAGCCACTAAGGTCTCTATGATACAGAGAGGAACTCAGACGAGGTGGACTGAGTCACGCCCACAACAGCATTCCAAGCAGAAGCAGCTGGCAGGTGAAGAGGCACCTGGGCAGGAGCATGCTTAGTAGGAGTGAGGAGCAACCAAAAATTCACTGAGGCAGACAGCTACAGGGGATTCAAAGATTCTGAGCAGGGGCCATGGAAATGGCCCAGTGCTTAAGAGCAGACTTGGGTCTACATGGCAGTGGCTCACAACCATTGTAATGTCAATTCCAAGGGATTGGCGCCCTCTTCTGACTTCTGTCAGTATTGCATACACAGGATGCCTATACATATAGACAAGCACTCATACTCGTAAAACCAAAATAGTTTTTAATTCCAAACAATAAAATGAAGGACTCTCCCCACAACTACTACCACCACCATTCAAACCAGCTACAACAAGTTTAGCGGTTATATACAAGTCTGACAGTGACCCCGTCCCCACCCAACATAGCTGCTATTTTGTTCAATGTTGGTTCACACATACTCATTTGAGGGCAGCTGTGAACTGCTCAAAAGTCACTGCCAACGTAAAAACAGAAGATGTGTCTATAAGCTATCTGAAATCTATACTTAGATTTTGGCTTGCTTGCTTGCTTGCTTTCTTCCTCCCTCCCTTCCTCCCTTCCTTCCTTTCTTTCTGTTTTTTTCTTTTTAGTTTTCAGAAGAAATAAAAAAGATAATGTTTTAAGGGTATTCTTTTAAAGACAGATGTTACTCTTGGCAGGCCGATTCTAGAATTATAGAAGAAAACTGTTTCTTGTGTGTGCATCTTATGTTACATCAGTGAAGGACATGTACTACTACCATGGTCGAAACAGCGTTGCTACCTTAATATTAACGAGAAAGTTAGTTTGCTCAGCATACCTCAGTGGTACCCAATGTCCCTTCCTGTCCTGGTTCTCCTCTGCCGTGGCTCCCCCACGCCATGCCTGTTCCTCCGTTTCCTTACTGTCACCTTGACATTTTGGGGAGTACTAGCCCAGTATGTCATAGGATACTCTCTGTTAAAATTGTGCCTATGTTTTCTTCATGATTAAGCTAGGGTTAAGCTTCTTGGGGTAAGGACCACAGATGTAAAATATCCTCACACCTTATCAACGACAGCTGACGCTCAGAAACCACAAAGTTGCAGGGGAGATCCAACTGCGCAGCCATCCTCTGGCCTCTGACACACAGTCAATTGTGAATTGATTGACACACAATCGATAAATGTAGTTTTAAGAAATTAATCTTTAATTTAGACCAAGGGGTGTCCCACCAGAGAATGAAGAATGGAAAGGGTGGGGACAGAAGAGAGTCACTTTGTTGCTTAGGCAGTCCAGTTGACGCTCCTGTTAACACGGCTTCTCTCCACCCGGCTGAAGAAGTTCTGAGGTGGCATTTGTCAGTTTCTCCAAAGAGTGACTCTCTCCTGTCCCCACCCTTTCCATCCTTCATTCTCTGGAGGGAACTGCAGAGCACAACCCGCTCATAAGTGGGATTGACAGTCCCTGTCCTGTGTGTAGAATGCCCAATGTGGTCTTCTGGGACTTTTCTACAATGAGAAGTTACATTTTCTCCTCCAACTGTCTATTTGCTCAGTCATTTATTTATGTCAATAAGGACTTACAATTCTTTAATTTAGGGCCAGCAAAATGGCAAAGGCCGTTGCTGCCAAGCCTGGTGATCTGTATTTGATCCACAGAAACCACAAAGTTGCAGGGGAGATCCAACTGCGCAGCCATCCTCTGGCCTCTGACACACAGTCAATTGTGAATTGATTGACACACAATTGATAAATGTAGTTTTAAGAAATTAATCTTTAATTTAGACCAAGGGGTATCCCACCAGAGAATGAAGGATGGAAAGGGTGGGGACAGGAGAGAGTCACTTTGTTGCTTAGGCAGTCCAGTTGGGGCTGTATTCCTATGATTGGGAGCCTTGATCATTGTTTTTTTGTCGTTAGAATTGTATAATTTTTTTCTGCTTTTTCCAGCATTGCAGGGTGCTTCAGGTTCATCGTGTATATGTGTTGTCCTTGTCTAAGAATCAGTTATTTCTCCAAAGAGTCCAAGTTCCTTTCACTGAAGAATAACCCAAGGAGCCAAGATCTAGGGATGAGACACACTCTCTGTCTCTGAGTCTCCCACTTGGCTGACAGAGCAGAGAAATAACTCTGTGTATCTTAACCTATGTATCTACATTTATAGATAAATATTACATACCTATAAATGTGTCTGAATGTCTCCACCTGTGTCTGTATTAGTTAAATAGGGATTCATTTCAGTGTCTCTGACTCAAACCCATTCCGGTAAGGACATTTTATTTTATTAGACTTTGCCATTGCCTATCCATAAATTTCTACTGAAATAGTAAGAAACCTGGCCGCCACCCCCTGCTATCTGTTTTCTTAATTGTTCAGTTCTAATATGCACGGGCTGCAGTATCAGAACTGTAACCCATGGGAACCGGCTTTATCAACTCTGTGCAGTGCTTACGAGCCGGCCGCTTTGCCTTTAATTTTACAGACTGCTCTTTCCAAAGTTACGTAAGTCAGCACTTTCCCCTCAGCGAGGCCGCTCCCTACACTGGTAATACAGTTAAACTCTCTTGTCACAGTCTGCATTCCTTCCTAGATCTGAGAGGACACTTTAATAACATTATTTCTAGCTGAATAGTAAATTCACAAAGAGCAGCTTCAGTGAGAAGCAAAGTGGAGCACGCATTTCCTGTCATTTTCCTTGTGTGTTTGTTGGTTGGTTTTTAATAAAAAAAGTCTCACGTCACACAAGTAATTCATTAATGCAGCTAAAACTCCCCTCAATGCCACTCCAAGTCTAGTCCGGGTCCCAAATAGAAACGCCGCTGTCAATCTAGGACTTGTCTCTCTGGGGTATTTTACTTCCATATTTATTTATATCCATAGACACGGGCCTACAGAAAATGTCTGGGGCTGCTATGCATCTTCTTATCTTTTCTAAGATGGAGCCCAGGCCAGTCTTGAACTCATCCTGTACCTTAGCCTGGTCTTGAGCTCACAACAAATCCCCCTGTGTCAGAGTGGTGGATTTCTAGACGTGCACCAGCTCATCTGGCTCCAAATCTTTTTATCACAAATGATAATACGACAGCCAATCTTCACTGCCAACCTGATGGGGTTTAGAATCCGGTGGAGCTCGCACCTCCCTCTCAGGGTGCCTGTTAGGGTGTTTCCAGAGGGTTTAACTGAGGAAGGACAGCCCACTCTGGGTGTGTTAGCATCTCATGGGTAGGGTCCTGGACTGAATAAAGAAGAGGGAAAGGGGGGAAAAACCCTGAACAGCAGCCTTCACCTCGTTTCTTTCTTCATCACGTTCGTCCTTTTGTTAGAGTGGTCAGAAAAGTAACAATAAGAGCACCATGCATAATTTATTCACAAGAATGTATTATTTCCAGTCCATACATGACTGTCTTCCTTGTAAATAGATTTCATAAATGGGTGACTTGGTTATAATTCCCCCCGACCCCCTGCTGTTGATAATGGTCGTGCTAGCCTGTGTTTCCTCAAGAACTACTGGGCTATAGAGATACACATTTTAATTTTAAAAGCTCCTGTCAAATTGCCCATCAATACCCTCAAACTGAAGGGGAAAAAAATTTTTTTTGTTCTGTATTATGTGGCTGAGTGGGAAAGAATCCGATTGCTAGTTTTTAATTTGTCTGAATGTTCGTCTCTAGAGAATAGTAGCTGGGGGTTGGGGGGGGGTAGGAAGACTCATTCTCTGTTATTTAAAAGAACCTCATGCTGAGATGATTTCAAGTGCTTTTAAAATGTTAATAGTTAAATTGTTAGAAAAAGTGGGTAGTGTGGTGTAACAGCCTTCTCGGCTCTCAGTCAACTGATCCCACATCGCTGCCACAACTGGGCGGATCTGTAGAGTTAGTTACTGCTTGGCCTTGGCTTGTGATGCTGCAAGCACAGGTAGGCGCAGCCAGCCAGGAAGTGCTTGTAGTCTGAGTCCCGAGTTACACTCTCCTGACAGCTGGGCAGTGGAATGCCCTTTGCAGGTTGTCACCCAGTACCTTCCCAGACATTTCCAGAATGCATTTTCTGATCTTATTTGCCCTTGGCATGCATGCTGACTGCCAGACCTGAAGCCCAGCACCGAGGAGACGATTGGTGGTAACCCCACATCTGCCCACCATCATCTCGGACTTCCTTCCTAGCCTTGGCTTCTTCATACTGAGATGCATACAGTAGTTTCTCGTGATTCTTGTGGTCTCGGGGCTATGGGAGTGCTGCGTTAGACCTGGGCCTGAGAAGGGTTTTCCCCTTCTGCTTCACTCGCATGGCCAGCCTTGTGCTCCTGGAATTATTTCTTCGCTGAATCTGGGTGTGGGTGGGTGTGTGAGTGCTGACAACTTGCTTCTGCAGTTTAATCAGAGCAGGAAATTAAAGTCACTCGTGACATCCTTGTTCTGATTAGTCAGGACCAGTCACGTGCTTCATTCAAAGGGTAGCTTCCTTCCAAAGCGGATGCAACCCACCAACCCTGGGAAGATGGGCATGCCATCCGATATGTGGGCATGGAGTCCTGCTTGAAAGTTTTACAGAGCACCAATTGTGGAAACATGAGATGCAGGGATTTTTGTCTCCTAATGTCCCTTCGTCCCCACTGGCTGCAGGATAGAGAGTATAGACATGGCAGTGTCTGGTGTGACAACTTCTTCCTATTATTTTGTAGCGTAATGTGGAACAAGAACAGGTGACATTTCTCCCTTCAGTGTGTGTGTGTGTGTGTGTGTGTGTGTGTGTGTGTGTATACAACATTCTAGACCTTGGTAACAATTTGAATTTATCCCGTAAAGAAGATGTGCTCAAATCCCTCCCATTCCCTACTTTGGAAAGATGGTTTACAGTTTACAAGCGTCATGGGATAAACATAAAATAATATTGGATAGGAATGGCCTCTAAGTTTGGTGATTGGTATTATACAGACCAGAGAGGGGGCCTTGGCAATTAGGAACACCTGCTGCTCTTTCAGAGAACCGGAGTTTGCTCCCAGCTCCTACACTGGGTGGCCACGGAAACCTCTAACTCCAACTCCAAGGGGTTCTGACATACACACAAGTGCACACATATATGAGACATACAAAGAAGGACACTTGGAGATGAAGTTGGAGACTGTAGTCACAAGCCCAAGGAACAGCAGTGGTTGCCAGTACCACTAAAAGCCAAGAATGAGACCTGGGACAGGTCCCGCTCAGGCCCCCTAAAAGAGCCAACCCTGCAGACATCTTGGTCCAGATTTCTGGCATCCAGGATTCTAAGAAAACAGAATTCTTTTGTTTTGAGCCACCCGATGTGTGGTACTTGGTTCCAGCAATCCTGGGAAACTGAGATTTTAAGCCGAAGTATCCTGTTTCCATTGGGTAGAGCTTAAGTCTTCCAGATCCAAAGCCAGCCTCCTCTGCAGAAGTTGCTTCTCCCATTGCAGCCCACTCTGTGGCAGAATCGAATGCCAGTGGGGAGTCTCAGCAGCACATGGACACTCCAGCCAGCCAGCTCTGACCCTGGCCCCCCATCACCTGCCTAGCCGAGCAAAGCAGGCTGAAATCCTCCATAGACAAGCAAAATCAAGCGGGTTCACCTCCATACTCCTCAGCACTTACAGTGAACGGGCTAAGGTCTGTGGTTGGTGCTATAGGGTTTGTGCCAACCCAAAGCACACAGGCTTTGCCACAGAATGCACAATACAGACTCCGGCCCTTAGCCTTTGTCAGATACTCAGCGGTCTCTCTCCTTGGCTGATATTTTCCAAAGGATCCACTCAGGATTCATTTAGTCTTGCACAACCCCATAAAACTGTGGGATTTTAAAGCTACAAAGACCTGTGGTGTGATTCAGCCCAACTTTCCATCCTATTTTATTTACAATAATCACATCTGTTATTTGTTGAATAATAATTAGAATACAAATGATACCAAATATTTATTGAATATATGCCGTGTGCCAAGAACGTCTGTAGGCACTCTGGGTGTTAGCATCTACAGCCATTACAGAAAAGCTTTACCATAGAGACTCTCATTAGTCTCAATTTATAGATCCGAAAACTGGGCTACAGAGAGAAAAGAAACTTGGCCAGAGGATTAGTTAGCAAGTGGCAAAATCAGGATTCAAACCCTGATTGTCTTAATAGAGCCCTTAGCTCTTCTGCTCTGCAATGACCCCAGTGTCAAGCTAGGGAATGGGGGCCTGGACAGGGATGCCTAGAGCCAAGAAACAGTGCTGTAACTTCTTAATGTAGACTCAACTGTAAATACTTGGGCACACACACACATGGATATGCAAGGGCATGCATGCATGTGCACACATGCTTGAGTGTTCACACACTTCCTAGGTTTATCTTCATAACATCTGACGGCAGAAGAGAACCCATGACTGAATTAAAATGTCGTGGAAGTACAGTGAGGAACAAGTTTTTGCCTCAAGAGGCATTACAGCGGCAGTGAACAGTGCAATAGCTGGAGTACTTGGGAAAATGAGAACATAACTAGGAACCCATATGTGCATGCATGTGCACTCACACATGCACACTCGTGTGCACACACACACATCCAAAAGGAAGGAACACTAGTCTCTTCCAAGAGAAATGGAGCCCAGAAATAGTCTGCCATTGCTCATTGCTGTGAAGAGGTTCCCAGAAGCCAGCTGGGTCTAGAAGGGCAGCTGCAGTCAGTACTCACAAGAACTCCACAGCCAGCCATGTTGTCCCAAGCTGAGAAGGCAGCAGAAGGGAAAACAGACCTTGTGGGCTGTGTCTGGCTGGGCAGAGCTGTGAGCCTGAGGCTGCCAACCAGCCCTTGGGATGTCTTCCAGGCTTTCTTCCCAGTTCGCCCCTCTGGGCTATGGTGTTCATGGTTTCTACAAAACAAGGTCTCAAAGGAATATGCTCCATCAGTGCCACCTATGTCCTGTGTATATTTTTCTCCTACCCAGGCTATGGCCTGGGAGCAGACCACATTGCCATACAGCAAGGCCTCCAGGAGTGCCCACAGTCAGTGCCTTATATAAGAAGGAGCGGGTCTCAGGGAAAGAGAGCTAGCTGCTCTATGACATCTTAGCAGTTACTGGTGATGACCTGCCTCAAGGCTCACTGGGCTCACCATTCCAGGAAACGTTCTGTTCTTCTGTTCTTAACTACTTTTCTCATGGAAACTGGTGGCCAGGGTGGAGATCAATTGTCAGATATTTAGGGTGACTTCCATACCCCGATTGTCACCTCATGGTTGTTGTATTTTATCTGTTCCTTGTGCTGGCCAACAACCCATTCTCTGGCTAATGGGAACTAGAGGGAAGGTGCCAAGCCCAGAGGGCACTTTATGACACCGCCAGAGCTTGTCCAGCCATTCTGGACATCTGGCATTTGTTGTCTATTGTGGTTCTGCCACACGGGCTGTTGGAGTGGGGAAATCTCTGCTTACTAGGATTTCTGTGGGTCGGAGGAAGGCCACAGAAGGCTTGTTCATGGTGCTGAGGAAAACTTCTGATAGCCCAAGGTCTGGAGAGAATAAAAGACCAAAAGGAGGAATCCCAACAGTGACTTGGTCTGAGTGGAGAGAGGCAGGATTACCCTCATCAGATCTTCCCAAGGTCTCTTTGCCTGTCAGGAAGGTAGAGCACTATGGGGCTTTCTAGCGATGTCCTAAAGACAGCAGCTAGGCTGAGGTAATGAAAAATACTAGATTACTAACTTAGACATGAGCCATGAAAGGTCTGTCTACTAGGGATAACATTCTACAGAGGATAATGAACTAACCACCTGCTTTTAAGAAGACTCTCCTGAGAAGGAGCCCTGGCCCAAGGGTCAAGATTCCATGCTTGACTGGGGATGTAGCTTCGTTGGCGGATCGTTCCTTGCCTGGCTTGCACAAATCCCTGGATTTAATTCCCAGCACCAAATAAAGCAGGTGTGGTGGCCCGTGCCTGTAATCTTAATGTTTGGGAAGTAGAGGTGGGCAGAATTAGAATTTCACGATCATCCTCTGTTACGTAGAGGGTTTAAGGCTAACCTGGACTCTCGGGGACCCTGTCTCGAAAGAAGAAAATGAAAGCAGAATCCAGGTTCCACATTCTAGCTGGTGCCGCTAAGCTTATTAGAGCTTAAGATGTAATAGAGCTTTGGAAGGTACAGAGCTGGAAGGCAGGGCCTACATCTCTGAGTCTTGGAAATATCTGTCGTCAGTAGCATGGCCAAATAGAAGCTGTCTTCCCAGGCACCGGCAGTGAGATCTAAGCTGCATTTTGAGCTGCTCCTGCCACAGTAGGGTTTTTTTTTTTCAACACCACCCTGTGCTGGAAAGAAATCTGCTAAAGCAAGTTATCTCACACTGCTGCTGATTTTTCTGGAAGTCTTGGATTTTGTCTTTCCTCTGTGTATGGAATAGTTACATCCTAGCCCTCTAAGGCTTTCTCTACTGCAGGTTCATGTCCTGTTTGACTAAGTATCAGATTTGCTGGAAATATAATCCAATCCTTCCTAGGCCTGCCCCTCCTCTCTGAGAAGGCATTTCTGCCCTGTTCCTGCTTCAGTTCCGGAAGCAATCTAGGGTTGTGCCGGGAGCCACAGTCTGCGCATGTGATCTTAGGAAGTTAGAAAGACCCAACCACACCTGGCAGGAAGCCTGTGAATGGAGGGCTGAAAGCATTGAACTGCTGCTCAGTCTTCCTAATGCTGTGACCCTTTAACACAGTTCCTCACGTTGTGGTGACCCTCAGCCAGGAACTCATTTTCGATGCTATCTCATAACTGTAATTTTGCTACTGTTATGAATTGTAATGCAAATGTCTGACATGCAGAATATCTGGTGTGCAGCCCCTGTGAGATGGTTGTTGAACCTCAGAAGTGGTAACGACCCACAGGTTTAGAACCACTTAAACAACAATGCCTTATATAAGTGTCTAGAACAATGGCTTTCTCACTAAGGAGATGTCCTGAGTGCCCCACTACCAGCAACCCTCAGAGAGGTAGGGCAGGGTCTTCTCCATGGGACCCTCACTGGCTGAGCATGGAGGATTGAGTTAGGCACCATGATTGAGAGAAGGGAAAATGGATACCAACAGGCCAAAATCACAAATTCTCCATCAGCCACAGCCCTTTCTTCTCCTTCATTTCCCTCTGGTTATCAACCCTTCCACTCCTGATTAAAACAAAAACAAAAATCAGGAAAAAAAAAAACCCTCAAATCTCCATTCTAGTAGATCTAAAATCTATGAGCCCAGGGGTCATCATAAACAGGTTTGTCCCCTGATCTTTCTCACCTGGGAATGATATAACGTGGATACAGCAGACAACTTAACACCTGACATCACTGATCACCTGTCTGTGATATCTGCCTTCTTGTGCCTAGAGCAGAGACTGCTTCGACTTCAGCATCCTCTAAGACAGATCCTTCCACCCCAGCCTCTGTTCCTAGGCTGCAGCCTGCTTGGTTGGACTTCCTGTTTTATTTTTGAATCTTTACTGCCCAAGCCATGGTAGGCAAAGCACGTGTGAATGGCACACAGTGACTTGAATGCCCTCTACTTTCCCGCCTAACCTGGCTAGCCCCACTTTGTGCTTTTACAGTTAACAGCAGACATGCTGAGGGTGAAGATGCTTCCCTGGACTGTGACAGTGGCCACCACTGGGGACTGCTCAGGGATCCCCCACCCCTCTCTTTCTCGACCTTCCTGGCTCCCTCGCTGCTTCAGTCCTGGCCTCATAGAAGGTGAAACTGAATCTTGTCTTTCTGGTTTCCTATAATCACTTGACTAATTCTGGGTGGTGCCCAGGAGGTCAGAATTCAGACCCCAGATTTCATCTTACAATTCAGATAAGAACTTCTGGAAAATGCCCTGCCCAACTGTGGACAAAGAGATGGGACACGATACTTGGACTTTCTGGCCTGCCCAGGTGTCCTCTAGCTGCTTAGCAGGAAGGGAGAGAGGAGATTCCTGATAAAGGCTCAGAAGTCAACCTCTGATGTGACCTGCCATTTGTTAATGTAGTCATTCCTTTAAAAGGAGTTAGTAAAACGAGAATTCTATGTTTATTCTATGATTGTTTATAAAACTCTGATTTAGCTCTTACCGCGTCCCATCTTAACCGCATTGGTGAGCTATTTAGTTGACATTAGCATTCCATACTTGTAAATCTTGTTAAATCATTAAGCTGGTTAATGGTTCAACTTCTGATTTTAAAATAGTAATGTTCATCCTGGTGTGGTGGCATGTGCCTTTGATCCCAGCATGCAGGAGGCAGTGGCAGGCCAATCTCAGTGAGTTCCAGGCCAGCCTGATCTACTGAGTGAGCTCCAGGCCAGCCTGATCTACTGAGTGAGCTCCAGGCCAGCCTGATCTACTGAGTGAGCTCCAGGCCAGCCTGATCTACTGAGTGAGCTCCAGGCCAGCCTGATCTACTGAGTTCCAGGATTGCCAGAATGGTGTACAGAGACCCTATCTGTGAAAACCCAAAATAAATAAAAATAAATAAGTAATATTCTTAATGTCATACAAAATTTTTGCAGATTAATGAGGAAGTGGGAGATGTATCAATTAAAGAATGGGCATGAGTAGACAGATCACAAGCAAATTCAAGTGGCCAATTAATATGAAAAATGTTCAACCGTACTGGTAATCAAGAACAAAACTTAAAACAAGCACAGAGCATTTTTCATCTAACAAAGTGGTGAGTGTGTGTGACTTACTGTAACCCAATTTTTATCAAGCTGTAATCCAGACTCTAACAAGCCGGCAGGTATGTAGATAGGGCTCCCTGTCTGTTGGATCTGTGGCCTGGTATTTATATAAAATATAAACAGATTCTGGGTGGTGGTACACCACCATTCTGGCAATCCTATTAGTCCCAGCACTTGGCAGGCAGAGGCAGGCAGACCTCCATGAGTTTGAGGCCAGCATGGTCTACAGAGTGAGATCCAGGACAGCCAAGGCTACACAAAGAAACTCTATCTCAAAAATTAAAAATATAAAGCAAATAACAAATGAACAAATAATAAACAGAAACGTATGTATGAGATTGCGTCTAGAAGCCGGCTCTGGTGGCCCTGTCTGTAATCTCAGTACTCGAAAGGCTGAGGCAGCAGGTGCACTAGAGTTTAAAGCCAGACTGCAATAAAAATTAGACTGTTTTGTTTTTAAGTGTGCTACAGATTTATCCCTCATAGCAAAGCTTGCATACAATCTCCGTGCTTACTTATACCAAGAAATGTCTAAAATAATATTTTAAAAACATGAACATAACACAAAAATGGCCATGATATAATGTGAAAAAGGTGATTGCTCCGTACATTCACACTTATTTTTATGTTAGTTATGTGTATGCACATTTGTGTAGTACCCGACAAGCCCAGAAGGGGGCATCAGATCCCCTGGAACTGGAGTTGCACATGGTCTTGAGCTGCTGTGTGCATACTGGGAATTGAACCCTGGTTCTCTGCAAGAACACCCAGTGCTGAGCCATTGCTCCAGCCCTGAATCACATTTTTAAGATTATGTGCATATATATATATATATATATGTATATATATATATATATAAAAAATTTATTGAGAGTTGGCCTCATGTAGCCAAGAGCAAACATCTAATCCCTTTTGCCTGAGATTCCAAGTTTGTAACCACACAATTTCTATGGTGTTGGGTTAAAGCAGGAACCATGGTGGATACTCTTGGTAGGTGTCCCATGCTTAACTAATTTTTTTGTATAGCCTAGGACCACTTACCCAAGAATGGTACAGTCCAGAGTGACCTAGCTCCAATTACATATGTTAATAATCAAGATATCTATATATACATATTAATCTGATGTAGGCAGTGTTCTCCTTCTTCTCCTTACCTCTCCCTCTCTTCCCCTCTTTCTTCCCTCTCCATTGCCACTCCCCCCCCCCCCCACACACACACAGTTCAATAAGGTCTCACTATATACCTCTGGCTGGTCTGGAACTCGCTATCTAGACTGGCTGACCTCCAATTCAGAGATCCACCTGCCTTTGCCTCCCTAGTTCTGGGATTAAAGGCCTATGCCACCATGTCTGGCTTAATCTTCCCTTCTCAGATGACCAGGCTGTGCCAAGTTGACAGTTAAGGCTAACCAAGACTGATCAACCCAGGACTCTGTGAACGGTAGGTGAGTGCTAACAAGTAAAATAGAGTCCCAGGACCAGCAATGTATATAGACAGACAGACAGACAGACACAGAGATACATAGACAGGCAGACACACACACACACACACACACAGATACACAGAGACAGACAGACAGACAGACACAGAGATACATAGACAGGCAGACTCCCTCACACACAGAGAGAGAGAGAGAGAGAGAGAGAGAGAGAGAGAGAGATACACAGAGACAGAGAGAAAGAGAGAGAGACAAACACATACACACATAGACACACACACACAGATACATAGAGACAGACAGAGAGAGACAGACAGACACATACACACATAGACACATACACAGACACAGAGATGCATAGACAGGCAGACTCTCTCTCTCTCTCTCTCTCTCTCTCTCACACACACACACACACACACACTCACACACACACTCACACACACAGATATACACACAGAGAGAGACAGACAGACAGACACATACATACATAGACTCACACACAGACACAGAGATACATAGACAGACTCACACACACAGATATACAGAGAGAGAGACAGACACACACACACATAGACAGACACACACACAACATAGTGTGGGGACTGGGTGAGTTTTGTTTTCTTTCTCACCACATCTGAAATTTCTAAATCTCTATTCTACACTTGATGCTTTTATAATTTAAGTCAGTGCCAGAGTTAAGGTATTTCGGGACCGGTCATATGCTGGTTTGATTGTTGTATTTTTCTAAGCCAGCATCTAAAAGGATCAGAAAACAGCTAGGTTCTATTGGAGACAGTCTGTCTTTTGGGGAGTCTCCAAACGCCGAAAATAATAATGAGAAAGCGACGTCTGTACAGGCCTCCATTCCGCCACCTACATCCTTTTATTGAAATTTCTCCTCAGAGATGAAGGGTAACTACTGGCTTGCCCCAGTGGGATTTTTATTTATATAATGAAAGCTCGCATTACATTTTTTTTTATCTTAAAAAAAAAATCCTTTCACTTCTTCCCACACCCCTTCCCCCGATGGAAAAGCAGACTTCATGGTGCCATCTGAGAATAAGGTTAGCTTCAGATGATTCAGGGGTGTCCTAAGAACCTAAGAACCTAGAGTCTTACCTCTTCCTATGTCCCTTGCATTCTTTTACCCTTATTATTCAGTTTGGGGGAGGTTATGTGTGTGTGTGTGCGAGTGTGTCTGTCTCTCTGTCTCTATATCTCTGTGTGTGTGTCTGTGTGTGTGTTGTGTATGTGTCTGTCTGTCTGTCTCTCTGTATCTGTGTATCTGTCTCTCTGTGTGTATGTGTGTATGTGTGTTGTGTATGTGTCTGTCTGTCTGTCTGTCTCTGTATCTGTATCTGTCTCTCTGTGTGTATGTGTGTTGTGTATGTGTCTGTCTGTCAGTCTGTCTCTCTGTATCTGTATCTGTCTCTCTGTGTGTCTGTGTGTCTATGTGTGTGTCTGTGTGTGTGTCTCTCTGTATGTATCTGTCTCTGGGTATGTATGTGTATTTGTTTCTCTCTGTGTATGTATGTCTGTGTGTCTGTCCCTATGTGTGTGTATGTATGTGTGTGTGTATGTTTGTGTGTATCTGTCTTTCTGTGTGTGTGTCTTTCTGTCTGTCTATGTGTCTGCGTCTCTCTCTGTGTCTATCTGTGTGCATTTGTCTGTGTGTGTGTGTCTATCTATGTGTATGTCATGTCTCTGTGTGTGTGTGTCTGTGTATGTGTGTGTGTGTATGCACGCATGCTGAAAAGTGAATCCAGGCCATTGGTCATGTTAGACTTGTGCTTTCCCTTCCCCTGCCTGTGTCTGGTCAGGATGGTCCTGCCACTGCAAGCAGTAGCCCAGCTTCAACGGGGCTGGAAGTGGAAGATGCACTTGGCTCAAGAAGGACTATTATGTCACATGTGTGACCTGTGTTCATAGCCAATTTGTTGCCACTATTCTTCCTTCTCCACCTCCTGGGTGTGCAGCGAGGGAACGTTTTTAAAAGCATATCAGGAACCACGGTTTTACCAACTGCTGTTGGGTAACGGATGAAGGCCAGGCTGTTCCTTACATGCAAGTCTCTTTGGTTCATGAGCGTGTCCCACTCCCCCTGCCCCCAACACACACCCAGTTTGTTGGTAGAGCTCTTGATTGTCTGGGGGGCATGGACTCTTGTGGGTCTGCAGAACATCTTCAGGCGTTGTTTGTATAGCTCATCATTCCACTCAGCCAAGCACAGAGCCTCCTATTTGAAAGCTCGTTTCTTGGTTTGGCAGACAAAGGAATTCAGGATCATACTATGGTAAGGCATGATAGCAAAGGAAACGGAATTCCAAAGAGTGGGGATGCTCTGAGAATGACCGAGGCTGCTTCTTCCAGAGTGTTTCCTGGGTGCCACATACACGTCACAGGGTTGGCTCCTGTGGGCTCTGGAAGGTAGATACTGTACTCCCATTCCCAGATGAGGAAGATGAAGTTCCAAGAGGTCAAGTCGCTCATGAGCTTCACTGCAGAGTTGCAGGGCTTACACTGGAGTGAATGGCACTGCCCCATGCCCAGGGGGTACAATGGTGTGACCACTGCTGTAACCAGGATTTTTAGGACATGCCTGTTCTAGTTTACCACACTGCTGTGACTCCCAAGACATTGTTCTACATAGTAAAATACATATCTAGGTCACATTTGCACTGTTCTTATTGGCTGTTCCTGGGCTGGGCTGTAGCTCAGCGTTAGAGTACCTGGTGACCAAAGGCAAGGCCCTGGGTTCCATTGCCCAACTTCACAAGGAGAGAGAAATGAAGTATATATAAAGCAGACTTGGCAGCTCACACCTGTAGTCCCAGCACTTGGGAGTACAATTGGAGGTCAGGCTGGATGACAGAAAATTTTAGGCCAGCCTGGGATACAGAGTAAATCCTTATCTCAAAGAGGGAGAGGGGGAGGGGGAGGGGGAGGGGGAAGGGGGAGAGGGAGAGGGAGAGAGAGAGAGAGAGAGAGAACAATAGGAAGGAAGAAAAGAAAGAAGGAAAGAAAGAGGCTAGATTAGACTACATTAAAACACAGGCAGGGGTCAGTGAAGTCACACATCCAGGCTAAAGCAAGGGGGTTTTTATAGAATTTAGGCAAGAACTGATGATGTGTTAGCTAGGAGCTGGGATTGGGACCATACGTGGTCAGAAACAGAGCCCTTTTGTGGGTACTCTTGGGTGGGTTGCTGGAAATGGGGAGACAAGGAGTGATGATGTGTTAGCTCAGAGTTTTCTCCAAGTGGGTGGGGGAGTTTCCTCTGTGTGGGCGGGGCAGGAGGAAGGAGGGCAGATGGGGTTTCCCAGTTTGTTCAGGGGACGAGCAGGGTTTCCAGGCTAACCAAGAAAAAGAAAGAAGAACTAGGGATGTGGCTTAATTGGTAGAATATTTACCTACCGTGTTCCAGGCCTTGGATTTAATCCCTAGCACCACAAAAACTAGGTGTGACAGCACACACTCAGGATTCCAAACCTCGAGAAGTATAGGCTACAGGACCAGAAATTCAGAAATTCAACCTTATCTTTGGCTATCCAGTGAGTTCAAGGCCAACCTAAAGTGCTTGAGATCCGATCTCAAAAAAATAAAAAGGAGGAGGAGGAGGGGCAAGAGGAAGAGGAAGAGAAGAAGAGGAAGAGAAGGAGGAGGAGGGGGAGAGGAAGAGGAAGAGAAGAAGAGGAAGAGGAAGAGAAGGAGGAGGAGGAGAAGAGGAGAAGAAAGGAATTCCTATCAGGGTTGCCCTGACCCACACCAGTGTACTCTGCCTGTAGCAGGATTAGGAGGAGAGTTTGCAAAGCACGGGCTCCTAAGACTCTGACTCTGCTCCAAACTGTGTCTCTGTAACTCTGTCTCTGTCTCTGTAACATGGGTGTTTTGTTCCCAATTCTAAGAAGGGGCAAAGTGTCCACACTTTCGTCTTCATTCTTCTTGAGTTTCCTAAATTGTATCTTATATCTTGGGTATCCTAAGTTTTTGGGCTAATATCCACTTATCAGTGAGCACATATTGTGTGAGTTCCTTTGTGATTGGGTTACCTCAGTCAGGATGATGCCCTCCAGGTCCATCCATTTGCCTAGGAATTTCGTAAATTCGTTCTTTTTAATAGCTGAGTAGTACTCCATTGTGTAAATGTACCACATTTTCTGTATCCATTCCTCTGTTGAGGGACATCTGGGTTCTTTCCAGCTTCTGGCTATTATAAATAAGGCTGCTATGAACATAGTGGAGCATGTGTCCTTCTAACCGGTTGGAACATCTTCTGGATATATGTCCAGGAGAGGTATTGCGGGATCCTCCGGCAATACTATGTCCAATTTTCTGAGGAACTGCCAGACTGATTTCCAGAGTGGTTGTACAAACTTGCAATCCCACCAACAATGGAGGAGTGTTCTAGAGACTGCCATATCCGGGGATCCATCCCATAATCAGCCCCCAAACGCTGACACCATTGCATACACTAGCAAGATTTTGCTGAAAGGACCCAGATATAGCTGTCTTTTGTGAGACTATGCCAGGGCCTAGCAAACACAGAAGTGGATACTCACAGTCAGCTATTGGATGGACCACAGGGCCCCCAATGGAGGAGCTACAGAAAGTACCTAAGGAGGATCTGCAACCCCGTAGGTGGAACAACAATATGAACTAACCAGTACCCCCCAGAGCTCATGTCTCTAGCTGCATATGTATCAGAAGATGGCCTAGTCAGCCATCAGTAGAAAGAGAGGCCCATTGGTCTTGCAAACTTTATATGCCTCAATACAGGGGAACGCCAGGGCCAAGAAGTGGGAGTGGGTCGGTAGAGGAGTGGGGTGGCAGGGTATGGGAGACAGGGCTAGGGTGGGAGGAGCTGCCTGCTTCCTGCTGGTACTGATATTTCACTGCAGAGTTTAGGGTTTATGGCACTGCCCCAAAGCCCAGGGTGTGTGCTGGAGGATGGAGACTGTGGGACTGTTTGGGTTACGGTGACCCTGCTGACTCATGAGTGGCCTGGGTGAGCTGCATGGCCTCTCCACACCGCTTACTCATCTTGAAAGTAAGGCTTTTCCCAGCAGCTACCGCACAGAGCCGTGGGGATTAGCTGAGCTAAGCCACGTGAATTCCTTAAAACTGATAGGTTCTTAATCAGGGTTTGCCTTAATTAGTTACAGATAAACTGTGAGGGCCTGGGGTGAATGAAGTGGACTCAGTCACTTCTTCTTGGACTCAGACACTTTGAGGTGTCTTGTCTAGGATGTTCCCTAAGCAGTGGGCGCCTTGAACATGATCAGGGCCTCCGTGTCTCGCCAAGCAGAAGGGTTGTTGGACACCCGGCTAACATCTTGCTGTAGGGGAGAATAATCAGCTTGAATTCAAAAGCGTATCCCCCAAGGCATCCTGACTTGAGTGTCTGATGCCTATGTCTGTCTGCCATAGTTCAGGTAGGGAACCTGCCAACCTATCTCCCCTGGGCACTGAGTCACCTGTATTACCACCATGCCTGCTAGAGTTTAAAGGCCTCAGGCCTAGCCTCCTTTCCGTTGAAGCTCTTTAACTCCTACCTAGTGGATTCCATGAAATCCCCTTGCTGGAATGTGAGGCAGGGTGTTGGCAGTTGTCCACAGGCCTCTGGGCAGTAGCCCCAGCCACGTCAGTCATTGACCCCTGTGAAGACACTGGCTTCTGGCAGAGGTCCAACATGTGCGCTATGTAATCATTGCCCTCAGCCAGCCCAGCACCTTGTTCAGTGGTATCGCATTGAAATTAGATACTGCTGCTGAAGGGTGGTCCGTAGGCCTGGAGCATCGATATCCCCGGATATTCTAGGATGTACATTTTGTTTGTTATTTGGGAATGGGAATATTTAGGAATTGATTCAGGTCAGTTGGCCGTCGTATGCATAAGAAGACAGTTTGTTATTCGTAGCTCCCGAGAGGTGGGGCATGCTGTGTGTGCAGCTTCGTATAGGAAATCAATGGCCCCATTAGGAGGCAGGGGCAGAAGAAAGAGAAAATGAAGGCAGAAGCTATTATTGAAGTTTCCATGGAAAGGAATAGGCAGGGCAGAGAGAACTGGGTTAGCACTGACTCGTTTGAGTGATCAAAGTGGGCTTTTAGTGTAAAGTCTCTCCCTTATTGTCTGGGACCTGACCTTGGGTGGTTAAGGGTGGGAACAGTGGCCAGCGTGTAAGATGGATAAAGCAAGCATCCACTGAGGATTGGAGCTCCGAGGTTTGCACATGTCAGGTACATTTGCAGGCCAGTTCCTTAGCCTTTCCAGAAATTCATGGTCCTGTGTAAAATGGCGAAACATTAAAAATAAAGACAATGCAGTATGATGAGAACACATGGACACACAGATTCCCAGACCCTTTAAACAGGTCTGTGGGTATAACTTGAGAAGCCCTACAGCCGCTGAGATGTTGGGGATTGTGAAGTACAGGTGTCTGGAGTTCATCAGTGTGCCGTTTAGAATCATGACTATGTGAGACTAAGGACACCACCAAAGGGCTGAACCCCTAAATGGAGAGCAAAGAGAATGCCCTACCCCGTTCTACTGTCTTCTACCTCTGGAGAGTACACTAATATTCTTTTCATTGTTATGAATGGTGAGCACCCTATTTATGCGTGGCACCCTGTGCAAACAGATGACACAAACTTAGTTATGGATTTATGCAGCAAAACTTACTTAGGAGTAAGGAAACTTACCAGATCATCAGGGGATAAAGATAAAAGTCAATATTAAAATCTCATTTTACAATGAAAACCTTGGTCAGTAAATTATGCAGTGACACCCTAGTTTCCTTCACCCTGAAATGGTTAAACCCTCATTTTTTTCCTGAGGGAAAATAGTAATAATAATAATTACACACACACACACACACACACACATACACACAACCTGGCTGACCAGTGTGACTCACATTTAGGAGTCCTGCCTGGTACCTGTGGATGAATGAGGAGGCAGTTGGCTAGCTATGACAGGAAGAGACACTTTAAAGCATCCAGTATTTGGGAATAAGGGAAGATGTAAAATCATTCCATTGAATCCCTTTGGTTAGGTTAGGTTAGGTTTGGTTAGGTTAGGTTAGGTTTGGTTTAATTTGTTATTAGGGTGTGGGGGAGAAGGGGGATCAAAGTCTCCAGAGCCTCCCATTAGGTGAGCACTCTGCCACTGAGCCACAGCTCTGCCTGCCATCTCCCACCCCATTTTTTAAGGACAATGGCTTAGAGGCCTAAAAGCCTGGTAACAACTTGCATGAGGCTCCAAGCCTCCAGGGCAGGTGCAGGACAGCAGGATTCAGGGCCATCCATTCCCCAAGCCTCCGTGGAGTTTCCCCTCCTGCTTGCTCCAGTCTCGCCAACAGCCCCTCCTTCCTCTTAGATCAGAGCCAAAACCTTGTACCCAGTCCGGCAGTGCTGACACCAGCAGCAGTAGATTTTATTTCTGTGCTTTATTTATTTACGGCGGCCTTGTTGTAAAAGGATTTAAAGCTGCTTGAAAGTTGTGAACAGCGGAGTGGGATAGAATAAATTGCAAGTAACTGAGAAAGAAGATGAGGCAAAGGAATACAGTTTGCAGAAACCTGGCCACTGCACTCCTGCTTCTGCTGTGGGAGTAGCTAGCCAAGTTCAAAGAGATGGGGGACCGGTTTGTTTTGTTTTGGTTTTGGTTTTGTATTTATGGTCCCTTTACTTCAAATATCAGTTGATATTTTTTCCGGGCTGATTTTAAGAGATCTTCCCCTTTGGTGACATGGATTCTTTGAAATGGCATTGAGAACCTTAGGAGCTCTCTGGCGGGGGTCATATTCCCAAGTTTGACTGGCATACTGATTGTTGCAATAGCAGAGGTGGTGTTATAGCTGTTTAAAACCAAGTGAGAAAGGAGAGCTGGGCTTTACCCACAACATTCAGCACATTAGATCATCCAGAGCGGGTGGCCTTCCTGACTCCATTGTCATTTCACACCTTTCATTCCTCTTTTCTTGAGGTGCTAGGAATTCAGCCCAGGGCCTTTTGCGTTCTAAGCAAGCCCTCCACCTCTGAGTCTTCTTGGCACATCAGTATACATACCCTGCAGGTGGTGACGTGCCCAGGGCTGTCCTCACTGCCCATTCAGACCTAGTGCCCAGGGCTGTCCCCACTGCCCATTCATCCATCAGTCCTCTGAGTGTTTGGGGCCTCCAGTGTAACAATTTTTAAGTCTAGCTTTCTAGGACTCTGATTTCTCCATTCAGAGAATGGGTTTGTCCTCCTGGGTCTCTGGATCCCAGCATCACCCACAGACAGGCCTTAGCTGAGCAACCTGACACCTTGAATCTTAACCTCTTCCAGCCCTGGTCTACGTGGCCCTTTCAGTCTCTTCCTGGATTCCTTTCCTGCAGAAAAATCCAAGCCAACCCCAGCCGGAACCCCAGGATCTTAGCTGGCTCTGGCCTTGGAGACATTTTGGGACACGTGTTTGGGATTGTCTCTGCATCTGGCATTGATTAGATCCAAGGTGCTAAACACTTTGCAGAGCAGAGGATGATAATTCCACTCTGCAGAATTATCCTACCTAAAACTGCTGGATGCTTTCCTGCTGATAAACACTGCTTAGAAGGCAAGAAAACTAAATATCTACAGCCGTACAGTAGCATCAGGACAGTCATCTGCAGGCTTCTTGGTTTATGCCCAAGAGTTTACTGGGAGGAAATCACTGAATTATTTTTATCTACACAGTGTGGTCAGAAAGAATTACATTCTGCAGGGTCAGGCTCTGCTGGGAATAGTTTATTTCATTAGGCTAGAGTCCCACAGTCTGATCAAGCCGGAGCTCTCCTCGGGTCATTTGTTGGTCTCTATCTGAGTCTCAGTATGTTCTTAGCTTAAGTAGACAGCCCAGAGTTAGCAAGGGTTCCATGAACTGCCATCAGGGTACACCACGGGCACCAGAGGGATGCCGGTGGCCTGCGCTGCGTCTTTGAGCAGGAACTAACAGGATGCGTTTGGAAACTGAGCACTCGGAATTAAGTAGTCTATTGCCTCTCATAAAACACCGACTATGACACTCGTAGGCTTAAAAATCATTTTAAATTCAGTGACTAAGAGAAATAATTAAGGTTAGCTAGCCCTCGGACCCCTGGAGACTGGTGCCTGCTGACCCCTGCTTTTTCTCTCCTTTTTTATAGATTGGTTAATTATTTCCTGATTTATTCACCCATTATCTAACATGTTCTGAGTGCCTGTTAATGCCAGGACTGAAATAAAGTCCTCCGCGCAAGCTCTTTTTGGTGTAGTGAAGGGGGCCAAAGCCATCGCTCAGTGCAGAGACACAGGGAAGGCTGAAGAGGAGGTGAACAAAGCATGTTCTCTAAGTCAGGCATTGTGTCACACACCTCTAGTCCCAGCACTCAGGGGAGGCAGAGTCAGGAAGATAATCTGTGAGTTCAAGGCCAGCCTGGTCTACTTAGTGTGTCCCAGGCCAGCCAGGGCTACATATGTTAAGATCCATTCTCAAAACCAAAACAGACAAACCAAGACCCACACAAAATATTTTTAAATTACTATTGCATGTATTATATTTCGTATGGGAGGGGGTGTGCTTGTGCTGTGGTGCACGTATAAAAGTGAGCAGACAAGTTTAGGGAGTCACTTCTCTGTTTCCACCACCATGCTTGGCAGCAAGCAGCAGCCTTACCAGCTGAGCTATCTTACCCACCATGGGAAGGGGCTTTCTTGCCAGGCCAGGCAGAGGGCTAGATAGCAGGAATCCACTAGGCATCCAAAGTGCTCTAGTGTCTGAGCCCGGTCTTGCAAGAGAATGAGGTATTAATCAAGGAAAAAGATGGACAGGCATTCGGGGAGAGCGCCACAGCAGCGAGTCACAGAAGCAGGAAGCTCAGGACTTAGTCACCTAGGTTGGCAGGCAGAAAGGACACATGCAGGAAGGGTGTACAGGGAGCAGGGGTGCCTGGTGGGCTGAAGACACAGAGCAGCGCCACATTCCCAGGGACTGATATTGTCCACAGCAATAAGAGGGCATTAGATATCTCTCATGTCCACATGTCAATCAAAACACTTAAAAGCAAAAGGACTAGTAAGTTGGCTCTTATAGTCCAACATCCTTCTAGTGTTTTCTCCTCCAAAATGCTTTTGGTAAATGTGTTGAAGTACCAATAGAAGATATGCACAGCATCAGGTGAGTAAACACACTTGGTATCAAGTCCTGGGAATGTGTCTTAGTGGTAGAGCATTTGTCTAATGTGTGTAAGGTCCTGGGCTCAATCACAACGTCAGGGCTTGGGCATGGAAGAGAGTAGGGTGGCAAAGGAAATAATATTCAGTTTCTGAATGTTTGATTTTTCTGGTAATTCTGACTAGAGTGGCATTGGCGAATGTGCTCCCGTTTGGAACGTAATGGACCTCACTCTACAGACTTAAGTTTTCACTCTGCCTCTGAACACGGGAGTGGTAATACCAAGCTGAATTATCACTAGGATGAAGTATACAATTCCCGTGCTTTATTTGTTTATTTAGTGTTCTTTGTTGTTTGTGTGTTTGTTTGTTTTGTTTTTACAGTTCTAGCTTAACCCAGGGCAAGCAGTAGATTATGGTCTGTACAAACCTGTTGTCACTAACAGCATGAAAACCAGTCACAGATGACAGTTAGTTAGACAGTAGAAAATGACAGAAGCCTTATTCATTTAATGTGTCCAATTCAAGCCTGTATTACTTTTTAGAGGGCGGGGCTTACAAACTACATTATTGAAGAAGACAGAGGCTCAGCACCTGATAGAAAGGAGAACATGTGGAGGGATCCATCCACATCTTACATCTACCTGTTTCACAGTCACCAGTGTTTGTTGTACACTGAACTAAGATGGTCTGGCCACAAGGAACTTGGAATCTTTTGGTAGGAAACAGTTACAATAGGAAAGATTTTAAAAGATTGACCTGATGGAGGTTTTAGCTTCTCCCTGACCTCCTCACTACCAGGTTTAATGAACATGGAGGTGTAGAGATAGGCTCGCTTCTACTATAAAGCTGGGGACTTATTTCACAAGTACAGAAAGTTAAGTCAACTTGCTCTGGTAAAGTCTTGGTAAAAGTCCAACCCTTTTAGAAATTGCAGTCACCTCTTGCAAGAAAGGTCCTCCAGAGGAGTCCCAGGCAAATACTGCTTCCTAAGCACAGTTCTAATGAACAGTACTGACTGGGTGGCTGGAGTCTAGGCAGCCTCTGGAGCCATACTGATTAGAATAATGAACAGTCCTTCTGAGTTCTAGCAGCCTTTAGATACAAGGAGGGGGTGTGGCTTTAAGGGCTTCTGGAAAAGGCCTTTATCTTTAAGTGGCATGTGGGGCACACCTGCAATCCCAGTACTCCAGAGGTAAAAGCAGGAAGAACAATTCAAAGCCAGTCTGGGCTACATGAAAGTCTATCTCAAAAACTAATACATGAACGAGACATGTCTAGCATTCACTTGTACTGTGTCATGAGTCTCACCAGTGAAATCTGTAATGTTGGCCAAAATGTAGAACACCCTAAAGAAGTCACTTTGGGCCTATGTCCCATTTTGATTCCTTCCAGGTGCCCAATTTTGACTTTGTAATTGTTGAGACAGTGGGAACAAAAGACCCAAAGATAAAAAGCCTAGCTTAACTTTATTGTGTCTGCCCAATAAATCACAGGATAGAATAAGCATTTCTCTTTGGTTTTCTCTATGTGTGTACTATTTTTTAAAAAAAATAAATATAAGTATTGTACCCTATCCTGTTTCTCTGTATTGTTCATAAGATGTGGCCCTAATGTGTGTGTGTGTGTGTGTATTTTTGTCTTTTTGTGTTTAGTTATAGCTTACTTGAGTGTAAGGTTGAGTTTCCCTGAGAAAGCCACAGGCTACACCAGTCACCCTGGGGCCCATCCACTCAGCATCTTTTGCTTTCAAAAGTGTCCAATAAGAACAATAAAATCAGATGACTTCCTATTTTTAGAAAAAATTCAGAAAGCTAGAGAGATGGTTCAGTGATTAAGGTCACATACTGTTCATGCAGAAGATTGGGTTCAAGTCCCAGCCCCTACTTGACGGCTAACAACTACTGCCAGTAATTGCACTATGGAACCCAAAACCCTCTTCCATCTCCGTTCAGCTCCTGTAGGTATCTGGTACACATAAACTTGGGTAGGTGTTCACATGTGCACATAAAAATAATAAAATCTTTTTAAAAATGAATTTAGTGCTACTTAATCAAGAGGACCGATTAGGAAAACAGGGTATGGATCCTGTATCCAAGGTCCCTAGCCTGTGAGTTTGAGCCAGTTGCTCACCTGAATAAGTGGTGGCTTCCTCCTCTGTGAACAGAATAATGGCCTCACATGCTGGAGTGCCTACCTCTAAGAGATAAGTTATCTTATGGATGCTCATGAACACGGAGAGAAGAGGACTAGCTAGGGCTATGGGTTGTGTTTTGTTGTTGTTTGTTTGTTTTATTTTGTTTGTTTTTTACTTAAAGCAACATTGTTTTAGCCCAGCATGGTAGTGAATGCCTTTAATCCTAGCACAAAGGAGACAGAGACAGGAAAATCTCTTTGAGTTCTAGACCAATCTGATCTACCTAGCAAGTTCCAGTCCAGCCAAAGTTATGTAAGAGACTCACTCTCAAAACAAAAAACATATTGTTTGACTTGAATTGACTGTGGTGTGGCATAAACTAACTCTAGAAGAGAGACATGTGAATTTCTAGACTTTTTTCCTGTCCAAAGGAGTGCCCTGTTGCCTGTGTATGCCACAGAAGTAAACAGCAAAGCTGTTTAAGTGGTATTTACATGGCTTCTTAAGTCCCCCCAAAATGAAGCGCATGGTCAGGGAGAAGAAATGCAGAAACGATGTTTTGCTTTGAAATGCACTAATTGACTATTCTCCCATAAGCTGAGAAATGATGCTAGCGTGTACAGAGCTCAGGGTAGCTCAGTGGTAGAGTACTTGGTTAGCACATGTCATGCATAGGCTCTATTGCTGGCACCACAAACTAGATTTTAGGGTTGTTTTGTTTGCTTTGCTTTGCTTTTTTGAGACAGGCTCTCACAATTGTAACCCAGACCCACCTTGAATTATAGTCCTCCTGCCTCAGCCGCCCAAGTACTAGAATGACAGGCATGTACTATTATGCTTAGCTTCAGCTGACTCTTCCTTATGGATAGAGCACCTTTGAAAGCTTAAGAAAGCTAAGATGTCGTGGGATACAAATGAGAGTGGTACCCAAACAGGTATGATTTTACACAGCAACATGAAATGGTTTTTTTCAAGGCAAACTTAGACATTTTTAAAATTATAACTTTTATTATAAAAGAACATGCCTGGTAGTGTGCCAATTAATACAATGAAAAATAAAAAGTGTTATTTATGGACTCCAGAGTGAGTTCCAGGCCACACTCAGTTTCAGAATTGGGCAGGTGAGATGGCTCAACAGGTAAAGATGCTTGCTGCCAAGCTTGACAGCCTCAGTTCAATCCTGGGGAGTCTGTATGGGAAAAGATGAGAACAAACTCCAGCAAGTTGTCTTCAGGCCCAAACACACACACACACACACACACACACACACACACACACACACACACACACACACACAGAGAGAGAGAGAGAGAGAGAGAGAGAGAGAGAGAGAGAGAGAGAGAGAGCTATAGAGAGAGGGTCTAACTCTGCATCCCTTAATATGCATATATTTTATGTTTTCAAAAGTAAAAACGAAATGCTTTTACAGACTTTGATTTGGGTCCTGCCTTTTTTTTTCCATATAGAATTATCATGAGGGGCTTGCATGTAACTCAATAGTAGAGCTGCCTAGCATGTATAAGGCCCAGGGTTTTATCATCAGCAGTAAAAATTATAATTATTGTGATCACACTTCAGAAATTAGAGATGAACACCATCATGTTTATAATGTCCTGGTATCCCATTGAATGGATATGCCAATAATTTGCTTAGCCAGTGCCTATTGTTTTAGACTTTTTGAAGACACCATATTTACCTTTTGCATTGCTAGATGAAATAATAATAAATGAATACATCTGTTTACCTACCACACCTACAAATTTGATGAATTTTTTTTAAAAATGCAACCCCCAAATTCCACATCCCAATGTTTCCTTTTGCATTTAGGGGGAAGGGCCCATGATGGCTGAAGGGTAGACAAGGATTAGGGGGGAGGGTCCCTGATGGCTGAAGGGTAGACAAGGAGGAGCTAAAAGTAGAGCAAAGAGTGACCTGGGTGGAGACCTCAGGTACAGCAGTGCTGCTGAGGACTTGAGCCACGTCACACACAGCAGACCAGACCCATCTTTCCTAAAGCTCCCTGCCTATAGCCTCAGCAGCCAGAGCCCCAGATCATCAATTTACTCCATTCAAAAAGGCAAGGCAAGGCATGTGCATGGCAGGGATTTTTCTAGTCGAAGATTCAATAGCACTTCAGCATCGTGACTGCTGCCACTGAGTACCTCGGTGGAACCCTAGCCCAGTGCCTGTGCAGTATGAAGCTGTATCCAATCCCAGGACCACACAGAGTTATCAGACACCAAAGCACTGCATCTCAGCACCACACAGACTCACTAGACAACCTCAGGCTCCTTGAGAGTGATTTGCTTGCCACATAGGAACAAGCTGATTGGCCCAACTTCCATTCTGGGGAACAGAGGGTTCTAAACAGGAGGAGGTAGAGGCAAAAAGAAATGGCAAGATACAGGGAAATACAAGGGAAGGGAGGGTGATGGGGAAGCTTAGCTGTGTGCAGGGCAGATAATTTGGAGTGCTTCCTCTGTGTTTGCAGACTTTACTGACCATTTAGTAAGTCCTGACCAAAATTTTAAACACTGAGCAAGAGAGAAGCTGGAGATAAGGTCCGGGATCTGAAAGCACATGTTGCTTCTGCAGTAGCATGAAGTAAAATTAGTCATCCAAAATTTTAAAAAAATTAGACAAATGAGATGGGAAGGGAAGACAAAGAGAGGAGAAAGGCAGGGAGGAGAAACAAGAAAAGCCATTCAAGACCCTTCCACATACTGGAAACCAGGATTACTCTTTTGTATTCAAATGCACACAGGACTCAAACTTTCTCTCTAGAAGTAGAAGAGTGTCAAAACTTTGAAAGTACGAGTTGGAGGCCCTGAATGTCTTACAGTGACAAATGCCTGTGTTCAAAGTGCAGTGTCCCTCAGTTTCCTAGGGGAATTGATTACTGGACTGATGTCATCCTGGGACAAGTATCCTCAGGTGTTCCAGTACAAGGGTACAGGAAGGCACCGGATAACTCAGACACAGAGGATTTAGCTGCTGTGTGTGTAAGGGTCTGGACTTAATCCTACCTGAAAAAGAATAGAAAATGATGTTTTTGCATATAAGTCACATACCTCCTCTCATATGACCTAGAACATCTCTAATTAATTACAAGACTTAATACAACGTCAGTACTGGCAATAGTTGTGCTAACAAGCAGGGCATGGTGTTGTATGCCTGTGATTACCCCTATTTGAACTATGAATTTTTGTTTGGAAATATAATTTTTTAAAGTTTTGTATTACTTATTCACTTTACATTCCACTCACGACCCCTTCCCTGTCATCCCTTTCCACAATCCTTCTCTCATCCCTTCCTCTTCTCCTCTGAGCAGGTGGGCCCACCCTGGGTACCCTCCCACTTCAAGTCTCTGCTGTGAGGCTAGGCACTTCCTCTCCAACTGAGGCCAGACAAGGCAGCCCAGGTATTAAAACATATCCCACATATATGCAACAGCTTTTGGAATAGCCCTGCTCCCGTTGTTCAGTACCCACCTGAAGAACAAGTTGCACATCTGCTATATTTTGGGGGAAGGTCTAGATCCAGCCTGCATGTGCATTTTGGTTGGTGGTTCAGACTCTGAGAGCCCCAAGGGTCCAGGTTAGTTGACTCTCCTGGGCTTCCTGTAGAATTCCTATGCCCTTCAGGGCCTGCAATCCATCCCCCTATTCTTCCATAGGAGTCCCCAAACTCCATCCACTCTTTGGCTGTGGGTATCGGTATCTGACTGAGTCAGCTGCTGGATGGAGCCTCTCAGAGGGCAGCCTGTCTCTAAATATAACAGAGTATCATTAATAGTGTAAGGGATTAGTGTGAGCCACAACTTAAAAAAAAAACCCAACAACCCAAGTTTGAGGTGCTGGAGAGATGGCCTTGCAGATAAAAGCACTTGACATTCTTGCAGAGGACTAGAATTTTGTTCCCAGCTCCCATATTCAGGAGCTGAAAACCTCTTCTGTCTTCCCCAGGGACTCATGTGCGCATACTAATACACACACACACACACACACACACACACACACACACACACACACACATAGAGTAAAAATTCCTGCAGACAGTAGTGTCACATGCCTTTAATTCCAGCACTCCGAAGGCAGAGGCAGATAGATCTCTGAGTTTAGGGCCTAGACTATAGAACAAGTTGTAGGACAACTAGGGCTACACAGAGAAATCCTGTCTCAGCAAAACCAACCAACCAACCAACCAACAAACAAACAAACAAACTAGATAGGTAGGTAGATAGATAGATAGATAGATAGATAGATAGATAGATAGATAGATAGAGACAGAATAAATATAAAAGTACCTAATTTGGCTGGCACTTGCCTAGCATGTGAAATGTCCCATGATCCTCAGAACTACAAAAGGAAGGAAGGAAAGAAGGAAGGAAGGAAGAAAGGAAGGAAGGAAGGAAAGAAGGAAGGAAGGAAGGAAGGAAGGAAGGAAGGAAGGAAGGAAGGAAGGAAGGAAAGAAGGAAGGAAGGAAGGAAGGAAGATACCAAAAATCTGATAAATGTATAATGTATTCACTTTGCAGATTTGTATATTGATTCACATTTACATTTTATTTACAATGTATTAAAAACCACACAGCCAGGCATCTGAGCTGTAGCTAGGCATTGGCCTATCAGGCTAGATGAGAGAGAATTGGCCTGCAAAGACCTTCAGCCCAGTAGTCTAGACTGCAGTCACCCCATATTTATTGACCTTCACTAGAGTCATTTTTCAAAGTCTAGTGCAGCCCTGGCTAAGTCTAGTTCAAATTGCCATTTTCCTCAAATGTGTAAAACTAACCTATGATGTTAGTTACAGTCACTTCGGACATGAGCTAAGAAAGCTGGTAACAAGTGTCTGTCAGACTTAGTCTTGTGAATCCAGGAGGTGGAGTGCAGAGTATTGAGTCAAGTACAGACACTAAGTGCGAAGTCTACAGGGCTACCCCGGGGACTAGGACCTAAAGGTTCAAGCTGACCGTGAAGTCGGTAGAGGCCACAGTCATGAACATGAACATCATATGTATGGAGCAAACAAAGTCCTGGGTGACTGTGTAACACTGGTATAACCATGTCAATAACCCCTATGCCTCAGATCCATAGATGTGGCAAAGCCTTCCCAGACTGAGTCTCAGAGAGATGGCAAAGCCTTCCTAGTTTGAGTGAAAATGTTGGCAGTTCGTGAAAAAAAAAAAATGTGATGCCTTTCTCCTCCAGATGTTGATGACCTAAAGTCCACCAGCATTAGCTAAGCCTGACTCCCTGTTCATCTGTATACAATAACCCTGCCTCCTTGCTTATCTGTTTGCCAGCAACAGCACTTCCATCCTCCTATAGAAAATAGTCTTTCAGGATGCTGTGACTTCTCCACCAGAGAGTCCAATCTACCCTATCCCAGTTTTTTCTTGTGTTTCTATGTGCCTGTCTGTCCTTTTTTCATTCCCTTGTTGTCCTCTTCAGGACAGTCCCTGGAGCCATCCTGGGCAGTCTTACTTTTCTGTCTACCTATCATGAAGACCTGTTTTCCTCACACCAGATGTTTAAAAGACTGGACCAGTCCAGTCCTTAACCAGCTGCCTCCTCTGCCCATTCCCCCTTCACTCAGAGTAAATCTCAGAGCGTGAGCATGGGGGCTCTGTCATTTCCCTCATTGCTTCCTTTTTCTAGGGTTTGACATGCTGAACTCCTGACATTTTCTGAAGCAACATGTTCTATTATTGACTGCAGCCCATTTCTATCCATGGTCCACATCGTTCTCCTAGGCAGTTTCTATCTATCTATCTATCTATCTATCTATCTATCTATCTATCTATCTATCTATCTATCTATCTATCTATCTGGGACAGGGCCTCTTTTTGTACCTCTGGCTGTCTTGGAACTTGCTATGTAGACCAGGCTCACAGAATTTCCTTTCTCTCTCTCTCTCTCTCTCTCTCTCTCTCTCTCTCTCTCTCTCTCTCTCTCTCTCTCTCTCTCTCTCTCTCCATTCTTGAGTGTTGGCATTAGAGACATGTCCAGCTCTACTTATTTATTTTGTTGTTCATTCGTTATTTTATGTGTGTGAAGGTGCATACGTCAATGTGTGTGTGTGTGTGTGTGTGTGTGTGTGAGAGAGAGAGAGAGAGAGAGAGAGAGAGAGAGTAAAGGTTAGAGATAACTTTCAGGGGTCAGTTCTCTTCTTCCAACCTGTGGCTTCTAGGGATGGGACTCAGGCATCAGCCTTGGTGGCATCTCTCTCACCCAGTTTTAATCTTAAATAGTCTACTCTGTCTTCCCCAAGTGTGACAGTGCTTGGCCAAACCGATGCCCTACTTTTGAGTTTTATGACTCCGTGCTCAGGAGGAGTCACATCTTAACCTGGACATGCACACTTTGTAAGCACACACATTTCCCTGCCAAGATTTATGCTCTGCTCAGTGCTCAAACTCTTTCAGGCAGCATGGAAGCAAACGCCATGCCATTCCCCAAACACCCTCAAATAACTCCCTTCAAAATGAGTGTTTGCAAGCCACAAGAGACATTGCACAGCCATCCCACACAACCACAGAGCCTTTCCAGCCAGCGGGACATGCAGATTCTCTGGTTCTGTATGCTGTGTTTATTACACTCAACGTGAAGTCCGAATTGACACCCAGCTCTCCTAGATCCTACTTCCATAATTTTTGTGTTGTGTTTCAAGATAGTGAAAGAGCCATGATGGGTGGCAAAACATTCTAGAATTTTCTAATCTTCATTTTTTTTTCAAGATGTGGTTTCTCTGTAGTTCTAGCTATTCAGGAATTTATTCTGTAGTTCAGGGTAGCCTAGAACTCAGAGATCTGCTGCCTCTGCCTTCTGCTTGCTAATCTTCCCTTCTTAACCAGCTCCCTCCTAAATTCTATATTCAATGTCCCCAGTGCTGGCCCCCAAGTCTTCAGTTCCTGCCAAATATCTTCATTTCCCCCCTATTTCACCATAAAAGCATAACTTTCATCTCAAAGTGGAAAACTGATCGCTTTTTCTGGAGCTAATTATGAGTGACTGTGGCCTGGGAAGACAGATTCAGGTTCTCTCCAATACTACAGTTCAAAGTAGTAATAGAACAAAGACACTCATAAATGCAGCCACTTTGCTGGTGCCCTGGTGGAATCGTGAGGTAGACAGGGTAGTGCAAAGTCGGGATTCTCAGCTGTAGGCTCCATATCCTATCTGAGCCTTTTGTTCTGTGAAAACTAGGGGTATGTTTGTACATTCCGAAAGAGTTACCTAATGGTCAGGACAACATTAGGTCACATACAGAGGAGGGGAATAAATGGCTATGAGTTGGGGTTAAAGATATCCTGAGATAACTTGGCTCTGGACCTGCGGAACTCCATCCTCTCCTCAACACTGAATCAGCCAATCAGTTTTATAGAAACTTCAGTGCAGTTCAGTACTTCACAGGAACTTCCATGCCTACCTACAAACCAAACCTGCTGGTCACCTACAGTGCTACCACATCCCCTCAGAGAGACAACCAAACCCCATGGTATACCTGCTTCAGGGTACCCTGTAACAGTTATGTCTTCTCTGCTTAGGCAATGAGTGTGTTCACTCAGCATAGAGAAGAAGACATTATGAGGGGCACCTTTGTGTGATTAAATATTTCCAGTGGGTCTCTATTGAAGAAAAAAAAAAGAAGCCAAAACCCAAAACAAAACAAAAACCCCAAACCTTCAGCAAAGGCCTATCTTTGAGCTCCATGTTAAAAGATCTGCAAACCCAGAGCCTCTCTACTAACAAAATCGACACCTGGGCTTCCTAAAGTGCAGTTTGGCAGGGCTACTCCTCTCCATATTCTTCTTAGACTAGGTTTGGGTGAGGAGCCAGGGGTTACAGGTGAATGAATTGATCAGATCAGAGAAAGATAGGATATAAACTAGATGGAGAGGGGTCTTCCATTGAAGCAATTGCTCTGTAGCACAGGTGTATGAAGCTTGCCCTAGCAGAAAGGAAGCCATTAGTGTCGCACCGGAGTCTGCTGCAGACAGCCACGGGGGGGGGGGGGGGGCAGGGAATACTAAGAGAATTAAGGGAAGTCTCACACATTTCTAGTCAACCTGTTTAGTTCTAGTGTTCTGTTCTGGAAACATGATAGAGGCAAATAAGGAGGGCTGGGCTGGAGATGGAAGGCCTGGTGCTAAACAAATCATGGAGCCTTTCTGAAATCTCTGTTAGTGAAAATGGAAATTACAAAGGTTAGGGTGGTAGCATCCTTTCCTGGACGCATGACCCTGGGAGAGTCTAGCCTTGCGTTTTCCATTCAGGAGTGAGAACAGCACCTCTTGCCATCCACCTCACAAGACGTTTCTAACAGCCAAGTCCTAGGACATGCTTGACACACAGACACATATATCAAATCACATAGTGATAGAAGATGCTGATAGATGATGCTGATAGATAGATAAGTGATAGATAGTGATAGGTGATATAGAAGGTTTAAGTCCTCCTTAGGTTAAAATATCTACACCCATGCTCCAGTTTTCATGAAATTTAGTTTTCCTAAATCCTCAAGGAACTCAGAATTTTAATCTGGTTCATTGTCTTGATCCTAAAGGTAGTGTTTGGTGCATTCTGCGGAGGAAATGCAAAGGCTTGTTCAGCAATGGAATTGCTTCTTATAGCTTATTTTGCAAGGTGAAAAGAGCACTCCATGTCCCTGGCCAACAGTGTAGACTCCAGCCTAGATTAGACAAAAAGCGGCTCCCCTGCATCCCTCATTCTGATGTCGTCTCCAGAGGCGTGGCTCCAACCTGGACCATGCTTCCAGTGTGTGGCCTCCATCTCCCTGCGTGCAATAGGCGACTTGGAAGCCCTTTTATTGCATTAAAAAAAAAAAATCCAATACGTCCCTTTTTCCTCCTGTGGGATTTGCTAACTTCCAGACTGCTAGAAATCCTCAGGGGGTGCAGATTGTCTGAACCAATCATATGGAGAGTGCTTGAGGAAGCACCAGGCTCCTTCTGCTGACACCCCCCCCCCAAATAAAGCAGCTTAATGTCTTAACTTTATCTGCCAACATCTACATGTTCAAGGTGCTAATCTTTTGCTTTTGTTCTTTTAAGTTCTTTTTAATTCTTAATTGCTTGGCGGGGCGGTTGCTTCAGAGCTCGCTGAAACAGTTAACCAAACACTTGCACGAGGCAGCCGTTTCGCTTTCTGCGCTTGTTGGTTTTGGCACTGGGTCAGTTCTATGAACTTCTGGTGTCCAACTGGTAGGACCTGAAACTCTGTGTTTAACAAGTGCCTGTAGTCAAAACAGTTGGCGGCGTGTGGAAGCGAGGGGAGCTGGTACTGACTGCAGCTGATCAGCCTTCAGGTCCACACTCTGCAGAATACCCAATCAGGTTGCTCTGTTTTGCGGCTGGGCTTTTGTTGTTTCCTTGTTTCGGAATTTTTTTTCTTCTCTCTCTCTCTCTCTCTCTCTCTCTCTCTCTCTCTCTCTCTCTCTCTCTCTCTCTCCCTCCCTCCCTCCCTCCCTCCCTCCCTCCCTCCCTCCCTCCCTCTGTCATTTTTTATGATGGCATCTGTACTAAAGTGGATCACTTCAGGTTTCAAAAGTACAACATGTTTACAGTCGTCGTAGCATCAGATTAAGTTGGCAGCCCGAGTCTGTAAGTGGTTTTAGTTTACATTTCTTCTTCTAGCAGGCTGTTTTGCATAATTTTGCTGATCCTGGGTTATTTATAGACTTTTTTTTTTTTTTAAGAAACGGGGATGTATGAGCGTTTCTGTTCCAACTGTAGAAAGTGAAATTCTTTTCTGCGCTGACAGACGTGGCGCTGAATGTATGTGCAGCAGCAAAGGCTCTTGAAAATTAATTTCTCTGAAAGGTCACTTGATAGCACTCCCCAGCCGCTGACCGCAGATCCCTGGCAGGTTCGTCGTTCGTCGTAGGCTGAGTTGTTTTCTCTGGGTTGTCACAAAATGAAAGTGACGATGCCATTTCCTCTGGGACACTCCGAAGGGGTTGGGTATTGTTTCAAATCTCTAAGAGGAGTTTGCTGTGCTTGTTTTGTCAAACTCACCGGAGCGGTGTCATCTGGTGACCTGCGGCCCTGCCTAGGAGCCAGTTGGCAAGTTTCAGGGCCGTGGGGGATGGGCCAGCGGAAGGATAGCAGAAGGGAAGTTCGTGGGTTGGAAAGTTTGTTCCCACTGAAATGACTGTAATACTGAGATGTTGACAGCACCCGTAAAGAATGGATACCAGCCAGCCATTGCTGGATGACGCGCTCCCTCACACGTGATCTGGGTAGATTATCCTGCCTTGGGGGCTTCCAGGCAGGTTTGAATGAGAACTGAAACCGGGCACCGTAAGAAAATGCTGCGCCAGAATTAGCACTCTATAAAAAGGGTTTTCCATAATATTTACTAGAACCTTTGCCTAAAAATTGCTCTGCCTTGCCCACTGAATGGCTGCAAAATTCAATCAGCTCTTGATGGCTTACCTAGAGCACCTCCCATCTTCCAGGCTACTCTCGGAATTTGGAATTTGCATGGCTAAGTAGAATGCTCATCAGCATAAAGAGTGTGGAGTCCCGTTCCGATGGTCTGGGAGAACCCTGGAGATGAGACACTCCTTTGTGCAGCGGGTTAAATATTTTAAACTAAACAAATCAAAAGGGAGGGGCGCTTTTCCCTTGCAGCTGTCTGGTTGCCCTGGTCTCCAGGAGAAACTCACCTCCAGCTCCCTCCTCGATTTGACAGGCAGGCTGCCAAACACCGGGTAGAAATGGCATTTTTGTTGTTATTTCTAAGTTATTTAGGCACAATTTTAGAATTGGTTGTTTATGTTTGCATAAGTTGGCTCAATTTATTATTATTATTATTTATTATTATTATATTTTTAGAGAGAAAGTTTCTCTGTGTACATCTAGCTGTCCTGGAACTCGATCTGTAGATAAGGTTGGCTTCTAAGTTAGAGATCCACCTGCCTCTGCCTCTCAAGTTCTGGAATTAAAGGCATGTGCCACCACCAGTCAGGATCAACTTTTAAACCTATTTTACACGCCAGATCTCTACACTCCTCCCTTGGCCCTGGAGAGACAGGTCTGGTCACATCAGTAGGTAAGAACAATGGGATTCAGGCTCTAGCATTGAGTGTCTGAGTTCCTCCTATTCACTCCAGCTGTATAGTATATTCATTGATGGCCTCTTGAAGGCTGGATGGGAAACTAGAAAAACCACCTCGTCAGCATAATGCGTCTTGTAGTGACAAGCACACATCTGATGGCTCACTGTGTGTGATGCCCACTGTATTAGCTCTATTCAGAGAAGGGCTCTCATGAGAGGCCTGTGTCAGAGATACCTAGAGGATTCTTACCAAGAAGGTGGGTCATTGGCATACCTTCCCTGACTCTACCCTGGTACAGCCACACTTGGAGGCAATGTTGTTCGTAGGTCACAGTTACTGGGACATGGCGGGGGCCTGTTTCAGAAGAGTGGCGCTGGGCACAAGCTTCTCAAGTTTCCAGGTGATGAATGGATCCATCGATGACTTAGGGCCCATAAATATCTCAACAGGCTGGAACACTGGGCTGAGTCCAGCAAGGTGACAGTTTTGAAGAGTACCTGTGGGTTGGCCCAACCTGAGACCAGTGTGACCTAAGACTTAACAGCGGGGTTGTAGGAAAGAAAACCATCCGGACTGATCTTCTTACACTGCATGAATAGAGAATAATATCCAATGAACAGGCAGGACCTCAGCAGAGTTCACTAGAACCTCTTCCCTTCCTAACCCTACTTTGCAAGAAATGCTGGGAGCCAGAGAGAACCTAGGACAGGGCAGGAGTGGAAACTTTTCTGAGAAATAACTTAGAAAGGTGGCTGGGAGTGTTTACCCCAGAGAAGGAGGTAAGAGGGGACCAGAAGTTCATGGTGGCTCCGAGGATGAGAGTAGAATGGATATTTGGGTATCTCAGAAGTTCTGGGAAGGGCAGCTGCCCATTAATTGGTCAGTGCTGCCCACCTTCACCATGTGATGGTCACTGCCTTGTAGGTTGGCACCTGCAGGTGCCCACATGAAGCCAGGCCTGCAGGCATGCTGGTAGGGAGACAGCAATGTTGGGAGCCGAGTCTTCTTACGTGTTTAGATCTGACAGTCCTAATTTCCATCTGTATACCCAGGTCCCTGGGTAGCAGTGAGCACTTAACTGGAAATGGCCGCTGGGATACAAGAGCCATAGAGGGTACTTTTGTCTCTGGGTCCCATTTGCCAATAACCAGTGGAGCCTGCCTACAGTGAGTGTAGAGGTGACATCAGTGTTATTTAGATCCAAATCTACTTCATAAAGCAAAAACATTAAAATCAAAGCATTCCCCTGGCAGTAATAATGTACAGTAACCACCTGTCATTGGTACTTAACAAACAGGGACCCAGTGGCAGAGCAGAGAGGCAGGAAGGATGCATCTTGTTGCTTAAGACAAAGTAACACTTCTTCATGGACCCAGACTGTCAGTGTTTGGGAGCGGCTGTCTTAGAATACCTGTTTGCTGTCTCCTGCTGACCACCTTAATTACCTTAACTTAAAAATTACCCCATTTAAGCGGCTCCAAGCAGGGTTTTGAAGGTAACTCTCAGTTTCCTTAAGACAGATTGTTCTGTTTACAGCTTGTCCTGGACTTAATCTTCTGAGGGATTTTACCAGTGTCATTGCCGAGGTGAAATGCACAAGACATAAAATTAACTATTCCAAGCCGAATAACTCACTGGCATTTAGTACAGTCATGTTGTGTGGCCAGCTCTATCTAGTTTCAACACGTGTCTTTACTCAACGATAAGACTTCTTACCCACTAGGCAGTTAGTTATTCCTCCTTCCTGCCGCCCACAGCACCTGACAGCTCCCAATCAGTGCCTCCTCTGGACGTTGCCTCTAGATGGAAGCATGCAGTGACTATGGCCTGGCGTGGCTTGGCTTCTTTTCTTTCACACAGTGTTCCTGAGGTTCTTCTGTATTCTGGCATACATATTGCATTGTTCTTTTCCGTGGTGAAATAGTACCTCAGGATAGATCTATACAGTGGGTTTTATTTATTCACTCATTCATTATGGGGTGGCTCTGGTTTTGACTATTTATTTTTTAATTTTTAGGTTTATTTATTTTATTTCACATGCATGAGTGTTTTGTCTGTATGTATGTCATGATGCTGCCAGCAGAAGCCACCAGAGGGCATTGGATCCCCTGGGAATGTAGTTACAAATATTTATGAGCCACTAGGAGGGCGCTAGAAACTGAACCCGAGTCCTCTGCAAGAACAAATACTCTTAACTGCTGAGCCATCTCACCAAAGGATTAGTTTTGGGGGCCTAGTGTTTGTTTGTTTTTAATGTTTGTTTTTTGGGTTTTTTTTTTTTTTTTTGAGACAGAGTCTTATTATGTAGTTCTGGCTCTCCTGGCACTCACTATCTAGGAGGCTGGCCTTGAACTCAGAGAGATCAACCTTTGTCCTCCTCTTGAGTACTGGGGATCAAAGGTGTGTGTCACCAAACCTGGTCGCTGTTCTACACACACACACACACACACACACATACACACACACCTGGGGCAGAATTTTTGTGTCATATGCTAATTCTATTTAATGTTTTAAAGAAAAGAACTTAATTGCAGTGAAATACACTTAATATAGACTTCACTATCTTAACTAGTTTTCTGTTTGAGTCAGGGTCTCCCTATGTAACCCTAGCTGACCTGAAACTCACAGTATAGAACATGTTTACCTTGAATTTCAACTCAGAGATCTGCTTGCTTCTGCCTCCCAAGTGTTGGGATTAAAGGCTCCTGGTTCATCTTAACTAGTTTTAATGTGCAGCTCAAAGGCATTTGGCACCATCGTACTGTTTTACAGCCATTGCACTGCCATCTCCAGAATTCCCGGCTTTGCAAAACGACACCAAAGCCACTGGTAAAAACAACAAAACAAAACAAAACAAAACAAAACAAAACAAAACAAAACAAAACAAAACACCAGGCCCCTTCTTCCCCTAACTTCTGGCAGTTATATCATTCCCATGTATGCCTGAATTTGACTATGCAGCTACTTCATGTTAATGGAATCCTAACATATATGCCTTTTTGTGGCTGGTCAAGTTCACTTAGTATGCTGTCTTCAAGACTCATCTACAGAATAAAGGGTCAGAATTTCCTTCCTTGTGAAGGCTGAATACCGCAATGGAATGGTTAGAAGTTTTTGTTTTAATAGTGCATTCATTTAGTGTGTGTGTGTGTGTTTTACTTGTGTGGAGGTCAGAAGACTACCTGTAGAAATTGTTTCTCATATTTCACCGTGTGGGTCCTGCAGATTGAACTCAGGTATTCAGACTTGATAGCAAGTGCCGCCGTTATCAGAGGAGACATCTTACCAGACATCTTACCTGATGCTCAGTGTGGTCAACCTGACAAAATCTAGCATCACCTGCGAAGAGAGTTTCAATGAGATGTCGTCTAGATAAGATGGTTCTATCACTACTCCTGGAATTGACCATCTTTATTTTGCTAAGGTGGTTTGTTGGGGTGGGAAGACTAGCCCACTGTGAGTGACACAGTAAAGGATCTGGAACTGTGCGAGAAGTGCTGTGATGGAGTGTGACCTTGAACTGTCAGCTCGAAGAACCCCTTCCTCCCGTCTGTTGCTTTTGTCTGGATATTTTATCATAGCATCAGAAAGCTATCTCATTCTCATGCACATGTGTGTATACCTGCACACACACACACACATACACACACATACACACACACACTTATACACACACACACATACACACACACATATACACACACACATACACACACACACATACACACACATACACACACATACACACACACACATACACACACACACATACACACACATACACACACATGCACACACATGCACAACACACATACACACACACACATACACACACACACACGCACACACATGCACACACACACATACACACACACACACGCACACACACACATATACACACACACATACACACACACACATACACACACATACACACACATACACACACACACGCACACACATGCACAACACACATACACACACACACATACACACACACACTTACACACACACACACACATACACACACACATATACACACACACATACACACACACATACACACACATACACACACACACGCACACACATGCACAACACACATACACACACACATACACACACACACGCACACACATGCACACACACACATACACACACACACGCACACACACACACACACACACACACACACACACACACACTCCATGCACACAGAGGTCCACCTATGCCATTTTTTGTATTCAGCTGTGAATACTCTTATTTCTCTCTATTGGCTCTTCAGAATGATGCTGCTTTATGACACACATATAGGTATATATAGCCATAAATGGAACTGCTGAATCATATTGTAATTCTATTTTAATATTTTGAGGAACTACTACACTGGTTTTCATTGCAGCTGTGCCCTCTTACATTCTGAACAGCTGTACATGGCTGCTCCGTTTTCTCCTCATCCTCACTAGCTCCTGTTCTCTTCCCTTTTAAACAGCCACTCCAGTGTGCTGGAAGCCAGGTCCTTGCAGGCTTGCTTTGCATTTCTCTGATGGCTAATGAGGTGGAGCATCTCTGCATATGCTCTCTCATTAGCCATTTGTTTATCTGCTCCGCAGAAGTGTCCTTGGCACGGTTTTGGATTGGTCTGCCCCTTCCTGTTTTTGTGTTTAGAGTTACACTTCCAAACCCCGCTGTTCTTCAGAAGCTCCAACGATGTCAGTGTTGCAGCTGATCATGTTAAGCCACCTGTTTGCTGAGAACTTAGGCCACCTACTTATTCTGTGGGCACCTGAGGTAAGGAGAAAGCAAGAGCCAAGAGGCAAGAGCCAGAGTTTCAGAAGAGCCAGAGTGCACCAGCAAAGCTGGCCAAGGGAAGTGTCCACTTCTGACCTCCCCGCCCTCCTGGAACTCTGAGCAGATACCAGGAGAGCTATTTCTGTTTGACTCTGGCTCCCAGGCCACGGGGCTGCTTTTTCATCTGCGCTGAACTGCTCAGCATTGCAACATCCAGCAGACATCTTCTTGGTCATCTCCTAGGAAAGGAGCCTTTGTGCTCAGGGAGCCTTTGACCAGCTGGCCTAAAGTCCAGAGGACAAAGCTTGCAGCCTAACGCCTGGGAGCAGACTATCTCCAGCCAAAGTTGCAAATGACCCAGAAAGGAGATCTGGCCAGTGGCTGGCCAGCTCACACCCAGTCATCCACACAATCCCATTCCAAGAAACAGAGCAGCAGACAGGGACCAGCTCGGTTCTCTGCAGTCAGAAACAGATTAAGTCTACCTAATTCAGGGAAGAAGGTGTCTCTAAATAATTCTCCCTCAGAGACTCCCAGCTCCGGCTCTCTTACTTTATCACACTACCTCATTGCCATAAGATGGTCTCTGCAAGAATTGTCTGGGATGAGGGGCAGTGTGTGAAATGACCCCACCTCCCCTCAGCCTGAGATCTTCTTGAAGGCTTTGCCTCTCAGAGATTTGCTTTCAATATTAAATTACTCAAAGTCAGATGCTGCTCACTTGGAAGTGACTTAAAGTTCGTGAGGTACTAGCCAGGTTTTAGAGATGTGTTGGTGAGACCCAAGGCGGGTCCTGATAGAAGGGAAAGAGGTCTCAAGTGTCAGGTCCCAAAGAAACCCAGGAGAGGCTCACTCAGTACCTGGGCTCTTCACCCTGTCTCTCCCCTAAACCTCTCCAGCCCATGTGGGCCACACACTCTTGATCTTTGGCTCCTCTCTTGACCCCTTTCTTGGCCTCCTGGTCTGTCGTTCCTCTTGGTTCACTGCCCTCTCTCTTCTCTTCTCTTCTCTTGCACCTCACTGCCCTGGCCCCATCCAGCCTTGACAGTCTGGACTCTTCCGGATGGCCTCTGGCTGTTCTTTCTCTCAGAATGACAATAAAACCCTTCTCAGTTATACCCAGGAGCTGTCATGTCTCCTCATGTCTCCATTTTTCATTCATCAAATACATTAGTCTATTATCTGTTTGTTTGTCCTATATTGGGGATCACCCAGAGCCTAGGTAGGTGTTCTACTACTGAGCTGGGCCCCCCCGTTCCAGTTTTGTTTTGTTTTGGTTTGGTTTGTTTGAGACCATCTCAATATGTAATCTCAGCTGCCCTGGAACTTGCTACATAGACAAGGCTGGCCTACAACTCATAAGAGACCCACCTGCCTCTGCCTCCTGAGTGCTGAGATTAAAGGCATGGGCCACCATACCCAACTTATTTTATTTTTGGTTTTCCTTTGACTTAGTTTTGTGTTTCTGTTAATCATAGTAAGACTCACGTGAAAGAATCTTGATGCTGTGACCTTGTGATCATGTTGAGAGGTCAGTTAGCACTCAGCGGTAATGCTTCACATTAGATCCAAGCTTAACCCAAAACACCATAGCAAACTACAGCTGAGTGACATGGGTCCCTTCCCACCTCTCCACCCTATGCCCACTACCCACCCTCATCTTTACACAGCTGCCACTTACTGACCACTACTCTGCACTCTGTCTCTTGAGATTCGCCTGTTCAGGGCATTTCATCAATATTAAGTCATGTGACCCATCGCCTTGTGTAGCATTGTCCCTGTAAGGGCTGACCCCTCTCCCATACACTCTCTGTCCTTTGCCATAGTCAGGGAATTTTCTAAGTATCCAGAATGAGAGCCACGAATGCTGGCCCCATCTATATCTGACCATCTGGGATTGGAAGCAGGAAGATCAGGCATTCAAGGTCACCCTCAGCTACACAGAAATTTCAAAGCCAGCCTGGGTTACATGAGAAATTAGCTCGAGGTGGGGGGTGGGGAGGGGAGAACAACAACAAAACAATGAAAAAGTCCAGAATGAAAGAGAACTCTGCTGAAATTAATAGTGAAAATTGTCCTTTGGGGGTTTTCCAATTATCATAATGGCCTCTAGTGTCATCAAAGCATATGGCCCAATAGGCACTGTCCTTCAGGATGGGTATTCCCTGTGGGGAAGGAGAGCAGAAAGTCCGGAGGCATCCGCAGGCCACCCAGTACCCAGGCAGGTTGGACAGCAGCTCTGAGAGCTGGCTCAAGTGTGGCTGCTCTCCTAGGGACTGCAGAAGAAACCCCCTGCCATCTAAACTTAGAGAGCTCTCCTGAGCCTCTGGGAAGCGGCTTCTCACACCTCCTGTGTGAGATTCAGGGAAACCCTCGTTCATCTGCCAAATTCAGGACGCACCCCTGACTGCTCTGGCCTTGTCTTGCTGCCTTTCCTCAATCTCATCTGGGCGTGCTCTCTTAAAGGGGAAGTGAAGCATTCTGACTGGCCGGGGCCCACAGCCAGGAAATGTCTACTAGAAGAGGGCCGTTGCCCAGCATGTTGTTGGCTCAGCCTCCTTATCCAAACGGCCAGGCTGCCTCTCCAGGAAGTGTAAGTGTGAATGCAGGGTATGGTGGCCTGCCACCTAGGATGGCGTGGGGCTGGACGCAGGTCACAGAAGAAAGTCTGGCAGACGAAGCATGCTGGCAGCCTGTGATGCATGTACTCGGAAAGATGAGCTTCTGTGCAGACCTGAGCTCCTGGTCTGTGGGCAGAAGCTGGAGCAGAGACAGGGCTGATGCAGTCGATGGGGACAGCAGCTGCCTCAGAAAGAGGTCAGGAGTAGGAGGCTAGGGACTGATCTATTTTGGACAGCCCTTCTGGAGGCTCAAGCCTCAGGTCTGGGGAGGAGAGGAATGGAAATTTTTATCACACACCTTTGAGAACACTGGGAAGCAGCTATCATACCCCCTACTTTTTGCCACCCCCCTCCCCCATCTGCAGCATTCATGTGCAGCTCCATCGGCCCTCCATGCCTTTATTCACTGGAAGATTGCTTTTCTCTGCTGTTTCCATATGCTTGCCTCTGTTAAGAAATGGTTTGGGTCTTTTCGAATGGTGCACACGACTTGAAACTCATGGCTGGGTTCCTACTCACCTATGGCGCTCGGTCCAATGTGGACACCCTGTAAGCCTCGTAGGAACCAATGTGGCCGTTCCTCCTCTGTCTCCCTGTCATTTAGATTGGTAGTGGTGGTGGCTCTCTTTCAAACCAGAATTCCGTTTCCTGCATGCCCACGGAGCAGGGCAAGGGAGATAGTTGGTGGACTTGCAGGCACCTGGTTTCTCACAGATAGGCCCACAGGGGGAGTGACTGATGAAGAGGAGATGGGCCGCTGCTGTCTTCTAAGCTTCTTTCTGCCCCAGGTGTGTGTTTGTATGGTAGTGATGGCTGGTCCTAAATAAAGTAACAGAAGTGTGGTTTTCAACAAAACAACTCAGGCTTTTCTCTCTGAGAGAAAGGGGAGAGAGGAAGGAACAGAGAGGGGAAGGAAAAACGTGCGTCTCTGTACGCATATGTTGACAGGCAGAACCACACCCAGCTTCAAGACAACTTCCTGTTTGCCAGCGCCAACTGCCACTCCAAGGAGGACAGACGTGGTTCCGTTAGTGGCTGCTGGGGGACCATGACAACCTGTTGGGTGAGTGGCTCTGAGTGACACTAGGAACTCAGCACTGAGTAGAGACTTTGTACCTTCTCTTGGAGGAGAGACCAGGGCCCTGTGCTGTCCCAGTTGGAGGTTGACACGGAAATAAAGCAGAGGTCGCCTGTCTTTTTCAACCTGTGTCCTCAAACAGTGAGCGTGCTCCCAGGATTCATGGGAATGGAAATTTTTCAAGTCAAGGGTAGGGAGAAGGCTGTGAACCATCCACTTAGGAAAGCTACTACTGTGACTTTTTTTTTTAATCTACCTTTTCATATATCAAGGAATTTCTATTAAGAAATTTTAATAATCCTTCCAACATTATTTAGCAATGCATGTAATGAGGGCTCACTGGGGCAGGACCTGTGCTAAATGCCAGAGATGAACAAGACTCCTGCCTTCAAGGTGTGCCTGTGTAAAGGACAGTGAAACCAGCAGTTACAACCTGTGAGTGTATACTGAGGGAGGGGCTCGGTGTTCCAGAAGCTTCCTGCCCAGTTACCATCTCTGTTGTGGGTGATGTCTCCCTCATATGTGTACGGAACTGGGGTTCACGAGGTTAAATTATTAGCCCAAGTCACGGGGCTAATGAGTGACAGAGCTGGGGTTTGAGCCCAGGTCTTTCTGATTCCAGAGACCAGAGTGTTTGGTCTGTGTTTCTGCTCTCTGAGCTGGTGGAGCACGAACATTTCCTATTCAGAGCATTTTCTAGAAGTGAGTGCAGTCTGGAGGCCCTAGGGCCTTTCTTTAACAAGAATGAAGACACTCCAGGCTTAACTCCACACAGAGGCCTGGGCACTTCTCTGCCTCCCACCTTTGGGATCTGCCTCTGTGAGCTATGGGCAGATCATAGCCCACAGCAGACAGGAGCCTTAGTGTGCATAGCCTAAGATCCTGGGTAAAGCAGCTGAGACAGCCAGAGACACTGAATTCAGCATTCAGGTATTCTCAATATTAGGAATGCCAGTCAGTCATAGACCTCAAAGATGCCCAGGATTGTGTCTCCTACTTGCCAGCATCTGGCTTCACCTGTCCCTTCTGTGTGCCTTGGTTAAGGTTTATCCAAAACCAGGAAGCTACCAGAGCCATGGCGACTCTTGTCCAGCTTGCAGTGTGTATCCAGTAGAACAGGAAGATGCCTATGGAGGCTAATACAGAACAAGTGGGCCCCTTGGCAACCTACCACTGCCTGGTTGAGACACAGGAACAGCTAAGACAATGAAAAGCCTTCTTCTGTTTATTTGAATGTTGTTGTTTTGTGATAGACTTACTATGTAACCTAGTGTGGTCCCCAGCTTTCAATCCTACTGCCTCAGTTTCCCAAGTACAAGAATTACAGGGGTGTGGCACCACACCTGACAAGACAGGGTTAGCTCCTTTAGGAGGACAGCAGGTCTGGCTGCATGTAGAGGCAGGTCAGCAACTCAGGAGAGACAGGTGCTCTCAGAAGCACAGGTCTGTTCTCTAGTCTCCAAGAGGAGACATGATGGCCGTCCTGGGGTCTGGAAAGTTCTGTCTCCCGCCTTTCAGAAACTCTCTGGTTATTTAGACTCGGTACATGGCAGTGTCTATGGTGTCATTGTGGTTCGGTGCTCATATCCTGGGGCCACAGGGGAGTCAGCTCAGGATGCTTTCAAGGAAGAGAATGAAGCCCGATGCCACTCATTGTTCACCCCTCCCTACTTCCACATCTGCATCTGTTTTCTCAGCTCTGCCCTTTCTGTTTAGGGGCTTGCAGCGCCTGGGCTGGTTTGATTTTGTTTTCTTTTTCTTTTTTTTTTTTTTTAATCCTTTTTCACATCGTATGACTTGAACAAAAACAGAGCGTATGACCCAGTCCATCGTGTGCCCTTCCTTCTGCCCTCTCCTCCATATACTGATTACTAAGTAGTGATTAATGCTTACGGAATATTTGGGATACGCGCCATTTCTGGTAGATCAGCTGTTGTATTTCACCTACACGTTTTCTCAGATTGAGCTAGGCTTCTTACTGGCCATTTTTAATTGTCTTCTTTGTGTTATTATTATTATTATTGTTATTATTATCACCATTATTGTTAGTCTCATCACTGCAAACAACACTACCAAGAATGTCTTTGAACTGTCTACCCTCCACTTTGAGGATATTTCCTTGAGGTCACTTTTTTAAGCTAACAGATCAAAGGTTGTAAATGTCTTTTTTTTTTACTTCCTGTTATTATCACTGGGGTACACTCCAGGAAAAAAATTGTAATATCTCAAAAGTGCTCCCAGCAAGCACGTGCATGCTTGATTCTCGTGAGTTTCCCCTGTAGCCAAGCTGAGGGTCTGCTGAGAGCATCCCTGAGGGCTGAGGAAATTATCTGAGGCCCCAAAAAATCCCTGGGACTCCCCAGATCCTACCCAGCAGTGGCCGGTGCCAGAAGCCTGTGCCTCAGTATGAAAACCAAACTGAAGAGCAGGTGGGAGGGAGAATGCGTCTAAGGGCAAAGAGAAGGAGCGGCCTTTGCTATCAGACTACACACAGGAGCCCTGGGGCAGCTCTGAGAGGAGGAAATGCATTCTCCAGACCTGCTGGGGAAGTTGTCTTTCTAAAGTGTAGAGGGAAGGGGGCTATCCCAGGCAAACAGCATGGGGATAGGGATACCAGCTTTGGAACTGGACAGACAAGCCTCTCCTTCCAGCTACTGAGGCCCAGCACAGCCCTAGTCTTTGGTCATAACTGTGCTTAAACTTCTGTAAGGTCTCTTGCTAGGAGGCTAGCAGGTATGTGACGGTTTGAGAGCCACGGAGTGGGCAGTAGCTGGCACACTGCCTGACACATAGAAGGGTAGATGCTCAAGAAGTGGAGATTTTGCTCTCAACTGAATGGATGGTGTGGAATGACCAGATGGCTGAGAAAACGCCAGAAACCTAAGGATGCTGGGGAGTGACCTGACAGAACAGAACAGAACTGAACTGAACTGAACTGAACTGAACTGAACTGAGCGGTGTAGCCCACTCACCCTGGATGAGTCTGTGTCAAATAAATTAGTGACTGAGGTAGCCTGTGGTCGCTGGCAGTGTGTAGGAGTGGTGAAAAGGTGTGGTAAAGTCCTATATCTTTAAGGAGCAGACTCCTCCCAAACCACTCTGATCCCATTTGGAGGGGGTTGGGGGTGGGGGAGCAGGTACTGAGAAAGAGTTTCCCTGGCTATCCTGGAATTCACTCTGTAGACCAGGCTGGCCTGGAACTCAGACCTGCCTTAAAGGCAATGCCACCACACCAGACTAAGGACTGGGAATACCAGGGACTCTCATGACCATTCCTGGCACATAACCTGTTTATCAAGGCTCTGCTTGTGGCTACTGTCCATTTTCCACTTCTTGAGTCCTCTGTGCCTTCCTTCTCTCTTCAATAAAGTAGGTAGATGCAGTATTCTCCCTCCAGTTACGATGGCGCCACAGTTAATGCTTCACACTGATTACAAGGACTCCAGCCAGACTCTAGCTGTGGTCCCTTACCATTAATAATCATACACTTCTGTGTGCTCAGAACTCGACCATACACTTGACTTACCTCATATCATTTACCTCTTAGAATTTAGGAGTCCTTTTCTTAATCTTTCAATTCTACAGATGAGGCAGCTGAGACTCAGAGATGCAGGGGGTTGCTAAAGGTCACAGGGCCAGGTAACATCAGATATGGAGATGGACATGGCTCCCAAATTCAGACTTCCTCTGGTTCCACTGCTGCTAGCCCAGAGAATGGCTGCCTCATAACTGCTTTGGTTAGCATGGCTTCTTAGGGTCCCTGTTCTGTCTGTCTCCCCCTAGATTCCAGTTTCCACTTAAAAAAAAAAATCTATGTACATGCATGTGGCTGTATGCATGTCGCAATACTCATATGGGGATCAGAGGACAACTTGCAGGAGGAATCGGTCCTCCTCTACACTGTGTAGATCCTAGAGATCAAACTCAGGTTAGAGGGCATCCTGACCCACTGACCCATCTCACCAACCCACCCAGTTCCTTTTTGGATGGAGTTCCCTTTGGAACCCAGTGTCCTTTATGAGAAATATTCTCACCTCAGTGGCCAAAGCAGGTAGACTCCAGTGGTGAGATGGGTTGTAGATGATGGCCCTCTTGGTGCTGCCCTCACGGTGGCTGCAGCTGAAAGAGACTGTGCTGTCTGACGAGTGAAGCTGATTCTGGCTTCTGCCCCCATTTGCTCACATAGCCATGGAAGGCCACACGGGTGTCTGGGGTGTCCCAGGCCTATTAGGATGACGATGGTTCCTTAAAAACAATATTGGAAAATTCCCAACAACTTCTTCCTGAAAGCAGTGTCAGGAACAGCACTAGATGCCTGCAGCTAAGTCAGCCATTCCTGAGACAGCATTGTGGAGGATTAAATGGAGGACATTGACGCTGTGAGCATAAAATATCCCCTGCACAGTAATAGTGTGGGAGGGAGGATTCTGAGTTTGACTGAAGTGGAGAGAACTAGAAAATCAGTAGGGCTCTCATTTCTCTGTCAGTGGCTGCGAGTTCTCTGCCTGCTGGTCTGTAGGATTACTCCCTAGAGTATTACCTGGATATTCAAGGAATATAGGTGGTGGTGGTGGTGGTGGTGGTGGTGGTGGTGGTGGTGGTGGTGGTGGTTGAGATGGTTTTGATGATGGTGATGGTAAGCTGGAAAAGAGCAGCTGCTGAGGGCATGACCTAGACTTCCTGAGGAATAAAATGGGAAAAAGTAGAAGGGTTCATTTAGGCTTTCCTTTCTTTGGTCCTGGGACCTTCAGCTATAGGACAGAAGTTTCAAGCTGATGTTTTTACCCCCACCCCCAGAGTATTTGGCTCCCCAGCTGAAATGTTTGGAGTAAGGGAGAGGTGTCCCCACTCCACAGTCACCTCTTCCAGGCTTCTTTGTCTGCAGCACTTTCCAAGGTCAAAGTTGAAAAGATTCAAATTAAGACATGGGCTCACAGGAACACTAAGTGTAGCGTGGTCATCAGCAGGAGGAAAGGCCACTTGGAATCGTGGCATCCTGGGAGAACACAGAGAACTAGACTTGCAGATGAAAGGGATTTAGAAAAGCAAAGAGTAGTTAAATGCTGATGTGCTGGTGTTGGAAGGGGCAGTGGGGGTGAGGTACAAGGATGGGATTAGTAAACGGAATGGTGAAGACAGCAGAAGACCCAGGGAGCACGGGTGTTTCTTACACAGGGGCACCTTCGAGGCCCTTTTCATCCCACAGCTTGCCAAGCAAACACTGTCTCTGAGTTATATCTCTAGCACCCCTGGGTTTTTTGTTATTGTTTTGTTTTAAGTTGTTAATGAATTCATTTTGGTTTTTTTTTTTTGTGTGTGTGTTTTGCCTGCATGTTTGAATATGCATCACGTGCATGCTTGGTGCCTTCAGAGGTCAAAATAGGGCATCAGATTCCCGGGCACTGAAGTTACAGATGGTGCAAACCACCATGTGGGTGCTGAGACTTGAACCTGGGTCTTCTGTGGACACAATAAGTGCTCTTCACTGCTGAGCCATCTCTATACTCTCTTCCCCCTTTAAATTCTGGGGTCTCACCATGTAATGCTGGCTGCCCTGGAACTCTATATGTAGACCAGGCTGACCTTCAGGTCACAGAGATCTGCTACCTCCTCTGCCTCTGTAGCACTAGGATTAAATGTTTGTATTACCACACTGACTTACCCATGTTTTTAAGTAAAAACTAACTTAATCCTTTTGAAAAAAATAAGAGGCTCAGGTCCTAAAGACATCCCCAGATCAATGTGCATTGCCTGGCTTTGCAACTTCATGTCTAATTGCTTTTCTATTGTTGTGATAAGACCAGGCAACTTAGAAAGAAAATGTTGAATTTGGGCCTACAGGTTCAGTGTGCATGTGTGCACACACAAGAGAGAGGGGGGCGGGGGGGAGAGAATGGGAATGGCTTGAGATTTTTTTTTTAAACTCCAATCCTTCCTGTAGTGACATACCTTCTCCAACAAGGATCTTTCTAATCCTTCCCACACAGTTCTACCACTTAGGACCAAGCATTCAAATACAGGAATTAATGGGAGATATTGTTACTCAAACCACCATACCTTGGGCAACTCACTGTCTCTCTGGGCCTCAGATTCCTCAGCTATAGAATGGAAATACTGATAGGTCACTTAAGGAGTTGTATACCTAAGTGCTATATAAAGTAAATCTATGGAGTAGAGTACTGGGCACGCAGATACTTCTTAATATATAAAGGAAGTTAATAAGTGGCCAAAGGAGAGAAGTGGTGGGGCCAGCCCCAGATTGTCTGCGAAGGTCATTATAAATGTGTTGGATATTTAAATCTCTGTGTGTGGGTGGCCTCAGAGTGAAATTCTGATTTCTCTTGAGCAGGCAAATAGTAGGTAGGCACTTAGAGCATTTTAGCTTATGGTTTGGAAATAAGTATGTAACAGGAGATGTAAACTGAGGCAGGCTTTCAGATTGGGAATGTTGTATCACCTCAAGAAAAGGTCCTAAATCACTTTAAGTGCTAGTTTTTAGAAAGCCAGACAGGAAGAGAGTAGCTAAATATTCCGCAGTGTGTTAATGACTGCGCATGGCGGCATGTGGGAATTAGATATGCACACACACATAAAACAAGGCTAGTTGAAGAATAGTCTGAAATATCAGTTGATTACAGTTTCATTAATACAGCTGTGTACATTCACAAAACCTGAGAAATTTAGGGGGAAAGCATCCTTCTCTCTCTAACATTGCTTAAGTCTGTAAAATATTTCCATAGTGAATGAGAAATAGAATGTCCTGCCATGTCTTTCTGAGCAGGGCAAGGAGAACTAGGATCAGGACAGGGGTCTACCTGAGGCAGGCACTTGGCCAAAACATGTTGGAAGCTTGGCCCACAGAAGGCCACCTGTATAACCGTGGCTTTTTCTAAGTAACAAACACCCTGCTGTCTTTGATCACCATCCCCACCCTTCATCCAAAGACACAAGCATGTAAGGCTTCTCTAGGCAGGTCTTCATATGCTAGGGACCCACAGACTGATGCCAGTGAGGGTCTTCCTATTAACTGTGCTCATCCTGCCCTGCCTCGGACAGGAGCTGGACACATTTTCAAAAGTGCACTTGCAGGTCACCGATGCCATGCGGAGAAGCCCTGATGTTGAACTCCGGTCCTGCCATCTTAAGTGCTTATGTCGCTTTTCTCACCTGGCCCAATAGGGGTCGCACTTGCTCCTGCAGCTCACGAGACTAAGACGCTGACCCCTCCAGGGGCTACCGTAAAAGAGTGATTTTTTTTTTCTTTTGCCAACTTCAATATAAAATTACTCATCTAAGCAATCACGTGGTCTTCAGATCTCTTCTATGCAACTTGTTCTTTCAATTGGACATTTAAGAAGGACTTAGAGGGCCGGAGATGCAACCTCGTAGGTAAAGTTCTTGCCTGGCAGGTACAGACCCCTGGGTTTAACCCTCAGGACCACATAAATTTGGTGTTGTGCCTCAGGCCTGTGATTTCAGCACTTGGGAGGTTGAGGTTGGAAGATCAGAAGTTCAGGGTTACCATAGCTATGCAGTAAACTCAAGGCCAGCCTGAGACTCAAGAGACCCTACCTCAACGAGCCGGGAAGGGAGATGGGAGGGTTGCTTACAAAGAAAAACAAAACAAAACATAAATCCAAGAAAAATCACTGATTTGATGTTTATACCAGTTTAACAATATAATTTGTGGGCCAAGACCATGACCACAACTTCTCTATGAAGGTGATTTCAGAATCACAAGCCCACCTCCATTCTTGTATTTTAATGCCGATTTCTTGTCATTACTTCATTTTTTATGAATTTTTTAGGTTATACAAAATACAATCATTCAGCATTTTCATGTATGCGTGTCTTTATGTGTCATTCTCATTCATCCCCTCCCCGCTACCTCTATAGTTTTCAACCATTAATGTAGAAAAAATAAGGATTTTGTTACTCAGTAATCAAAGGCTAAGGAGTGATGTTTCTGTATATGCCACTCCTCATCGGCTTTGAGCAAGTCAGTGAGTGAAGGCCGGAGAAGATCATGGAAGAGCTGTGGAAGAAATAGAAATCTTACTTTAGAGTCAAAACCCTGTGTCAGAAAGAAAAAAAGAAAAAAGAAAAGAAAAAGACAGACAGAAAGACAGGCAGAAAGAAAGGAGAGAGGGGGGGAGGGGGAGAGGGAGAGAGGGAAAGAGGGGGAGAGAGAGAGAGAGAGAAAAGGAAAGATAGATTGCTTAAAAAGATATTTCTAGCCGAGCGGTGGTGGCTCACGCCTTTAATCCCAGCACTTGGGAGGCAAAGGCAGGCGGATTTCTAAGTTCGAGGCCAGCCTGGTCTACAAAGTGAGTTCCAGGGCAGCCAGGGCTACACCCCCTCCTCTCCCTCTCCTTCTCTCTCTCTCTCCCCCTCTTTCCCTCTCTCCCTCTCCCCCTCCCCCCTCTCTCCTTTCTTTCTGCCTGTCTTTCTGTCTTGAAAAAAACAAAAACCAAAACAAAACAAACAAACAAAAAAAAAGATATTTCTAAAGGGCATAAAGTTCTAAGGAAGAGGGCTTAAAGGAAGAGGTCTGGGTTCTGATTCCATCACGGCCACATTATATTATCCATTCCTAACTTTTAGTGACTCTGTGTTCTCCAATTTTGCTCACAGTACACCCCATTTCCTTCCTGAGAGGCAATTGGACCCATGCCCAAAGCCCTATTCCTCAAGTAGTCATTAGTCCTGACCTTGGCGATCACCTGGTCTCTCTGAGTTTCCAATAGCCAGTCATCTGTGGGGAGGGTAGACATGCCTGAACACCCACATCAAGGAGTTTTAAAGGCCATACAATTTTACAAACAGTGAGCTCTTCCAAGGAAGCACCTACTCACATGAGATATTTCAATACTCCACCTGTAATTATTCCTGTAACATCTAGGGACTGTGAGATAGGAGAAGCAGATATTAGGATGCATTGTATTCATAGTCAATGTGGAAGGAGGCCTGAGAATCCATCTGGGGACCCACTTAGTTTATAGGTGAAGACATGGAAGCCAAGAGAAAGCTCAGCACTGAGAGAACTCACTTAAACCTACCAAAAGGGTGTTAGGACCCACGGTGTGCCACCTCCTAGACCTGTGCTCTCTCTACAGCATCAGAACAGATCCTGGTTTTCAAAACCTTTGGTGATAGCTTCTGGGTATAAGGCATGCGTGCAGGGTTCACTCCCACAGAATGATTCTGCAGAGATAGAATGCAAACGCTGGTCAGATAAAACACCTGATAATCAGATGATCCTCAAATACTGTAGCACCCAAAGGATCAACTCAGAGAGATGCTGACGGCCCATTGGGATGAGGGTTGGTGGAGAAAGCCCAACCTGCCTTCTAAGGACACTCTGGCTTTTTTTTTCCTTTTTCTGTCCCATCAGCTTCTTATTACAGCAGCCAGAAGTATTTCACCCAAAAGAAAACCCGTGACAGCTCTTGGCTGGGGGGAGAATGTGATCCGCCATCTCTCCATTCCCCTACCTTAATGTCACCGTCACTGCTGACTAGTAAATGTGCGATCTCTAATTCTTCCCATCGGGACTTTTAACACCACGTCATTCATGTCGTCAGAAATAGTAATCAGCTAATTATTTGTAGGCACTGGAGAACCAAAGGGGATTTAGGATTTCAGGAGCATCCTGTAAGAGTTTGATCAAGCTGGTTCTCTAGGAACTGGAGGGAGCACGGGGCCTTAAAAGCGCTGTAATGTCTCGACAAAAGTGTGTAGCTTTCAGGCTTCCAGAATCCTTAACTTTTATCAAACCAGTTAGTTACTCTCAAACTGTTAATGACCACCATCAGGGTGTGTATCAGAATCTAGCTTCTTGCATCTACTGTCCTGGTCGTGTCTGCTTTCTTTCTGTTGGCCCAAGAAGATGAGCGCTGGCAGGGTGTGAATGAATGAGGTGTCTAGGCTCAGACCGCTAGTGCTTCTTATATAGAGAGGCACAGGAAGCTGTGCCTACCCCTCCCTAATCCATGCACCCCATCTCTGGTTCTGCTTCAGGCAGTTACATCCTGGTATACATTGCGTTTTTGGACTTTTGTGAGCTTAAAGAGGTCACACCTGGGATACCTCAGCAGACTGTTCCATGCCAAGGCTCTCAAAGATCCTCCCACCACGTTCACCACCGCCTTCCATGTTGCTCCTGTGCTGGAGAATTCATGCTAGGAGTTCTGCCCTGCCCACTGCCCCCAGGAGACCCGAGTTGCCATCTGGGGATTTCGTTGGTTTTGTGGTTGATCCACTGTGTCAGGTGACACCTGCTACTCCCATCGAAAGTGGTTTTGCAGAAGGATAGAAATGCCTCCCTCGAGAATCCCGGGGTTAGCTTAGCATGCCATTTGATACAGAAGTCCCCACTGCAGTCACTGTAAGTTGGCACTGACGGCCAACATCAGAGCAAACGTCAGAGGCTGTGGAGGTGCTGACCATGCCAGCAGAGTCCTGCTTTGTACCTGTGGTACTCAAGAGTGTGTGTGAGCGTGGGACCCACTGGCCATGGATGCTGGGCTGAATTCTGTTCTTTCTCCCCTGTAGAGAGAAGACACAGTTCAATGTGCAGGCCTTCTCCCTCTCCAGCGTCTCCAGCCTCCAATTCCCGGACATCGCTAGTACAGGCAAAGACGAAAGCCTGTCTCAGCGGCCATAGCGCTGTCAGCAGCACCTCAAAGCCATTTAAAACGCCCAAAGACAATCTCCTTACCTCCAGCAGCACACAGCACACAGTCTTCTCTGCAAAGGGACCAAGGGATAAACCATGGTGAGTCCAGGGGCTGGGGAGCCGAGACTCTCTCTGCCCTCCCCACTCCAGCTTTGACTCTGGGTGTCATGTTCAGAAATCTGGGGGTACTGAGGCAGGAGCCCAGAATGATGGCACGAGGAAGCCAGCTACTAGTCTCTAGGAACTAGAGGGAACACGGGGCCTTAAAAGAGCTGTGATGTCTCGACAAAGAATGGGTGTACATTTGAGAACCAAGCTGTGTGTGCCTAAGGAAAAGAAAACAGGGAAGGACTCCTTGGTTATGTGTTTGCCTCTCAATTTTCTGCCCCAGTGAAGAGAAACATGGGTGTAAGCAATCAAGGCACAGACTGCCAGTCCACGGAGGGAGAAGAGACAGGAGGAAGCCATGATGCTGTCCCAGCCCTGGAATCAGTCTCCCTCCCTCACAGGGCTTCTGTTCCCCCCCCCCCCAGGACATTGGGTATCTTATAACTAACTGTAGGGCAGAGAGAAAGGGCAAGTCACCCCTCTGATGGGGAGTCCTCACCAAAAAGACACAAGAAAGTCCCCTATGGGCCGGAAAAATAAGAAACCATACTGAGAATAGGAGGGACTTGGGACGAGCTTGTCACAGCTTCATCTTCCAGGCCTCCTGAAGACAGAGAAGGGACAACTGAGGAGTGTGTCTAATTTATATGTTTAAAGAGAAATGGTGTTCATTAATTAATGGTAGTTAATTGCACTTAACGTCCTACCCAGGAAGGCTGTGGAATACAATCACCCATCAATGGGGCAGGCACTGTGCGCTGGAAATTAAGATGACTTATAAAGAGAGAGAGCTAATTATGCCAGATCAATGAAAGAGCCTCAGGTGATAGTGGGAGAGGTTGGAACAGGGACTTGGCTGCAAACAGCTCTGCTTCACACACTAGCTGCGTTCTCTGTGGGCCGCTGGAGCGTAGATCTATCCTGTGTGACAGTACAGTTGCCTAGGAGAGCCCTGGTCAGAGGAATACAGTTGGTGACCTCTGATCAGCTTGTAGCAGTGTGGAACCCCCAAGCCCTCCTCTCAATGCCTACAGAGAACCAAGGGCTTGACTGCTGAGGAGGTAATCCCTGTGAACGGGTCTCTTTGCTGGGCGACCTTGGGCAAGTCTTTTGATCTTGCTGTGCCTCGGTTTGCTGTACTGTAAAATGGGTATAGTCATAGCTCTGTTCCATGGGATTCTGTGAGGATCCAGTAGCTCCTTACTATGGCAGCAAGTTCAATACACAGCTCAGAATATGTGCACAATACATGTTTAAGGATAGTTTCGGTTACCAATACACTTCCATCTCTGTCGAACCCTCATGGCCTGGGACAAAGAGTGAGGAATTCACCCAGCTGGGACATCCATCCTAGAGAAGTGGCTCTTCAGAGATAGGCATGGTAGCATAGATGTATGGTCCCAGCATTTAGGAGGCTGAGGCTAGAGGAAGGAATCATTGGGGTTTAAGGGCTAGACTGTGAAGTGAGACCCCGTGTGAAAAATAAAAAGCCGTGGGTTCAGGGGGACCCATGGGCATGGAAAATGGTGAAATAACGTACTCAGGCTGAGGGGTGCTGCTCCATTGTAGAAGCATTTACCCAGAGTGAGTGGAGAAGCAGTAAAGAAGAGTCTGGGAATGACTTGTGGACAAACGTAAGGAAGGCGAAGACCCCCGAATGAGGAAATTACCAAGTGAGCTCGTCTCATGAAAGGGTGGCTGAGGGGTCACATGGTCTCATAGCACTCCGTCCTCTTGGCCACGAGGCCCCTGTCAGGGGAACTGCTGCATTAGGTCAATTTCCTCACTCAGCAGAGTCAACCCTCTCCGCACGCTAAGACCCGTCATGGGCAAGGCGCCTTCAACCCTCCCCGCCCGCTAAGACCTGTCATGGGCAAGGCACCTTCAACCCTCTCCGCCCGCTAAGACCCGTCATGAGCAAGGCGCCTTCAGCGAGTGGTGTAAAGTGCTGTTGAAGCAACCGGCCAGATGTGTTACTGGGAGGAGCCGAATTGACAGCGTGAGTGTACCACAGTTGTTGCACTAGCTCACGTGACACGAGCTGTGTGGTCTGCAAACTGCACGTGGCCGTCCTGCACACGGGACAAGCTGCAAGCCCACCAGCTTCTTTAGTCTGCGAGGAGGGATGCCACAGCAGCGCCGGTCTAGCACCCACTGAAGGCCTGAAGAGTTCATTGAGAGCCTCTCTGGTCTTTAGTTCTCATTGAAAAGCGGAAGAAACTGGTTTTCATGTGGACAGAAGATGACAACCACAGTGGTGGCAATAAAGTAGATGCACTCGCCAGCAGGTGGGCAGGTGGACCAAGGGTTATGAATGCTCCGGGAAATAGTATGGAAAGGAGCCAGCTCTGAACTTGAGGCAAGAAAATCGAATTCAAAGCCAGGCTCTGCCACAGACTTTCTGTGTGTCCTTGAGACAGTCACTTAGCACCCCTTGTCCCATTTTAAGCCTGAATTCTAAATCACAGTCACCTCAAGTGCCCCATTACCTATTAGAGTGAGCTCATGGCAGACAGTTTACTCATTGGACCACCTCTCAACCTCCTAAGTAGGTATATTAAATACATGTTGGGAACTAGAGAAATTGGCTCAGCAGTTAAAAACACTAGCTTCTTTCCCAGAGGACCCAGGTTCAATTCCCAACACCCACATAGCAGCCAACAAGTCTCTGCAGTTCCAGGACTTTGATGTTCTCTTGTGGCTCCTTAGAGTGCCAGGCACACACGTGGTACACAGATGTGCATGCAGGCCAAGCACCCACCCATGTAAAATAAAATTTACAAACAAATTGTAAAAATGCATGTTGACCTTCAGAACTTTCTACATACATAGCAAACTGAAAATCAATCGTATTGCCCCATGATAAACTGTGAAGCGGCTGAACTATAGCCTTATCTGGTGGGCCGTTTTAAAAAGACATCTGCCTGGGTTGTATACCCTTGTCCTGTGCCTGCCTTATCCTATCTTATCATGCTTAACTTTGGATTTCCAAGGCTAGACTTTATAGTTGCACAGGTCATACACCAGGGGATGACGACTATCAGTCCATTGTGTGGACTGCAGACATAAAAAAAAAAAAAAAAAAAAAAAAAAAACTTGCACAAAGCACTCTCTATAACATTAGTGAGCCCCGTGCATGAAGCTTGGTGATTATTATAGAGGGCATGTAATGGTTAGTGTAGGTTTCATTAAATGCTGAGTAAAGATAGAGGTATGCTCTAATACCAGGGGAAGAGAGCAGGGGAAGCTAAAATAATAGTTATTAATGGGTCATCAGGATTGAAATAGGGAGTTTGGGGCCAACTTGCAGAGGGTCCTCACGTTGGTGGTAAGGCACACTCTTCATGTAGTAGGCAATGAGGACGTTGGCATTTTGGGAGGCCTGTGATTGAAAATCACAAGCCATTCAGGCTTAAAAATGAGATCCGACATGCTAAGTAACTGGCTCAGAGTCACACAACGAAGGCCCACCGCAGCGCGTTGAACTTGCCTTTCTTGCCTCTAATTCAATAAACGCCCATGGAGACCTGAGTTCAGATCCCCACTGTCCACATTAAAACCAAAAAAGAAAAAGAAGAAGAAGGAGAAGAAGAAGAAGAAGAAGAAGAAGAAGAAGAAGAAGAAGAAGAAGAAGAAGAAGAAGAAGAAGAAGAAGAAGAAGAAGAAGAAGAAGAAGAAGAAGAAGAAGAAGAAAGAAGAAGAAAAAGAAAAAGAAAAAGAAAAAGAAAAAGAAAGAAAAAGAAAAAGAAAAAGAAAAAGAAAAAGAAAAAGAAAAAGAAAAAGAAAAAGAAAAAGAAAAAGAAAAAGAAAAAGAAAAAGAAAAAGAAAAAGAAAAAGAAGAAAAAGAAAAAGAAAAAGAAAAAGAAGAAATGGGGTCAGGCCAGGGGAAATGACTCCTTTGGTGAAAGGTCCTATTTCCAGAACTCACATAAAAGTTGAATCCAGCAGTGTGTGTCCAGTGATGGGGGAAGGGATGTATAGGCAGATTCCTAAAACTCACTGGCCAACCAGTCTAGCCGAATCAGTGAGCCCCTGATTCACCGAGAAGTCCATCTCAAAGGCTAAGGTGAAGGCAGTCAAGGGAGACACCCAGCATGAACCTCGAGCCCCTAAATGTACCCACACATATGTGCACATACACAAACACATATCATGCACACATGCATACATACACGTGAAAAGAAAAGCAACCACCTCAGACCCTGTAGATCAGCGTCCACTGGGCTAAGTCTCTAGAGAGAAAGGAAGCCTGCTTTATATGTGGTCATCTGTGGGTCTGACTGCTTTCTGCAGCCCAAGCCATGGCTCAGGACCGTAAAAGAACACTGTACACAGATGGCTAGCCTGGGGAAAGCTCCAAGTTCAAAGCTGAATTCTGGGCTTGCGGTGCAGCTCGATGGGAGAGCATGAGCACCCCACGCACGAGGGCCTGGGTTCAGTCCCCTGAATCCCCCAAGCCAAAGAAAATATAGCTGCCACTGAGTACACCTCATAAAGTCAAAAATCCTAAATTAAACCCTAAGTCAGAGGCGTCTGGAGCAAGGAGCTGGACAGAGAAAACAGAGCTCAAGACGTAATCTTTTGCTATGTCTGTTTTGTCAGAAAGAAAATATTTTTTAAGCAAATGGGAAGGATGTCATAGGGAAAGGGCTCAGAGTGGGCAGGGTCATTTGCACAGGAGGAGAGGTGGGCTCTGAACCCAAGGAGGCATGAAGTCCCACTGAGTGCAGCAAAATCACGACCCTAGAAAAATGACTTAGAGAAAGAAAAGAGCAGTTTTCATTTCTGAAGTCTCCTTGGCAGGCAGCAGTATCCAGGAAGGCTGGGGGAACATTCTGGAAGCATTGAGAAGAGTGAGGATATTTCCAAATAGTCCAAGTTAGGTGCAGTAGGAGCCTGAGCCCAAGGTGGTGGCCCATTGAGGTGGTTACGTCCATGGGAGAGGACTCACGGCTGAGGGTCTGTATACACGGCATTGAGCCACGGGGAAGGAGTTAGGATGATGGTGGTATTTCAGACTCGGATGGCTGGCTCACCGTTTCTGCCACTTCCTCAAGCAGGAGGGGGTCAGTCCCATCAGAATCTGTGTGTTGGGAAGGGTCTGAGAAATATCCGCAAAGAGGCAGGCGGCAGGCACTGAATGTTTAGACCTTGGGGTCAAGAGAGAGGTAGGGCTGGAACCGAAGTGTGAGAGTCCTCCATATAGACAGGATGTCAACACTGTGGGAACAGGCAGGACCGCCCAAAGAGGGATGTGTTGAGAAAAGAGTGAAGGCCAAAGATAGGGCCCTTGGAAATGGGACAGGAAGAGGAGCCTCCGAAGCAGGGCCTGCTCAGCCTGTCTCCCTCTTCCAAGTCATAGCCATTCTTATCACCTATTCACTGGTCACTTTGTCCTTAGTCCCTTCTCATCCACTTCCTCCTGGCCAGCAAGCCAACACACTGCTGTCTGCTCTCAGTCCGTGGCTTATCGTCTTTGCCTGCGATGCTCTCTCCCATGATGCTCTCTGCCTGCCACGCCCTCTCCCATGATGCTCTCTGCCTGCCACGCCCTCTCCCGTGATGCTCTCTCTGTGTGTACCACCATACATTCCACATCCCTCGTTCTTCCTGCTCAGGGGTTACAGTGGTGCCCTCAGCATGGTGGCCTGTTGGCAGTTGTGCAAACAAGAGGCCACTGTGACTAACACTTCTCGAACTGAATGTCACACGGAACCAGATGGGCCCATTGAAGGGGACCGTGCAATTTCCCGAAGGCAGCGACCTTCTGTTGAGAAGTGTTTGGATTGGCTCAGTATCCAATGGAAATGCAGTGTGTGCCCCGTGTTTCATTCTAAAGTATCAGCCACCTTGAAAAAAAAAAACTATGAAATGAATTTTCTACAGTATATGTTCTTTAACCTGATAGAGCCACAATATTATCTTTTCAACATACAGTTAGTGAGCTAGTCCACGTTCCTGGCCTCACAGCAACCTCATCCCGCCCCCAGTTGTTGAAGTCCTGTGCATCTTTTACCTTTGTGGCACATCTAAGTTTGCAGGAATATGCACCCCATTGCCAGATGACGTTTAGTCCTAGCAGAGAACTCTGGCAGAGTCACAAACTCAAGTGGTCCCAAGCACACTTAAACTCCGTCGTAATTGAATCCAGTTTCTTGTTTTAAAACTGTTGTGAATTTAAATATTTAGAATTCCGTTCCCAGCTCCAGAGAGCAGCCGTCATACTGCACAAGCTAAGTAGTCACCAGCGGCTGCTATCAGAGAGCTCAGACCTTGTCGTGTTTCTGAGTGACCCCACGTGGGGACCTGTGGGTCTTGGATTTGCTGGTCTTGTGAAGTGGAAGGGACACATGGTCCTTAATTGTGTTAGCAGCCTGGTATTCTGGACCTGCAGGGAGACCCATAGATAATGTCCAGCCAGAGGCCCCTTCCAAATGAGTTCTCAATTGACCCATAAGGCCACAGAAACACACAAGATTGCCTGCCTATAGAGTTGGCTGACTTGACAAGGAATTGGACAGCAGGTATCAGGATTGCCTTTCACAAGTAGCTCAGGTTTGAATGCATGGCTATAAACAGTGCCTCCTTGTCAGGCTGATGTATCTCTGAGTATTTTCACACCAAGTTGAACAGTCTGCAGTTGTATGGTTTTGCTCTTCCTATGGCTTAGCAGGGAGTGGGAAACACTTTAAATAAAAAGAAAGGGTGGGGTGGACTTGATCGTTCATGTGTTTAGACCCAGTGCTTCGGGGGCACAGGCTATCCGTGTCTGTACAGTGAGTTTCAGGCCAGCCAGGGCTGCAATAGCGAGACCCTGTCTCAAAAATAAATAGTCCAACAAACATAGAAAATGTTTAAAAGAAGAAAGGGGGAGGCTGGTGAGATGCCCTAGCAGGTGAAATGCTTGCCATAAGCTTGGTGACCCGAGTTCTGTCCTGAGAAGTAGCTCCACAGTGTTGTGGAGCTCCACACAAACCGTGTGCCATCCATGTGCCCACACACACACAATGAAAAGAGGGAAAGACGTGGGCAGGAGGAGCCAGGTCTGGGAGTACAGGCCTGTGAGCTCAGCTACTTGGAGGTCCGTGTCAGGAGGATTAAAAGTTCAGAGTCTGCCAGGGCTCCAGAGTGAGTTCAAAGCCAGATTGGACAATTTAGCAAGACTCTGTCTCTGAGATAGGTCAGGGGAGGAACTCAGCAAGAAAGTGTTCGTCCAACATTGCAGGAGGCTTTGCTCACCAGCATTACAAGAAAGAAAGAGGGAGAGGAAAGGGGGGAGAAAGAGGAAGACAGCGTCCCCATGCCATTAAATCTGTCTCCTTTGAACTGCCTTAATCCTTCCCCTGCAGCTCTCTGAGCACTCTCCTCCAGTTTACCTGCCTGTTGGAGATCACCCCTGAGGAAGGCAGAAGCGACAGAGCCCTTGGCTGATGTTCCTGTAGGCCACAATGACACAGGGAGATGGGCAAATGATTTAGTCCCTGAGCAAAAGATAACTGGGAATGTGCCCATATACCCAGCACATGAACCCATGATCCCAGCGCTCAGAATGCTGGGGGAGGGGGGGGGGTGACTCCATCGCAAGAGAGAGAGAGAAGAAACAATGGTTGTTTGGTCTTTTGAGCCACATTGACCATTTCATCCTTTATTATGAACCTCTGCTCTGCCAGGGACCAGGCTCTGGCAGAGTGACTGCCAGCCAGGATAACTTTGTCACCTGCTGTCCCTTCCCACCACAGCCAGCCCTGGTGAATAGATAGATGATGTTGGCTGATGTGGGCAAGAGGCAGGGGAGAGATGGGAAGAGGTTTTCCTCCCATGGATGGCTTGTTGCCTTCTCCTTGGGCCTTATCAACCTGCACGTGTGTGTTGAATGCTAAATGTGCTCCACTATTAAAAATGCAGGAGATGAGCCTGCTGTTCCAGAAGGAAAATGAGCCAAAGCAGAAGAAAAAGCAGCAGGCTCCTGGCCTCCCTGTGCACACCCTACCGCACGGTGGGGGAGGGGCTCCCTCTTTCCAGACGGCCCCTCCCAAAATGCTTGGAAATGGGAGGTGAGTCTTCTGGGAGAGAGGGGACATGTGGGAGTTCATGTGTCCTGGATGTCTTCCCAGTGCTTTATGGAGAGGACCCAGCCAGATGCCTGTGGGAGAGACTTGGGGCTTAGCTCTTCTAGCCTAGTGCTGGCACGAATCAGGGGTTGGTTCCCAGAAGCCATAGGGAGTCATATTGGGGTGTCCATGCAGGCTGTGAAATCTTTGCCTTCCCAGTACACGCTCTCCCTACACACACACACACACACACACTCACTCACTCATATACACTTGCACTCACTCACACAGATACACACACACTCATATACACTCGTGTACACACTCAGACATGCACACACACTTGCATACACACTCACACACATGCACATGCATACACACAGACACACAGACACAGACATACACACACAGTCACAAACACACACACACACTCACACACACACATGCTCACTGTGCTGCTCAGAACTCGTCAGTGGCTTTCGATTGTTTGCCTACAGAGACAGAGAGCATATGAATGAAAAGGAATGAATGAGAATGTTTTTTCTAAATGTGTTTGTTCTTCTCTGAAGTAAATGGGAGCAGCTGGTCACAGAGTCCCTGGCCATTACCTTGCTGTGTTTAGGGTTCTCCTTAAAGGGAGAGCCTGGGCATGGGATGCCAGGGCCATTTCTGGTGTCTCCTCTCAACACTCCCTGACAGGAACATGGAAGATGTTCTTTAAGGAATCCCCATTTCTCTCCTGGGTCGGAATTGGCACTAGGGCTCGGAGACTTTCATGCTCTGGCCCTGGTACCCCGTAACAGGCTCTCTGAAAGGACATCTTACAGCTCCAGTAGTGGGAGCCAGTGACCTCTGGTGGCCAGAAAGGGAAGTGCACCCACTTGCTGCTCCCGAGACTAGCCAGCTCTAAGCCATTGCCAGGGACTAACTCACTCTTCCAGAATCCACTTAACCCCAAGTCCCTAGCCCCGCCCTCAGTGGCCTTCATGCTGTCTCTGAAATGATGTGAATCTTGTTGACCAGCCGTCTCAGTTGTGTGTCCCGGGTTCTTAGTTACCGGGAACAATGCACGGAGCATTTGATAGGGTCTGGAGCTGTCCTTGAGACCTTGAGACCGCAGCCCACAGCTGCTCCCAAGGGCAGCCTGTGCAGCATCCGATGCCCTACTGCATTCAGACCACTCTTTAGCGTGCTGAGTCTCCCACAGTCCGAGGGTACTCGGGCTCTCCAGGAATACTTAGCACCCCTTGGTCCCCTGGTGGGGCTGGAGAGCCCTTTCTAAGCTCCACACCTTTAGAAGAATAAGAGAAGACTGTGGAGAACAGGGCCTCCTTCATCCCACTGAACAGCCTAGAGATATACAGATAGCCTCCCCTAGAAGACAAGGTGCCCTGGAACCTCAGAGTCCCCGTGCTGCTCAAGTGCAGGAATTGTCTGATGTCAGTAGGCGGGGCTTCCTGCTTACTCCTCTGGCAGAAAGCCCCATCCACATGCAAGCTGTAGTGACTCACCCAATCTTGGCAGTGCCTAAGGACTGAGACATAGGATGCGGAGCCCTGGACAGGGGGTCTCTGAGTATGGAATGGCTTGTTCCCTTCTTCCATGTTTGTCTCTCCACTGTAGCCCCAGGATTGGTCTTCTCTGCGTGAGTTTGGAAGCCACCTGCTCCCACCTGTCTGTTGCCTCCCACTCTGTCCACTGCAACCGATAAGGACAGAAGGGACAAAGGGTTTCTGACGGTGACCACGGCTTACACCTCAGGAAGGCCCATGAGAGAGTGAATGGCATGGCGTGGTTCTCTCTCTTCTGTTTCACTTCAACCTTGAGGCTGTGTTTCGCACCGAAGGGACCCTCTGGGCCATTACCTCATCCAATTGTTTCAAATGTCATGTCTTCCTTTCACTGATAAGGAAACTTAGGCAGGCCTGTGGGGCTGAGATATGTTAGTCAGGTCTGTCCCATTGAGGAAGGAGGGAAGAACTAAAACCCAGGCTTACTCACTAGCCAAGCCCTTGTCTTGTTACCCCTCACAAGGACAGAAGTCTGTAGGAGCTCACTGAGACCCTAAAGCTGGGGAGCTACATGCTTTATGCCCTCACCAGAAAGTATCCAACCACAGGATTCAGGGGCGGAACACCTCCACAGTCAGTGAATTTGCCAGAACCTTTTATGTTATTTGCTTCTGATCATTTTGTGTGTCTGGAGAATGTTTAGCGTGTGTGTGTGTTCACGTGAGTGCGTGTACTTGTGGAAGCCAATGTCAGGGGTTATCAGGTAGCATCCACATGCTTTCGTTTCGTCTTGAGACAAGGTCTCTTATTGGCCTGAGACTCACCAAGCAGGCTATGCTGGTTGGCTAGTGAGCTCCACTGATCCTGTTCCAAGTTGTCCTGCAATAGGATCACAGGCATGTTCCACCCAACCTTACACTGTGCCTGCTAGATATCAAATGTAGGCCCTCAGACTTACACAGCAAGCACTTTATCAACTGGGCTCTCTCCCCTTTCTACAAGTCATCAAAGTCAGCTTATCCAAGCTCCCGTGTTCACCCACACACCACACCCCTAACTTGTCTCAGAGAGGAAATCTCATATGTGCCCTCCTTTATAACTTTGCAATGGAGTTAAGAGGCTAAGCTTTGCAGCCCATGGTAAAGATTACTAGTGACGATGTTGTCCCCTTCATGGCCAACAGTGGGCCTTTGATGAGCTTTCCCACACATTCTGCGTACCGCCAACCACTCTGCTGCCAGGACCACTCACCCCCAGCAGCCGTGTGGTGTGCCCGCATTTCTCGGTTTACCGAGGGCGTGTTGTGTGGGAGAGGGTCCAGACCACACAGAGAGTGGTGGAGCACAGTGTTGATGTTTTCCTTTTCTGCCTTAAGATAGTATTAGATCAGCCCAGGAGATGTTCTTATCTACACGCCCTGTGGTTAGAAATCTTCTGCTATGGTTTGCTAAAGGTATTTACAAGCTGGCTTCTTGAACATTTTCCCAGATGCCTCAAAAGCAGGGTAGAGGGGGGACTACCCATTCATCAGGGTGTATGCGGTACCCACTATATCTGTTGTGGCAGGGCAGGATTCTGTGGCTGTTCTTTATACCCATTTTTTGTGACCCCTTGATTCTTAAACCTGCCAGACTGTCCCTAGTATTTGTTCAACTTCAAGGATTCCAATTAGAAATAATTTCCTGGCGGCAGCCTTTCCCCAACCCCTCAGTATATCTCCAAGTGCCAAGTAGAATTCCGACTCCAGGAATAATGTTAAAAGATCTAAATTCCTTTTTATTGGGATGTTTTAATGCTACCACCACTTGGAAGGGAGGAGGCTGAGTGAGGTGGCCTATCAGGGGGTCTGCTAATAAACCAGAGACTTTCCAGACTCTGCCAGGCCTCTCATACAAGCATGCGGATCTCTGTCAAATGAAGCGGTGGAAGAGATCAGACAGCCTCGAATTCATATCAGACACATAACCCACAGCACAAATACCATATGTCCTCACACTCCTGTCTGTCAAATCTGTCTTTACCCCACTTGTTAAGTGGAGAAAGGCTGGCAACAATTTCCGAACCATTCTCTTCAGGCATAGCTGTTGACTATAGAAGAATAAGTCATGACCAGCATGAAAGCATGGCCGGCAGGGGGCAGCTGGTCCTGCAGCCCGGTAGTGACTCTCACAATGACACCATCATGATTCTCCACCTCTGCTCTTTTGCAGACATCACTGGGCAGGGAGGGGAATCTGCTTGATGCCAAGAGAACCATTTTTCTTAAAGCCAGAAGACCTGCCTTGGTCTAGAAAGATCAATTCAGACAGGCCAAGCACACAATGAAGAAGACATGGGGAACCAGAGCAGCACAAGAGAAACAGAAGGTAGACACCTCCCTGTGGTACCAGGGGTTGAGGGAGGGCCCATTTCCACACTGCAATGCCTCCCCAGGCCCGAGAGGAGGCACAGACATAACGAGGTGATAAAGGCTCCCAACATCTTCGACACAGCCGGAATGAAATACAGCCCTGGGCTCCCTGAAAGAGTTTGTGCCAAGCCCACAAAACAGGCATTTTTAAAGCAGCAGGGGCTTCATGGGGGGGGGGAATCCTCTTTACTTCTTAAACACCTCAAAAGGAGGATAGTAGGGAGTTTATAAATGCAATGAAAGTATCCGTCCCTCGAGATGGAAGGGGAAGGACTTTGGGTTTTTTTTCTTTTTGGCTCCCTTCCCAGGCTTGTTTATCTCCTTCACACACACACACACACACACACACACACAGAGAGAGAGAGAGAGAGAAAGAGAGAGAGAGAGAGAGAGAGAGAGAGAGAGAGAGAGAGAGAGAGAGAGAGAGAGAGTTCCTTGCCAGTCTATGTTCTGGGTGCTGCCACCTAGCCAGTTCCTACCAATTCCTCACCACCCGTAAGATTTTCACTTGCTGCGGTGGCACGCAGAGACAGTGGGAGAGTTGGCCACCCTGTGAAATCACAGGTTGGGAATATTTGGCTTCTTTGCAGGGGCTGGGGGGAATTAAACTCTATGTACTTCAGGGCTTACCGCCACCTGAAGGAGCCACACTTTGTTGCCTGCCTGAGGCTGACACATTACTATCTAGAAAGGGGAAGGGGGAGTGTGGGGACTGGACAGGAGAGCAGCCAAAGGCAGTCCTGAGCTGGTGGCTGGTGGCAATAGCACACTCCTGCACCGGTGGCGGTGTCACGTGAGGGCAGGAGGAAGAGCTTTGAACATGAGCCATGTCTCCCTCCTCTAAAGAAGATGGAGTGCTGAGGGTCCGTTGTCTGTCACTGTGTAGCACTATCTTGTGCTCATGTATGCCCTTTGTCCAACACTGCAGGGTCTTGGGCCAGTAATAGCAGAGAAAGGAGTCTGGCTAGAATTCGTACTGTGGTGAGTGTAGAGATGTCAAACTTGTGAGTCTCCCTCTCCCGCCTCTCAAGGTCATTTCTGATCCTTCTCACTATCCCACTGCCATAGAACTGCCTACTTTTCTGCTTTCCCTCAACTCCCCTTCTCAGGCTTGGCCCAAAGGCAGGTCACCTGAGAGAAGCCCATAGCTTTTACTGGAGAGACCAGCAGCCCGGGAAAAGTACCAGGGACAGCTCCCATGCGCAACATTCTTTCCTCTAGCTGGTGAGTTCTCGGAATTCCCATTGCAAAGATTTTATCCCCTCCTCTTCCTTCTGCTGACACAGGGGGCCTGCTCACCTAACACCCAGGATATTTACTTGGTGGCCAGCTCCCCTATGATTCACGATTCTAATTCCTTTAGAATTCTCCACTGGGTTCTTTTGTGCAGCATTTCCCATTCTTCATGTTTCTTCTGGTGGATTCCATCTCTAGATCCTGCCCGTGAGTATTGGTATCAGAGTACAGCTGAAGTTCTAGAAGCACTAGTGATACAGAAAATAATGGGCAGTACAAGAAAACTCCACATTAGGGGATCAAATAAGAGGCCAGGAAGTAGCCAGGCTGGGGTGGAGTTATGGGGTTAGCTGCCGTGCTGGCTGCAGTGTCAGCTCAGTACACCTGTGTGCATGTGGCTGCCTCGCAGAACACATCTGACAACAGCCTTTGACTCTAGAGGAGACATGCAGTCTGCACTGTGAGCATGGGGTACACAAGGCAATTGCTCTAGATTATCTCATCCCAGGCGTCACTCTGCTGAAGCCAGGAGCACTTCTAACAGAGACTGGAGGCCTTCTGTGTCCTCTGCATGCTTCTGAAATAAGAGCCAGATCTGCAATTTGGAAGTCCTCATGTTCCTTTCGTGAAGTAATATGGCATGTGTGTATGTGTAATCTCTATCTCTCTATATACACAATGTATATACAATATATATGTATGTAATATATGTGCATATATAACATATATGTATATATACAGACATGCATACTCACAGACTTGTTGAAGTATAACTTAGGTTGCATGAGTTTTGCGACTTGTGAAGTTGTTACTTGGTACTTTTTAAAAAGGATGGTAAAATGTATAAAATAAAAGTTACCACCTTAACCATGTTTAATGTACAGTAGTGTGGAGTATAATCACACTGTTTCACACCCAACATATAGCATCTTTTCATCTTGCAAAACTGAGATTCTAGACCGAGGTCATGTGCCCCTCTCCCCCTAAGCCCCTCCTCCTCCCCCACCCCCCTCACTCACTGTTCTGCTTTCTGTCTATGTGACTATAGCCACGGTGGGTGCCTTGTGTAAGTGGGATCCCTTGCTTGTCCTTTGCCGCTGGCTTGTTTCACTCAGCATACTGTCCTCAGGGTCCAGCCATGTGTCAGAATTTCCTTCCTTCAGAAAGCTAAAGATTAGACATCCATATGTTGCATTAATAGCCACTTCGTTTGCTTCCACCTTCTGGCTGTCACAGAGAATACTGCCGTAAACAAGAGCGTAAAGAAACCCCTTCAGGGCCTCATTTCTAAACCAGGAGGCTTGTAAAAAGCCTGTAATCCCAGCCCTTGGCACGTGGAGGCAGGATGATTAGGAGTTCAAGGCCAGCCTGGACTACTTGAGACAATTTTTCAAAGGGGAAAAAAATGTCCGGATTCCTGTGATCTGTGCTTTTTTGAATTGAAGAGATGAGCCGAGAAGAATTATATTTCATAATTTTCCTATAGTGTTGTATCTTCTGTTATCATGGTGTCTTTTTATATTCTTAGTCTGTTTTCTGCTTCTGTGAAAAATACCACAAACTGGGTGATTTTTATAATGGACAGAAATTACATCACACCATGAGAAGGCTCAGGGCTCTGATAACAAAGGGCTGTTGTCTGGTAAGGGCAGCGTGGTGGCAAAGGGTATCAGCTGATAAGGACCAGGAAAGACTAAGAGATCAGCTCTCTCTTCCTTTTATTATAAAGCTACCAGCCCCATTGTAGACAGACAGACAGACACACACACACACACACACACGAACCCACACGCGAGAGGCTTCATCTTATTCTAATTACTTCTCGAAGACACCCCCTTCCCCACACTTCTAAACACTATCCGCATATGCATCTGGAGACTTAAGTTTCTAAGCAAGTGTTGAGAGATGCATCCAGAGCTTGGTGGACCTGACTGCTGATTTCACCAGGAGTGTCTATATGGCCTTTTAGCACACTCCCACCCGAGAGAGTTTCTGGGGCTGCTCGTCAGCAGTTAACAAGTAAGCACTTAGAGACTCCCCACCTAACAGACAGCGTAGCCCCGTCTCTGTCACTCCAGCATTCTGATCACAGGGAGAGCCGTCAAGAGGCCTTGCCACTGTTCCCACTTCCCTTCTCACAGACTTGAAATCCCAAGCCACCTTTCTGCAGGCCAAGAAAACACACGGCCCAAGGGGAAAGTCTAAAATGTTCAGCCCCAGTTGGCTCTGCCGCCGTGTGCCCACTGGCAAGGACCTACAACTACCGTCTGTGGTCCCGTTTCAAAATCAGAAGGGAATGACGAGTCGCTGAAATAATTTTGTGAACAACTTGATCAAAGAAATGATCTGTGAACATGCCTTAGAGAAACGAGAGCCAGCCATGTGGACAGATAGGATTCCTCCCTGCCAAAAACAGCCTCTGTTTCATGCCCTACATTGTCTGCAGGCATTCGAGAGCCATATACTCCATCATTTGGCATTCAAACAGCTAAGCCATCTCCACTCTCAGCTCAAAGATGATTGGGGAACCGAAATGTTAGCAGTCTACCCTCCTGCCAGGAGAAAAGGAAACCTGGTGCAGAGACCAAAGCAAAACTTATTCATCTCATCTTTCAAGACACAGAGACACATCCTCCCCCCAGCACCCCCCCCCTTACAGGGTCCTCCTCGCATTAAAGAGTAGCAGAAATCAAATGCACATCCGTTACTGGGAACTAGCAGGGGAGTGGGGCGAAGGTGGCAGATTCTGAAGAGTGAATGCACACCTTTGTGCTCTCGCCTTCTTAAAATTCATCCTCTCACCTGCCAGTCTGGAGAATTGCCTATTTACATAACTAGCTGCCTAAAATGGAATATTGGATAATAGTACATGGCGGCTCACTCGATTTGAGCCCATCCTCAGGATGCGAGCACGATCCAGAAGCCCTCCGACAGCATGGTGTGCCCCTCGCTGGACTGCAGCCATGCACTGTGTGGTGTGAGCCTGTCAGTACTCTGGGAGCTAAGCAGATGTCAGGCCCGGATGGGGCTGGGGTGGGGAGACTCTCACGAGCAGGAGGATGGGGGGGGGGACCTGATTCCACAGTGGCAGGCTGTCTGCAGGGCACAGACAACCTGTCTTCCTGGGCTTCACAGTGGTGGCCTTGTTTTGCCCAAGGTGCTGTGTCAGAGAGAAGCCACATAGAGGGCCTGAGAGGGGGGCGGAATCAGAGGATTCATGGGGACAGCCAGCCTGGGAGGCAATCAGTCTGCTCTTATCCACCCCGGGCACCGTGCCAGCCTCTCACCCCCTGTTGGTCCTTTACCCGGCACAGATCTCCCTCCCACCAAAACGGGGAATCACGCTGCTCGCTTACAGCAGGAGCATAAATAAGTGATAAGGAAGTGTTGTGATAACGATAAGCGGGGGTGTAGCTCCTCGGTGGACCAGATCTATCAAAGAAGGCGGTGGTGCATGTGTGTTCCTTTATTTTTCAGCGTTCCAGTGCCCGTAGTCAGTTTAGAGAAAATTCCTAACCTAGTGAAGGCAGATGGTGCCAATGTCAAAATGAACTCTACAACCACTACTGCAGCCACTTCCTCCTCCTCTGCCGTCTCCACCCCGCCTTTAATTAAGCCCACCTTGATGTCCAAGTCAGTGCCACCTTCACCAGAGAAGATCTTAAATGGCAAGGGGATTCTGTCAGCCACCATAGACAAGAAGCACCCAAATGGCACCAAAAACAGCAACAAGCCTTACCGGAGACTTTCAGGTATGTGTCCCTGTGGTTAGAGTCTGGTTCACGGTAAGATGACAACTGAGTCCCATCTGTAACCAGTGATGTGTTCGTAGAGGCAAACAGCTGTTTGGTTTGAACAGCGATCTGGAGTGTAGCTGCAAGTAGGACTGGCACCCGAGAGTACCAGGGAGATGGTGCTCTCATCCCCCAATGCAGATAAGGTCCCCAGCCAAGTTTTGAATTTGGCTGAAGCTATCCTAGAAGTCCAGGAAGCAAGGGGCTTTCTGTACCAAACAACAGTTGTGGACTCCGAGGGTCTTGTGAGCCTAGTGGCCATACACCACTGTGAAGGAGGACTGTCTATTGGGATAGCTTGATAGCTCATGGCAGGCTGGGGAAGAACAGACCAATCAGCCACTGTGCCACACAGGGAACGATCACCTCTGCCCTTTGGCCTCCTGGCTTCCTGGGTTGATTCTGCATTTGAGGCTGTGGCTGAGTTCTCTTTTAGAGTCAAGCTGGAATTCCCATTGGGACCAGCATAGCAGATGAGGATGTGGGGAGGTCTCTCAGGTCCCTGCTCAGCCCCCGGAACAGACACATGGCCACTCAGAGGTGACAGTTGCTGTCTCAAAGGAGGATGTTTGCTTCGGGTCTGTTGTAGAACTAAACCTGGCTTGTTCTGCTTTCTCCAAATGACCAGAAGCTATGAGTTTCACATGGGTTCTATGTAATGGTAGCTAGGAAGAACAAAGTACAGAGAAAGCCATCCTTGAGAGAAAAGGGGGGGTGGTTTTATCTTTTGCTTCAGGCATGGTTTGTAAGCACCCAAGGTGTGAGTAATTTTTTTAAATTCTACTTCATATTTAATTGGATTTTTTGCCTTATATTTGTATTTAAAAATTATATTTAAAAGTACTTGGGCCTACCCAAAAGCATTCAAACGAAATAGCCCCACACCTCTCTCCACGGCCTGTACGTCCACAATGACAGTAAAGGGAGAAAGTGATGAGGCTTCACGTTATGGATCAAGTCCTTCATTGCTTCCCAAATGGAGTGTGTCCATCCCAGGGTGTGTAGGGGGAGGGGGTCAGCCTGGGAAGTGCCCAGAGGCTGTGGGTTTGCTGCAATAATAGTACCGTGGCTTCTTCCAGCCTATATCCAGGATATAAACTGGAGTGTGTATGTGGGGGGGTGAATTTGTGTTTTGTGGGTTATCTTGTCTCAATGGGTCCTTTGCTAGTTTCTACCTCTCTCACACCTTCAACAGCCAACTCCTGCCCCTAGTCAAAACCCCATTCAGTTCCAACCTGAGGGGCTGGCGTGTGTCTGGGCACAGGCCTAACTCCGATAGACCCAAGTGAAAGACCTCAACCGCAGGCCTGACACCCACTCACTCACTGCCTGCTGGACAGAGCTGTCTGCAGGAAGGAAGGGGGCATTTTGATGGCCCTGGTGGGAGGACAGTTTGTACACAGCATCCCAGCTTCCTTTGCAACATCCTTCTGATCCCCCAGACTTGAATATAGAACATTTATTTATTATGGTTCCAGTTTACACCAGCAAATGCTGACAGTTTCTGGCCAAGGAACTCTCTTCAGTTTGCTGCCGTCAAGGCCATTCCAGACACCTCACATTTCTAGAGGCCTGGCACCCTTCCTAATTACCCCCTCTCCACCATTAAACATTGCCACCCTTCATGCCCAGAGAGCTATGAGAATATCTGCTCTACCGGACTCAGGTGTCTGCTGGTGCTGACCAGAGACAGCACACATCTTCAGAAAGCCCGGGGCTCCCTCAAAGGTTGCCACACATTCCCACATCGTGCAGGTGTGGTTAAGCATTTTTAGTAATTCCCAAAGAGATGAAGAGGCTGGCGGCATCTGGAGGACAGTTAGCAGTCACTTCCATGGAAGCAATCAACACTCCAGGCAGTGAGGAGGAAGTGAAGAAAGCCCTCCCTCCCTCAGGCATCCTTCATCTCCCAGGCCAGTGTGTCCTGTCTGATCCTCCTGTGCAGCATCTGGACCAGGGCTACAGGCAAAGTGAGGTGTAAGGTTAGCAGCCTGTGTTCCTTGTGCCTTCAAGTTCAGCCCCACAGAGGAGCATAGCCACACTTTCTCCTGCCCCTGCCGGAGGCACTGCCAATTCCAGGTCAGAGATGTGACTTATCTATGAGGTTGCGTGGAAAGCCTTCACCAAGGGCTTTGTAAAGCATGGGAAAGGCCACCCTGACAAGTCAGTGAACATGCTCCCACTTAAATGGATAAACCAGGAAGGCAGAGGTGGGGCTGGGGACATGCATGGATTCTCCAGGCAGCCTTCAAAGGAAGCAGGCATCCTTAGGTCTCCAGTGGTGCTTTCTGCTCTGCAGCCACTATGCCCAAAGCACCAAGGACCTGTGGGACTATTTTAAATAAAATAAAGTATTTGCAAACTGCATGGTCCTACCCTCCTGCCCTCTGCCCTGTCCCCTACGCCGCCCTGTATCAGACTCAGAAAGTCTGGGTTCAGAGTGCAGCACCGATTTCCCTGAGTGGTTCTTGAAACATTTTAGCAGCTGGTTGGGGGAAGAGAAAAAGAAGAAGAAGAAGAAGAAGAAAAATCGTCTGACGTCACACTTGTTGGTGGATATGTGCATTTAAAAAAAAAAATGTAGTCTTTAATGCCAAATCCTATTTAGTCTCCTTTTTTTTTTCTTACATTTTTGTTTGTTTCTTAAACCAGAGAGAGAATTTGACCCAAATAAACACTGTGGAGTATTGGATCCCGAGACAAAGAAACCTTGCACAAGATCCCTCACCTGCAAGGTATTTCTCTTTCCATAAAAAAAATACTTCCTGCTCTTGCTGGGGCCTTTGTCGAAATGTTTGCATGCCACTCTCTGCACACGGCAGGGTGTGGAACCTCGACATGACCTCCAGCTGTTCTTTGTAAGGGAAATGGCTTTCTTCTCTGTCCATGGTAGCATAGTGCCTGCCTCAATCTGGCTGGCTTTTTAAGGGGAAGAGAGAGAGGGAGAGAGAGAGAGAGGGGAAACAAAAACACCCTAGGCTTCCCGTGTTACTTGGGAGGCCAGACAGTAAATTGTATTTATAGGCACTCACAGGCGGTTCTAAAGCCTGCTACGTTTTAATGTATGCAGGAGCGGCGGCGGCGGCGGCAGCGCCCAGAAAGGCAGCCCGGAGGGGAGGATGAGATACTGCGCTCTGATCTAGCCACTCGGGGTGACCAGGGGACAGGCGGACCTCAGGCCTCCGCTACGGGGTAGCCTCAAACCCCAGGTTTCCTCCTGTCCTTCTAGTGCCTCTTTGGACCCAGGCTCTCCCCTCTCTGCCTGGTGGCCCTGAATGCATGGGCCAACTGGAGCCTCCTACCCACACGTGGATTGACTTTAGCTTTCCCTTGCGGGTGACTTTCATCCGAGGCTGTCCTGGGTTCTACGCAGAAGCTATCTCATGCCATTTGTCTGGAGGAAGCCTTGGCTTCTTGACACCTGGAGTGTAGGGCATGGTTGCTTTCGAGCGGTCTCTGCCTCTTCCCAGCCTCAGAACAGGAGCTGTTGCCTTGAAGTTGACTTTTTCAAGCATCTTTAAATGCCTATGGTTGCAATTTCGGAAATGCAGGCCGTGGGGAAGCAGGTGTATGTGCTGATCAAAGAGGCTGTGCTTCTCCTGTCTCTTCTCCTTAGACACACTCGCTGAGCCATCGGAGAGCAGTCCCAGGCCGGAAAAAGCAATTTGACCTCCTCCTGGCGGAGCACAAAGCCAAGTCCCGGGAGAAAGAAGTGAAAGAGCACCTTCTGACTTCCGCTAGGGAGATACTTCCGAACCCTCCTGGACCCTCGCCTGATGCTCCGCAAGCATCTTCCGGGAGCACGGTGGCAGAGCCGAAAGTAGCATCCCCACCAAAATCCAGGCCACTCAACTCTGTACTTCCCAGGTAAGTCGGCACGGGCCTCGAAGCAGCCCCAGCCCCCTCAGTCCAGGCCCTCTTCCTTGCCAGCTGTTTTGTGTGTGGCCTGCCGGTTCTTTGATGAGATATTTTACCCCAACCTTCTAAGGCTCTGTGAAGTTTAAATACGATCCTGCGCCTAAGGGGCTCAGCCCCGATGCCTGCCACATGGTGTAGTCGTCAGCCTTCCTAGCAGACCTTTTTATCAGACTGTGTGTTTTTACAGAGCCAGAGTGGGCTGGAAATAAACGCTGGAAGATTGGCACTTCAACCACCAGGCGACTTCCAGGCTGCCTGCGTTTTATGTTATTTGGAGACTCCTGGGGCAGAAAGGGAAAGCCTGGGTAGATAAGTAGTTAGAATATCTTATAAGCTCCCGGGGACCTCTTGTCACTTGTCACATGGTCTTACGACTTATTTCCACCACTTCCCTATGGTCAGGATGAAGGGCACGCTGGTGCTGTTGACAGCAACCCACCTGTTTGGGGTTTTATTTGGTTGCACTAAATGGGAAGAAAAAAAAAAACAGGAAACAAAATTACAATCCATTTGGATTAAAAAAAAAACACTTTAAGATCTGTGAATGTTTGTTTTGGTGGGCAGGAGACCTATTTCCAGGTAACAGGAGTAGAACTAATCATATGCATACCAAAGTGTTATGAAGGGCTTGCTCCAGATGCAAGGCGCTATCAGGCAAGGGCAGAGGAAAAAAATGCAACTGGCCTCTGCTTTCCAAAAAATCTAGAGTTCGGAAGCCAGAGAAGACTCAAATGTCCATACTCGGCATAATAAGGAGATAATAAAATCCAGCAAGTATAAATATTGGTATTATCTGATTTTTTTTAATGCATGGATGTGTCCCAGAGGGTCATTGTTCAACCAGCAAACCAGCTTTGAGAGACTATCCATAGAAAAGAGCAGGGAGTTGTTGGCTTTTAAAGCAAACATCTGTTTGGTAGCAGTTGCTCATGATCCTCTACCTGTTGCAGTTTGAGACAAAGTGGTTCCAGTCCCGCAGCAGAATCCAGCTGTGGTTAGAGTCAAGTTCAGCCTCAGGCGCTCAGGAGCAGAGAGCCATATCTGTTAGTGTAAGATCCTGGGATAACGGCCACCGTCTTACCTTTCCATCGCTGTAGTCAGGTGTGCTGTTGCAACCCACCTTTCCATCGCTGGATACATGTGTGCTGTTGCAACCCACCTTTCCATTGCTGGATACATGTGTGCTGTTGCAACCCACCTTTCCATTGCTGGATACATGTGTGCTGTTGCAACCCCCTTCTTTGAAAGAGCATTTTATAATTACTTCTCACTGTAATGCCAGCTATTGGCCAAAGGTGCCACCCTTGTTTTTAGAGTCTAGAAGACAAATCCATTCCAAACTTGTGGACTTCAGCTGTATAAATAAGTAGTAGCTCCCAGTTCTCCAAGACCCTTTTTAGATGCTTGAAACTTCAGATAAAACCAGCCCTTGTATATACTATGTTTTCTCCTATACATGTTTTCCTATGATAAAATTTAATTTATAAATTGGGGCACAATAACTAATAATAAAATAAAATAGAACAATTGTAAAAATACATTGTAACAAAATTATCGGCATTACTTATCTTGCACTTTGGGACCATGATTGTATAAAACAAAGGTTACTAAATTTCACATACTGCTATACTGTTGCAGTTGGTCTGAAAGTGGCTACTAAGGGATTGATAGAGTCAACACATGGATACATAGACAACAGTGATTGGTATCCTGGAGGGGACATGGGGGATTGCTCAGCATTTCATCACACAACTCAGGACTTCAAATGTATGAGCTGACTATGTATATAATTTTCCATTTAATAATCTTAGTCTTCACTTGACCATGAGTAACTAGAAAAGAGCAATCAGGGGTAAGGGCAGACTGTGTGGAGTGGCTTTCAAATCCTTTGTAGGTACTGGACACTTTTCTTCCATTATCACAGTACCTGATACTGGCAGACTGACCTCTACGTAAAACCATATGTATCCAGGGCCAATGTTCCCCAGACCACAGTGGACTCTTGAAGGATTCCCCAAGCAAAACTAGCTTGATAGCTTTTTGTGTGTGTGTGAGGAGTGAGAAAGAGTCTCATGAAGCCCAGACTGGCCTCGAAATCTCTACAGAGACAAGGCTGAACTTAAACTCCCCATCACGCATGTCTCATAAAATCCAACTTAGATGTCTGTTTCGTGAAACACTTCTCTCAAATTTTAGCTGATGGGGCCATGGGGCCATTCTCTATCAGTGGTGTCTGAGTTAACAGGGAAGTAGGGGGAACAGCTGCCAAAACCAGAGTGGGCAGGGAAGACCTCCAGGGTCTTCTTAGCTTTGTTCCTTGTGCTGTGGTTTTTTGTTTTGTTTTTTTTTTTTTTTTTTTTTTTAGGTGAATGTCCACTTGTAGGAAACACTGAGTGTTTATGTGTTTATGTTCTCTTTGGGAAGCAGGAGACTTGGATAAGCTTCATTTAGAAATGAATGTCTTTACAAAGAAAAGAGACAAAGCGTTATGACAAACACTAGAAAGGGGATCATTCCTTAGGACAGGGCTGGAATCTTCCAAAGTGAATGATCAGGAGCAAAGTCCTCAGGTTAGTGAAATCCTGTGCAGTCAGGTTGAAAAGGCATGGTCAAAATTTAACATCAAAATCACACAAAACCTTCAAGAGCATCTACTTGCTCCTATTAGTGATGTATGTAGTAGATATTCCATCAATACTAACAGCTAAAATGAATACTGACATCACACATAAATGGAATTCTTATAACCCTTTCCCAATTCTGGATTTTCTTTATAGAGAACCATAATGTATATTATTCATCTTTTGTTCATCTTTTCAATGACCTTATGCCCAACCCATTCTTGTCAAGGATTGTTAACAAAGAAACTTGGGTCTGGAGTTTGAAAGTCCTAACTTAAGTTGGACTTGGTGGCATATACCTGTCCTCTCAATAATTGGGATATCAAGAGTCTAACACCAGCCTCGGCTACACCGTGAGAGAGTTACACCTTAAATTAGATAAGAAGAGCTGCAACAGGGTTCGAGGCCAAACCGTCACCTCCATGCTTTCTTACTAGATAAGCTTACCCATGGCTCTGATTCCCCCCAGACTCAGGTTGTCCAGCCATTTAGGGATGGGACCAGAGAGACTACTTAGTGACTTAGAGCACTTCCTGCTCTTTCTTGTTATTTTTTTTTTCTTTAGACAGGGGTCCCCCTCCTCCATATTACTGGCTGGGCTGGAACTCACTGTGTAGATCAGGCTGGCCTCAAACTCACTGAGATCTCCTTCCCAGATGCTGGGATTAAGGGTAAATGCTACCACACCCAGTACTAACTGCTCTTGAAGAGGACCCTGGTTCAGTTTTCAGCACCCAGCTGGTAGCTCATGACCTAAAACTCCAGTTCCAGACTATTTGATTCTCTCTCTGGCCCCTAAGAGCAACAGGCACACATGTGATGCACATAAGCAAATGTCCCTAAACATGGTCATTTTGTTTTGCTATAAAAATTTATCTGACACTGGGCAATGTATAAAGAAAAGATGTTTAAGCTCACAGTTCTAGTGACTAGGAAGTCCAAGCACCACAGCACCAGCCTCTCATAGCATCTCTCTGGCTGCGTTATACATAGTGGAACAGCAGAAAGGCAAAGTGCTGTCTGCAGAGAGAACACATGTGTGGTGGTCTGAATACGCTTGGCCCATGGGAAGTAACACTATTGGGAAGTGTGGACTTGTTGGAGGAAGTGTGTCACCGTGTAGGCGGGCTTTGAGATTTCTTAGTGCATTACAGAAGAGAGTCCCCTCCTGGCTTCCCATGGAAGACAGTCTTCTTCTGTCTGCCTGTGGATTTTAAGAATGTAGAACTCTTGGCTTCTCTAGCACCAAGTCTGCTTGCACGATGCCATGTTTTCCACCATGATGATAATGAACTGAACCTCTGAGACTTTAAGCCAGCCCCAATTAAATGTTTCCCTTTATAAGAGTTGCCTTGGTCACAGAGTCTCTTTACAGCAATCAAACCTCAACTAAGACAGAAGTTGGTGCCAGAAATAGGGTCTATTATGGTTGGAAAAGCTAAATGGAAGGCTTTAGAGTTACTTCTGCCAAAGAAAGTAGTGAATCAAAAACAGTATTGTATCCCTGGAGGGATTGCAGAAATTAGTGCCCCCTTCAAGGACCTGAAAGATGCAGGGGCGTGGTTCCCACCACATCTCCCTTTAAGTCTTTCTGGCCAGCGCAGAAGACAGATGGATCGTGGAGAATGACAGTTGACTATCGAAAATTAAATCAAGTAGTAGCTCTGATTGCAGCTGCTGTAGCTGATGCATTGTCCTTTCTTGAGCCCACCTGCGCAGTAACACACTTCCTCCAACAGGGCCACACCTATTCCAACAAGCCCACATCTCCTAATAGTGCCACTTCCCATGGGCCAAGCATATTCAAACCACCACAACATGTATGAGCAAGGGAACAAGAGGTCAGGCTTCCTCTTGTATATGAAAGTTGGTGTCCTCAAAACCTAGTTATCTCCCTTGTACTACAACCTGAAGGTTCCACTACTTCAAAAACACCACCCTCTGAGAGACAGTCTACATTCAAATTATAACACACAGCCATTGACCCCATTTCTTTGTCCTCTAAGAGAACACATTTCTTGCCCCCCAAGAGACTAAGGATTATGGGTCCTAGCCCAGTCAAATGCATCTAAACTCAATTGAAAAGGAGAGGAGAGCAAAGAGTCCATCTGGGTTGTGACAGACCACACTGTAGCTCCTAGGGGGAAGGAAGCCAGTAGAAGCCAGTGCCAATAAAATGTGAGTGCTATCCTGGATTATAGACCTCACACATCTGGACCAAAGTATAAACTGGCTAATCCCAGTGGCTCTTACACTGCAAGGGATGATGTGGAGACAGGCAGACAGTCCTAAATTGATGACTGAAGACAGGGATATGTGTGGAGTTCATTGGGAGAATCTTCTTAGCACATTACATAGTCTTGCTGTCCCTGACTTCTGCATCTGTGCCTTCTAGGTCTGCGGACTTTGAAGTCAACAGACAGATGCAGCTGGTCTCATTACCTTCTCTTGTTTAGTTGTTGTTTAAGATTTGTTTTTTTATTTTATGATGTATGACTCTGTGTGTGTGTGTGTGTGTGTGTGTGTGAGTTATGATCTGTCCAACGTGGGTCCTAGGAACTCAATTCAGGTCCTCTGGAAGAACAAGTGCTTTTACTTGGCGAGCCATCTCTCCAGCTTCATTTGTTTGTTTATTTTTGTTTTGATGGGGGAAAAGACAAGCTCTTGCTATCTAGTGAGCCCAGGTTAGCCTCAAATTCACTATTTAGTTTAGGTTTCAAAATTATAATTTTTAGCTGGGTATGGTGATGCATGCCTTTCATCCCAGCAGTCAAGAGGCAGAGGCAGGAGCCAGCCTAGTCCATAAATAGTAAGTTCCAGGGAGTATGTAGAGAGGCCCTATCTCAAAACAAAAACAGAGGAAAAGAGGCATTTATACTACATGTGTCCACAGACCACCTCCTTTCTGTGTTCAGAGCTAGTTCTACCAATTCAGGGTCTTACTCAACTCTCCTTCCTAGGAATTTCCTCCTCCCACCTCCTCCCTTCTTTTATCTGGCAACTAGGACTTACTATTGAGTGTTTCAACCATCTGTTCTTTAATTAAACTTCACTTTTATCAAAGTTATATGAGTTCACAGTTCAAAAATCAAATAGTGCCTGAAAACTCAGCCTCAGCAGCAGCAGCCCCGCCAGTGGGGTGCATTTCGCTGTGCCTGTTTCCCCGGCACCTGCCCTGATGTTCCCTTCTCTGCCTCGCTTCTTCACTTTGATGGAGTAGTTCCTGCAGTAGGTGCCTGTGAAGAGGTTCATGGGAGATCAGTTTTAGAGTCCTCACCCAGCAAGCACATTTTCATTCTACCTTAATGCTGAATTGATGATCTCTGTGGGCATACAACTGGATTGGAAATCATCTCCCTGCCGAATTTTGCAGACAGTTTCCCATGACTGCCAGCACGAGGAGGCTCTACCGTGACACCTAACATCCTGACTCCCAGACAAGGACAAGCTTTTACCGCCAAAGCATGGGGCTCTGAAAGTTCTCAGGGATGTCTCCAGTGGTTTTAATTTTTATTATGTTCACATATTGGAAACTGAGTCTCACTCAGGCTAGCTTTGAACTTGAGATTCTCCCTGCCTCTGCCTTTCAAGTGCACCATCATGCCAGAGGGAACAGACATCTCTTTTGTTGTAGCTCTTTTTCTCTTTATTGAAGTGGATACTTGATAGATCTAAACAATATGAGAAAGCCTGTCCTGCCCCATTCTCTCCTCTCCTCGAATGGTTTCCTGTTGCATCTTAGACACATTTCTCCCCAGTGTTGTCTGTATTTTCCTTTCTTTGGCTTCTTCTTAGTGGAATGTTAGGCATATTTCTCTGACTTTATAATTGACTTTCTTCTTTACATTTCTTGTTCTACTTTTGTATTTTGTATTTGTATTTGTTACTTTGATTGATTGATTGATTGATTGTGTGTGTGTGTGTGTGTGTGTGTTGTGTGTGAGCACTTGGAGGCCAGTATTTTAGTGACCTCCTCTATTACTTTCTGTTCCTTTGAGAGAAGGAGCTCTCCAGATCTCTTGCTGAACCCGGAGCTCACGTTCTTCATCAGGACTGGCAGTCAGTAGTCCCTGGTGATCATTCTGTTTTCATCGTTGCTGGTGCTCGGGTTGCAGATGTGCACAGGACCACACCCAGCTTTTCCGGGAGTGCTGGATCCACACCCAAGTCCTCAGCAAACCTTCTTCTTCTTCTTCTTCTTCTTCTTCTTCTTCTTCTTCTTCTTCTTCTTCTTCTTCTTCTTCTTCTTCTTCTTCTTCTTCTTCTTCTTCTTCTTCTTCCTCCTCCTCCTCCTCCTCCTCCTCCTCCTTCTTCTCCTTCTTCTTCTTCCTTCTTCTTCTTCTTCTTCTTCTTCTTCTTCTTCTTCTTCTTCTTCTTCTTCTTCTTCTTCTTCTTCTTCTTCTTCTTCTTCTTCTTCTTTTGGTATGAATATATCAAAATATATTCTTTCTTTCTTTCATTTATTTATTCACTTTACATCCCAATTTCACCTCCTCCCAGTACCCCCTCACACAGGTCCCCCTCCCCTTCTCCTCTGAGAAGAGGAAACTCCACCCCAAGTATCACCTTCTCTCCCTCACACATGAAGTCACTGCAGAAGTAGCCGCATCCTCTCCCACTGAGGCCAGACAAGGCTGCCCAGTTAGGGGAACAAGATCCACAGCATAGCAAACACTTGTAATCACTGAGGCCGCCCTCCAGCCTTTTATTTATTGGAGGTGGGGGTCTCAGCAGCTGTGGTAGCACACACCTTTAATCCCAGAACACAGGAGGCAGAGGGATGAGGGTGAGTTTGACGCCAGCCTGGTCTTCATAGTGAGTTCTAGATTAGCCAGGGCTACGTAGAGAGAGCCCTGGTTTCAAAAAGCCAAAATGTATTTTTTTAAGAAAAAAAAAAAAAAGGGGTGTGTGTGTCTATTTTAGTCACTTCATTCTATTGCTATGAAGAGATACCATGTCCAAGGCAACTCATAAAAGAAAGCATTTAGTTTGGGGCTCATTTACAGTTCCAGATTTTTGTCCATTGTCATCATGTCATTGAGCATGGTGGCATGTAAGTGTGGGGCTGGAGAAGTAGATGAGAGCTATATCCTTGTCAGCAGGCCAAGAGAGATTCTGGGCTTGGCATGAGCTTTTGAAACCTCAGAGCCCACTCCCAGTGACAGACTTCTGACAACAAGGCCACACCTACTCCAACAAGGCCATACCTCCTTATCCTTCTAATTCTTTCAAATAGTGCCACTGCGTGATGACTAAGCATTCACACACATGAACCTGTGGGAGCCATTCTTATTCAAACCACTACAGGGTCTCACTATAGGCCTTAAACTCAAAATCCTCCTGCTTATGCCTTCTGGGTAGCTGGGATTATGAGCCTGTGCCAACATGCCTGGTTTATCTCATTCGTTTTATCCAGTTGTTTATTTTATAAGACATTAATTTCTCTGAAGTGATACCACTCTGTTTTGGGAATTGTTTGTGCTGGAGACCAAACCCAGGGCCTTTCACATGCCAAGCAAGTGTCTGTGGTACCACCGAGCCTCATGTCAAACAGTGTAATAACATTCTTGTGGACTTGAAGATGGGTCTTTAGCGTTTCTGCTTTCCCTCGTGGTTCTTGCTCATTCCAGGTTTTTCCCATTCATGTGTCAGTGTCTTTTGGGGTCAGCTTCATGTTGGGGTTGCTGTAGAAATGCCAGGTAATGGCTGACCGTGAATAGCTGGAAGATAGGTCCCAGCAAGTTGGCTGGAAGCCTCCATGTGGAGACCCAAAAGAGGATCTGGTTATAAGGCCCGAAGTCTGGAAGATTCCTTGCAGGTGGTCAGTTTCTTCCTAAACGAATGCTGCTTGATCTCACAGGAGGCTTAGGTACTGGGGATTCCTCCTTAGAGACAATCCCCGGGTCCTGTTTGCAACCTGTGCAACATCTACTCCCTGACCTGCTCGGAAGCCTGTGTCTATACCTCTCCAGTTCATTTTCTCTGACAAGAAAACCTGTGTTTCTCCCTAGAAGATTGACTGAGATGGGGACAGTGTCCTGTCAGGCGTGGTGTTATTTGGTGGTGTGAGATGGTAGAGATGTGGAGGTGACCTGTATGGAGGCCAGCTGTTGTTCAGCTATGCATAGTTCTCATCTCTAACTAACTAGTTGTCTTCCTCTCTCTCTCTCCCTCCTTCCTTTTTTCCTTCTGTCTTTCTTGTAGCCCAGGCTAGCCTTGCCCTTCTGATCCTCCTGCTCATCCATAGTTTGCAGCCCTCAGTAGGTCATGCACCAGGCTTCCTAGACGTTTCAGAGCAAGTCAGCTCCTTTCCCACTAGTCAGCATTTCCCCTGGCACATTGTCTTCTAAAGCTATGCGGAAATCTGTTCATGCGTGTGTCCGTTCAGGTTCCTCGGGTGCAAATAGCAGAACCCAGAACTATTGACATGAGGAGTCTTAGCAAATGTGACAAGGAGGTGAGGGGAGCTAGTCCCCAGAGATCAGGCATTGCTCTGCTGCCACCCCCTCCCGTGTGTGTGTGTGTGTGTGTGTGTGTGTGTGTGTGCATGTGTGTTGGGGATATGTGAATCCTATGTAGAAGTCAGGGGACAATCCTATTGAATCTATTCTCTTTCAACCTTTATATGACTTATGACTTCTGGATGTTGAACCCAGGTCAGCACAGCAAGTGCTTTCGAACACTGTGCATCTCAGTGGCCCTCTTTGCATTTTGTTTGAAATTTTTACCCTCTTTGTAGTCCCTAGAACTTCATCCTCTGAGTCCAATAGCAAGATGGCCACAGACATCTCAGTGTGTCCAGTCCTGCCGTCCAGATGAAGTCGAGGCCACTCTCCATGTGCGTTCTTCACCGGTTCTCTTAAACATCCTTTATATTTTAAAGCAGTTTTAGGCTGATAGGAAAATTCCATTGAAATGACAGATATTTCCTATATTCACCCTGCTCAGCCCATCACACATGTGGCAGAAATCTCCTGTGTTCCCCCTGCCCTGCCATGTGTGCGTGTGCCAATCGTTCTAAGCCAATCATTAATAAACACAATTAAAAAGAGCACACATGGGTACAGGGTAGCTATCATCATTTTTCTGTTGCATCCTGTTCTTTGACTCTCTTCCCCTTTAAAAAAAAAACAAAAAACAAAAAACCTCTTAAGTATCTTTGTTGAGGAACTTGGGGAAGGAGGTTAATGGTTGAGCGTGATTCCTTTATCTCATTTCATGCGCAGTCTTTACAGGTTGGTATTTACTGCAGAATTATCCACTATAGCACAGACATAAACACAAGCTCAGTGTCTGCTTCTAGGTGAATACATAAAGAAATTTGGGGCCAGGTATATCTGCATACCTACAGTTCCAGCACTTGAAAGGCTGAGGCAGGAAGCTTTTGACTTCAAGGATAGCTTAGGCTACATAGTGAAGAGCAAAGTCCATTGTTGGGGGTGGGAGGCTGACAGTACCTGCCTGTCATCCCAGCACTTAGAATAGAAGGTATTGAAGGTAGAGGCAGGAAAAATAGGTGTTCGGAGTCACCCTCAGCTACATAGTGAGTTTGAAGCCATCCTGATCTACATGTGATTCTGTCTTTAAAAAACAAACAAACAAAAACCCCAAAAAACAATACAAAACAAAAAACAAAAACAAAAGAAAGTTTGTTACATGTAACATAATGGAACATTATTCAGCCACAAAAGATGGTAGTCTAGCTCTTTTCAGCAACATGAATAAAATTTGAGAGGGTTCTGTTAACCAAAACAAGTCCAAAAAACACTCTCTGTTTCCACTTTTATGTTGACTCTTTTACAAAGTTGAACTCAGAAATAGTAGGCAGAAGCTAGACATAGTAGCCTGGGCCTGTAATTCCAGTAGCAGGAGAGTGAGGCGGGAGTATTGTGAGACCAGGCTGAGCTACATAGCAAGACCCTATGGTAAGCTCCCCACCTTCCATAAATAAGTAGAAAGGAAGGGAGGGAGAGGGAAAGGAAGCCACGGGAAGGGAGAAAGAGACTAGAGTACTGTGACCAACGGAGAGGTGGAGGAATGACAGGAGCCAGGACAGGTCTAGGTCCAGGTCCAGAGTGAGTTATGGGGGCACAATGCCCAATGGCAACTCTAATTGATAAGACTGTGTTACAGATCTAATGGTCACTGTAAACCCCCACCCCAAAAAAAGAGGGCACTGTGCTCAAGAGTGAGTTCAAGGCCAGCCTGAGTAACTTGATAAGACTCTGTCCCAAAATAAAACTGGAAAAGAGTTCCAGGTAGTGGTGGAACACTCCTCTAGCTGGCATAAAGCCCCAAGTTCAACTCCTCGTAGGTGGTAGAAATATAACTCTAAGAAATGATGGATATGTTAATTCTTTAACTAACTTGATTGACTAACAAGATGTACATAGATTAGCCACATGTGGTGGCCCAGGCCTGGCCTCTTGTCACTTGGGAGGTAGCACAAGAACATTCGTGGTCATTCTCCATGACACAGCAAATTCAAGGCCAGCCTGGGCTACATGAGACCCATTACTGTAATGTATATCTGTAAAACAGGGAAAAAAGTAAAACCAAGAAAAACAGAACTTCTTCAGTCTCTTTCTTAGGCATATGGATACTGCTAGCTCTCTTTTTGTTTCTGTTTTCAGTGTTTGTTATGAAAATTCCCCTACATGCTGGAAAGCAGTGATATATTGATGGCCTAATTTTAACAGTTGTTATATTAGTGTGTTACAATTTTATTTGTAGTGTATTCTTGTTAGTGTCCTCTGACTTATATAGACCCTGACTTTTCACTTGTAAAGACTTCTTGCAAAAGTGAAAATAGCTGCTTGTTGTGGCACTTGCCACTTGGGACTTGCTGAAGAGGCATAGGCAAGTAAGACCATGAGTTCAAGCCCAGCCTATGTTCCATGTTTTGCATTTTGCTGGGCTAGGTGGTGCATGTCTTTTAATCCAGGCACTCTGCAGCATAGGCAGGCAGATCTCTGTGTGTTTGAAGTCAGCTTGGTTTACATAGAGAATTCTAGACCAACCAGGACTAGAGACCCTGTCTCATAAAACAAAACAAAACAAAGAAAAAGGGATTTTCCTGTATGACCAAGATGTAATTAACAAAATCCAGGTTACCTTTATCCTGCAGGACCAGGATGGTTTGCCATGATGGCTAAACTACTTACCCAAGAGCCATTTAGAAAAGTTAGAAACAAATGCTTAGGGTTGGGTTCACGTCTAATTCCTAGCACTCACACAGCAGCGAGCTTATAGCCATCTGTAAGATCAGGATCCAGTTTTTTTTCTTTTTTGGCCCCTCAGACACCCAGGCATACAAGTGATGATATACATACAGACAAGATTCCCAACACATAAAATAATAATGTAATAGAAATCGGTTTCAGTGGTTGGGAAGAGAGTGACTGGATTGGCAGAGTGCTTACCTAACGTGTTCAAAGCCCCCGACTTTCACCCCCAGCACTGCATCCACTGGGCATGGTGTCGCACACCTACGACCCCAGATACTCAGGAGGTAAAGGCAAGAGACTCAGAAGTCCAAGGTCATCCTTGTCTACTTAGGGAGTTCAAGACCTGAGATACATGAGACCCCGTCTCAAATCCTTTTACTTTTTTTTTTTTTTTTAATTCATGCATGCACACTAAGGAAGTCTGAAAGGACATAAACTAAACTGTTGGTAACACTTGATCTTGGGTGAGTGTTTGTAGATGAACTCCCAGAAGACAGTCACTCGACTCTGCGTAAGTTCACATGTCACAATCCCCCTGCTCACACTAGGGGTTCCTTCTTGGGCTTGCCTTGTACTCCAGAGGCAGCAAGCCAGAGAACACTGTACTACAAACAGTAGTGGGTCCCTGAGGAGAGCTGTCACCCCTGCAGTTTAATGTTTCCCTTTAGATCGGTGCCATTGGCTCGCCCTCCCTGACATCGTGGCAGGACTGCTTTTTGGCGGCATGAAATGGGTGGATCTGATTTCCTGAAGACAACTTGTTCTCTGTGTTCTCCCCGTCTCACCCTTAGACCATCGTCTGCAAACAGCATAAGCAGCAGTACGTCTTCAAACCACAGCGGCTACACTCCAGAGCCCCCTCTGCCCCCAGCTGGAGGCGACCTTGCCAGCCGGCTGTCCAGTGATGAAGGGGAGATGGACGGAGCCGACGAGTCCGAGAAGTTAGACTGTCAGTTCTCCACACACCACCCCAGACCTCTTGCGGTAGGTCTCCTTTGTCCCTCCTATGCTGTGTCCCCTGTTGCTTTGAAGGCCCCTTGGTGATGGCAACAGAGGCCTGTATTCCTAAGGAAAGGGCTCGAGAGTATAGCCTCATCTGAAGGCTTTCCCAAAGGTGAAATGGCATAAGAGATGTCCTTGAACATCATGGAATAAAATGAAGGGGCTCCCAACTGGCTATATATAGTCCCTTAAGAATGCTTGAGAAATGGTGTCTATATACGTGCTCTTAGGAACCAACTTTCTGACTTTGCACATCTGAAAACAGAGCCTCTATGCCTGACTGTTGTTAGTATGACCATGTGGCAGCAGAGCCAGCGGTAGGGATGGTGTTTCACATCACCATGATTGTTCGTCAGTGAGAGCAGTTTGAGGGAATGACTTTAACAGTTGAGATGGTCATTGACATCATAAGGGGAAATGAAGGCATCAGTTGGAGGCCTGTTCACATTTGCCTCATAGTCCTCTGAGAGAGGAAGTGGCTGATGTGACAGTTACAGAGCCCAGTGCTGTGTCCCTGGTTAGATGGCCCTCATGGTGGTTTGTTCTGGTGCCAGCCTGAGCCTTCAGGATTAGCTCTGACTGACTCTAGATCTCAGAAGCTTTGCAAATGAACTCAGTAGGGCTGGAAGTCAAGGTTGGTCCTTCCCCCTCCACCCGTGTGCCACTTCCCATTTCTGGAGATGATGGTGACCCGTGACTCACCTCTAACCTGTGACTCTGCCAGTGCTGAAGTAGTGAGGGACCAGCTGCAGTGATTTTGTCTGCAGTTGTAGAAAACCCAGTGCCTCCATACTCACACAGGAACATTTCATTATCTTACATGGCAAGAAACCTAGAGGCAGGTGCACCTGCAGCCGTGGTCCAGTCTCTACTACATCCGCACACATCTTTGCTGTTCACATTTTAATACATTGACCACAGCTCCTGGGTCACATTGGCACCTGGTTCCTTTCTAAACAGGGAAGAAGGGGGACACACAAAAAGAGGGTCTTCCAAGATGATTTTCTTCATTTACTAAGAGCTTCCCATGAAACCCCAGCAGATGTCTCTGCTGTATGTAGTACAGCGCTGCTGTGACATGTCTACCGCTACACTGGCAGGTGGCAGAAAGAAAAAGGAGTGAGTGTGGTGACTCAGCTGTGCCTCATTCCAAGGTCTTCTCTGTAACTGCTGCACACACAATATCAAGATAAAAGTGTGGCTGTGTTAATAAAGAGAAGCCAGGGCCAAGTAAGGCAGGACACTGCAGAGGACAGCCAGTGGCAGCAGGGTCTGTCATAGTGAGCATCTGCAGCTCTGCCCAAGGCACACAGTGCCAGCTTCCCTGGCTATCTGGCCTCAAACCCCAGTGGTATTAGATATGCTGGTAGCCAAAACCAAAGGGGCCTCCAGCTCCCAAGGCTGAAAGAGATACTGGTCTCTCCCAAAAGGCCAGCATCTGGAGAGCATCAAGAAGTCTGTCCACAGGGCACGCTCCTATAGGAGATTAGCCACATTCACAGGGCATTATAGACCCTTAACGTTTTGCAGAACAAAATGGAAAAATCATGAGTTTGTTTCTTTGCTTTGTCCTTTTTTTCTTATGATCAACTGACACATTAAATCATACACAAATCATACACACACACACACACACATAGCAGTTGGGATGATAAAGGCAGTGATAGTGACACCAGGATCAGCTCCCACAGAGAGGTGGAGACCGACTTCCGTGCTGAAGTTACATGTATGTTTTTCTCCTTGGTCAGTGAGAACGCGCTGTAGTAATTTGTGGTATCAGATTTTGTGGGTAGCAGGGTTTTAACAAAGAACAAAGGGAAGACCCTGCAGGTCCTCCTGCAAATGGTTCCAAAGGCTCCTCCAGGATGCCTTTGCAGAATGGGTGCCAATCCAGCACTGAGCCTGGGCTTGCTGCCAGGGAGCTGCTGGAAGCTCGGGGATGGGAAAAGTGCCATTTGAATTATAGAGTCATTTGCAGGCTTTCCTGAGCTCTAGACCCACCAAGTGTCACCTTCTCGGAGGTTGCTTCTTACAGTTTCTGTCTGCTGGCCTCCAGTTGCCCCACATGACAACCAGTGTTTATTAAATGCCTGAATGTTTCAGCCCTAAATTTTAAATTCAGTGGTTTATTTTAAATATTTCTGTGGAACTTTTTAATTCACTTTTTAAAAAAAAATGTGGTGTGTCTTTTTGTTTGTTTTTGTTTTTCTAAAGATGTTCTCACTATGTGGCTTTGAACTCATAATTCTCCTGCCTCAGCTCCCTAATCCTAAGCCCCCTTTTAAAGTTCTTTATCTCTATGATTCTTATACTGAGGAGGAAGAGAACGAAGTCCCCACACTTTAAACATTGATAGCCATCACATTGTGTATATATAATGAGTCTAAGTGGTTTCTGTTGTGGATTGCCCTGGTGCTGTTTGTATTTTGATGCTGATTCTGCTTTCTGAAGAGGGGCTCTCCCTCTGAAAAAGTTGTGGGTCATGTACTCAGGTGATTCCATGTGAGCCTTCTCCCAGTGTTACCTGGTGAAATAAAGGCTAGAGCCTGTGATTACGCCGTGGAAAGGAAAGGTGGGGCTGGAAGTTTTAGAGGAGAGAAGAGAAGGAGGAAGAACAGACAGGCAACAGATTTCAGACCATGTATAGTAGATGTGTCATCAGTATTCACAGTGGGAGAAGCAGTCAGATGAGGCCATTAGCAATGAGAATTATAAATCGGGCGTCTGTCTTAGTTAGGGTTTTACTGCTGTGAACAGACACCATGACCAAGGCAACTGTTATAAGGACAACATTTAATTGGGGCTGGCTTACAGGTTCAGAGGTTCAGTCCATTATCATCAAGGTGGGAGCATGGCAGCTTCCAGGCAGGCATGGTGCAGGAGGAGCTGAGAGTTCTACAATTTCATCTATAGGCTGCTAGGAGAAGACTGGCTCCCAGGCAGCTAGGAGAAGGATCTTAAAGCCCATGCCCACAGTGACACACAAGGCCACACCTCCTAATGGTGCCATGCCCTGGGTCAAACATATACAAACCATCAAAGAATACAATCATAGTTGCTAAAGAGGAAAACAGCAGGCAGAGAGGATAAGGTGAGAGCTCAGAGTTGTGATGTATTCCTGGGCATCTTATGAGAGCAGATGTGGCAGAGGCAGATAGATCTTTATGAGTTCAAGGCCAGTTTGGTCATCATAGTGAGTTCCAGGACAACCAGAGCTCATAGTGTGACCCTGTCTCTGGAAAACAAAACAAAACAAAACAAGACAAGACAAAACAAAACAAAACAAAACACAGTCAATCAAACAAACAAAAAAAGTGTTTTAGGGGTTGGAGAGATGCCAGCAATTAAGAACACTGGCTGTTCTCCCAGAGGACCCAAATTCAATTCCCAACACCTACATGGCAGCTCCCAACTGTCTGTAACTGCAGTTTGAGGGATCTCATGCTCTCACACAGATACATATCTTTAAAAAGGAAAAGGCACGCAGATGCCATTGGGACTGGAGTGGACCAGCAGTTCACCTGGAGGAAGTTCTATGGCATCAAGGTGGGGAGAACCAGCCTTTTCACCCCTAAATGGAAGCAGGGAAGCCCAAGTTCCAAGAGATAATGGGAGGCGTGATGAACAGGTGGAGCTGCAAAGATCCCTGGGTGCCGTTGCTCTCTTATTTTCTATCCTAAACCATTGGCTCCATCCCGGAGGTAAAGAGGGTGGCCCTCCATGCCACAGAAAACTGAATGGCACAATCACCAGCTTAAATGTGAGCTTCTGCTGGGACCCCAGAACTCAAACTACAACATCACAGAAATATTTTTGGCCTCGGTACCAGTTGCTTCTTTTCTTTTGAGTAAAATGGTACCCCTGTGTGTTTTTATGCAAATGTTATTTTTCTCTGTGTAGCTTATTAACCTGTAATCAAAATTAAAATGTTTTCCCCCCTCATAGTTCTGCTCATTTGGGAGTCGCCTCATGGGACGAGGATACTATGTGTTTGATAGAAGGTGGGATCGATTTCGCTTCGCACTGAACTCCATGGTAGAAAAACACTTGAATTCGCAGATGTGGAAGTAAGTGAGCGACGGTTTCTTTGCGATCTAAGAGGAGAGCTGCCTCATTATTGCCTAAACCTTGTAGACAAGCCCCAGCCCTTGGCTTGCCATAGACCAAAATGAGCCCGAAGTCAGGGTTCCTGGTTGACTCTGAAATGTCAGCTCTGATTAATAGCATTTTGGAAACACCTATAATGGGGCTGTTTGCTTTGTTTTCTTGGGAGATGGTTGTTGTGTTGGTAATCTTCTAAACCAAATGAGAAGAATCTTAAGGTAAAATCGGGTTTATTCTGTAGGATTATAGGGCTTTTTTTTTAATCACTATTGTCTAAAGCTGTTAAGAATGTGCTTCTGTTTGTGATGTTAATGGTTCAGGGACAATGATAAAAACTTTCATAATGATTACTCACAAATTTCTAGCTAGTTGCTGTCCTTGTTAAAATCTATGTACAGTTGTCAGTAGGGCAGATTCTGAGCAACGTTGCGAAGCTGGTTGAGTTTGTCTTTGGCCCTCCCCATCTCCCTAGGGCCCTCTCCTCACCTCTCCTTCTCTCTCTCCTCTAAAGTCCAGCTTAGGATCCATTGTTTATTCTCCCACATTTCCCAATGCACTGACATTTTATAGAGGATGTATGGAAAGGGGAGAAACCCAGGATGCTCTTGGGGAGGAATAGAAGGCCTGGATCCTCTCAATTGTGACACATTTCGCCAACCTCTGAATGTCCCCCCACCCCCATGCCTCCTAAGGGACCTGGAGTGTGTGTACTCCAGTAAAAGGATGGGTTACGTCAGTCTGGGTCTCAATAACAGTTCAGACCCTCAGCCTGCCCAGTGAGGCCCAGGAGAGGCTGCAGGGCATCCTGAGAAACAGGAAACAGAACCTACAGCCTTCCCCTCTCCCCAGGCAGCTGTCATCTTAGCCCCTTTGCACACATAGACCTGGGTCTCCATTGTTTCTGTTAAGCACTCACAGGGGACTCAGGACAGATGCTGGTATATTAACTAGGAAAGGGTCCTCCTGTGTGAGTGCCTGCCCTGCTGGTCTCCAAGGCGTCATTAATTTCTGTTTGTATTGCATTTAGAATCTTAGGAAGCTCTGCTTGGGGATTACATAGTTCTTGGTTATTTGGTGGCTTAAGCCTCTGCCTTAACTTCCAAACATGGCAGCCAACCCTGGTGGTTCTCCCCGCTCTCTGATCGCCTGTGTTATAGAAGTGTTCGTCCCTGACACGTGGAAGGAATGTGTTGATCTGTATTTCATTCGCTGGTGCTCTGTCAGCTCAAGCTCCATATTCCTTTCCTCCTCAGGCACAGAAGCCCGAGCCACAGGGCGTCAGGTCCCTCCCCTCTGTTCAGGACTTGCCTAACCAATCTGCTGTCACTGAGCAACATTGGGGCTGCCTGGGTGTCAACTCTGGAGAGCGTAGCACCCCGCTGCCCTCTCAACCTCGCTGCCCAGACTTCAGGCCCTGAAGGGCCCGAACCTGGAGGGATGGCAGCCGATGGGGGCGTGGAAGACATTAGGAAGAAAAGGAACGGCCAAGACTCTTTTTTCTTTAACAAGCATTTAACTCTGCATCAGGAGACGCCAACACAGTATTCTCTTTCAGCCAGGTCAGCATCTGGATCCCCACGCCAGCTGGCATGGGAGGATGGGAGCTGTCAGGAATTTGATCACATCTCTGGGCTTTTATATGGGACTTCCTGTAGGCCATGTGCAAAACCTAAGCCAGGCAGCCCAGCAAAGGTGAAAACCGCTGTCATTGGGCACTGAGGAAACATCGAAACTGTTTAGCATGGGGGAAAGGCTTGCAGGGACAGCTCTTTCTCCCACTTCTCCTATACCACTGAGGGTTAAAGACGAGAGGAAAGATAGGTCTAGAAGGTATACCAGAAGTAGCAGCCATTCCCATCTTGGGCAGGGGCCAAGTAAGACTTAGGGCTTCAATTTTGCCTGTCTGCACAATTTGAAGTATTTATACCATTTAATGAGAAAAATATAAACCGGGACAGTAAGCTGTATCTCACTCAAGATCCCCAACTGACGCCCCCATCCCCTTAAGTAAATTAACTGCCTGGTCCTTGTAAATTACCCCTATTACAAGACATGGTCAGACCTCTACCACTGTGACTATTTAGATGATAAGAACATGAGTCAGGGGCCGGAGGCACCTGCCGTGCCACCATCGGGTAAGAATGACAGCAAGAGTTGCTAGTGCCTTCCAGAATGTACCCTTGCCCTGTCAGGAGAGCCGTACGCAGGGCCAGATAGTTCTAAGGATGTGTGCAGACCTCCATGGTTTGCCCCCGTGGGAACCCCTGCCCAGCATGCTCAGTCCCTGACGATACAGTTGTGTTGCTGCTGAGATCACCTGCTTTCCCATCCACTTCTCCATTCATCCATCTCTTCATGCACTCATTCATCCATGGCCAAAAGTATCCATGCAGCATCTTGTTTATAGGGCCGACAGGAGCTTTGATGTACCATGGGCTTGAGAGGAAGGAGATTCTCAGATGCCATCGTGGCTGCCGTGGGGTTGGCAACGATCTTCTCTTGTATTTGATCTCCTTGGTCTGGCAGAGGAGAAGGGGTAGCACAAGCCCCGCCCTTCCCTGTGCCTCTAGCTTGCCTCCTGCTGCTGCATCCGAGAAGGGGGATGAGCAGAGAGAGAACAAAACATAAGAACAATCTTGAAAGCATTCTCTTGCTCCTAAGGTCACTTCTTAATTATAAAATTGGGAGCAGGATGTGAGCCCAGGACTGCTGTACCAGACCCCGGGTTCCCATCCTCCTGCCATTCCAGGTCCCAAGGGTAATAGCAGCTTGGGTCTAAGCTGTAAGTTGGAAATGGGAGTCATTTCCAACCCAAGTCAAAAGGGTCTCATGGTTAGGTGTTTTCACATGCCTATAATCCCACACTCAGAAGGCTGAGGCAGGAAGACCACAAGTTCAAGACCAGCTGGGGCAATGTGGTGAGGCTCTGTCTAAAAGAACAAGTGTGCAAAAGTCTAAGGAGCCTTACCTGATGTTGGTAATCTCCAAGGACTTTCCCCTCAGGCAGCGCCACCCTGACCCTGATGCCAGTTTTAAGAAAGCCGAACAAGAAAACAGTGGCTTTCCTTTCTCTCCCCTGGTCCCATGCTGTTGTTCTGCTCATATCTTGTCCCTCATTGTTCCCTCCAGATACACAAGCATGCAGAGTGCTCACCTTTTCCCAGTCCAGGAGCAGAGAGACTTGCAGAAGGGCAGCCTTATGCCAACCTCCCCCTGAAATAGATTGAGGAAGAGAAGGGGGAAAAAATACAAGTTGCCCTAGGTCTGGGCAACTTGATAGTTTCATTATCCAAGCTCCTAACTTCCCATGGATACCACAATCCAGTCGCCAAGAGCTAAAATGGAAGCACCTCTCTCTGGAGTAGCCAGGGACATTGGGTACCAATGACCAGGGGATGCTGACAAGTGGGGAAAAGGCCTTTTCCAAAATGGGTCCAGCAAAAGCAGTGTGGAGGAAATGGGAATGAAAGAGGTCGAAGTAGGCAGAAGGGTGTGTCCAGGTGGTCCAGGCCTTTTCTCCTCATCAACTTTTATCGCTGCCAAAGGCATGTGAGGCGGGGAAGGGGGGGGGGGGAAATCTCAGGTTAGTTCTAGTCTTGACAGCATATGCCTTCTACTCATGAACTCAAACGAGCCAGTCTCCGGTAGCTAAGTGTGGAGAACAGACTCTAAAAGTGTTCAGATAGATGCTGACGTTCGTAGGGAAGGGCCATCCTTCAGTTCATCATCCTTCAAGGCTTCATTTTCCATAGTCTGGTCCTGCTGGGTGTCCTCTGTAGCCCTGCCGATCAAAGCTCACCCGGCCTCCCAGGCGATGCCAACCCGACGTCTCACTGTTTCTCTCTGGCTCTTCTCTCGTGTTTAGGAAGATCCCTCCTGCGGCAGATAGCCCCATGCCCTCGCCAGCAGCCCACATCACCACCCCCGTTCCAGCATCCGTTTTGCAGCCTTTCAGCAACCCCAGTGCTGTGTATCTTCCTTCAGCTCCCATCAGCTCGAGACTCACCTCTTCTTACATAATGACATCAGCCATGCTCTCAGACGCAGCTTTTGTGGCATCGCCGGACCCACGCGTCCTCATGTCCCACACCACAGCTTTCCCCCATGTGGCTGCAACCCTCAGCATCATGGACTCAACCTTCAAGGCCCCATCCGCCGTGTCCCCGATACCAGCTGTCATTCCTTCCCCATCCCACAAGCCATCCAAAACCAAAACCAGCAAATCCTCAAAAGTGAAAGACCTGTCCGCTCGTAGCGACGAATCTCCAAGTAACAAAAAGAGGAAGCCGCAGTCCTCCACTTCCGCCTCCTCCTTATCCTTGCAGGCTCCCCTCTCGTCTCCATTGTCAGGGCCCCACAAAAAGAACTGCATTCTGAATGCCAGTTCTGCTTTGAACTCCTATCAGGCAGCCCCTCCCTATAACAGTCTGTCTGTGCACAACTCAAATAACGGGGTGAGCCCACTCAGTGCCAAGCTGGAGCCCTCAGGACGGACCTCACTGCCCAGCGGCCCCATGGACATAGTGAGACAGGTGGGCGCCGTGGGTGGCAGCAGTGGCTCCTGTCCCCTCTCCGTGCCCTCCCTTGCACTCCATGCAGGGGACCTCTCTCTGGCCTCACACAACGCTGTGTCTTCTCTGCCCCTCTCCTTTGACAAATCAGAAGGAAAAAAACGTAAGAATTCGAGTCCTAGTAGCAAAGCCTGTAAGATCACTAAAATGCCTGGTATGAATAGCGTTCACAAAAAGAACCCACCCAGCCTTCTTGCACCGGTGCCCGATCCCGTTAACAGCACCTCCTCTCGGCAGGTAAGGGAGCTCCTGGCACTGCCTTCACTGGCTCTGGGGGGCAGGGGGAGCTGGGCAGCACCCTTGCTTGGCCAGGTGGCTCAGACAGGTAACACACACACGGCTCCTTTTCCCGGGTTCCCCATAGGCTCCGAGAGTTCTTGGTAGGACTTTGCTAGTCCCTATGCTGAGCACTTTACAGTAATCATTTCCTTTAGTCCTCACAACAAACCCAGCACGGGGTAAAAAAAAAAAAAAAAAAAAAAATGGCCATCACTTAACAGCTGGGTAAACCAAGGCACATAGACTCTCTGAGTTCCCCCATTCCTTTCGTCTGTTTCCTATCTTGAGGTTTTATATGAGGCCTACTTCATTAAAGAGTTGTGTTGCTAAGCAGTTTGATCTGATCTGTTGGAATCCCCTCAGGGTGAGCCTGAACCCCAGGCTGGTGAAGTGATGCCAGGTACCACTTGGAGTGGCAGCCTGAGCATCCAGCTCCTGGGTGATTGTCCCCCACCTCGTCAAGCTGCCCTCTTTTCCTCTTATATGATGATACAGCTTGTCCCGTCCTAAAGCAAAACTTGCACCCAGTGGCAAAGGAGCATCCACCCAGTGCCAGGTCACCCACAGAAGGGCGAACTGTAGGGAAACTGGGAGGTGTGAACGGCCCAAGAATAGCTGTCTCTTTCCTTGGACTTTGATCCAGTTCCCAATCCAGGCTATCTCCTCGGACTGGGAGAGCTACTGATGACAGCTGTCTACAACTCTAGGCCTACCAGATGGGGGCTCAGTGCTGGAGGTGAGGGCCCTAGTTTTCCTCAGCCTGCTCTGAGCAGGCTTTGAGAGCTGCTCTTGTGGAAGCAAGGGTAGCCCAGGCTTACCACCATGGAGCTAACACCAGACCCTAAGGCCAGCCCATTTAGGGATAGGGACTTTGGAGATGGTTATTAAAAGATGGTTTAATGAAGAAGTTCTCAACCTTCCTAATACTGTGACCTTTTAATACAGTTCCTCATGTTGTGGTGACCCCCAAACATAAAATCACTTTACGTTGCTACTTCGCAACTGGAATTTTGCTACATGAATCATAATGTAAACGTCAGATATACAGGATATCTGATATGCATCTCCCGTGAAAGGGTTGTTTCCCAAGGGGCCGTGCGCCCCGAACGCTAAGAAACACTGCTTTAATGTCCTGTGTCAGCATATATGGCACTTAGCAAAACCCCAAGAAGAGCACCTCCCGAGGGGTATTCACAAGCACCCACATGAGCAAGGACCAGGCAGCTTTGCAGTCTTGGCCAAGGTGAGACCCTGGTCCTCCAAAGTCATATACAGCCAGCACCCTCCAGATCCTACCCAAAGTCTGGCCAGTAGCCTCTGTAGACTCAGATGGAGGCACACACAGCTTCTTATACTGGAATGTGTACCCACCATACACCTCGAGATCTCAGGTGAAAGGCAGCTTGAAGGTGAGCAGGCAGGGAGTAAGATCGAGTCGGCTGTATTTCCAACGGGTTGCTAGGCAGGGCCACTCCACAGGCCTGTGGGCCTCCCCTGCTGCTGTGGCAAAGTCAGATTGCCTTCCTCACTTTAGATCAAGTTCTAGCAGTGGCCTGCATGTAACTGATGGCCCCTGGCCCCAAACACTCCAGTCCAGGAACTCAATACCTAACCTGTTCTTAGCCCATTTTACACATGACCCAAACAAGGCATAGGAAGGTTACTGGTTCCCAGAATCACACTGCAAGTGAATAATGAGGCTGGGACTTCAACCCAGGCTCTTGGCCCTGTCAAGTCTGCAGTGCCTGTGGATGGAGTACTGGCCTGTTGGCTCCCAGATTGTCTGAAATGCTTAGTCAGGGTGATGAGTCAGCAAAACTAACAGGAGAAAGAGCATTAAAAACCTCCCCAGAGAATGTGCATCAGGAGAGCCTTGACAACTGCCTGCAGGTCAGGCAGCATCCAACCCCCAACATGGTGATAGATCAATACTTGTCACCAGGCCTCTGAGAAACAGCTTTGGCTAGACTCACCACTAAACATTTTCAAGTATTAGGAAAGGAAAAGGCCTTTGGCATCTGTTGTCACTTCTGTTAGAAGGCAGAAAAGAAAGCTCAAGAAGTCTACAATGAGAGCCAGGTATCTCTGGTCCACGTGTAATCAGTCCCAGCACTGAGACATTGGAGGTAGGAGAATCAGGAGTTCAAGGTCAACCTCAGCTACCTAGTGAATTTCAGGCCAGCCAGGAGTTCCTTAAGATCTTGTCTCTATCGCTTCTTGGCCTTTTTGGCTAAGATCAAGTGAAGATCTTGTCTCTAAAACAAAATCCAAAATGAAGCTGTGTACCTTGCAGACAAGTTGCAGTTTCTTCTTATTGTATCTGGGAAATAAAAAGCCAAAAATTCCCACTAAGGTATTTAATTGGACACAGAGCAGGACTATGAACGACAGGTATGTGCCTATGTGCAAAGTTGAGGGGTGGGGATAGTGGAGGAGCTGTTTTGAAGTTGGGGGCAAGAACTGCCTTTGCAGAAGAGCTGGGATCATGGGACTGTCGTCAACTCCCCTCAGAGCCCACCCAACCAGGAGCCAAGGACAATTGTACAGAGAGGCTACATATGTCCCCAGGCTTGCCATCCATCCCCGCTTCCCCTGCCCTGCATGCAACGGCAGCCCAGCAAGATCACTGGTTTCGGGATGAATGCGAGGCTGAATGGGGGAGCTCCTAAGCAGACAGACCTGGTTCTTTCTCTGTAGCACACCCAAGGAACCAGGGTTAGAAACTGAGTGGGCTTGCACTGTGGTCAGAGTGCCTGAGCTTGTGGGCCCTTGCAGTGGGGAGTGGCGTCCTCTGCTCTCCCTCCTACAGTGTGAACATCTGAAGAGGGAAGTTAAGAGCTCCCATCACTGTTTTATCTCTGGGAGGGGCATGTTCAAAGCCCCCATAAGCTGTTGTCCCTTCTCCTGCCATGTCAGTTAGAAGTCTCCATTCTGAGGAACTGGGGGATTAAGGCATGTGGTTCTGGTCTATTCTTGTGCCCTGGCAACATATGAAGTCAGAGGGCCCCTCCCAAGTTGCCTCCGTGTCTGAATGGGGGTTCCTGGTGTCTTTCAGGTTGGAAAAAATAGCAGCCTAGCTTTGTCACAATCCAGTCCTTCAAGTATATCCAGCCCAGGACACAGCCGACAGGTAAGTTTCCAGGGTTGGAGGAAACCTCTCAAAGCTAACATCAAGCCAGTAAGGATGTGCACTGGAGTCAGACCCTAGTTCACCTCTCACCTATTGCTGAGAGGATAACCTGGCTTCCAAACATAGAGAGAGCTTCTAGTTGGGTCCTTGAACAGTTTGAATCTCTTACATTGAATCTATGCTTCCATTTCTTCCTCTATTAAGTAAGTGGGGATCAGGGTGGTCCCTAAGGTCCTATGACCTATGTGAGAATTAAATTAGCTTATGCATGTAAAGTCTCTGAAAACAAACACATACTAAAGTCAACTGTTAGCTACAATGATTGTTATTACCAGCTCCGTGGTGTCTGCAGATTTATTCTCTAGGTGTCTGGTTTTGGATTGTTAGCCAGCACATTGATACTACCTCCTAAAGGCATCATGAACGTGAAACAAGATGCAGAAGGGCATTGCTCATGGGTACATGTCAGCCTCTATGTTCTCCAAGACCCCTGGAGAACTGTACCTCCCATTCAGTGTGTGCTTTCAGAGTGGGGTCACTCAGCGGTTTTGATAAACTTGAGGGATAGGAGTAATATGGGGGGGGGGGAGCTCAGAGTTTGGTGACTTTGTCCAAAAGGAGTATGTGTGCAAGGTCCAGAAAGACAGTTAGTTATGCCTCGTAGGTGGAGTAGAAAATACAAACAGCAAGTTGGTGTGTTGCCTCAGACATACAGTCTTCGTTCTAGGTTTGAAAACACTGAATAGCAGCATGCTGGTATTTTTGCCCTTTGGGGATTTTCCCATAAATCTTGGGTCAGAGTTTGAGCAAAGATGAAGGGTGAAGCTTTTTTGCCATTCCCCCAGAGGTTGGAGGGCCCTTAGGGTCCTGAGTCACTTTGTGTGACTAAGCAGCTGCGGCCAGGTACTTTGCTAGTCCAGGAGAGAGGTATGCGTCCACCTGTCACCTCTGCTGTGTCACCTCTGCTGATGTTCTAGAGGTGAACGCCTGGAGAACAAGACGCCTTTATCCTTGCAAGCACCGCTTGTACCCACTGCTCCAGACAGGGGCTCTCATGCTAGTGACAGTTGACTGTATGTCATGACAGCAGCTACTACTTACTTGAGAGCTTCTGTCTGCGGGCCCTGTGCTTGCCCTTCTCAGACATCACAGTCTGTAGAGCTTTGTGGCAACTCTATGAGGAACAGCTGATAAGTGAAGAGAGACACTCTGAGAACATTAGTTACATGCACCCCAAAATCTCCAAAGCCTCTCTGTGTAACCAAGGGCTATGTGCTTCCATCAGGTAACTCACGATGTCATTTATGTCATGTAGAAAAAAACCCAAGCCCATTAAAAATGAAGATACAAAAAGAACATGCAGATATCTCAGCCCTCTGTCCAGGAGAGGTCCCATGATTCCCCACTGCACTGTCCCCTTGTTCCCTCCAGCCTTGGAGCTATGGTGACTAACGCATGGACTCCCTAGAGTATCACCTTGGTTTCAAACTATGACTGCCCTTAGCCAGGTACGGGTAGTGGGGAAGAAGGGCTCCCTCCTGGATTCTCACGGGTCATCCTGGAATGAGACAACTTTTTCTTTTCTTTCCTAGAAGAACACAAGCAGAATGGGAAGGTTAAGGACTCTTCCCTAACAAGATGGTGAAGCCACTTCAAGCCAGTCTGCTTGTCACCCTCTCCAGGAGACTAAGTCTGGAGACGGGAGGGTGGTGCTGGCCTGTGGAGGAGAGTGTTTCATGGATACTGCCTGTGGCTCTGGCCCTCCTCCTTCCTCTTCCTCTTTCTTCTTCTTCTTCTTCTTCTTCTTCTTCTTCTTCTTCTTCTTCTTCTTCTTCTTCTTCTTCTTCTTCTTCTTCTTTCTTCTTTCTTCTTCTTCTCTTTCTTCTTCTTCTTCTGACATGATTTTTAGTTAAAAAAAAAAGGCAAAAGAACCTGAATTTAAGATTTACAGAAAACAGTGTTTTCTCTGTTTTTTATATTATTATTAATTATTATTTGTCATGTCTTATATATTCTTCCACATTTGGGGTTACTCCCCTTGCTCCTGATGCTGCTAATGCACCGCCATTTTGCTCCAGCCCCGAGAACAGAGGTTGCAAACTGACGGTTCTGGTTCCGGGTTCCGGTTCCGGGTTGGCACCCGGTGGACGCTCTTGAATTTTAGCACTTGCAGAGCTCATTCTCTCCCGAGTCCTTTCCGACCCTGCCCTTCCATTCCACTGGTCAATCATTGTGCCCCGATGGCCACAAGAAGTTGTTGGCTCCCACCAGCAGCCCTGGACCACAAGTTGGAGGAAGGGCTTGCTGGGGAGGAGCCGATGCTTGGAGTTGCATCCCGCGGGAGGGGGGTGTACGGGGGTGGGGGGATGCCGAGGGACAGGGCTTCAACTGGTTTCTGCAGTTCTCCCTGTTCTGAGCCAAACAAATCCCAGCTGCTAAAGTGATGTCACGGCCAAGGCCCAGTTGTGCAGTTCAGAACAGCCACCTTGTCAGGTACAAGGACAGAGAGACCTGACTTGAGAAGAAGGAAAGATGTTGGGAACCCGATGACTGTGATGGTCAGAGCCTGTTTGGAATATACTCTGAAAAATCTTTTTCAGGGCACAGCGCACAATTTCTTTTAAATCTGGGTCAGTTGAAAGCCAATAGGAACCAGGGAAGCCGCTCCGTGAGGCGGGGCAGTGACCATAGCTCCTGTAAAGGTTCTGGGGCCAGGAAGGGTCCCCCAGAGGAAAGTCTGCATGGATGGTTTTGTGCCAAACCCCTTGTGGGAATAAGAAGTTAGCATTGGTAGCACAGCCACACCTTAGATGTGCTTGCAGTCCATCTTCAGATGCCCTGACTCAGACAGGCCAGAGCACTGGTAAGAACAAGCATAGAGAGGAAGAGTGGGCAGGGAGGCACTGGGACGCCACAGCTATCAGGCTGTTGACACTGGAGTTTTGAAAGAAACATCAGTACCATTAAGTTCTAATGGGGAATCAGGATCTGCCAGACATTGGCGCCATCTTGAAATCAAAAGTGAATGCTGGTTTTGCATCTGGGCACGCCCCGCCTTCCCTCCCCAAAGTTCTCCTTCCCATCCCTTTTCTCCCAACCCAAAGATCAGACTACTGTTTCACCATAGGATTGGAATCTGCAAGAACGGGAGGCAAAGGGAGTGATTTCCCTCGATGGAATTGCACTGACGGTGTTTCTTACAGGATTCCTAAACTTTTAAATATAAAATGAAGATTTTTTTTTTTAAAGTCAGGAGTTTGTATTAAGCAAGTACATTGGTTAGGATTATTTGGTTTTTCTTTCTCCACTGTTAAAAGTGCACTTATATGCTGGTTAATTTACGTCTTGGGGGAAAAAAAAAGACTGCAAATTCAAGGGGCAATTGTTACTATTTGGTTTTTTGTTTCTTTTTGGGGTTTGTTGTTTTTTTAAGGTTAAGGAAGATTTTAAGACTTATAAATGTTTAAGAAATTATAAACAAGGTTAGATCCTTTGGGGGAAAAAGTTTAGAAGATATTCTTAAAGTAAATTTTTATAGTGTTAATTTTGTAATAATTTATGTTTTACTATATTACAGAGCTAACTGACCAGAATAGTTTCAGAAACAATATGAAACTTAGGAAAGTTTAAGCAATGTTTATATTTTTAAAATGTTCTTTGAATTATGTTTTTATTGTACATTTCTTCAGACTCAAAAGTGTGTACATATCTTTGTTATTTTTGCACAATTTTTGTCTTGTTCGGTTTTAGATGTCGTTTTATATATAAATATATATATAAATACATAATTTATTTTGAGTTGTAAAACTTGCAGGATTAAAAACAAAACAAGTCTCAGCAACAGAATAACCCTCTGGTCCGTAAACTCTTCTGCTCAAAAGAGGGAAAATAAAGGGTGAGAGGTGACATAGCGGCTTGTGAGAATCAACTCCTTAGAGACCTAGGGAGCAAGCAGGCTTCAGCGCGGAGCCCAGCCGAGCTGCGCTGCGCTGCTCATCCGAAGCCGCAAGAAAGAGGCTTTTCCACGCAAAGCTACTTCCTTGAGTGACTGCTTTGACCAAAAGGTGAGGACAATTCCAGAAAACTGAGCAAAAAGGGAAAAACCCACGGTATTTCTTCCTTCACAAGTCATCCCCGCGTTTACTTTCTGATGTATTAAATGCTTGCAGCTGGGGGGAGGGGAATGGAATGCAAAGAAAAGATTTCCTTTGGATTTGTTCTCATGGAATTCAACTGGACCAACCCCTAACGCATCCGGAGAGCGGTACCTTTCGGGTCTTTCTGTATCCCACACCCCACTCAGCCTTCTGTCTCTGCCCCTTGGCCGCTCACACCCCCTGTCCACCCGGGGAGCTCCTGACACGTCGCCAGCCACAGAGGCTCTGGATGTTAAGCATAATGCAATGCATAGACCTGTCAGCCATATAAAATTAAAAATCAAAAAATCGAGTTGGATAACTTGTATGCCTTCTTTTGTATCGATGTACCAACTGTAAATAACGCTGATCAACCTTTGTAGAAAATAGTTTATACAGCGTATTCTATTATTGCTGATTCTCAGTGAACTCTTGTTTTAAAAAAAAAAAAGGAAAAAATGAAATTTTCTATTTACACCTTATATTTTGTTATGCTGTCAGCCCATGGCACCTTAACAGAATTCTGTGGGTTTTATGTAGCTGGTCAGTCATGGGGTAAATTCAATAACTATTGTTGCACAGACAAGAATTTGCACCTGTTCATTTGTCCTTTCCTACTAACCAATTTTAGAAGCTTTTCCAGAAGAATTTTGAAGAGAGCATGTCCAATCATATTCAACAAAGGCCACACTCATGGAGTGGGTTTCTTTTCTATGATCCATATTTTGTAACACTAAGTATTTTCCTCCTTTGTCCCGCACCTTTATACCTTTATGAATTAGCGCTATCAGATAGAGTCCATTCCATGCCTGTGATGTTGTAAGCAGATAAATGTCCGAAGTAGGTGTAAATAGTAAACTCTATGGCTTACAGTTTTTAAAAGAAAGAACAAATACGTATCTATTGATACTCCCGTGGTTCAGCACCAGGTCTGGAAATATTCTCCAGTAAGTGATTGTATTTTTTTTTTTTGCTTTTTTTTTTTTTGTAACATGGCTTTGTAAATAAAATAATTTATATGTTTGTAAAAAAAAAAGTCTTGTGGTTTTTACAAACTTTATGGTATTATGTTTTGTTTTCCTTGTGAATGGGGGTATTCTTATCAGAACAGCCTTTCCAAGAGGGCATGTATTCCCCGCAGGAGACGATGAAGTAGAAGATGGTGAATTCACGGGACAAATATTTACAGAACCACCGCTGGGCCTGCTTCTGAGCTCACTGACAAGAAATAGACAAGAGGCCAGCCACGTTCTAGAGGCAGCTCAGTTGAAAAGAAAGCAAATAGTAACAACCACGACCTTGTGCATAATTACAGAGCCTAGCGAAGGCTGTGGTGGGAAGGTGACTATGGAAGCTGGTATGATATTACATGGGGGAGTTCTCCTGAAGAAAGGGTAAAGACCCTGTCTCTGAGAGACAGAGGGGAGAGAGACAGAGACAGACAGACAGAAACAGAGAGAGAGAGAGAGAGAGAGAGAGAGAGAGAGAGAGAGAGAGAGAGAGAGAGAATATAGCCACAAGGCTCCAGGAGAATGGTGGTAGCTGTAAAGAGAAGCGAGCAGGCTAAGGCACATTTTAGAAAGCAGTAACACTTGCTTAGATGAAAAAGGCCTCCTTGGCCTCAACAGAGGAATCGTGTTGGGTACAGACACCATTTCTTCGGAGGTAAAAAAACGCAAGACAGAAAGGGCTGTGCTTTGGGGATGGGAGTGGATCTCCACAAGCATCATAAGTTCTGACTTGTGCTCTTCACAGAGGCAGCCTGAGGTACTCTCTGAAAGTGGTCCAGTGTTTACCTAGTGTAGAAGACCCCAAAACAAGAGGCTCACATCTCCACACTCACATCCTTCATTCAACATACCCTCGAAACTACCCAGGTGTGCCTATCCAAAAGGCTGCCCAGTGTAAAAGGGTGCACTTTACACAACCTTTCCGTGGCTATGGCGGTGCTGGCAGGAACCCCGAGAATGTGCTGAGGATTTTAGGTTAAGCCTCCAACTATGGAACCAAGGATGACTTTGAACTCCTCTAATTCTGCTTTCCTGTATCCCTCAAGTGTTGAGACTGTAGGCCTGCATCACTGTGTCCCCACAGAGCTCAAGCTTGTGCTGCCTATGTTGGAAAGAGCAGAGTGTGCTAAGCACAAAGGCGAGCCTAGGATGCAGTCTTGGAATACACAGTTATTACAAAAAACAACAATTTTCTTAAATTTATGTCACACTCTTAGAAACAGGTGCTGAGAGACCCAAGTGATGTTTATATGCAGTCCTAAAGAAAAAGAAATTCATAAGCCATTACCGCTTTGGCAGTGTGCAGGGTGAGGCTTGATGAAGATTCTGTGTCTATTGAACGTGTGCACATGAGCAAAATTCTGAAGAAGGGCACAGTTCTGACAGAGCTCATGCTCAGATGAACCCAAAAGTGCCTCCCACCCTCAGTGAGATGCCTCACTGAAAAATAATAGATTGTCCATAGGTCCAAAGAAGAGGCTCACCCAAGGTAAAGATGTCACCAACCAAACAAAAGTGGGCTGGGAATATATACAGTGAAAAGTAATACAAATAAACTCATTCTAAAGCTCTGTTTTGTATATGTGCATTTGCTTATATGAAGATTGTTGTGTAAGGTCAAAGCGTCAAGAGAGCACAGAGAGGGTCGGAAGATGGCTCAGTCTGTAAAGTGATTGCCTCACGAGTATAAAGACCTGCATCTGATCTCCAGCCCCTGCATAAACAGCCATGCTCAGCTGAGCATGACTGGAATCCCAGTGTTGGGGAGACAGAGTCGAGGAACATCTCTGGGGCTTGCCTGCCAGCTATCCTAGCCAATCAGCCAGCTCCTTGTTGAGCAAGACAATCTGTCTCGAAAAATAATGTGGAAAAGCAACTGGGAAAGACACCCAATGTCAGCTACTAGCCTCAAAACACACACACACACAGAGAGAGAGAGAGAGACAGAGAGACAGAGAGACAGAGAGAGACAGAGACAGAGAGATGGAGAGACGGAGAGACAGAGAGCATCAAATCCTCACCAAGAGGCTATCGGCCTCTAAATTGAAGGTCTGGAAGATCAGTGTATGCTTAAGATTACTCAAATTACTTGAAAGACTGTAAGGAGAGACAAGTAGACACTAGGGACTGAGTAGAAGCCGCAACCTGGCAAGTTCTTGAAGATGAAACACAGAGAAGGTAAATCTAAGAGAAATGGGATACCTTCCTGCCAGAATTTGGCATGGTTTTGTCAATGTTGTTTTGTTTTTTGAGACAGGACCTCACTAAATAGCCCTGGCAGTCATAGAACTCACTCTGTAGACCAGGCTGGCCTCAAACTCACAGAGATCCACCTGCCTCTGCCTCCAGAGGGCTGAGATTAAAGGTGTGCACACCACACTTGGATTGAGATGTTTTAATGGAATCACGTGCTGCTGCACAGTCAAAGAGAAATGCCGGTTGCAAGCGCAGCAGGGTTCTGTAAGGTGCAGGTCATGTGACTTTCTGGGGCTACCATAGTCTGGCTGGCTAAAGGGTATACTCTTGGGTTTTTTCCCCCAGATTTTATTTTGTTTCTGCGAACATGGCTACTTTGTTCACAGTGCTAGGGAGTACACTGTCTTTTTACAGTTACTAGTTATTCAAGAGGGGCATGCCACAGTAAAGATTTGGAGGTTAGAGAGCAGCTTGCAGTAGTTGGTTCTCACCTTCTGCCACCTGCATCCTGGGAAATGAACTCAGGTCATGAAAAGGTGGCTGCAGACACCTTTTCCCACTGAGCCATCTCACTGACCCTAAACCCAGCGCTGTGTTAATGCCACACAAGTGCTCTGCCACCAAGCTATACACTCAACTCTGTTATCTTGCAGTTCTGAAGATCAGAACCCTCTAGTGGACATAAAGGATCCAGAAGAGAATCCTCTTCCACTACGACTGGTGGCTGCTGGCAGTGCTTGGCTTTGAGACACACCACAGAATGTCTCTATCTTCACATGCCCCTCTCACACTGTCTCTTTTTTAACCATAAAGGGGACAGCGCTGGCCTCGGATGCTGTAGAGCAGTCATGAGAACCAAGCAAGGAATCTTATACAAACACAAATATCCTAGGTTAGTAGGCACCAAGGGAATTTGGGATTGGAAATGGGGGAGTATTTGTTTTGTTTTCCAGCGAAGGAGGAGCCCGTAGAATCTTAAGCTCACCCACAGTCAATGGGTGACAGTGAGGTTGAAGAAGCAAGAGAAAAATGGCTCCGGTGTGGCAGCCCTGTCCTCCCACCGTGGCCACTGCAGAGCAGCTGGAGAGGGGTTGGTGCCGGGTGGACAGGCAAGGCTTAGATAAAAGTCTGTGGTGGAATGGTTCTTAGAAAAAAGCACAATGGCCCTGTGAACGCGATTGCCATAAAGGTCGAGCATTTTGAAAACAGTATGGTGTTTTGTTTTCTGGCGCTCTGGAAGAGAAGTTTGGCCATAGCTAATGACAGAAAAACTGAGACCGACTTCAACACTAGAGAGCGCTGTGGCTCACCAGTAGTGGCCTAGGAAGGAAAGCTTAGTAACGAGAAAATTCAGAGCTGGCACGCCAGTGGTGCAGTGTGTCCTGAGCAATGTCACTTGGGAAAGTAGAATCAAAACATCCAGGGGCTGGGGAGATGACTCAGCAGGTAAGAGCGCTGACGGCTCTTCAGAGGACAGGAGTTCAGTTTCCAACATCCACAGGGCAGCTTAACAACTGTAATTACAGTCCCGGGGATATGACGCCCTCTACTGGCCTCCCTGGACACTGCATGCACGTGTATAGACATGTGCGGGTTAAAACACCCACACACGTGATCAAACAAACCTCCATTGTCTCCTTGGACAGGAGTGAGCAACAAAAAAAGAGTCAACTCAGTTTAATGAGCAAACAACAAATATTAATGGGGCAGCCTCTCCTGGGTTTTGTTTTTCATTGCTGTGTTCAATTATCTTTATCACAAACATTTTACACACAAGCATCTCAAAAGTGTTGGTTAAATTAGTAGCATCTCTTTGGTTAGTAATGAAATGTTTTTGTTGAGACATAAAGAATGAGGGAGCGAGATGGAGAACCACGTAAAGCACGAGTGACTACTGGCCTTTGCCAGAAAAGGGATAATTCCTCAGCAGTGACAGGGAAGAAAGCTTGGGATGGAGAGAGGGAGAGAATTCCTGTCTGATGCTGTCCGAGTTTTCAGGTAGGCAAGTGGGATGTGTGTGGGAGCCGGAGAGAAGTGTGAGAAAAGAGAAGAATGACATTGTTGCTGAAGAAACTGGGTTGACAGCAGTGTTTGGGAGCACATTTGCAAAAGACCCGGATGTGAGAAGATAGCCTTGTGGAGGGGTTGAGTAACCAGGTGCACAATAAGCCACCCAGAGCCAAAGCTCTCTCAGGCAAACTAAGACAAATCTCTCATCATTTTGCCACAGGCCCAGCCCACCAGATCTCTGAGAGGGGCTACTCATGACTGTACTAGCATCGTGACTTCTCCCTCGTGCACTGCCACAGCCAGATGTGCACTGCCACAACCGTCAGGTGTGCACTATTATAACCAGATTTGTGCAGCACTGGGGATTGACTCCAGGACTTTGTGCATGCTAGGCAAACACTCTAGAAGCACACACCTCCTATTTGTTTGTTTGTTTGTTTACAGGTCAGAACAGATAACTTGGGGAAGTTAGTTTTTTTCCTACCATGTGAATTCTGGGGATCAAATTCAGGCCATCAGACTTGGTGGTGAGTATGGCTACCTCATCTTACAAGCTCAGCTAATGGTTGACTCAGAATGGTCCTGCTGAGCAGAAGAGGAAACTGAGGCACACAGGTTAAGGGAGGAACTATGAGCCGGCAGCTGGCTGCTGGCAACCTCACATATTTCCCCTTCAGTTCAGTGTTCTCCACACTGCACTTCCTGGAGAAATCTTCTCTACCTACGTGATCTTCCCTACGCGGTCCTCCCTTAGCCGCTCTCTTCCTACAGGTGTCTTAAAATTTGATCCATTACCTGGTTGATGTACTCAGGTCTTTCTGATTTATTTTGCTAAAATTCCTTTCTCCTTTCCAACATTCCAAACCATTAGGGCGATAGCTGCTTAATGGATTATTCCTGGCATTTGGCTCCAGTTAGGGCTCGTCCAGAGCAGCACCGGATTTGCTGTGATCTATGTTTCTGAACTAAGCGCTCAGGGATGACTTTCATGCTCATTTTCATAACATGATCCACTCAGCTAGAAGGGTCACCGAGAAGATGTAAACGAAATGAATAGCCGGACGTCAAATCAGTCCCAGACAAGTTTGAATCTTGGCAAAAATCACCATGGGGCGTTTGCCAGCATCTTGGAGGTGTCTAGGTTACTGAGACCATTGAAACAGCAAACCTTAGCGTAGGTCACGAACACTGGGAAGGCGCTCTTTATTTAAAACAATTATGGAGCCCTCTGGGTTTCCCCTTTGTCTTCAAATATTTTCGTGCATTTTTAGTCAAACACTATCATCACAAAAGCGCTTGCTTCCTCTGCAACCTGAGCAAAAACTGCGGAGGCTGCTGTCATGTAAGCTCAAACATTTTGAATACGATTTCATTTTCTCTCAGCCCAATTCTCAGGCTGATTTCCTAGCAGTTTTATCACCAAGTCCACACCCCCAATATCTTTTGGGTTCCTGAATAATCCAGACGTAGCCCTTGGGGATGGGGAAAGAGGTTAACAATTCTGGCACATTCCTGATCTAGGACAAAGCAGAGACTCGTGGGAAAGAAAAAATGGGGACTTGGGGGTCTTCATGTCTTTGTGGTGCTGGGAATGGACCCCAGGGACTTGTGCATGCTAGGCAAGCATGCTGCTTCTGAGATGCATCTCCAGGCCCAGCCCTAAGGCTATTCTAGTGGAGAGAATAAGATATGTGTTTTTCCAACTTTACAAGGCTGTTGGTTCTGTCTGACATGATGCTTCGAGACCAGTTTCTTATAGTGCAGGGATATGACATTGAACAGAGGACTGGCCGTGGCAAGATGTACATGCAGAGGTGCCTCCAGCCCCAGCTCACCTTCAGGCAGGAGGAGGATGTTCCTGCCAGGCCCATGCTGAGCCCAGCATTGTTTAACATTTTAATTAATGGATTGGCATTCAAAGTAACCTTGGTGGATTAAGGCCATGCATGCAAACACACCAACTGGTAGGATAGCTGTTACCTTTGGGGGCGCGCAGGGGAGATCTCTACAGAGCTGGAAGATGCGCTGTAGCTTGACCCGAGTGCTTGTTAAATGGATCTATTCATTTGTGAAATATTTATCGTGTTATAGACTTAAGGTATCTTCATTTGTCTGGGCACTCTTAAATTTAAAATTTTACACCACACACTCAGACACACAGGCACACAGAGGTATACGCGCACACACACACAGAGGGGGGAGAGAGGGAGAGAGAATGGGAGGGGAGAGAGAGAGAGAGAGAGACACACACAGACACACACAGACATACCCGGGGCGGGGGCAGAGAGAGGGAGACAGACAGACAGACACACACACACACACACAGAAGTAGACAGCAGCTTTGGAGTGGTAACTGTTGTAACAGGAAGAAGAAAGCTATAATGTGTTTAGAGGGGAATCCTAGCCAGATGCCCACCCCCACCCTCCGCCCCAAAAGTCTCCCTGAGTTGGTAGGTGCAACACAGAAGGGGGTGAAACATTTGCTTTGAAATTTTAACAGAGAGTTGAAAGTCATCTATGAGATGCTTAGACCTGCACAGCCCCTGCCCTCTGTCCTCCGCCCCTCAACACACACACACTTCAGTTCATCTCCCATATGCTGCTATCAGTGTTGGCTTGAAGCAGAAATTTCCACTTCAGGTTAGTCTTTGGAAAAGTGAAATGGAACACTGAGAGATTTAATACAGGCCCAGCAGAGAGAGTTACCTTGGGTTGGAGGTGAAGGGCGGGGCAACACAGGATAGCCTCTTTCCCTTAGAAACTCATCTGTAGTCTGTGCTGGATGCGCATCGGAATCCCAGCACCTAGGAAGCAGAAGCAGGCACATTAGGAGTTCAAGATCCTCTTTGACTGCATTGTAAGTTTGATGCAAGCCTGAGCCTCTTGAGACCCTATCTTTAAGTTCTCAAATAAGTAAATAACATTCATTTGTTACAATGAACATGCATTGATTTGTATTTATTGTGATTTAGATAAGCATAATATCCATATGCCTGCATCATGATGACATATACAGGCATTTGAGCTGGCTGTATGGTTCAGGAATAGAACATCGGAGTGGCATACACTATACAAGGACATGGGTCCCCTTTCCAGTACAGAGGGCCGGGGCACTGGCTGAGCTTGCCTTTCTGATTCCTAGGACATGATGCCTGGAGAGGGTTCAGTGGCAGGTGTCTGAGGAGCATGTACATGGGCCTTGGTTTGATTAACACCATTCCAAAAAAAAATATATATATATATAAAAGAAACGAAAGAAACTAAAGGGGCCTGGTTAGATGATGCATCAGATAAAGGCTTGTGCCACTAAATCCAGTGACCTGAGTTCAATACCCAGGACCTACCAGTGGAAGCTGTCCTCTGATCTCTACTGTGTGCTGTGGCATGACATGCATACATGCATACAAACACATGTAATAGTAATTTAAAAGGTGTATAGCCTCTGGATGTGTATGCATTTGTAATTGCAATCACATGAACCACACACACACATGCACACACACACACACACATACACACACGCACGCACACACATGCACACGCATTCACAGAATGTGTCAGATTGCTTTAAATGTGATCTTCCTTTCAAGAAAGCTTTCCAGTGGCATTGTGAAAATTGTGAAATTGGTGGGATTAGCGTGTGTTCCATTGACTTTTTCATTAAAAAAAAAGAAAAAACAAACAAACAAAAAACCCAAACCAAACCAACCAACTAACCAACCAACCAACCAAAAAACCCCACATTTATCCCATCGTAACTTGAACTCCAAATTTGTCATTAGGATTCTCAAAAGGCAAGACCTGGGCCATCCTGCTCAGTGCTGCTCGGTTGCTAAATAATGTCAGTTACACAGCTGGTGACCAATAAAGACCTGGATTAAAAAATAAAAGAGTTAATGGTGTGTAAATAAATGGGAAGCCTGAGAAGCAAGGAGAAAAGCATTTGCTTTTTCAATGCGCCCATGGACCAACATCCAGAGGCAGTGCTACCTCACCTAACCCAGCTGAAGAGAGACTCCATGGATCTGTCTAAGGCTTCAGTCAACTGTAGTACATGTACTGCCTACTGTGGCCAAAGCAGCACACCTGCCAGAGAGACAGAGACAACTAAGGGGGCACTAGAAGAGAAAGGAGATCTTCATCATGGAGTCAGGTTGATGTCTCTCACCCATAGGTTAAGCACCGAAGATGAGGCAGGGAGATCATGAATTCAAGGCCGCCCAGACTATACCTTGAGCTAACACAAAAGAGGTCCTAGGTTCCAGTCCCAGCACAGAGTAAACTGAGCACAGCAGAGCATGGCTGGAATCCTGGCACTGGGAAGTGGCGACAGGAGGTTCAGAAGTTCCAAGTTAGCTTCAACTACTTAATGAATTAAAGGACCACCTGGCCTATGTGAGACTCCCCTCAGTGTGTGTGTGTGTGTGTGTGTGTGTGTGTGTGTGTGTGTGTGTGTGTGTGTCTTTCTTGCAAAGGCAATCCCATTCTGGGCCTAGTTCTCAAAGTTTCACTGCAGCCTAACCTGGTCTCCCACTGAAAGATAACATCTGGGAGAACTGAGTTGCAAGATAGCCCTCAAAAGCTCACAACTCCCTTGTGCAGCAGAAGTCCAATGCCAATGACAATGCCTCAGTAGTATTGTGGGCAATGTATTCTCACTCTTGGCAAGGGCAACAAGACTGTATGCCATCTGACCACTGTCCCAGCCACAAGAAAACACTCCTTTCTGGTGTGCCATCTGCACCTCCCCGGAGGATAGACTTTCAGCTGCCCCCAGAGCAGGAGTCATACCATACCATACCATACCATACCATACCATACCATACCATACCACATCACACCACACCACACCTGTACTTTTTAAAAAATTAATCATTCCATTTGTTTACATCTCAAATGACATCCCACTTCCCAGATACCCCTACATACACACACACACACACACACACACACACACACACACACACACACACACACGCGTGTGCGCGCGCGCGCCATTCCACATCCAACTTCTCCTCCTTTCCCTTTGCCTATATGAGAGTGCTCCCCCACCCACTGCCTCCCACCCCACCGCTCCAACATCTCCCTACTCTGGGGCATCAAACCTCCACAGGATCAAGGTTCTCCCCTCCCTTGATGTCAGACAAGGCCATCTTCTGCTACATATGCAGCTGGAGCCATGGGTCCCTCCAGGTACACTCCTTGGTTGGTAGTCTTGTCTGTGGGAGCATTGGGTGGTCAGATCAGCCTATGTTGTTCTTTCTATGGGGTTGCAATGCCCCCGTGTCCCCCCAGTCCTTCTGCCAGTTCCCCCACTGAGGTCCCTGAGCTCAGTCTGATGGTTGGTTTCTGCATTGGTTGGTTTCTAGCTGAACCTCCCAAGGAACTGCCACACCAGGTGCCTTTCAGCAAGTACCTCTTGACCACAGCAACAGTATCAGGTTTGGTGTCTGGAGACAGGATGGAACCCCAAGTGGGGCAGTCCCTGGATGGCCCTTCCTTAAGTCTCTGCTCCATTTTTATCCCTGTTCTTCCTTTGGACAGGAACATTTTGGTCCTGAGAGCCATATCTGTACTTTGGAATCAAGGACAGGGATTCCCTGGGATGACAGCGTTGGAGGTGGTGATCAGAGCAAACTAGTACTTTCTGACCTTGTGCCAAGTTTGGTGTCACGTATCCATAACCTCAGAACTCAGGAAGCAGAGAGAGCAGGCTAGGAGGATGGCCGTGAGACTTCTTTTTCTTTCCTAGGGCTTTGGGGAAAATGTTCTACCACTGAGATACATCGCAAAGACCCCTTTATACGTTTAAAAAGATGCATTAATTTTTGTTTTGTGTGTATGAGTGTTTGGCCTGCATGCAAATGCACTGTGTGTGCCAGATGCTGGCAGAGGCCAGAAGAGGATGCTGGATCTCCTGGAACTGGAGTTGAAAGTGATGTGAGCCACCATGGTCCTGGGAATCAAACTCGGATCCCCCTGCAAGAGTAACAAGCATTCTCAATTGCTGAGCCATTTCTCCAGCCCCTACCTACCTTTTAATAACCAAACTCTACATTTCCCCTACAGAAGTCTGACAAAACTACCTTGGGGGCATGCATACAGAGGTCTTGCATACAAGTTTAATAACTAAATCCTACTTTTTAATAACCAAAACTCCAAGCTGAGGCATCTCTAATTTGTTCCTGGTTGAAATAAAAAACAGAAGGGACCCCACAGTCCATTCTGACCAATTCTGTGTCTGCACTTTCCTTGTCATCTTAGTCCCTCCCTCCACACACAGCAGTAACCCTGAGATGTAGCTCTTAAGTTGCCAGTCAATCAGACTGACAAGTCTCCCTGGCGCAACAGCCCATGCTCCAGGTGAGTGGAGCACATAAGTGAAGAGTGCCCCGGATTACCTGGGATATTCTGCAGTTTAGCAACTAGGGGTTCTGAAAACAATCAGAAAGGAGGGTAACTCAGCTCTAGACAATAATAAACCAACCTGCCTGGGACAGCTCTGGATGCTTGACCCCCGGGCCATATGGCCAGACTGCTGGAGGGGAAAGAACAGGGATGTTTAGAGAAGTCTCCCCAGATGACTCACTGTGTTGTGGGTGGAGACTCACAGCATTCCCAGGTTCTTGAGGACTTCTAACCCATATGACCTTGCCTTTCACTGCACGCACATGCGGCTCACCAGTGGGCAAGACTGTCCTGGCTTATCCATTCAAAACATGTGAAAGCATTTAATATCTTCAGATTAAGCATGCAAATCTTTTTAATTTTTTTGTTCTAGCATTCTATCCTATTTTTGAGATAGGATCTCATGTAGCCCAGGCTAGCCTTGAAATCACCATGTAGCCAAAGAATATCCACAGCCTGGTCCCTGGTCCTTCTGCTTCCACATTCCTAGTGCTGTGGTTATAGATTGGTACCTTCATTTTCGAAAGGAGTTTGGTTCTCTCTCTCTCTCTCCTTCTCTCCCTCCATGTCTTTCCTTTCTTTTTAAATCTAGAGTGAGTGTGTGCATATGTGCATGTGTGCAAGTGAGTTTAGGAACATGAGGCGTCCAGACATAGACATCAGATCCCCCTGGAGCTGAAGCTTTAAGCCACTTAATGTGGTGGTGGGAATCAAACTTGGATCCTCGGCAAGAGCAGTACACATTCTTAGCTACGAGCCATCTCTCCAGCATCCTTTGTCTTTGGAGATGGGGACCACATCACATGCCCCCAGCTGCCTCTTGTTCTATTCCTAAGTATTTTCTCCTCAAATATTGAGTGATATATCCACAGAGAGATCCATGAGAGAACATTCGTAGTAACTTTATTTGTAACAACCCCCAAAGGGAGACAACTCAAATGCCCATCAACAGATGAATAAAATTCTGTCGTATCAACACAATGGAGTCCTACTCAGCAATAAAGAGGATGAACCAGTGAGACATGTGACAAGTCTCAAACATACATGAGCATGTTGATTGGAAAGAGCCAGCCACCCACACATCGCTCTATGGCTCCACTTACATAAAGCTTTACCAAGTGGAAGCAATTCTTCAAGCACAAGTGGTAAGTAAGTAGGTCAGGGGTTGCTGTGGGCTGGGCAGGGGCAGAGACTGGCATGTTCATTATTGTGCTGTGTTGATTTCACTAACGATTCACATACATCGAAATCTGTACACTTTTTAAAATATATAGTACATTTAATGTTAATTGTCACCCAGTAAAGCTGTTAAAAGAGCAGCAACAACAAAACCCCCAGGGCTCAGGCCTCTCATCCCAAGAGATTTGCTACCCAAGCTCTTTATAGGGCCTACGATCAGTGCCTTGTTTTGTCAGTCACTGCTCTAGGCTGGCCATGTTTCTTTCTCCCAAGTGCTAGGATTATAGCTCTAATCAACACTCCTGACCTAGTATCAGCAGTTCCCAGTGGCAGCCCTGCATGCCTTCTATCCAGAGTCTCTCTTTCAAAGCACTAACTGGATTAGGAATAATAGGAAGCAGAGGGAGGTCTGGAAGACAATCCAAAAAGTGCTCTGAGGTTTGGCCTGGGAAGTCGGGGCAGTGATAGCTCTTTCCACTAGGTGGCGTCTGGACACTTCCCTTGAACACGATTTCCAGGCAGGCTTGAGAAACCAGACACTGAGCCGCTCAGAGCCTCAGAGCTATCTAGACTGACAGCTTTGACCACTGTGGAGAAAGTCACAGAGACTTGCTGGAGCAGAAAATAACAACTGGGGAAGAGGTCAGCAGGCCCCTGTTGCAATAATATAAGTTCTGTAGGACAAAGAGCAGAGGTATTTCCTTCAGAGCCAGGTAACTCCAAGAGAGTTAATTAATGACGTTTACAAGAAGGCAGATGTCCTCGGTTGTAATGGTGAGCCGAAACCACTGCATCTGGGAATCCACACAGTCCTTTCTTCCTCCATTAGGACTGCTCCTTATCTTTCTGAATGAGTTTTAAGGTTTATTTTATTTATTTTTTATTTATGTGCATGTGCACGTCTGCAAGTTCATGTGCATCACAACATAGAACATAGAGAATGAGCAATTGGAGATACGGCCAGTTATAATTCAAACCCACGCAGCGTGGGCGCTAGAAATAAACTCAGTTTCTCTGCAAGAGCATCGAGCTCACTGAACTGTGGAGCTAACTTCCCAACCTGTTTCATCTTGGTTTTCGAGAGGAGATTGCTCAGGGGGCATGGAACTCACCAAGGGAGCTAGGCTGGCAGGCCTTTGAGCCTGTCTCACTCAACCTCAGGATTACAAAACCAACAACCCTCTGCAAGCAGGGATTTTTAAAATTTTGTTTCACATGGGTTCTGGGTACTGAACTGGAGTTCTCCCACCTGCACGGCAGGGAGATGCACACCCATGATGCTACACACTCTGTGATGAGAACTATCAGGGGTCCTCCCTTAGGTACCACCCCTGGTTACAGAAAAAAGAAGACCAGGGTACAAGTCCCAGACCACCCAGTGGGTAGCGGTAATAAACTTGAGTGCTACAGAGAATCCAGACCTTGTGAATGCTTGGGCATAGGGGCTGGGTGGTAACACTAAGGGGGAAGATATTATTACAATTTGCGGAATCCAGTGTGCCCACAAAGCGGTGTGTTCCTGGAGAGTTACAGCAGTCTTTGATATGAAGAGAGAGTCGTGGGAGAGATAAGGGGTGGTAGTAATATTTGACTTAGAGCAGTTAATTGTTTAGAAAAGATAGCTTCTCAGAAGTAGGCTGTAAGGAAGTTTTAATAGAGTGAGACAAAGCCTGGCCATCAGGGCTAAAAATCTGTTGGAGACAGAATAAAATTTGTTGTCTATTTGGGAATGGTAATGAAGATGTTGGTTGTAAAAGGAGAGTGCATTGTGGCTCATGAGAGGGACCCAGGCCTCCAAGAGCCTCAGCTCTAGCCGCTCATCCATCCCTTTATTTCCCTTGGGAGATAATGAAACTGTTTGTTTGTTGTGGTTTGCAGTGGATCACACCATGGCTATGGGAAAAAAAGAGGTCTCCAGTAGGGCCACGATTTGGTCTGAGTTGGTTATAGACCCATCTTTTGTTGCCTGTGCTTCTTCCAAATAACTACTTGTAACAAGAGAACGTGAAGAGCACTGGAGTCTGTATAAAGGTTTAGGGATTGTCCATTTGCAAATTGGAAGGCACGAATAAGAGCTATTACCTCACTTGTTGGTTTGTGGTATGGACTGGAAGGGCCGGTGCTTCGATCAGCACAGTGTCTGAAACAATAGCATATCCCACTTTCACACTCCTTTGTGGAGGAAGGAGCTGCCATGTGTGTGTATCAGTGGCCTGCGGCAGTGCGCCCTTGTGTGTGGCTAGGACAAGGTAGTAACTCCTAGGGTCTCAATGTAAGAATGAGATGAGGATTTTGGGACTGACTTGGGGGGGGGATTTGGAATGTGAAGAGGTGGGAATGGCTGAAAGGTAAGTGTGGTGTCTTCTACCAGTGCTGCCTGAAGAGAGAACACTCAGGTAGGGTGTAGTGTTTGAAGACCCTTCCTTGTATGTTAGAAGGTGAGGTAGGTAGTGAGGAGAGGAGGAGACAGTGATGAGTGACCTGAAAGTTACTGTCTTTGATTCACTATAAGATGCTCAGCTGCAGCCAGAGTGTGCACACAAGGTGCCTGTGTTTGGATAGCATGGTTTAATTTTTTCAATACGCATTCAATGGGGACAAAGGAAGGTCCTAGTTGGTGACCCAGGACACTGATGGCATATATCTCTCCTTTCAGTAACATAGAGTTACTGTGAGTTAAGTCTGGAAGAGGTAGGGCTGAATCCAGGAGGAGGGCCCATTGAAGCTTACAAAATGGCTGGGTAATAGGTACAAGAGGGGGTTCATGTGAGGATCCTAGGGCCACCTTTAAATCGGGGGCAGTTGAGAAGAGAGAAAGAAGGAATCTAAAAGCATAAGAAGCCAGGCATCTTTAGGAAGACTAGAATTTAGTCTTTGGAGATAGGGCCTGTGAGTGACTGAACTAAGTGTTTTCTACCTAGGATAATGGCCTTGAGAGTTAGAGTAATATCTAATTCCAGATAAGTATCCTGAGGGGTGACAGCTGGACCTTAGAGGGTGAGACCCTGTGTCCCCAACCAGACAGAACGTTTAGTAATGTAGAGGCACCTGCCTGGCTGATTTGCAGGGAAGGACTACAAAGGAGATGATTGTCTATGCATTTTATAAGTTCCTATGGATTTAAGAAGAGAATAAGAGAGCGAGTCAGAGGCCAGAGCCTGGTCAAATAGATGTGGGCTGTCCCAGGAACCCTGGGGTAGGACTATGTAAGTGAGCTGGCTGGAACATTGTCAGCGTTGATTTAAGTAAGGGCAAAGATATTTTGTGACTGGGAGTTTGGAGTAATAGAAAGGAAGGCATCCTTGAGGTCTAGGACACTGAAACAGGAGGCCTCCAAGAGAATGGTAGAGGGGTAGGGGTGGATACGATGGGGTTAAGGGGAACTACTGCTGAGCTGATAAGTCGGAGATCCTGAGCCAAGCAGTAGGTTCCATTGGGTTTTTTTTATATATATTTTCTTTATATACATTTCAAATGCTATCCCGAAAGTTCCCTATATCCTCCCTCCGCCCTGCTCCCCTACCCACCCAATCCTGCTTCTTGGCCCTGGCATTCCCCTGTACTGGGGCATATAAAGTTTGCAATACCAAGGGGCCTTTCTTCCCAGTGATGGCCGACTAGGCCATCTTGAGGGTAAAGGGGGGAAAAGTGGGGTACTGAAGGGTCTGTTAAGAAGTCAGAAATAAGTGACTTATTCCCTAAAGCTGTGAGAGAGAGTGGGTACTGAGCCTGGGTGACATATTTGGTGGGGTTTTGCAAGAGAACGATGGGGAGGGGGCAGTAATGTTGTCTATAGAGAAGTTTTGGGGTCCCCCATTCTCAGGGATCCATTGTGGGGGTTGGTAATGGAGAAGGTGTGTCAGATTGTGTGGTTTGAAGGAGGAGGAGGAAGAGGTGAATATTTGACAAGCCTGGAGTTGAGAGGGTGGAAAGACAAAAGAAAATAGAGGCTCCCACTTTGGCTAGACGGTCTCTTCCCTGCAAGGTGATGGGACAGGCTGGTGCCACAAAAAAAGAAGTAAGGGTAATATCCTTAAAGACACGTGTAGAATATTACAATTAAACTTATCACCACCTAGCTTCAAATAAATGAGCCTCAAACTATATTTACTTATTACTCCTAATCTAAATCTTTAACATTAGCTTGGCTATTACCCCAATTATGCTCCCCAAAGACTTGCTGTTTGTGAATTTTCTGAGTATTTCTGCTCCAGCAGTCTGGTGTTCTGGGGAAGCATTTCCCTCTGGCACGTGCTACGGGTCCATCCTGACTAATGGAGACCTCCTATTCGCTCCGACTTCTCCTCCTCTGTGCTTCTTCTCCCTCTCCCCTCTCTTCTTCTCCTCGTGGTCCCTATCTACGACCCCCAAGCCAGTAACTCAAACTCCATCTCTCTCTCTATTCCCACCCCCCAGTAATTGACTGTCGCCAGTTTTATTTCACCAATAGTTTTAAATTTGTGGAGCAAGGTTTACACAAGAAAGGTTGGTGGACTTCATGAGGATCTGCTCGCTTGTCTTGGAGCAACCAGATCTTGAGGTACATAATTTACCATTTGAATATCAACAGCATCAGACTGACCCCCTACATATACAACCAAGTGGTGGGGTTTGGTAAAATTGGTAAGGCTCTGCCCCTACCCAACACCTGGGGAGCCTAAAACTCCATACTCCATACTGAGGAGGTGGTCCTAGTGTACAGAAGGAGGAAATAGACCACCCCAATGCTGTGATGTCTACCGAAGGCTTCTTGTTTGAGAGGTCAGTAATCAGGTCAAAGGGGCTTGGGGCCCCTCAGTAGTCCATGACCAGATCTAGGAGGTCTTCGGGAGGATGCTCTGGGCCTGATGTCCTCAAACACCAAGGGACTTGGGGGCAATCAGCACCCCAGTGCCTTTCTTGTTGGCACCTTGGCCATGATCTAGCTGGTCTACAAGGCTTCTGACAGGCCCAGGCCTAATGACCTTACTGACCACATTTAGAACAGGGACCCAGAGGTTCTCCAGTTTTGGGGGCCTCCCTAGGAATCCTGGGTAGTTGCCATGTCCAGCTGAGAGGCTTTAGCCAGCATCAGGTATTTTTGTTTTTATTCTTTTTTCATCTCTCCTATGTTACACCTTGAAGGCCACAGCTAAGACTCCCCTCTGTGGAGTCAGGGGTCCATTTTCTAGATGTTTACATTTGGCCCTAACATCAGAAAAATTCTGGAAGAAAATGTAGGTCATATGGAGTTGTTTTCCATCTGGGGTCTCAAGATTCAGATTGGTGTATTGTAAGAGAGTCTTTGTAAGGTGGTCTAGGAACTGAGATGGGTTTTCGTGTTTGTCCTGAATGACCTCTAGAAATTTTCCATAATTTACCACTTTAAGGGTGGCCTTAAAGTCAGAAAGCAGGTGACATAAATTGGTCCCTAGCAAGGATGGCCCCTGGGATGCTGTAATTCCACTGAGGGCACTGACCTAGTCCTGGATGGGTGGTGTTAGTTTGGTGGATTTTGTCTGCATGCGTCTTAGCCACGTCCCAGACTCAGCTGTGCTCCCTGGGAAGAGATTATTGGTGAGATTCATATAAACATCATGGAAGAAGGCATTGTAAGAATGGATGATATACCATGATCCTTTGTAAATGTGGAAGTATTTGCAGTGTAGGACCCAAATATTTTCTGTTTGAGAGAGTTCACCTAACGAGAGGAGGATGAGCAAACCATCCTAGCAACTTCCTGCAAGGGAGGAACTGTGGCAGGCGTGGGCCCTGTAGGGGGAGACAGAGGAGGTCCATGGTGGAACAGGAGCGAGTAGCAGGAGGACTAAGGGCTGCCAGTGGGCTAAAGTGGGCACCCAAGAGGGCTGATCTCAGTAGCCTATCACTGAGAAGTGAGAAAGGGAGACCAAAGAGAGAGGCGAGAAGAGGCTGTGGACCTCTTCTGAGGCCAACAAGGGAAGGCTTGCAAGCATGATGGAAAAGAAGCATGGTAGGGGAGGCGTCATCTGGTTTGGGCCTCAAGCCAAGGAGGAGTTGTTTTTCCTTGGCTGGCTTGTGCCCTGTGGTCGCCTTTAATCAAGTGGGAGTGAGGTCACCTGGCAAAGTCCTTCCTTTCCAACTCTAGCAAAGATGGCTGTTGGCCACATGGTGGGCTCCATCCAGATGGGGATACAGCAGCTCAGATGGCAGCGAGCCTCGTGTTTCCTTAAAGGTATCCTATATATAAAATTTAAACTATCAACCCTGGTGTTATGAGTTTTAAGTTAACAGATGTACTAGGTTTAAATCATACCCAGTGTGTTTACGAATCTTGAGGCACAGAAAGTTCACACAATAGACCCACAAATCTTGAGCAAGAGTTTTAGAGACTTAAATCAAAACTAAAAGAGTATGAGATGAGTCACAATAGTCTCCATTAGGAAGAGTCTGTCCCTTTATTCTGTTTTGCTCTCCTTTCTCTGTCACACAGTTAGGTGGCTTGCCTGATATGGGGCAAGCCATATCATATTTTGAAGGAAACCTTTAAGCAAACATGCTTGGGTTTAGAGGAGGGAGTGCCACCTCCCAACTCCAGAGCCAGCTTTTAATTATAAGTGGGACACCACAAGACAGCAGTCTAATGCCACTCATAGCTAAAAGAAGCCTGAGTCCCCACAAAACTGAATCCAATAAACTAAGAACAAAGAAGGTTTAGAAATAGGAAAATTTTAATGTGGGGATATGGACAGAGGATGCTGCAGGAGGGGGCTGAGACACACGTCAGCCATGTGGGTGTGTGTACCAACTGCACCTGGCCTACTCCTTTGCTTCTTCCTTCTCCTGCTATGCCAGGCCTTGTTCTCACTTTACAACAAACTTATAGATCCATCAACATTAACTTAAAAGACGGGATATTTACAACGTGTGGGAGCAAGGTGGGGGTGGGGCAGGGAGACCAGGGCCCTACCACCTACCCCCCCACACACACCCAAAATCCAAACAGGGCTTGGAGTAGAGAAAAGAGAAATGGGGAACCAGAAATCTCTTTCTACTTCCAGACCAGTGGCAGTATTGTAAAATTCCCAAATAATATGGGGATCCAGGGTGCCACTAGGCAGCCTTTTGGTTTGATAATCTAAGGGGTAGTGAGGCCAAATTCTATTGCAAAAGTGAATAAAGTTATGGCCCTTCTGATCAGATGCCAGGTGGAGAGGCTGGGCATCTCCTAAGAGGCATCCCAAGGGGAACAAGGATATGAAAACATGGTTTCCATGGATGGGAGAAGGGAAGGAAAATGTCATCTACAGCCTTGGGGGAAAAACTGCTAATTATAGTAGAAATCTACCGTTGACTAGATAACCTTTTGGGGCTCGGCATGTAGTGGAGGACTACCCATGTTAACAGGGTTCCTCCTTCTCTGACCTTGACCCAGGAATTCTAAGCCCCCAAACTCATCTCCACTTGAGGATTGTCACACAGCCTCTATTAGTTCCCAGTTTATCAATTTCCTTTCTCTGAACAAAACCTGTTCAGTTAGCCCCTGAGATTCCTGAAATGTTTCCCCATGCTAATGAGGTATGCCAGCTACCCTAAGTCCCCAGCCAGTGACCTTTGCCCATCCTGGATGCCCTTATCCTCAGTCCCCCAAAACCTTATAAGCCTTCATTCACCATAAGCAAAGTTGATCTGTCTACTGACCAGCAGTCCCTGTGCGGGCATTTACTGTCCGTGCTCACAGGGCTTCTCAACCCCCTGCTCAGTGTTTCTGCTCCTATTGACCTTGTACATTAAGTCAGCTGATGATCCATGAGAATGGGGAGACCCACGTGGCTTGTAGTCCCCTGCGTTCCCAGGACTCAGGGAGGACTAGAAGAGGACCAAGCCATTCAGTGGGTTAGCACCACACTCTACAGGGCTCTGGGGCTCAGCCTGGCTAAGCCGGAGGAGACCGATACCAGGGCTTTTGTAGATGCCAGAAAGTAAGGATAAAAACTGAGCTCGCTCTCTCTCTCTCTCTCTCTCTCTCTCTCTCTCTCTCTCTCTCTCTCTCTCTCTCTCTCTCTCTCTCCCCTCCCCTCCCCTCCCCCTCCCCCCTCCCTCGCCCCCCTCTCTTCCTCCCTCCTACCCCTCCCTCTTCCCTTCCCCACCCCAACCCCGCGCGCGCGCGCGCGTGCGTGCGTGTGTGTGTGTGTGTGTGTGTGTGTGTGTGTGTGTGTGTGTGTGTGTGTTCCAGAGGAAAGGGGTGGGGAATGGGGTTGCCAAAGCCAAGAGGGTCTAGAGGAGCTGTGGGATTACAGGTAGTTCTAAGGGAAGACAGGAAAAGAGGGCAGGAAGGGGCGCAATAGCCTGGTTGGACCTAAGGAAACTGCAGGGTTGCAGCTCCAAGGGTGGAGAGGAGAAGGAGTCAGGTGAAGAGGGCCACCAGGTAGTCGTAAAGACAATTACTGTCTAAGCCCAGCTTTGAGCCTATTGCATGTAACGAACTGCACTGTTTTCACTGTATATGCAAATTTTTCTTGTATAGACATATAATGGCTTAATTACAGAAAACAAATACTTTTAATATTTTCCCACTGCCATTCATCAGCATGCATGAAATCTGTGTATTAGACTGTATTCAAAGGATTAATTTGTTCATTAATTTATTTATTTTACTGAACTGCCTCTGCCCTCCCTCTCCATCCTGGGATTACAGGTGTTCATATTTATATCCTGCTATAATTTATGAGTTAACATTTTGTTTGAGGTTGCTGGGATTAAATCTAGAGCCTCCCTCACACTGGACCAGTGCTCAGAGACTCATCTATGCCCCCTGGCCATTTAAAATAGGGTCTTTTGATTTTGTTCATTTAGATTTTGGGAGTATTGTTATGGCAAAGCGGGAGGTCTAACTTCCAGTCTGGGTGCTATACCATTGAGCTATGACCTAGTCGCAGATGTTTGGTTTGTTGCCTTGAATGGCATAAGAAGAATAAAATAAAATCATTAAAGTATGTTTTTGACTTGGGGAAAAGACAATTTCCAAGAATTACTGGCCTAACCCTAAACATACATCAGCCAATTTGTATTATGTATTTCTGTTATGTAGCATTTTTGGCTTTGACAATTATAAAATCAAAATACCAGCCAACTTTGAAAAACGTTGAAGATGCTCTGTGCTTTGCAGTATCAAGTATTCAGCTGGCGCTTAATTTCTTAAAATAAGCAAGCACCTACGTGCACATTGGTACACAAATTTGCTTTTATTGTTAATGATGTTTAAAAAGCAAAACGTTTTGCTTTGATTTAGTTTGTTTTGGTTTTCTGAGTCAGGACTGTATATCCCAGGATGTTCTTCACCTCTGTTTGTAGCCGAGGATGACACTGAACCCTTAATCTTCCACCCCCAAGTGCTGGTACTACAGACAGGCATGTACCATTGCACCTGACTTCAAAGAACTTTCTTTAAATTATATGTCTATTTTATACAGGGTTGCACAGGAAAAGTGTTAAAAGAGTTGAAAGTGGAGAATCGTTAGGCAACCCGGTGTAGTTCAGCAGAAAACACCCAAGCTCAGTATCCATACCTGAGACCTCCTGCCAGGGCAACCCTGCGGGTTGCTCACCCAGAAAATGCTATTTAGGATTCTTAGAACAGCTAACGTTCTTTTCTCATTGATAAATCCTGGGTTCCCATCATTAAAACCTCATTCTGGAACAAACAAATACAGGAAGCAGGAACCTGGCCCAAACAAGCTCAGCCTCTGTGTTGGCAACCGCACCAGAAGCCAGTGTCACAGACTGCCCGCCACATCCCTGCTTCTTCCTCAGGGGTGTGGAAGGGGGTTGTCCTGGTACCTGGGCGGGAGGAGGAGTGGGGCTGGGGAAGGTGAGGTGTTTCACGTGACTGAGCACGAAAGGGGCGGAATTGGGTCCCCTGGAGGCTGCCTGGTCGCCTAGCAACGGCTCAGCTAGGAAACATGGAGCCTGTGGCTGACCGGGAGCTTCAGGCCAAGCTGTATTTAGAAAAACATCAGATCATGGAGTTGCTGAGTCAACTTACTAGCTTCCTCCTCTTTGCCCGACCAAGTAAGGGTCTTGTTTCCATTGGCTTTCTGACTCTCTCTCCCTATCAAAGGGTCGCCAGCACGCCGCTTCCCTCCCTATAGCCAGTCCTCTTCACTAGCTCTATTCCCTGCTTCCCCACCAGTGGAGGAGCCCTGCCGGAGTTCGAAGGCTCTGTGAGCCCCTCACCCTCCACGCATATCCCTATCTCTGAGTCGAACGTGATAAATGTCCTCTTGGTGCGGCAGGGAATGGTAGGGAGGCTGGCAGAGTCTGCGAGTGGCAGAGTCTGGGGACTGCCTAGCTCCAGGTCCACCCCTTATAGTTATGAGTGTTTGAGGCAAGGCTGAATATCCGTCTCTTCCAATGGGAAAATGGAGATAATAGTACAGATCTAATGGGGACAGAGCGAACATCGGGGGCGGGGGGGGGTTATCATATAAATTATAGCTATATCAGCCTTGGCCAGGCAAGCAATAGATCTTTTCAATTCTAAGGAGTCTCTGATTTATTAAGGGAGATAAACAGTGGTTAGTGTGAGCTGCCAGGATCCTCCTGGAGAGCTAGGTTTTTTTCCTGGCATTTTTATAGATTAGACTCCTTCGAAGTTTGGGTTATTTCATAATTGTTATTGGTGTATGGTAAGACGTTACATTTGAGATGATGACAAGATTGCATCCTCCCAGGGTGAATTGAGCCTGCCGGCCTTCATGATAAGTCTCCAAAATTACAAAATGTTCATTTACGGAAAGGAAGCAGAAATACCATTCCAATGCAGAAAAACAAAACAAACAAAAAACCAAACCAAACAACAACAACAACAAAAAACCCCGAAAAACAGTATAACCATTTAGGGGATGAGAAAAATATTTTGAAATATTTTATTGTAATTTAAAAAATGTATTTATTTAAACGTGTATAGGTGTTTTGCCTGCATATCTAGCTGCGTATCATGGGCGTGCCTGATGCCTGTGTGCCTGGTCACTGAAGAGGTTAGAAGATAAATGTCACATCCCCTGAACTAGAGTTGCTCATGGTCTGAGGCACTATATGAGTGCTGGGACCTGAATCAGATCCTTGCTCTTAACCACTAACCATTAAATTTAAAACACAAATTTAGTACACCTAATGTTCAGAACAGCCAGTGTTTAATATACATATATATTTTGCTTAGGTTACATTTCCTTTTTCCTTTTTCTTTTTCTCTTTCTCTTCATTGTCAAAGTAATGAAGTCTAGACTCATCTGGGAGATGGGGCCCTGGCCACGTCTGTGGTTATGTCTGGATTGAGGGGGGAACCTGTCCATCAGGCTGCAGCATTCTCAGGATGAGGATCTTGGAGATATAAAAAGCAGAAAAGCAAGTTGAGCAGAAACAATCACCTCTCTGCGTTCTGCTCTGGGACTTTCCCTGCCTTGATGAATTTTTAACTCCCATACTGTGATGCAAAACAAACCCTCCTCCCTTAAGTTGCTTTTGCCGGAGTATTTTAACATAGCATCAGAAAAGTAACTAAGACAGAGACATACACTTCAAATAATGACCATTAGGATTTCCTTAACATACACAGAGAAGCCGGGCAGTGGTGGCACACACCTTTAATCCCAGCACTCGAAGGCAGAGGCAGGCAGCTTTCTGAGTTTGAGGCCAGTCTGGTCTACAGAGTGAGTTTCTGGACAGCAGGGGCTACATAGAGAAACCTTGTCTTAAAAAACAACAACAACAACAACAACAACAAATGCATATGTACATACATACGTACGTACATACACGCATACATACAGAAGGGCAAGTAAATAACGCTATAGTGAAATGATATTGGTCAATTTCTAGCAGCTGAAGTTGGTGATGGGTCCATTATCCTTTGCTTTAGGTTTGCTTTTCTTTATTTATGTGTGTGTCTGCTTTAGTACTTGCCATGTGAACGCAGGGGCCTAAAGAGGCCTTACTAAGGTATCAGATCCCCTGGAACTGGAGTTTCAGGCTGTGGTGAGCCACTTGAGGTGGGTTCTAGGAACAGAACTTGGATCTTTTGCAAGGGCAGGTGTTGTTAAATGTATAACCTTAAAAAATTAATTCTCACCAATAACTTTCAAAATTGTTAGAAAATGTGGGCCTGAGACCTAATATTCAAAGAGTAAAATGCAGTGATGGTGGCATTGGCCATCTAAGCAGTGGTGTCTTATGTCTGACTTCTGCTGTGATTGCTGCATTAGTTTGGAAAGTGGACTCCATTTTCTGTTTTTAAATCAGTTCAACAGACGAGCCTGTTGATCCAGAGCACCACTTCTTTGTCAGACACAAACATTCTGCCTCGTCAGAAGACAGCATTTGTCTAAGACTGTTTCTGTTTCCTGGGTTTTAGCTTCTTCCCTGCATCAGGCCAACCCCTTTGTCTTTGTAATGTCCATCCCTTTCTGCAAATTAGATCTTGCAAGGGAGCTTGCAAAACACCCAACCTTAACTACTAGAATTCGACCAATCTTGTTTCATCATTAGTGCTATCTGCTTGCCTTTCTCTTTGTATGTATGTGCATGTGTGTGTATATGTATGTGTGTACATATGTATGCATGTGCATGTGTATGCATGTGCATATGTATATGCATATGTATATATGCGCATATGTATGTATGCATTTACATGCATATGCTTGTATGTGCATGTGTGTGCACGTGTATATGTATGTATATGTATGCATGTGCATATGCATGTATGCATGTGTACATGCACGTATGTATATGCATATGTATATATGTGCATATGTATGTATACATTTACATGTATATGCTTGTATGTGCATGTGTGTGCACGTGTATATGTATGTATATGTATGCATGTATTGTATGCATATGTATGTACATTTGTATATGTGCATATGTTTGTATATATGCATTTGGTTTTTCAAGGCAGAGTTCTCTGTGTAGCCCTGGCTGTCCTGCCCTGTAGACCAGGGTGACGACCTCATAAGTGACTGTTTATACTCGTGCACAATTTATTTTTATATATGAGTAAGTCTCAACTGTTAATTTGCAGAAAAACCAAGAGAGTATGTAATCTCTCTTTTGGAACGTCTGAGAGTTGCCAAGGCAACGCATGTGGCGTTTCCCTACTTTATGGACAACTCTAACATCGTGTCCATGTTTGAGATGATGGACACGGCCGGCAGAGGCTGCATATCATTTGTGCAGTATAAAGAAGGTCAGTGCAACCCATAAACCGACTGGGGTGGCCCCATCATTTTCTCTAGCTGAAAATAATCCTAGTTTGTAAATTTTTGTTTCTTCTCTTTCTCACTTTTGCAGCCCTAAAAAACTTGGGTCTGTGTGCTGCAGATGAAGTTTTGAATGATGATGGACATGTAATTACTCTGGATACATTCAGGGATGAAGTGTAAGTTAAAATATTTTAATTGCATGGTATGATTTTGAAGTATTAATATCACTGCATATAGAGTACCACTACCCTTCCTTTAGTGTGTGTGTGTATGTGTGTGTGTGTGTGTGTGTGTGGCCCTGAGCAACCTTAGGTATCAGTCTTGACCTCCTGCCTTGTCTCTTTGTAATTTGCTGCTGCACTATGTACCCCAGGCTACCCACCTGTAGGCTTGCAGGATTCTCCGTCTCCACCTCATAGCTTGCTGTAGAAGTGTGATGTTCACACTACAGTGCCCAGCTTTATGTGCGTTCTGGAGATTCAAACTCAGGTCCTCACAGTTGCACAGCAAGTGCTCTACCCACTCAGCCATCTCTATTCACTCTCCCTCCGCCTCCCCCCTCCCCCCTATCTTTTGAGTAAAACATTTCATTCCCTTTAACTTTCAGCAGCTAGCAAATGAAGGCAGAAAAGCTCCCTCTGGGAAGGAGAGGAGTGATGATAGGGTTAAAGAGGAAGTTCCAAACAATGTGGGGTGTGCTGGAGCACACACCTTTAATCCTGGCCCGCAGGAGGCAGAAGCAGGTAGATCTTTGCGAGTTTGTGACAGCCCGATCTACATAGTGAGTTCCAGCACAGGCAGGGCTATGTAAAAAGACTCTTTCTGACACTAAAACAAAATAAACAAACAAACAAGAAACTTGATCCATTATCACTCATGAGGGGAGGATGCTCAGTCTGCTAGAATTACTAAAGCTCCCCACTCCACACAGTTGAAGAGGACCAGTGGGAAGCCAGAGTGAGTGCACGTGCGAGCCTCACATCCAGACTCACATAAGGGCAGAAAAGGAGAGCTGAAGACACAAAGTTGTCATCTGATGTCCACATGCCTGCGGACGACGCCCTAGTACACAAAAAATTATAATCATAATTATAGATTGATATGACTCTAAATAGATAGTAACAAGCATTGGAGTCCTAGTATGTGGGGGATGGCAGTGGCAGGAGGATGCCAGCCTGACTATAAAGCAAGTCCATCCCTCCCCTCTCCCTTGAGAAAATAGAACAGAATGTATCTTAAAGTGTTTTCTCAAAATTACTTTCTGCGGGGTAAATATCAATAATGTAGGCTATCTGTATGCTTTACTCTTTTTGTAAGAGTTTTATTTTTATTTTCTGTGTATGTTTGCCCGAGTGTGTCTGTCTGTGCACCGCATGCATGCAGTGTCTGCAGAGACCAGAAGAAGGTGGTGTAGGACTGGTTACAGCGGCTGGGCAGTGAACCCAGGTCCTCTGGAAGAGCAGCCTCTTAACAGCTGAGCCATCTCTCCAGCCCCCAGCCGGGCAATTTTTGATTGAGATGTTACAGCATTGAGAGTGATAAATAATAGCCCTGCCAGAAGACAAAAACAAAAACAAAAACAAAAACAAAACAAAAAAACCCAAAACCCAAACAAACAAACAAACAAACAACCCTAGAGTAAAATTTTATAGGTATAGAAATCTTCCAGCTAATTAAGCTCAAGTTGTTGAAAAGCTTTACTGTCTGAGGGTTTATTAATCAAGGCATCATTGCCTGAGTTGGGAATGTTGCTGGAGCATGTCCCTTGCATGAGCAAGACTCTGAGGCTGATCTCTAGTATCACACACACAAAACCTATGACTCCTGAGACCAAGGAAATGTTAAAGGGGGGGGGGAGTTTAGAATCTTATCTCTCTTTTTTTGCATTTTTATTAGATATTTTCTTCATTTACATTTCAAATGTGGCGAAGCTGTTGACATGCAAACAGAGCTTTCTCCCTAGAACCCACATAAAAAGTCTGACACGACAGTGTATACTTGTAATATCTGTGTAGGGGAGACACTGCCTTCAGATGTCTGCATTTCTATTTGTAATGCAATTACTTTGCTTCTCACAGCTAAGTTTTCTGTTCTTTGTTTCCTTAGGAACAAGAGGATGGAAAAAATGTGGTCAATGTTTTAGTGACATCGTAACTCAAGATAATAAATGGTCCTGCCACGCTTCCATGTGTCCGGTTTCATTCATTCAACATTTTATCAGACAACTTCCATCCAACTGTCTCCTTTGTTAGACAACAGTTTTCTCAAAGACATGTTATTTCCCATGCTTAGGCCAGCTTGCCTTCGAATTCAGCAGAATCTCAGCCTTTGCTGAGCCAGTTTGTAAATTCCAGCTTCACTTAAGGCTGCAGTGGCAAGGATGCGCTCAGAAGCTGTGCATCTTTCAGGATCAGTGCAGAACTGATGCAGGTCCGAGAGATGCAGGCTTCTTCTACACTGTTTAGGAAGCCAAGAAAGAAAAGGAGGAGAGAGCCTCTCCTGCACCATCCACCGGATGATAATGATCTTTGGAAAGTCCAACAGCCATCTTGACTATCTGTGGATTTACTATTTTGTTTTTTAAGTAGGCTGGGAGGACACGAGGTGTGTGTGATTGATAGATGATTAGTTAGTCATAAACACAGGACTGTGTTTCATTACGTTGCCAGGGTTTTCCTCAGGAAACTGACACCAACACTAAATGCAGGTATGATTTTAGGTATAGTTAAGAAATGGGGGAAAAAGAAAAGGAATAAAAATGAATGCAGCAGAAAAGGCAAAATTGCGAGACAAAACAGAACCATAAATAGGTCTGGGATGATGGATTCCCACACTCAGGAAACTGAGGCAGGAGGATCTCTGTGAGTTCAAGGTCAGCCTGGTCTACCCTGTGAATTCCAGGCCACCCTGCATAGTGTGATTCTGTTTCAGAAACCCAAAACCAAAACAGAAACAGGAAGGCTGGTAATATAGTTCCATGGGTAAAGTTGCCTGCTGGCAAGTTTTGTAACCTGAGTTCAAATTTTGGAATCCACATGGTAGAAGGAGAGAACCATTTCCCCCAAGTTGTCATCTGGGCTGCACACACATACACACACACACACACAAATAATTTAAATCATAATGAAAACAAGTAGGGGCTGGAGATTCCATGTACTAAATAGAGTACTTGCCGAGCATGAATGAAGCATGGAACGGGGCTGGGGTGTCAGAGCACTCAGAAGATGGAGGCAGGAAGGTCAGAAGTTCAGGGTCACCCTCTACTAGTACACAAGTTCAAGGCCAGCCTGCGATATATGAAACCGAATTTCAAAAACAAAAAACAAAAAAAACCATCAAACCAAAAACAACCATAGCTTCCTGAAAGAAGTACCCATGAGTGTCTGTGGCTTAAATGAATGTGTTCTCATGTTTATACCTATACTTAGAGCTTAGATTAATATTAAATTTATGCAAAACCAGATTTTTCTCTGGCCTGGGCTATTGTCAGGCTCTAAACCTAGCTGGGATTTCTTATTTTTTGCAGACGGCAGAATTATATTTGCATTCACTGTCTATTTACCTTCCCAGTAATATACAAATGGCATTAAGCCAGATGCTAGGAAGTAAGCACAGCATGTAATTTATACCTGATTCTGGTCAACTTCTGAGGATGTGAATCACATACATTATTTCGGTTTTGCTATTGTATTTTGAAAATGTAATAGATAAACAATGAGTGTTTTAAGGTTTTAATTTAAATTTTTTATTTCATGCACATGTATGTCTGTGTACCACATGTGTGTCTGGTGCCTGTGGAGGCCAGAAGGGTGTGTTAGACACTCCAGAATTGGAAGTATGGGTGGTTGTTATCTACCGTATGTGAGTGCTGAGAACTAAACCCAAGACCTCTGCAAGAGCATCAGCTGTTGAGCCCTCTCTCCACATCCAGATTAGAATTGATGGCATTGCAACCAAATAGCAACAAAACTCTGAAACTGTTAAAAAGAAGTAAACTCCACTAGTGTTTGTATACACCAATACTTACGGTAAGTGTTTGGCTATACCAACTTTTATGGTTAGATTTTATGCTTACTGTTTAAAATAGTTTCTCTGTCTCTCACAACAGTGAGAAAATGAAGGAAGAAGATGTCTTGTCTTATCAAACGGCAACTGAGCCTCTCCTCCTTTGTTGACTTGATTAGCAGGGATTATCTGAAACCAACAGCACTGTGTAACGTGTAACGGCTGCCTGCCTTCCTCAGCACAGCCCCAGGCTCCACTGACTTATTTCCTGACAGATGTAAATACACAGCTTCTCTACAAGCGTTTGCCAGGAAGTTTTGAACGAGAAGAGGTGAAGCTGCTGTTCCAGCTGAAGCAGAAGTTACGGTAACATGAGATCAGCAAGCGTGGGCAGGCTGAGCTGGACTGGGGCATTGCTGCATGTGCAGACTGAGCCGCAGCGGCAGCCGTCTAGAAAAGGGAACAACCTCCTCCAGAACGAGGTGGAGGCTCTTCTTATCACCTTGTATCTTTAAGGTTTCAACAAATCGTTTTAAAATTGAAGAGGTGTTCTGTGCTGTTCTGGAAGAATTCTAGGGCAAAAGAAAAAAAAGTAACGTCTAGCATTAAAAGTTCTACCACAAATAAATGTATCTACATTTATATTTTGTTTGTTTGTTTTTGTTTTTGTTTTTCCAGACAGGGTTTCTCTGTATAGCCCTGGCTGTCCTGGAACTCACTTTGTAGACCAAGCTGGCCTCGAACTCAGAAATCTGCCTGCCTCTGCCTCCCAAGTGCTGGGACTAAAGGCGTGTGCCACCACCGCCCGGCTACATTTATATTTTAACTTTTAATTATTTAACATTTCCTTAAAATCTCATAAGTTCTATTGTTCTAAAGCCAGAACTTACAGTTTATCTCTAGAACTTGAAAGACACCAGTCAATCGTATGCTGATTTCAGCAAACCAATACTACTTCCAAATTGGTTCCAGTACTCTGTGTGAGGGTGCCATGCTAGGGCATAAAGGCAGGAGAGTAAATTGTAAGATGCAAGTTTGGCAGGGTATAGACTACAGGGCTCTCTACTACGTTGTAAGGTGAGTGACACACGTGCTAGTCAACCCCAGATCATACACCACTTCTCTGTGAGGTCCAGCTGTACCGTCAGCCATTTATTCTGAGTACATTCTACAAAATAGTAAATATTAGAAAAATTTCTGTCAAAACCAAAGTCTGGACATACACAAAAGCCCCAAGTTGGATCTCCAAAACTGGGTGTGGGAGTTTTTTGAAAGCTGAAATTTAGAGCGCACAAGTCGCCTTCAACTCTGACTAATTTGTGTGTAAAAGGTGACTGATGCAGGACAAACCGTTCTTTCTGACACAGTTATGCAGCATCCTTCGCTGGTATAAAAACCCGGTCTACTTGGCAACCAACACAACAAGCTTTACATGTTCTCAAAGGTTCGTCATGTCATGGAAGACAGAGCGCCTTGGAGGCTAGTTGTCCCAGCTGCAGCTCACTAAGGACATTCATTATTCTCTCCAAAGACCTCCATTGCTGCCGGTTGAAGCTGCAGAAAGAAATGCAAGCAAGCATCTGTTAGAACATTTATTAATACAACGTTGGGCATCTTGAAATAGGACTCTAGATCATACAGTTCTCTTATTGAAGGTGTGCAGTTGGGAGCCAGTGAGATGGCTCAGTGGATAGTTGATTGCTGCCAGGCCTGCACGAGTTCAATCCCTAGGATACACATGGAAACAACTCTGACCAGTGGCCTCTCTCTCTTCTCTCTCTCTCTCTCTCTCTCTCTCTCTCTCTCTCTCTCTCTCTCTCTCTCTCTCTCTCTCTCTCACACACACACACACACACTAAGCCTTTATTACAGTTCAGTAGTTGTAGTAGTTCCGAATTGTGTGCCCATCACCACAATTCTAGGACACAGCCATTACAATCTGCTGACAAAATACCTCATTCCCTGTATTCGTGCCTCCATTTTCTCCCCACTGCCTCCAGCTCTAAGCAATCGCTAATCTACTCTCTGCCTGTGCATAAGATGATCCCAGACAGGTCAAGTAGCTGGAACCCTATGAAGTATTATTCTTCATGACTGACTTCCTTCACTTAATTCCTTATCACGTACTAACTATGCACTTGATGTTTGTATTGCCTCCAAATAATCTATCCTCTGATCATACATTTCTATCCACCCACTAGCTAATGGATATTTGGATTGCTTCCCCTTTTGTTTATTATGCATTATGTTGCTGAGAACGACACTGCCTACCTCTCTCTGTAAAAAGTGCTGTCTTTGTCTCTGCCTATCCGCAGGAGCGGAACTGATGTCCTTATCATTCCATCCCACTGTCTGAAGAGCTGCCAGGCTGCCTTCCTCAGCAGCTGCAGCAGCTACATCACAGCCAGCTATATGCAGAGGTTTGAAGCTCTGCCTGCACAGTGGTCATAGCTTTGTGTGGGGTTTGGGTTGCTTTGGGTTTTGGTGTGTGTGAGGGTTTTGTTTGTTTTGAAACTGGGTCTTGATCTGTAGTTCATGCTGGCTTTAAATAGTCCAGTGTAGCTCCATGCTCACAGCCATGCTGCCTCAGTCTCCCAAGAGCTTGGTTTACACTGTTTACAGTGGCACTGTGTAGTTTTAGCTGGCCGGGAACCCTCTGTGCAGGAGATGGTCGTCTTGAAGGTGTGGCAATCCTTTTGCCTGTGCCCAACATTGCTAGGATGACAAGGTGGGCCTCTCCCATCAGTTTCTTTTTCTCACTGCAGCAGTTTTTATTTATGATGTTGTATTTTCCTGCTGGTGAGCATGCTCCTTTAAGTATTTAGCTTTTCTAGACACAGACTGAAGGCTATCATAAATCTGGAATTAGGGCAGAGAACTAGAATGCCAATTTTTCTCAGAAAAGAAAACTCATTTTTTTTTACTTATTCACTTCACATCCTGCTCATCTCCCCCTCCCACAATTCTCCCCCTATTCTCCCTCCCCTTCTTCTCTGAGCAGATGAAGGCCCCTGGGTATCTCCCCCACACCCTGCCAGCACATCCTCTCCCACTGAGGCCAGACAAGGCAGCCCAGCTAGAAGAACATATCCCACAGTCCAGCAACAGCCTTTAGGATAGGTCCCACCCCAGTTGTTCAGGACCCACATGAAGACCAGATTGCACTTCTGCTACACTTTGCAGTAGTAAGGCCAGAGCTACCTATGGTCACATGTCTAGGGACTGCCAAAGAATGACACCAGAAGTGAACTGTGGAGCAGACATATCTAATCTGCTCATTTACACAAATCCCTCACATTTACACTCCCACATTTAAGACAGTTAGAATTGGGTTTCTGTCACCTACAAGTGAAAATAAAATTCTGAATTTTCCAGGTGTGGCATGGATTTTCCAGGTGTGGCATGACCCACCAACAAATGGCCACCAACAGAAAATCAAAAACAACAGAAAAGTGATAGGACATCGTTTTCTCTTGGGGTTTTTGGAATTGTAGGGTACGAGAACTCTGATGACTAGTCTCTCATCACATCATCTGGCTTAAGTAAGACAATGGAAAAGTCTTAGCAGCGAGGGCATCCCGGTGGGAGCTGAAAACGAAGCACTCTCTGAAAGCAGGCCAAGACACAAGCCCAGAATGAATGGGTACAGGCTGATTAGGTAGGATCACAGGCTCCTCCACACATCCAGTTTAAGTGACACTTGGTCAAACCCAGGGCTTTGTGCCTGCATACTGCAAAGATCTCTGCCCTCATAATTCGCTAACCCCCTGAAACTATAAGCAAGCCTCCCAGTTGAATGCTTTCTATTATAAGAGTTGTGTTGGTCATAGTGTCTCTTCACAGCAGTAGAATAGTGGCTAGGACATGTACAATCCTGAAGGAGAAGGAAAGGGTAGGAAGAAGTCTTGTTTGATGTTTAGACTGTTGTTTTTTGTTTATTGTGATATTGAAAGATAGCCTAGACTTCATGGCACCCCCCTGCCTCAGCTTCTTGAGTGCTGTGGTTACAGTTGTGTACTACTGCAGTGGCTTATTTGCAAAAACCATTATACTTCTACCGCAGTGAAAGTGATTTTTTTTTTTACACTGAAATGTCTTGTTTTACTCCTACAACTCTCAGAACTGCTGTGCTTCAGTTTCTAGGTAAAGAAGGCTGTTACTAACACAACTAAAATGGCAACAACTTTACTAGCGCTAGGACTTTGTTAAACTAGTGTTTTTCACAGGAAAGTTCTGTAAAAGAAGCAATGACTGTTTTGCAAGAAAGCAGAGAGCATGAATTTATTATTGCAGCCCTTCAAAAGGACTTCCTGTTTATTGTTAGGTTTATGGTTAGATTTAGAGTTAGGGTTAAGAACAAAAGGAAAACAGAGTGGCATATAAGACTTTTAATAATAATAATAATAATAAAAATAATAATAATAATTATTATTATTTAGCACTACTCAGTGTTATGCTCCAAAAACACAAGCTACTGAAACACCACCTAGTGGTCCATTTGTAAATACCACTGTATTTCTACTGCAGTGAAAATTGAATTCCGTCCTCAGCAAAGTGGACAGTTTTACTCCTGCAACTGTAATGCTGCTTGCTGCAGAACAGCTGCGTGCATGTTCTCGGGTAAAGCAAGCTGGTTAAACAACACAGTGAAAGCGTTCTTATACAAGAATGAGAACGTTGTTATGTCAATGCACCTCACAGCAAAACAACGTAAGGGAAGGGAAGTGGTGAATGCTTCCTACCAAAGCACAGAGCATGTGTTTATTATTGTAGCTCTGCACAAGGGGCTGAGGGTTACAGTTAGAGTTAAGAACAAGAAAGGAATAATAGAGCCAAGTGAAAAAAATCTGTGAGTTTTAACAGCACATGGTGTCAACTTTAAAAACACATGCAGAAGTGAAAAAATGCTACACAGTGGCCTATTTGCCAAAACCATCTTACTTTTGCTAGTGTGAAATCTAAATTCCACTTACAAGGAAGTGGCCGGTTTTATTCCTACACCTCTGAAGTTGTTTTAATCAGAACAGCTGTTTGGAGATTCATAGGTAGAGTGGGTTTCTTAAAATCACAGTGAACATGGCATGCCTGGGGTTGTTGCTGGTTGGTTGTTTTTGTTTTTTGTTTTCTACAAGAGCAAGAACTTTGTTGTACCAATGCACCTCACAGAGAAGTCCTGCTTGTCACATTCATGCAGGGGAAGAAATTCTGAACATCATGTACCCACATGGAAGAAGCTCTGAATATCATATTCACATGGAACACAAGCCTGGATATCATGCACCCTCATGTTACAAGATCCTGGATGTCATGTATTGACATTGGAAGAAATGATGAATATCATACCTGCGAAGGTAGAAATCCTGGATATCATATAACTGCATGGGAAGATAAAATGTATTTCATTTTTTCTGTATTTGAAGTAGGCACAGATTTTAAAATTCCACATGATAATCAGGCCTGAACATAGTGTACTCACATGACATGGTAAGCAGTCTTGCATATTATGGACCTGCAGTGGATAAAGTCATGGTTATTACATACCTGTGTGCCAAACAGTCTGGGAGATTGGTACCCACATGGTAAGAAGTACTGAAAGCAATGTACAAGCTAAGGAAAGAAATTATGTATATCATTTACCTTTCATGGGGAGCACGCCTAGGTATGTGGAACCTGCATGGGACCAAGACCTCTATATTATATATCCACATGGAAAGATACTAGATATCATTTACTGGCTTGGGAAACAGTCCTGGACATCATGGAAAGAAGTATAGGATACCATATACCCACATGTATACAAGTCCTGTGTATCAAATATCTGCATGGGAAACAGTCCTAGATTTTATGTCCCCACAGGAGAAGCAGTCCTGGATATGTTGCACCTGAAAGGGAAAATGTCATGTATAGCATGGACCTGCATGGGAATCTGTCCTAGGTTTAAAGTACATGCATGGGAATGGTCTGAAAATCATGTATTGGTGTGGTATGAAAACCTGAATACCCTGAACTCACATGGTATGAAATACCCCATGTGGGAAGAATCCTGGATATCATATGCAAGCATGAACAAAAGCCTGGACATCCTACTGCATGGTAAATCACCTGCCTATGTGGTATCTGCATCAGAGTAAGTCCTGAATATTTTTCCCTAATGAAAAAGTCATGGATATTATGTCTGTACATGGATAGGAGATATGGGTATCAAGTATTTTCATGTCAAAGTACCTGGTGTCTTGGATATCAGGTATTGGCAGGGGTAGATTCCCTGCATATCATGTATATGCATGGGACAGAAACCCTGGATATGTGTAACCACATGGGGAAAAGTCCTATATATTACATAATCACTTGGGAATCAGTCCTGTATGTTATGTAACTCCATGGTATGAAGAACTATTTGTCATATATTGACATTAGAATAAGTCCTATATATCATGTATCTTCATGAGAAGTCCTTCATATCATGTACTCACATGAAAAGAAATCATGTCCAGGAAGCAATTTTGGATACCATGCACCTGCAAGGGAAGCAGGTCTGCATATGTGATGTCCTGGATGTCTTGTACCAGCATGGAATGATGGCTTGGAGATCTTGCGCCTGCATGGAAAGGAATCTTGGATAATATGTATCTGACTTGGAAACTGTCCTGGATATCATATACCCATGTGGGAAGAACTCCCAGAAATGATGTAACTGCATGGGAATAAATTCTGTATACTGGGCATCCACGTGTGAAGCAATCCTGGATGTTGGCTATAATGTTCTCACATGAGAAACAGTCCCAATTCAGTGCATGGGATGCAATGCTGCACATCGTGTTCCCACACTGAAAGAAGTCCTGGATAACATATGTCCACATGGGAGGCAGTCCTGGTTATTGGTACATATAAGGGAAGAAGCAGTTGTTATCATGTACTTCTAAGAGAAGGAGTTCTGCAACTTTATGTGCCAGCATGGGCAGTAGTCCCTTGATATCCTGTATATATATGGGAAGAATTTCTCAACATCATGTACCCATATTGGAAGACATCCTGGATATTATGTACCTGCATAGAAGCAGTCCTTGATAGGTGACAAACAACATGGATCCAAGTCCTGGATATCTTATGCTCACATGTGCAGATGTTCTAGATCTCATGTAAAAGACAAGAATTCCTTATATTGTGTACCCACATTATAAGAAGTCTTGGATATGGTATACACCTATGGGAAGCCATCTTGTCTATAGGTACATACATGGGAAGAAGTACTGGTTGTCATGTACTCCTATTAGAAGTAGCTCTGCGTTTTATGTATGAGCATGAGCAGCAGTCTTGGACATCATGTGCCCATATGGGAAGAATTCTTGCTTATCATGTACCTGTATGGGGAGAAGTCCTGGACCTCATGTACCCACATGGGAAACAGTCTGGATATGAGGTACACACATGGAAAGAATTGCTGAATATCTTGTACCCACATGTGTAGATGTCCTAGATATCATGTGCTCACATAGAAAATGGCCCTGGATGTCATGAGCCCATTTCACATATCCACACTGGAAGAAGTACAGGACATTATGTTCCCATTTATGGTGCAGTTCTGAATATTATTACATGCATGGGAAGAAATTATGACTATCATGTTTTAGCACGGAAAGCAATATTGAATATAAGGTATCCACAGGGAAAAAGGCTCTGATATACGTACAAGGGACTAAATTCTAAATATCTTGTACCTGCATGGAATGAAGTCTAGGATATCTTGTACACATATGGGAAGAAATTCTGTATATCTTGTACCAACATGGGAGAACTCCCTGTTACCATGGGGAAAAGTCCTGGGTACCATTGTGAATATTAGAAATTCCTGTATATCAAGTACCAGAATGGGAAGCAGTCCTAGACATTTTGTTTCCACATGAGTACCAGATAAGTTTCACCTGAATGGTCTTGTATATCATAGACCCACATGAGAAGCTGTCATATATATCATGTGTATTCATGTGAAACTATCTGAGTACTATGTATGTATGTATGTATGAAGACATCAGTATAATATACCTGCATGGGATGAAGTCCTGAATATCATGTATCTGCATTGGAAGTAGACTTGGTTATGTATTTACAAGGGAAGAAAATCCGCATATCACGTAACAGCACAGAGGTAAATTTGCATCTTACATACAGGCATGGGACAAAGTCCTGGATCTGTTGTGGCTGCCTGAGAATCCATCCTGTCTATGTGGTACCTGCATGCCCTGGAGTTTTTCTTTCAGAAGAAGTCATGGATACATTATACAAGTATATAAAGAAGACCTGTATATCGCATGCTTTCATGGAGAAGCAGACCTGGATATCATGTGCCTGGTTGGAAAGAATCCTGTATATCATGCTCCCACATGAAAACAAGTAACGGATATCATGTACCTGAATGGGAAGAAGTCCCACACATCTTGTTCTGTCTTGGGAAGAAATTTTGGATATCCTGTACCCATATGGGAATCAGGTCCATGGGAAATAGTCCTGGATATCATGCACATGGATTATAGGTAGCCCTGGATATCACGTAACTACATTGGTAGAAGTCCTGTATATAATGTACCCTCATGGAAAGAAGTCCTGGATATGTAGTACTGCAGTGCATGAAGTTCTGGATAATGTGTACATGTGTGGGTATATGATATACCAGAAGGGGAAGAAGCTCTGGATATCATGTACCTATATGGGAATCAGTCCGTGATATTGTTACCCATATGGGAAGAAGTCATAGAAATAATGAATCAGCAGGATATTCAGTCCTGTTTATGAGGTGGCCACATGGGAAGAAGTTCTGGATATCATATTTCTGCAAGGGGAGCAGGCATTAATATTATGTAACTGCATAGGAAGAAGGCAGTAATATGCATCACTATAAGAAGAGTATAGGGTCAGTCCCTGCAGCCGCCACCGCCGGCCGCCCTCAGCCAGCAGCTCGGCGCCACCTCCGGTCCGCGTCTGCGGCGGGCTCGACGAGGCGGCTGACGGGGCGGCGGCGGGCGGGCGGACAGACGAACGGGCGCTCCTCGGAGTTTGGCGGTGGCGCCTCCATGGGTCAGGACAGCCGCGCCACCGTGCTGTGAGTGTTTCCACCACTCCGAGGAGACAGCATTCAGAGTTCTTGGCTAAGTCGGCCTTGTGAGGAGCTGGCGATAATTTGATTCCATCTCCAGGTTTTCTGTCACATGAGAACCATGAGCAGCTTTACTAAGGACGAGTTTGACTGCCACATCCTTGATGAAGGCTTTACTGCTAAGGACATTCTGGACCAAAAAATCAGTGAAGTCTCTTCCTTTGACGATAAGGATGCTTTCTACGTTGCGGACCCTGGAGACATTCTAAAGAAGCATCTGAGGTGGCTAAAAGCTCTTCCCCGTGTCACTCCCTTTTACGCAGTCAAGTGTAACGATAGCAGAGCCATAGTGAGCACCCTAGCTGCCATTGGGACAGGATTTGACTGTGCAAGCAAGACTGAAATACAGTTGGTACAGGGGCTTGGGGTGCCTCCAGAGAGGATTATCTATGCAAATTGTAAACAAGTCTCTCAAATCAAGTATGCAGCCAGTAACGGAGTCCAGATGATGACTTTTGACAGTGAAATTGAATTGATGAAAGTCGCCAGAGCACATCCAAAGGCAAAGTTGGTTCTGCGGATTGCCACTGATGATTCCAAAGCCGTTTGCCGCCTCAGTGTTAAGTTTGGTGCCACACTCAAAACCAGCAGGCTTCTCTTGGAACGGGCAAAAGAGCTAAATATTGATGTCATTGGTGTGAGCTTCCATGTGGGCAGTGGATGTACTGACCTCGAGACCTTCGTGCAGGCAGTGTCGGATGCCCGCTGTGTGTTTGACATGGCAACAGAAGTTGGTTTCAGCATGTATCTGCTTGATATTGGTGGTGGCTTTCCTGGATCTGAAGATACAAAGCTTAAATTTGAAGAGATCACCAGTGTAATCAACCCAGCTCTGGACAAGTACTTCCCATCAGACTCTGGAGTGAGAATCATAGCTGAGCCAGGCAGATACTATGTCGCGTCAGCTTTCACGCTTGCAGTCAACATCATTGCCAAAAAAACCGTGTGGAAGGAGCAGCCCGGCTCTGACGATGAAGATGAGTCAAATGAGCAAACCTTCATGTATTATATGAATGATGGAGTATATGGATCATTTAACTGCATTCTCTATGATCATGCCCATGTGAAGGCCCTGCTGCAGAAGAGACCCAAGCCAGATGAGAAGTATTACTCATCCAGCATCTGGGGGCCAACATGTGATGGCCTTGATCGGATCGTGGAGCGCTGTAACCTGCCTGAAATGCATGTGGGTGATTGGATGCTGTTTGAGAACATGGGTGCATACACCGTTGCTGCTGCTTCTACTTTCAATGGGTTCCAGAGGCCAAACATCTACTATGTAATGTCAGGGCCAATGTGGCAACTCATGAAACAGATCCAGAGTCATGGCTTCCCGCCGGAGGTGGAGGAGCAGGATGATGGCACGCTGCCCATGTCTTGTGCCCAGGAGAGCGGGATGGACCATCACCCTGCAGCCTGTGCTGCTAGGATCAATGTGTAGATGCCATTCTTGTAGCTCTTGCCTGCAAGTTTAGCTTGAATTAAGGCATTTGGGGGGACCATTTAACTTAATTACTGCTAGTTTGGGATGTCTTTGGAGAGTAGGGTTGGTACCAATGCAGTATGGAAGGCTAGGAGATGGGGGTCACACTTACTGTGTTCCTATGGAAACTTTGAATATTTGTTTTATATGGATTTTTATTCACTTTTCAGACATGATACTAACGTGTGCCCCTCAGCTGCTGAGCAAGCGTTTGTAGCTTGTACATTGGCAGAATGGGCCAGAAGCTTATGTTGTGACCCATTGTGAAAATAAAGTATCTTGAAATAAAAAAAAAATAAATAAGAAGAGTATAGGATATCATTTACAAGCAGGGGATGAAGTACTAGAAGAAGTACTTAATATCATGTACCTGCATTGGTAGTAGTCACGAATATGAGGAACCCACAATGCATAAAGGTCTGCATGTCATATATCAGTATTGAAGTCAGCCCTGAATATTGTGTGCCCTTGTGGGAAGCAGCTCTGGATACATTGTGTCTGTATAGAAGGCTGTCCTGGATATCATGTGCTTGCCTGAGAACAGTCCTGAATATTATGTGCCCACATGTTAAGAAGTTCTTGATATCACATACCCTTAAAGAAAGAAGTCTCCAGTATTGTATACAAGCACTGAAAGCAATGTTAGGTATCATGTTCCTACATGGAAATGATCTTTGATATTCGATGCTCCCATGAGACAAAGTCTTGGATATTTTGTACCCACAAGGGAAGAATTACTGGATTTTGGTGGGAGGAGGGGCTGTTCTAATGCTTTGATCTGTATTTACTGACATTGAAGGTCCTTGCTCCTAATTGGTTTTTGACCTATCAATAAAGATGCCAGTGGATAATGGATGGATGGAAAGGAAGAGGCAGAACTTCCAGGTTCCTGAAGGCTAGGGAGAGGAAGAGAATAAGAAGCTGGGGAAGACGGGAGAAGGGGATGCAGTAGCGGAGGAGATAAAGCCAACCAGCCATGTAAGTTTTCAGGTAAGTGGCCTTTGCTAACTCAATGAAAGGGCACTCCTAAATCTTCCCCCGTGATCCCAGGCCCGGTCGGGAATTTAAGAGTGCCCTGTCATTGAGTGAGCAAAGGCATTTTAAGAATAACGTGTGTGTGTGTGTGTGTGTGTGTGTGTGTGTGTGTGTGTTTTATTCCAGGATCTAAGACAATGCCTGGGCGGGTGCTCGGGTATGGCTGGTGGGAACTTAAAGCAGTGTAAACAAAACTACACACTACAGATTACATGTACCCACAGGGAAAAGAAGTGTTGGATATTGTACGTGCAGTGGGAAAGGACTGGATATCAGAAAGAAATCCTGGATATCTTATTCCTGTAAGGGAAGAAAGCTAGGACATCAGGCATCCCCAAGGTAAGAATGACATGTATCAGTGGTAGAATCCCTCTTAGATTTCATTACCTGGAGGAGAAGCAGCCCTGCTTATTAAGCACATGCATGGGACAACTTCCTGAATATCTTGAACCCACATGGAAAGGAGTCCAATATATCATACACATATGTGAAGCAGTCCTGCATATAATGCAACCACATGGGAAGATGTTCTTGATATCACGAATCTACATGTGAAAAAGGCCTGTATATCACATACCCACATGGAAGGAAGTCCTGGTTTTCGTGTAACTGTTTGGGAAGCAGTCCTGTACATAATGTATCCACGTGGGAAGCTATTTATCACACCATGTACTTGTTTGGGAAGAAGTACTGGAGATCATGTGCATATGAAGAAGTCCTGCATTTTATGTACCAGGATGGGTCACAGTCCTGGACATCATGTGCCTGTGTGAAAAGCAATGTAAAATACCTGGTAGTTCATCTCGTGCTGGTCACATACATTCAACGTTGCCTCCCATACAGGTACAATACATCCATGTCACGCACTCTGGTCGAGTCAGCTTGACAGGACGAGAGGCCTGGAAGCCACTCACGAGGCAGAGAGTTTCATGGAAACTCACCTTCTAGAGTCTGGAGTTCTCTCTAACCCATACATTGATATTCTATTCCCGAGTTAGTCTGGTGTATGGATCCACACGCTCTCTTTTAGTATTATCCTATTATAAGTGCCTTTTAAGATTGAATTCTGAAATAGCTAAGCCTTCACCAGTGTTCCAACATCCTAGAAAATCCTTGAGCAGACCATGGGCTTGGAATTCAGTAAGAATGTTGCCTATTCAGTGACATTCAGAATTGCCTCTGGTATTACACTATCACTTTGAATAAAAGCTAAGTCACTGCCCTACACAGGAATTTACCATCATCTAAGAAGAAGGAAGTTTGAGACCTAAGGAGGAACCAGAGTAGATACTTAGAACTATAGATAGCTGAGTTACACCCATACACACGTATTTACAATGGCCTAGGGGAAAGTGGACTATACAATAGACTAAAATAGGAACTCAGGCAAGGGCACGAAGCCCTTGACCCTGGCTTCTAAGATTAAGTGAACCTTAGGTGGAGCTCTTTTTGATCCCAGTTGTTAACAATGATTTCTATCCCAGGTGGTTCCTGTCAGACCTTCTGTGTTTGCATTCCTCTGTTTTGTGTAAGAATCCAGTAATCTCTTTGTACCTTGCTGGTGTGTCACCCAACTTCCCTATTTTCTTCTGTATAAAAAGTTTGATGCTCGATTTGACAAATTACATTCAGATTCTACACAACCTCTCCTGTGTGCATCTGTCTGTCATTCCATCCAACGCTTTGCCCACCTGCAACTAGAGACCTGTTCCACGCAGACAAAGGGGCCCAGAGGATCTGCGGCACATCCAGAACTACTTCCCATGTGAGTCCAAAATATCCATGGATGTTTCCCATGTGGGTACATAACATTCAGGACTGCTTCCAGTGATGATGCACAACATACAGAACTTCATACCATGAGGGTACATGATATCTAGAACTTCTTATACAGGTGCGAGATACCCAGGAGAATTTCTCATGCAGATGCATGATGTTCAGAGCAGCTCTCCATGTGAGTACATGACAAAAATGTTGTTTTTTTTTTTTTTTTCCTAGGCTGGGACAGAATATCCAGCCCTTTGTCCCATAAGGGGATATGATATCCAGGATGAACCCATGTGTGTATGTGATATCCTGGAGTGCTTCCAAAAATTCTTCCTATGTGTACACATGATAGATATCCAGACCTGGCACACATTGGGGGATATGATATGAAAGACTCTTCCCATGCTGGTAAAACAAATCCAGGACTGTTCCCCATGTGACTACATATCTAGCACTGCCTCACCAAGGGATCATGTAATTAGGGCCAATCAGAATGTCTAAGATAAAAAACTCAGGTGACAACACGGGCTGGCAAGGATGTGGAGAAAGAGGAACACTCCTTCATTGCTGGTAGGATTGCAAACTGGTACAACCACTCTGGAAAACAATCTAGATATATTTCCTCAGAAAACTGGAAATATATCTACCTGATGATCCAGCTATACCACTCCTGGGCATATATTCAAAAGACACCCTACCATGCCGCAAGGACATGTGCTTCACTATATTGTTAGCAGCCTTATTTATAATAGCCAGAAGCTGGAAACATCCCAGATGCCCCTCAACTGAAGAGTGGATACAGAAAATGTGGTTCATCCATTTGCCCAAGAATTTCATAAATTCATTGTTTTTGACAGCTGAGTGTGTAAATGTACCACATTTTCTGTATCCATTCCTCTGTTGAGGGATATCTGGGTTCTTTCCAGCTTCTGGCTATTATAAATAGGGCTGCTATGAACATCCTGAATGAGGTAATCCAATCACAAAAGAAGTCACTTGATATGCATTCACTGATAAGTGAATATTAGCCCAGAAACCTAGAATGCCCAAGATACAATTTCCAAAACACAAGAAAATCAAGAAGGAAGACCAATGTATGGATACTTCATTCCTCCCTAGAATAGGGAATAAAATATCCATGGAAGGAGTTGCAGAGACAAAGTTTGGAGCTAAGATGAAAGGATGGACCATCCAAAGACTGCCCCACATGGTCCATCCCATAATCAGCCACCAAATTCGGACACTATTGCATATGCCAGCAAGATTTTGCTGAAAGGACCCTGATATAGCTGTCTTTTGCGAGGCTATGCCAGTGCCTGGCAAATACAGAAGTGGATGCTCACAGTCATCTATAGGATGGAACACAGGGCCCCCAATTGAGGAGCTAGAGAAAGTACCCAAGGAGCTGAAGGGGTCTGCAACCCTATAAGTGGAACAACAATAGGAACTAATCAGTACCCCCAGAGCTCCTGTCTCTAGCTGCATATGTAGCAGAAGATGGCTTAGTCAGCCATCATTGGGAAGAGAGGCCCCTTGGTCTAGCAAACTTTATATGCTCCAGTACAGAGGAAAGCCAGGGCCAAAAATTCAGAGTGGGTGGGTAGGGGAGCGGGGGGGGGAGGGTATAGGGGACTTTTGGGATAGCATTTGAAATGTAAATGAAGAAAATATCTAATAAAAAATTAAAAAAAAAAAGAAAATGTGGTTCATTTACACAATGGAATACTACTCAGCTATTAAGAATGAGGACATCATGAGTTTTGGAGGCGAATGGATAAAACTAGAAAGTATCATCCTGAGGTAACCAAGACCCAAAAGGACATGCATGGTAGGTACTCACTGATAAGTTAATATTAGCCAAAAAGTCCAGATTACCTAGGATACAACCCACAGAACTCAAGAAGGTTAACAAGCAGAAAGGCACAAGTGAGGATCCTTCGATCCCACTTAGAGGGGGGAGGAAAATAATCACAGGAGGCAGAGGGAGGGAAGGATCTGGGTGGGAGGGGGAGGAGGAGAAAAGGGGAACAGGATCAGGTATTGGGGGTGGACAGGAGAGAAGCCCAGAGAGGGCCAAAAGAATGAATGGAAATATGTAGTCTTGGAGACAAGGCCTCAAGTAGGGGGATGGGGTTACCAACCCATAGTCTAAATTTCTGACTCAGAGTTGTGCCCGTCCAAAAGATCTGTTAGGGACAAAAATGGAGAAGAGTCTGAAGAAAGGGTGGTCCAGTGACCAACACAACCTGGGATCCATCTCCTGGTGGTGGAGGGAGGCCATCAAGGCCTGAACACTATTACTGAAGCTATGATTTGCTTACAGACAGGAGCCCAGCATGGCTGTCCTCTGAGAAGCCCACTCAGCCGCTGACGGAGACGGATGCAAGTACCTAACCATTGGACTGAAGTCGGAACCTCTATGGTTGAATTAGGGGAAAGATGGCAGAAGATGAAGGGAAAGGTGACTCCATAGGAATGCCAGCAGTCTCAACCCAGACCTCTGAGAGCTCCCAGAAACGGAGCCAACAACCAGGAAGACGCACGGGCTGGCCTGAGGCCCCCGACACATATACAGCAGAGGACTGCCTGGTCTGGCCTCAGTGGGAGAAGATGCACCTAATCCTCTAGAGACTTGAGGCCCCAGGGAGGGGAGATGTTTGGTGAGGGGTGGTAAACTCTTGGAGAAGGGGGGGGGGAGAGGAGGAATGGAATGAGGAACTGTGTGTGTGTGGAATAGCTGGATTATATGTATGTATGTATGTATGTATGTATGTATGTATGTGTATATACGTGTGTGTGTGTGTGTGTGTGTGTGTGTGTGTGTGTGTGTAAAAAAGCCCTGCAAATACTGTACCCACATGGCAAGAAGTCTGGTATACCACGTACAAGTGTGGAAGACAGTCATTGATATCATGTATATGCAAAGATAGAAATCCTGTAGATGCTATATCTTCATGTTATGAGGTCTTTCAGCTTATTTGTAATTGATTTGCCTACTTTGAGGCATCTGTGCATTTCTGGACTGAAGTCTATTGATCGTGGGTCGAGGATATTCTTGAACTGTTCTTTGATTTGGTTTCCAAATTATTTTATTGAGTATTTTGGCATCTATGTTTATAAGTGGAATTCGTCTGGAATTCTTTCTTTGTTGGGTCTTTATGTGGTTTAGTTATCAGGGTCACTCTGGCCTCATAAAATGGATTGGGCAATATTACTTCTGTTTCTATTTTGTGGAATAATTTGAGAAGTATTGAAAGTAATATTTCATAGTTTTGTAGAATTCTGCTCCAAAACCATCTGTCCCTAGGCTCCCTTTTGGTTTTGAGACTTTTAATGACTGCTTTTATTTCACTAGGGGTTATAGGCCTGGTTAAGATGCTTATATGATCTTGATTTAACTTTGGTACCTATCAGGAAAATTATTCATTTCTTTTAGAATTTCCAGTGTGGTAGAGTACAGGTTTTCATAGTATATCTTTTTGTTTTCCTGGGTGTCCTCAGTGTCTTTCTTTCTTTCTTTTTTCTTTTCTTTTTTTTTTTTTTTTTTTTTTTGGTTTTTTGAGACAGGGTTTCTCTGTGTAGCCCTGGCTGTCCTGGGACTCACTTTGTAGACAAGGCTGGCCTTGAACTCAGAAATCTGCCTGCCTCTGCCTCCCAAGAGCTGGGATTAAAGGCGTGCGCCACCACCGCACGGCCCTCAGTGTCTTTCTTATTTTGTCAATTTAAATTCTCTCTCTCTCTCTCTCTCTCTCTCTCTCTCTCTCTCTCTCTCTCTCTCTCTCTCTCTCTCTCCCTCCCTCCCTCCCTCCCTCCCTTCTTCCTTCTCTTCTTCTCTCCCTTCCTTTTAGTTAATTTGGGAAAGGGCTTGTCTATCTTACTGTTTTTCTCAAAGAACTAACTTTGTTTCACTGATCCTTTGTATTGTTTTCTTTGTTTCTATTTTATTGATGTCAGCCCTAAGTTTGATTTACTTCTACTGGCATCTACTCCTCTTGCTTTGGATTATTTCCTGGTGTTCTTGAGCTTTCAGGTGTGCTGTTAAGTACCTGAAGATATCCCCAGTTTTTTTTTTTTTTTTTAGTGTAGGCACTGAATGGTATAAACTTGCTTATTAGAACCAATTGTGTCCCATAAGTTTGGGTATATTATGTATTCCTTCTCATTCAATTCTATAAAGTCTTTAATTTCTGTCTTGACACATTTTTCATTCAGTAGAGAGTTCCATTTCCATGAGTTTATAAGCTTTCTGTTGTTGTTGATATCCACTTTAATCCATGGTGGTCTGATAGGATTCAGTATGTTATTTCAGGTTTCTTGTGTCCGTTGAGACTTGTGTCTAAGTAGGTGGCCAATTTTCCAGAAAGATCTATGACATGCAGCCAAGAAGGTATACTCTTTGTGTTGGGGTGAAATGTTCTGTAAATATCTGTTCGGTCCATTTGGTTTATGATGTCTGCTCTCTCCAGCATTTCTCTGTTTAGCTTTTGTGTGGATGACCTGTCTATTTGTGAGAATGGAGTACTGAAGCTCACTGCTGTCAGTATGTGAGGATCAATATGTCATTTAACCTGAAGTAGTGTTTCTTTTGCAAACTCCGGTGCCCTTGTGTTTGGGGCATAGATGCCAAGAATTGAAATGTCATCTTGGTGAATTTTTCCTTTGATGAGTATGTAGTGGTCTTTCCTGTCTCTTGTTTTGGTTTGAAGTCTATTTTGTTAGGTAGTAAAATGGCGACCCCAGCTGACTTCTCAGGTTCATTTATCCGAAATATCTTTTTCTAGCCATTTACCCTGAGGTAATGTCCATCCTTATTGTTCAGGTGTATTTCTTGGATGCTGCAGACAGATGGATCCTATTTCCATGTCCATTCTCTTAGTCGTTGTTTCTTATTGGGTAATTGAGATCATGGATATTGAAAGATATCAATGACTAGTGATTTTTGATTCCTGTTTTTTTTTTTTTTTTTTTTTTTGGTTGTGGTGTTGGTGTGTGTGCACATGTTTGTGTGTGTGTGTGTGTGTATGTATGTGTTTCTTTTGATTTTGATGTTCTCAGATTATTTGTTTCCTGTGTTTTCGTGGGTGTAGATAACCTCCTTCAGTTGAAGTGTTTCTTCTAGAACCTTCTGTAGGACTGGATTTGTAGACAGATATTGTTTAAATTTGTCTTTATCATAGAATATCCTATTTTCTCCATCTATGGTGATTGAATGTTTTGCTGAGTAGTCTTGGCTGGCAACTGTGGTTTCTTGGTGTCAGGTCTCTCTGGCTATTAGTGTCTCCATTGAGAAGTCATTTGTAATTTTAATAGGTCTGCCTTTGTATGTTATTTGACCTTTTCCCCTTGCAGCTTTTAATATCCTTTCTCTGTTTTGTATGTTTAGTGTTTTGATTATTGCGTGATGAAGAATCTTTCTTTTCTGGTCTAATCTATTTTGTTCTGTATGCTTCTTGGATCTTAACAGGTATCTCCTCTTTTAGGTAGGGAAATTTTTTTCTGTTGAAAATATTTTCTGGGCCTTTGGGGTTTCTTCTCTTTCTATTACTTTTATTCTTAGATTTGGTCCTTTCACAGGATTGTAGATTTTCTCCATGGTTTGTGTTAGTTCTTTAGATTTAACAATTTCTTCATCCCATGTATTCATTTCTTGTATTGCATTTTAATGCCTGAGATTCTATTTTCCATCTCTTGTATTCTGTTGGTGAAGCTTGCCTTTGGAGTTTCTCTTTGAATTTCTAAAATTTTCACTAACAGAATTCCCTCAGTTTGGGTGTTCTTTATTGGCTCTATTTCTATTTTCAGCTCTTGAAGCATTTTACTCATTTCCTTCCACTGTTTGTGTTATCCTGTTTTTATAAGGGATTTATTTATTTTTCTCTGTCTGTGTTTTCCTGAATTTTTAAAAGGGATTTATTAAGTTCCCCTTTAAGGACTTCTACTATTTTCATATCTTTTAAGGTGTTTTATTTTGTGCTTCAGTTATGTTGGAATACTGTGGGATTGTTGTGGTAGGGCTGCTGGGCTCTAATGTAGTCACAGTGCCCTGGTTGATCTTGTGTTTTGGAGCTGGTATCTTGGCATCTGGGACTGGGATGATTATAGGTCTGGGTGCTGATTTCTGGTTTTGTCTGTTGGGTGAGTGCTTTTTGTTTTGTTTTCTTGGTTTCTGTTTTAGAGACCCTAATGGCTTTGTGCTGCCTAGCAGGAATTTTCTGCAGACCTGGTAGGTACAGCCACTGAGAGTTCCAAGTGAAATGTGTTTCTGGGATATGGAGATGACATGTAAGAATGGCGATAGGCTAGATGTCTGAATGGGTTCACAGTAGGGAGGGGAACTGACTGCTCTCCCAGCATATTTGGAATTGGAACAGGAGAGGGAGGACAGTGGAGAATGGTCACCCCAGGAGGTATGGTATAGTAGTGGAGTGAGGCTGGGGGATTAGATCTAGAGGAACAGAAGGAGAAGGGAAGAGGTATATACAGCTTCTTGCTTTTCTAGCAGGAGTGGCCTACAGGTTAGCTGGGGTGCCTCCTGGAGTTGGGTACTGAGATAAAGCAACAAGTGAGGGGAGAATGGTTTGGGTGGGAAGGTCTGTGGGATCCATAGTAGATCTTCTTGGCAGGGGCCAGAGAAGGCTGTATCAGGTTATCTGTTGCAGAGCTGAGGGATTGAGTCTGGAAGAACAGAGGGACAGAAGGGAGAGATGAAGATCTGCAGTCAGCTTATCTGTTTCCATGGAAGGACAGGCTGTGGGTTAGAAGGGGATGCCTGCTGGAGTTGGGAGCTGGGATAAAATACTGAGTGGGGCGGGGAGGAGGTTAGGTAGAGAAGGTCTGTGAAAGCCACAGGAGACATGCACAACAGGGAGGAGAAGGAAGGCTGCAGCAGGTCTTCTTTTGCAGAGCTACAGATGAGACTGGGAGATTGAATTCAGTTAGCTTACCTGGTTCTGGCTCAGCTTGTGTGTTTGCAAGGACTGCCATCTGGTGTTGGAGGCTGGGATAATGGGTTGACTTGCAGGATGGAAGCTTAGAGAAGATCTTGGTGATTGGCTGGGGATAGAATCAGAGAGGGAAAAAAAATACATGCAGTAGCTTCTTCATGTGTGGGTATATGATAGCCACGCTTCCTACCCATTCACATGATATGTGGGAACTCTACCCATGCAGTTAACTAATATATGCAGGACTGTTTCCCATGTGAGTAGGTGATATCCAGTACTGTTTCTGAGGCAGTTACATGATATCCAGAACTTCTTTTCCCAAGTAGGTACAGGGAATTCAGGACTTTATTTAATGTGAATACACGATATTCAGAATTTCTACTCATTAATGTACATAATATTCATATTGTTTCAGAGTTGGGTATGTGATGTCCAGCACTGCTTTCCATGCAGATACAGTATATCTAAGACTTCTTCCCATATTAGTATATGATATACAGGGTGTCTTTCCATGAAGTCATGCACCCCTTCTTCCACTGGGGGCATAATATTTCCAGGTCTGCTTCCTTTGCCATTGTATGATACACAAGCTATTGCCCCTTGTGGGTAGTTGATAGCCACAACTTCTTCCCTTGTGGGCATAACATTTCTAGGAGTGTTTCCCATGCGGGTATGATATCTGGATTGTTTCCCAAGAGGTACATGATACCTAGCTCTCCTTTTCATGTGGGTACAGGGTATTCTTCTCATGTGGGTACAATATTTTCAGAACTACTTTCCAAGTGGATACATGTCATCCAGGATCGCTTCCCATGTGGTTAGATGATATCTAAGACTGCTTCCCACGTGGATATATGATCTACACGACGGCTTGCAATGTGGGCACATGACCTCCAGAACTTTGTATCATGTGAATATATGGTATCTAGGATTTCTTCCCATGCTGGTCCATGAATGGAAGGACTTCTTCACCTGCAGATATGTGATATCTGGTACTGCTTCCAATGTGAGTACATGATTTGCAGGACTTCTTCCTATGTGGGTACCACATGCCCATGACAATTTCCAGTGCAGATCTGTGATGTTCAGGATTTCTTCCCATGTGGTCCATGATATTGAGGATTTGTTTCCCATTAGGAGCAAGATATCCAGGACAGTTTCCAATACAGGTGCTTGATATCAGGAAACCTTCCAATGCCAGTACATAATACCCAGGACTTCTTTCCATAATGTTACATGCTATTCCAAAATGCTTCCCTTGTGCGTATAACATATCCAGGGCTGGTTCCTTTGAGAGGACAACGTATTCAGGGACCCTTCTCCTGCAGGAACATGACATCCAGGCCTCCTTCCCATGTTGGTACATTGATACACCGGACTGCTTTGCCATGCTGTCATATGATATACAGAACTGCTTCACATGCAGGTTAGACAAATGTAGGGATGCTTGTCACATGTACAACATATCCAAGACTGATTCCCATGCACATTGAACATTTGCAGCACTGCTTCATATGAGTGTAAATGGCATCCAAGACTGCTTCACATGCAGGTAAAACAATGTTAGGACTGTTTAGCATGAGGGTACATTATATCCATTACAACTCCCTATTTGGTAGCATGATATGCAGACTGTCTCCCATGTAGGCACAACATACCCAGGGCTGCTTCCCATGAAGGTACCTAATATTCACTGATACATGACATCTAGGACTTCCAATGCCAATATAGGACAGCCAGGATACTGTACTGTGCTGCTACTGGACATCCTGGATTCTTCCTATGATGGTCCATGATGTACAGGTCTACCTATCTTGCATGACCATGGTATACAGGGTTGTTTCCCAGGTGTGTAAGTGATATCCAGAACCCCTCGTCATGTAACTATGAAATATACAGTACTTTTTTCCTATGAAGGAAAAGACTTGGTCCTATGTGGGTACCACATAGACAGGACTTCTTTCATTGCTGGTTCACGATGTGCAGGGATCTTTCCCATGTGGGTACATGATATCCAGGACTCTTCCCATGTGCGTGTCTGATATCTACTACTGCTCCTTGATGATGTATGATATCCAAAATGATTTTCCATGTGGCTACATGATATGCAAACATTTTTTCCATGCAAGTACATGATGTTGTGGACTTCTTCCCATGTGAGTATATGAAATGCAAGACCATTTCTCATGCATTCACTTGATATTCAGGACTGCATCCTATGTGGGTGTATGAGTGCTTCCCATATGGGTTCAACAAGTCCAGGGCTGTTTCACATGCTTCCAAACATAATCTCATGTGTGTGTGTGTGTGTGTGTGTGTGTGTGTGTGTGTGTGTAAATACCTCTCTCTATAGGGCACAGCAGACTGATGCAAAGCAAAGAAAGGAGACCTATTCATCCATTGCTGGTCTCTGTTGAGAGGTTTGTTCGTTTCTTTTAATATCCTGTTTATTCTTTTTACATGGTCAGAACTCTGAGGTCTATATGCACAATGAAGTTTTCAATCTATGTCTAAAGCTTTAGATTTTAACTGAGAGGTTTTGGCTATGTAATCCAGGACATCGACAGACCCCACTGCTAGGGAGAGGCTAAATCAGGGGACCAGTTTTTGGAGGAGCTTTTTAGCTATTACTTGAGCAGTTTCAGTCTGGGTGAGGAACATTTCTACTGGAAAAGGTATCTAGCAAAGTACTTTTATCCTCTCCCAGCAGTCTGGATCTTGGTGAAATCAGTTTTCTGGGAGTTTGTGGGGTGTTGGTCTCTCATTTGGACCCTTCCTAGGCAAGGGATCTCTGTTTTGGATTCACTTGAGCATGAACCTGGCATCTGGCTGAGACATCCTGTGCTAGAAATAACATATCGTGGTCTGAGCAGCTCAGAAAGTTGTGTGGACCGCAGATGAGTAGCCTGGTGAAGGTCAGTTCCCACAGTCCTGCCAGTTGTTTCTGGGAGAATGATCTTTACTCTTGTGTCCTCCATTGAGCACTGGGTGTGAGCTGTGCATTTCTTCTTTGTCATGGAATCTCAGGCAGCAATGTGTCATGGTATCAGAATATCAATATCAATATCAATATCAATATCAATAGGCCCCACTGGTCTTAGGATCCCTTTTCAGGCAACTAGGTCAGCAGCCCAGCAGTAGAGGACAGCAATTTGTAGGGAGTTTCTAGGGGGGGCTGAAAGTTTTAAATGTCTCTTTCCCCCGCTGTGAGAAGCCCTCTTTCTTTATAGATCACAATGTGAATAAAAATAAATGATAGTAAATGAATACTGACTGACAGTCCCTGTATATGTTGGTGGACTTTCCCTATCCCCATTTGATAGCTAGGGTCAGATCAATCATTTCTGCTCTCTGGGTTGAGGTACTTGGCTGGGGTCCAAAAACATTTCTGTTAAAATAACTACTGCAGCTCCTGTGTACCTGGTTTCATCAGACAAGAAGGCAGCAGGATCGATAACAGTGGGTTTCTCAAACTGAACTCGGGGATGGGCCAGATCACACAGTCATTAAACAGCCAGGATTCTGGTGTTCCTCATAGGAAGGTCTCAACTGTGTGCTCTGAGTATAAAATATTGACCCAAAGCTAACTTAAAAAAAAAAAAAACTAAACTAGAGGGAGCCACCACAACTCTTAGACAGGTGGGCTATCCTGTGGCTACAGGGTCCAGTCATCACAGGGTGTTTCCATGGCTCCAAAGTTTGGGTTAAAAACCCTCTTGTCTGGAAATTCTAGGGTTGGTGTGGAAGTCAGAGCTGTTTTTAAGGCCTCAAATGCCTTTTGTTTAGTATTAGTCCAGATTAGGGGCTTAGTATCCGCTTTGTGCTGGTCCTATAGACAGGCCTTGCTATTTCCATAAACTCTGATATTCAGAGCCAGCAATATACAGCTGTACCTAGGAATTCTCAGACCCGTGTCTTAGTCTTTGGCATTGGAATCTGAAGGATGGTAACGATGCTGCTCTGGGATGGGCTCCTCTTGCTTCCCTTCATCAGGTAGCCAAGGCAGGCAGTCTTTTATGAATCTGGGCTTTCTTAGCCAATATTTTGCAGCCCAAGATGTGCACAGTTCCTGCACCCAAGGCTTAGAGATCATAGTTGAAGAAGGTGGAGGGTTGTAAGAGCTAGAGGGACAGTTTGGGTTGTTAAGACATCACGGTCCAAATGAAGGTTTCTTTTTTTCCCTTGGGCAATACAAGCCCTCGCGCTGATATGATTGATGTCTGGGTATACAAAAGAAGGTCAAAGCTGGTAGCTGGGCTTAGCCATTTGAAAAACATGTCACAACACCCTCACTGTGATATAGCAGAAGGCAGAGGGACGCTAGATTGGAGAGGTATAGTGTTTCCAGTTCAGATGTTGCCTTTGCAATTTGTGGCCTGCTGCTGTGTAGGACTGGGTTCAGCAGTGAAAATCTACTCCACGAATGTTTCTGATTCCTTATTGAACAGCTCAGGCTCGTAAAAATGTATCAGGCCTCATTGCAGCTGGAACTGGGCACTCCTATCAATAGCCATGCTGAATCCAATAAAGAAAATACTCAGTTGGGAGTAGTGGCACGTGCTTTTTATCCCAGGTCTCTTGTGGCAGAGACAGGCAAATATCTAAATGTTAGAACCAAACCAGCTTGGTCTACATAGCGAGTTTCAAGCCACCCAAGGCAACATGGAGAGATACTGTCTAAAAACAAAACAAAAACAGAAAACCAAAAGAATTAAAACAAAACAAAACAAAACAAAAACTCAAACCATTAATTCACCCAGTATTGAAAGAAACTGGGAGCTCAAAAAAAAAAAAAAAAAAAAATCAAGCTATTTTGGGCCTCTGCCTTTTTATGCTTAGGTGCCCAGATCAATAAATTCAATAAATTCAAGCTTCGCTCCATAACTGAGCATACTTTGCAGTGATGAACATCTGCCTATAGATATCAGAGAACAGACTCTGGATATCACACATGCTCTATAGGTACCACGGCCTCAGCGGTTTATCTGGACTCGGGAAAGAGCAGCAGCCCTCTGCTGGTCAAACCTCTATAATGCAGCTTTAGAAGATTAAAAATCCCCAGGCCGCGGTCGGTCGCCTTTTGATGATGTCAGCCATCATCAACACACGGAGGTGAGGCGGGAGGAATGCTTGCGTCATCCGTGCGCGCCCCGAAGCACCCAGCCAAGCCTCATGGCTGCGGGCTCTGTGGAGTCTCAGCGGTCCCAGGCGGCCTCCGAGAGGCCCGTGGCGGGTCAGGCCGGGGTTCTGCCTTGCCTGGAGTTGCCGAGCTACGCCGCGGCGTGCGCGCTGGTGGGCAGCCGCTATTCGTGCTTGGTGGCCGCCCCGCACCGCAGGCACATCGCCCTGTCGCCCCGCTACCTGAGCAGGAAGCGCACGGGCATCCGCGAGCAGCTGGACGCCGAGCTCCTGCGCTACTCCGAGAGGTAAGATGTCGCCACGTCCTCCCGGGAGCTCCGTCTCAGCTGGCCAACGGGCCCCCGGCTCCGTAACCCCACGGCGCCGCGGAAGTAAAGTCGCACGAGCTTCGTGAACCTTAGCCCCGGCGTCTACCGTCGCCTTCGGCGCCGCTGGCCTGGATGCAGTGGCCCGGTTCCTGGGGATGAAACTGGCCGGTGTGGTGTGAGTGGCGGCTGCGGCAGTGCTAAAAGCACTCCCCGTGTGGAGACTAGAGGTGCCCGGTGTCTAGAAACCCACCAGGCTGAGCTTTGGGTATTAAACGTTTCATTTAATCACTTCCGGGTGTGTTCTCACCTAATAATGAAATTTTGCTGTCAGTATTAGATTCTCCTAATGTGGAAGCCGGTTCATTGCAAAACATAGGCAGGTTTGTTTGTAATATCAATTAGCTCCCCCCCCGGGGGGGGGAGCTAATTGGGGATGAATGACGAGCCTCATTTTTTTTTTTTATGTAGGAATTGAAAGTTTACACACACACACACACACACACACACGTGCATTTATATTAAGCACTAGTAAGAATAACTTGAAAAAGAAAATCTCAGAATTTCAATGGGAAATGATATGCCGTAACACTCCACAACTAATTTGGCGGGAATGGGGGCGAGGTTCAGAGATAACCTGAGATAACATGATGTCTTCAGTAATTCAATGACACTTCAGAAATTGCAGGGATTGTTTTGGGGCAAATTATCCAAAGCAGTTACCACTCTCGAGAACTTTGGTAGTCAGCCCCATTAACCATCCAAGGTGGTCACTAAGCATGGAAACATAGTTAAGTATTCTAACCAGCTTTTCATTCATTGGGGAAAAGTTATTTAAAGATGCATAATAGGAGCCACACTACAGACGAGAATCGGATCATTTCTGTAACAGAATTGGATAATACAGCCATGTAGAATAGAATTCACTGTTTAATTGAGCTGGACACCTCTCCTTGTTACTGTGCTAAAAGTATGCTAAAAGAAGCCTATTTTTTCCAATGCAAATTAGGTTCCATTATTACTTGAGTATTAGTTAAGAGTAATAAAAAGTCAAGGGATAAAACATTGAAAATATTGGGAATTGTATTGTCATATTAATTGTCCTGTATTATTTGTAGCATTTATCCTGTATAGTTTATGTTTTTAGGCTTGTGGGCAATACTGAAGGAAGCATCAGTAGGTCTGTCTTCTTTTTGTTTAAATAATAATAATAATAATAAAAAATAGAATAGAGACTGCAGTGTTAATGCTAAGTCTTCTCGGAAGCATTTCCTACTAGACAGACAGTGTGTTGCCTTTCTTTCTCCGTGGCAGGACTTTATTTTACAAAAAGTATCCCATTACAACTTTGGACTGTTTTCTTAGAGAAAGTAAGTAGTTTTCTGAAATCACATTGTAACTTATAAGTTGAACTTTTAAGAGGTCATTTGTGTGTGTGTGTGTGGAAAGAAAGCAAAACAAAGCATATTCTTTTCCATTTGGCCCCCTTGGGTTATTTAAGATGTCAAATGCATTCTATCTTACTGGTCCCCAAAGACTTAATGCTACATATTCTACATATCCCAGGTGAACTTACCATGTGGACCGCATGTGGTTTATGTATTGAGATACATGTATATATATTTTAAATAAAGAGAAAAAGATATTTAGTGTTAGGATATCTGTCTTTGAATAATGACTTTTGGTAAGTTACTCTAAGTAGTTTCCCAGAAGTCTTCTGGGTTTACACAAATTCATTTAACCTTGTATTCAGTGGTCATACCAGATCCTTAGAGGCGTTGAACCCCGTGGGACTTGGTGTTCTCTTAGAAGCAATAATTTGCAGTGTTCTCTTTACTGCTATGAAAATATCATTCACTATGCTGAAATGAAACTTAAAGATGAACACAACCTATCTACATAATTAAAATTTTTACATTGTGTTCCAACCCTATAAACCCTTTCAGCCTATGACATTTGAGCATGACAGTCTGGAAGACTAAGAAGTTAGATGCTTTTGTACTTATGCATAAGAATCATTGGATAAGTGTTACAGTCACAAATGTGAATTGATCCAGACATTTATAGCTCAGATAATATACACCACATCTACAATTACCAGTTTTTTTTATGAAATATTTACTCTTGGTAACATGCCTCAAAATAGTCTTTTTGGAATTCAAGTATTACTCCATTCCCAGAAATTTTTTTAGTATGTTAGGAGTATATAAAGTTGACAAATAACTTTTTGTTGATATATTTTTAAATGTAAATTCTATCTCCAGCAATTTATAAACAAGTTTGTCCCTTATTTAAGAATCATGCATAGAGACTGCTTGCACATGTACAGAACTATTCTGTGCATAGTAGAGTTTCTTTATGGCTTTTGCAGTATCTGTGATAAGTGCAAACAATGCCATGTGTTTCCAAGTGCCATTTAGGGACTGGTAATCTCCTCACTAGATCCTTCTGAGTATTTTATTGAGAGGGGGTTTTTAGTAGGAACAGAGGTTGTTTTTCCCCTGCCAGTTTTGGTGGATACTTCTTGTTTTTCCTTTTGTTTTGATTTCAATGTCCCTCATATTTGTCTTAGTGATGTATGACTCCTGCTTAAGACCTCTGAGTTTATGGGTTCCTAATTTGGTAACTATTGCAATTCCTTTCCTATGGGTTGTGGCTGTTTCACTAGAATGAAATCTATTATAGAGAAATCCTTTCTCTTTAGATGAATTGTAGTAGAAATTTAATCGAGACCAATAAAACATTTCTGCTGTTCGTGGCCTTAGACTTTAGACTTGTGTTTTGAATCTAAACATATGCAGATGGATTCAATACAATTAGGTTACAGTTAGTAATACATTTTTACATGTGGTAAAGAAGTGATTTTCTTTCTTTGGATGGGGGAGTCAGGGAAATTTCCTTGAGGAAATTTTTCATGTGGGAGAAATAAGTAAGCTCATATGTCTGTCTTAGTTAACTGGCTTTTTACAATTAATCATAGCTTGCTAGTCTCGACTTGAAATGTGTCTACTAAGGGTCAGCTCTGAAATGATATGGTTATATACGTTAATATGTCTTTTCACTAGAAAAGGTTTTAGTTTGGTATTTTTCTGTGATTAAGTCATTGGTTCCAGTGATCAGAGGCTGTAGCTTAAACAATCAAGCTTCCCTTATTATATAGTATCACATATAGAAACTAGTAATAGTAGGTAGTGTCACAATTGCCTGTATTCAGTCATACAGTATCTAGATGTTTTCCTTGCTTAGGCCCATTATTGCCCCTCATATGACTGGTTCAGATAGGTAGCATGTGAGTGTCAGTTTATTGCCAGTGCATAGTTCTGAATACCCATGCAGATGGTCAATTTAACTTAACTAAGACATTGGAATTTTTTAATAAGCTGTAATTGCTAAGATCTGCTAGTGCTAGTCTGTAAGACTAGGTGATGCCATTATGTTAGGGAAAGGGTGGTATATCAGAGATAACAGTAGATTATCTTTAACTAGAATTAACAGTATCTTTTCCCCCCTTAACAGCCTTTTAGGTGTTCCTATTGCATATGATAACATCAGAGTTGTGGGTGAACTAGGAGATATTTATGATGATCAAGGACACATTCATCTTAACATTGAAGCAGATTTTGTTATTTTCTGCCCTGAGCCTGGGCAGACGTTAATGGTATGTACATCATTTTCTTTTCTTTACATAATTTTTTATCCTTTACATAATTTTTACTCTGTGAACCTCCACCCTGATTTAGCACCCTTCCTACTCCCTAATAATCACAATTCTCTCCCAGGTTCCTCTAAAAAGGAACTTCAGTTTCCACATAGGAGAGGAAGCTGTAGTTGTCTGTCAGTGCCTGTTTACTTCACTAACGTGATACACTTCAGCTCTCTTCATTGCTGCAGACCACAGGAATTCATTCTTCTGTGTGGATGTTTATTCCACTGTATTGCACTGTGTGTGTAAACTCTGGTTAGCCAGTCATCTCCTGACAGGTGTGTAGACTGACTGAATAGTGCTGTGTAAGCACAACTCAGTGTTGAGTTTACTTCTCTTGGGTTGTTATGGTCACATGGCAGCACTACCTTTTTAGTAGTTCCTGTAACGCCTGCTGGTTTACAGTCAGGAGCTTGTTTCTTTCACAGCTTTTCAGCATGTCAGTTTTGTGGTTATTAACTCTCTAGGTGGAATAGCGAGTCCTTTTCTTGTTGTGGTAACAATATACTTGACAGAAAAAGCTTGAAGGATGAAGGCTTTGTTTGGCTTCTGCTTTACTTGGCAAGGAAGAAGTTTTCATCCTGCTGGGCCAAGAAGCAGAGAAAGGAATACTGGTCTGACTCGATTTCTACTTTTCTCATACTCTCTCTGGGCCAAGAAGCAGAGAAAGGAATACTGGTCTGACTCGATCTCTACTTTTCTCATACTCTCTCTGGGCCCCGGCCTTGGTTCTTTCGCAGCTCTGTTGATCCTCTATGGAAACTGTCTCATAGACACACGCAGTAGTGTGCTAGTAGAATTACCTAGTAGTAGTCTACTAGGTAATCTAAAGCCTGTCAAGCTTTGAGAGTGCCTAGCCATTGCAGGTAGATCATTGAAACTGGCTTTGGATTTCCCTTGTGGCTAAATGTTTATTGGTTACTTCTACTTCTTTTGAGGTATGTTTAGTCAGATCATTTGCCCATTTTTAATTGACTTACTTTTTTGTTCTTTATATTTTGAATATTAACTCTTGACATTTCTCCTGTAATTCATTCAGAGTCCTCAAAGAGAAAGAATACACACACACACTCTTACTTTAACTGGCTTGCAAAGCAATATGGTTTTTTTTATTCCCTTTTACATTCAGCTTTGGATATTCTTATTTTATTCCTTCTTTTATTTATCTCTATAGATTGATGGTTTACTGTGTCGATCTCATTTGATTCTGTTATTTCTCTTGTGTGACTAATGCAGTGACGGTTACTCTGACACTATCATTTATGTACTCTGGATGTTTTGTCTACATACATCTCATGTAATGCCTACAGAGGCCAGAAGAGGGCCTCAGATACCCAGGACAGAGTGTGTGCTGCCATATGAGTGCTGAGAATCAAACTCGGGTGCCCGGAAGACCAGCCAGTGCTCCTAACCACTAAGCCTTCCCTCCAGGCCTATATAATTGTCTTGATGGTAGTGTTCTTTCTTCTACTTTGGGTTGTAGGACCCCCATAAGCATTTCTTTTTTTCTTTTTTTATAAAATAATCACAAATGCTCTTAGGTTTTACTTATCTTAGAAAATCATTGTTTCTTATTTTCATAGAAAATCCTTGCTATTAGTTTATAGGATGTGGAAGTCATGACTGAAAGTTACTTTATTTTAGGGATTGAAGCTTGTTATCCTGTACCTACTTGACCTACTGGATTGATTTTCCTGGTTTTCTGAGTTTGTTTATTTGTTTCTTTCTTTTCCTGATAAATTTGCTATTAATGTAAACAGGTTACTTTTAACTGTGGCCTGGAGATTTTTCTCTGAAAAATTTGAAAATTCTTTGTCTTATATCTTTGAAAATTTAGTTGTAAATGGTGAAGAATTTTCTGGTTTGGCTATTTGAGAGTTCTATAAATTTCTTGCACATGATTCTGTAGTTTTTGTCTTTGCTGTGATTTTACTGAATAGATTTGTCTTTGCCCTTCACTTCCCTCTCCTTCGAGAACACCATTTATATAGTTATTTTCTTTGTTGGTGTTTCAAAGATCTTAATTACTGTTCTAATTTTTTCCCCTTTCATTTTCTTTTTTTTTGAATGTGATAATTCAAAAGAATTCTGTTCAAACTTTGTCGTCATTTCTTCCACTTGACCTAGTCTGATAAGGGGTTTAACTGAAGTTTTTAAAACTAATTACTGTATTTGAGAACTTTATATACTTTAGTTTGATTATATTCACTCCATTCCTATAATCTTCCCAGCTCCTCCCTCTCCCACCTGACTCATGTTATCTCTTTTTTAAGTCCAGTTTGTTTTGGCTGACCCCTGGACATGGGGCCCTACTGCGAGCGTACTTGGTATGCCAGGTATCACACCATTAAATAGAACTGGATTTCCCTCTCCACTAGCAATTAAATGCCAATAGCTCCTTAGCTGGGGTGAGGACTTTGTGTCCATCGCTTCTCCTCCATGCTGGAATTTTGTTTGGCTTGGGTTTGTGTAGGTCTTGTCCATGCTGTTGTGCAGCAAGCCTTTTCTTGAGGAGATGGTTTCTCACTCCAGATAGGAACCCCATGACAGACCAAGGTATGAATATCACGAAAGTCTGGCTTTGTTAACCAGTGAATATTATTAGGGTTATTTACAGGAACACTACAAGTTTTTGTCTGGCTCTAGGCAGATTCATTGTAGATGGATCAGCCCCAGGCTCTTAAGTCATATATGAGGCCATTAGAGCCAACAAGCTACATTACACCTGAGTTCATGGCCAACATTTTTATAGGTACTGCTGTGGTGGATTCATGATATAACATTGCCAGAACCAGCCACAGGTGATGCTGTGATTTGTACAAGCCCAGTACTTTGGCTTCATGTAAGTTCCTGTCACTAGAGCTGATCTATGTGGTCTCTGCATAGGCTGGCCCCCCCGGGACTGTTTCGATATATAAGCATTAGCTTTCTGCGGTTCAGTGTTTACTACCTTTGCTTTACATAGAACATACGCATATTATGGTATATTCTCTACTTGGTTTCAGTTATAGAGTCATCTACTCCCTGGGCAGTTCTGCAATGGAGCCAAGGTTTTTTGTCCCCATCCCCATCCCTGCACTTTTCTAGCTTTGTTTTTTAAGGAAGAACTGGTTTAGTTGTTATCCACTTAAAAATAGACATGCAATTATTTAATAAAATTTAAACGTTTCCTAAAATTATGTTTTGTATGACATGGTAATTTGTTAGATATCTTTTTGTAAAGTTTTTAAAAACTTGTCATTAATGTGATATTTTCTCTTTTGAAGATGAATTTCATGCTTATAAAGTTTGACTTAACTTTTTGGCTTTCTTTGTGATGTTGTATTATTTCTTTTCTCTTCTTTACAGGGTACAGTTAATAAAGTATCGTCTAGCCATATTGGCTGTCTAGTTCATGGATGTTTTAATGCCTCTATCCCTAAGCCTGAGCAGATGTCATTTGAGGAGTGGCAAACATTGGGGATACATGTAGGCGATGAACTGGAATTTGATGTATTTCGCTTAGATTCAGATTCTGCTGGAGTATTCTGCATTCGAGGAAAATTAAATACCACCAGGTTAGTGTATGATGATTGAAATAGTAGGTAGGAGGTCTTGTTGCTCTGATAGATACCAGAAGTAAGTATACTTTCTTTTTCAAATGTCTTTTAGCTAGGTAGCCTGGATTTAAATGTTTCACAGCTAAAAAATTCATAACCAACTCTAAATTTTGAAGCTGTGCTTGAGCTTCTGTAGAAACACAGTGAAAGCAAAACAAGAAATTGACATTTTATTTTTTTTTTTGATTTTTAATATTTTTATTACATATTTTCCTCAATTACATTTCCAATGCTATCCCAAAAGTCCCCCATAGCGCCCCCCACTTCCCTACCCACCCATTCCCATTCTTTTGGCCCTGGCATTCCCCTATATTGGGGCATATAAAGTTTGCAAGTCCAATGGGCCTCTCTTTCCATTGATGGCCGACTAGGCCATCTTTCGATACATATGCAGCTAGAGACAAGAGCTCCGGGGTTCTGGTTAGTACATCATGTTGTTGTTAAATTTGGGCCAGCTGTAGTAGCCTGCGTCATTTATCCCAGCATTCTGAAGGCATGGGCAGGACGATCCGGAGTTGAAAGTAGTCTGCCACAGGGAGAAAAAACCCAAAGATCAAAAAGTAGCTGGATAAATATGCCATTGACCTTGACATCTGACAGCTCAAGACATTTTAGTGGTCTGAGGAATAACAAGATAGAACATTTGGAATTAGAGCCACAGTAAACCAACTTGTGCAAAGAAACGTAGTCTATTGAAACAGTCGTGGCCTCATTTTTTCTTTTCTTTTTGCTTATTGCTGTTAATATTTTTAAAATCTGTTCATTTACAGTTTGCAACTTAAGCGCTCTGTAGTTTCTGAAGATGTAGCAGAAACTGTCATTGAAGAGGTTGTTGAAAAAACTCCAAAGAAGAAAAAGAAGAAGAAGAAAGACAAAGACACAGACACATGTGGAACAGTTGATAGTGTTACAGAGGTAGCAGATGTTACAGATGTCACTCCACAGGAAGAAACAGACATACCATGTAGTGATAATGTGAATGACTTCTTTGAGGAAGAGCCAAAGAAGAAGAAAAAGAAGAAGAAAAGGCACCAGGAAGATCAGGACCCCATTTTCCAAGCCAGTGACTCCAGTGGCTACCAAAGTGACCATAAAAAGAAGAAAAAGAAAAGAAAGCACAGTGAAGAGGCTGACTTTGAGTCACCTAAGAAGAGACAGTAATTGTCTTTTCTATTGTTAACATACTCAGATACACAGATGAATAGATTTTTTTGAATGGTAGGAAATGCTTATGGGACATTCACAGATAAATACTTGATTGGTAGGGTTTTGTACTAAAGTAATCATACAATTGATAAATACATTTTGGAAAATACCAGTATTATTAAAGTATTATTTTATTACAGTTCAGTGGAAAATGTTAACAATTGCTTTTACTCTTGACTCATATTGTTAACACTCTACATAAAGTTTTAGATTCTCAGCATTTGCCAAAGAACTTTATAATATTTTCAATTTTTTTCTGATAATAAATTTTGGTTTTAGCCAGAACATCTTTTCTAAAAGCTTAATACATTTACCAGGTTTAAATTTTCCTTACACAGTATTTCTCTTTACTTAACACGGATAGCTAAAGAAGATTATATAGAACTCCTGTGGCTGTCTGTTGAATGTATGGTGGGCAGAAAACTCATTGTTCCCTCCCAGAGGGGGTATGTGCATGTGTTCTTGAATTCTGAGACTGTTAATTTTTACTTTGTGTTTCAGTAGTCTTCATGTCATTATATATGGATCATGAGCAAGATGAAGAAAGGGTAAATGTGGTTCTTTTTAGTTGAAAATCTCTGGTTAACTTTTTAATGATTAGAGGTAGTCTACTAGACTTGCTTTGAGGAGGAGCTCCACAGTCATTGCTTTTATTGATAAAAATGTGTGATGTGTTATGCCTAACCAGAAGGTGGTAATGAGGATAAGCTGTTTGAGGCTCATAATCAGTCCATAGCCAGGCATTTACAGGTACTTAATATCTGTAATATATTTTATTGAGGCCAAAGCATATAAAGTCAATCAAGATAGTGTAGTTCCTTCCTCCATGAAGCAACATGGGAAAAACACTTGTGTGCACACAGCCTAAGTGAGGAAATAAAACAGTATTTGTAGTAAATACTGTGAAGAAAACATTGACTACTCTTTGGTTAGTATCTGGAAATGTACAGGGGTAGGGTTGGCCTTCCTGTGTCAGTCACTGCTGTTGTCACTGACTAGCAGACATAGTGTGGTCGTCAGCTTAATGTTTCATAAGGAGTAAATTCTGGCAACCATGTTTCTTGACTTCATCTACGGTATATAGAGCATAAGGAATGACAGCAATTTAATATGTACAGGTAGATAAATAACCAGCATCGTTCACTCAGGATACTTGACATTTTTAGGTGGCTTTCAGGTCTCTTCTTAAACTGTGACTATTCTAAATTGACATTCTAATCTGTCAGTACAAAATATGAGATTTTAAATTAAAGATGTTAAAAAAAATAAAAAGAATACCCCAATACAGTTGTCTTTCCCTCCTCTTACCTTATCCCTCTTGTTCCCATACCTACCCACTCCCCCACCCACTTTCCTCCCTCCCTCCACCCTTGATGTCTATTAAAACCTGGGTATAGACCTAAACAAAATTCTCGGCAGGAATCTCTAATGGTGGAGAAGCACTTAAAGGAATGTTTAATATCCTTAGACATTAAGGAATTGTAAATCAAAACAACTCTGAAATTCCAAATTATACCCATCAGAATGACTAAGATAAAAAAACTTGAGCAACAGATCATGCTGACGAAGATATGGATCCAGGGGAACACTCCATTGCTGGTGGGAGTCCAAACTTGTACAACTGCTTTGGAAGTAAATTTGGTGGTTTCTCAGAAAACTGGGAATAGATCTACCTCAAGTCACAGCTCTGGGGCATATACCCAAAAGAACCTCTACCATCCCACAAAGACTTGCTCAACTGTGTTCATAGCAGCTTTATTCATAATAGCCACAGACTGGGAACAACCCATATCCCTCCACCGAAGAATACATAAAGGAAATATGGTTCAGTTACTCAATGGAATAGTACTCAGCTATTAAAAACAATGACATCATGAAATTTGCCGGCAAAAAGAACAAGAAACGATCATCTTGCACGATGTAACCCAGACCCAGAAAGACAAACGTCATACATGCTCACTTGCAAGTGGATTTTAGCCATAAAGTACAGGATAACTGCTATAAACTACAGACCCAAAAGCTAAATAGCATGGAGGGCCCAAGGGGGAGACGCTTGAATCTCATTAAGAAGGGGAAGTAGAAAATTTAACTTTTTTTGCTTAATATTCTTGCTATGATGACTTAAGTAAAATATTAATTTTAGCCAGTTTCCAATTTATTTTTTTCTCAATGGTTAAATAAGATAATGGTAGACGAGACTCTATTACCTTACTTGGGACAGTGCTATTTAAATGAATATGAAAGAGGTTGAAAAGCTTGTTTTGTTAGGATTCAATGTAATATACCTAGAAAATGTTCAATAAATCCTTCATATTTTAGAAGTTGAATTTATAATTATATTTAGTACAGTATGGTAAGTCATATAATTCTAGCCTTCCATAAACACCAAGAGAACACGTCAAATTTATCCATTGATGAAAAATAGATTACTAAAATAATTAAGTTCTCATTTTTATTTTGCCTCAAACGATATTCTTGAGTTTTAAACAAATGTGCTTGTTTGAACGGTGATCCCTAGGGCTTCCAGTCCTTATCCTCATGAGTGAAGATTTTTCTCTGCACAATTGTTACATTGCACAAGGACCTAAGTAGATATAACCTAATCATGTAGCCTTTTTTTTACAAAGTTATCTGCACCTTGTGGCAAAAGAAGAATTGAGAGAAGTAGATGTGAGAAAAATTTGATGGGAGACTCTCCCTTAATATAATGGAGTGGATCCTGGAATCCAAGGGTTAAGAGCTAAGAGCTGTCCCTGGCCAACAGACAGGAGGAAATGATCTTACATCTGCAAAGAACTGAGTTCTGGAAGTGGCAAGTGAATCAAAGTGGAACACCTTCTCCCAGGTTCTTGAGTTAAGCATTAGCTAGACCTTGGTGTGTATGAGCAGTGAACCTACCTGAACCATGTAGACGCCATTGTGCTTTGTATATTCTTGTATGTGTGTGTATGCGGAAGCCAGGGGTTAACACTGGACTCTTCCACAGTCTCTTGCGTAGTGTTTGAGATAGTCTTAATAAACTTGAGCTCACAGATTCAGCTAGGCAGTCTGGCTAATGAGCCCCACATATCTTCTGTCTCCATATTCCCAGTTGCTGGGATTATGGGTATGGACCACAGCCCCCAGCTTTTCTGTTTGTGAGTGCTGGGGACTGAGGTGTTGGTTAGCTGTTACTGTAGGGGACGAGTCATCTCTCCAGCCCTACCTTGTTGGTCTTCAGACAACAAAAATCCTATCGAATGATTAGTTTTCCTAATCGTTTAATTTGTCTTGTACAGCGACACTAAATTTTTGCCTATTATGGTCATTCAGAGGGGATTTGTTTCATATTTTGCCCCTGTTAAATATGATTTTTTAAAAAAATCCTAATTGGTTCTTATATATTATGAAGCAATGATTTCATGTATTAACACATCTGACATGCTAAGCTAACATTTGTATATTACTTTCAAATAACTTAACTTTATTTGCCATGTTTTAAAATTGTTTATTTACTAAATCCCATAATCCCCTCCCTCCTTCATCTTTCCTGGGCTTTGTAAATTAGATACTTTTTATTTAGTTTCTAGCATTACTAGTAGAATTATTTGATCCTAAAATATTCCAGTTTTGTTGTATATATTCTCGTAAGTTTCCAGAAGGAACTCATTGTTTCTATGGTCTGTGTATTACCAGAATCCTACCTTTGAAGTTTTTCACCCAGGGCTTATTTTAGAACTATACATTTTACTTTCTGTTATATTCTGTTGGATTTGTTTATTTGTTTTATGTGTTCCATACTGACCTATAATTCAGAGGAGCCCAGATTTGCCTTTAATTAGAGGCCTCCCAAATGGAGAGAATAAACATGGCATATTAAGCTACTGTGAATAGACCTAATCTTTAAAATATTGGCATAGGAGAAGAATAAGTCCATAGCACATGCAAATCAGATGACAGTCACCTAAACCTAGAGAACAAGATGCCCATCTAGGTATCAGAGGACTACAGAATACCAAATAAAACCAGAAAAATTTTACATCATATTGTACTTGGAATTTGTATAAAGGTATTAAAAGCTTAGGAGAAAGAGGTTAAGTCACACTTGATCATTTGACAGAATCTTTAAACGTGAGAAAAGATTGGAAAAATTTATTCCAAGTTCTGAAAGACCACAGTTGTCAACCCAGCCTATTATCCAGAAAAAAACTATATTAAAACTGAAGGGAAAGTTAAAACTTCATGATAGAAAAAAGGGGGTTCAGGGAATTTTATTTTTTACTACTAAGCTAGATCTAAGCACTACACTATAAGGATCAGGTCAATATGCAGAGCAAGATAAACACACCCAGGAGATTGCAGGGAACAAATAATATGTAGGTAATCAAAAGAGAGATTTGAGAAAGGAGCACAAAAATTAAAATGACAGAAATTGATGCATGTCCTTCACTTAAAGCTGAATATTAATTTTCTCAAATCCACAATAAAGACACAGACTAACATATGCCTAGAAAATAGGATTCATCATTTTGCTGCCTCCAAGAAAACCAAATCATTAATAATGGATACCACCTTAGGGTTAAAAGTATGAGAAAGGGGCATTCCATTCGAGGCGTAGGTATGCTACTGTCTGACAAAACAGACAATAAAGGGTGTTGTTTCCTTTATTTTTTTTCTCAGCCTTTTTATTGCTTGTATAAAGGAAGGCTACTGATTTTTTTTTAAAAGTAAGTTTTGTAACCAGTCACTTTGCTGAAAGTTTATCAGCTGTAGGAGTTCTCTGGTAGAGATTTTGGGGTTGCTTATGTATACTATCATATCATCTGAGGCTAGCCATACTTTGACTTCTTCCTTTCCAATTTGTATCACCTTGATCTCCTTTGTTTTATTGTTGTAGCTAAAACTTCAAGCACTATATTAAATAGACATGGAGAGAGTGGACAGCCCTGTCTTGTTCCTAATTTTAATGGAATTCCTTTAAGTTTTTCTCCATTTAATTTGATTTTGCCGATCAGCTTGCTGTATATTGCCTTTATTACATATGTGTCTTGTATTCCAGATATCTCTAAGACTTTTATCATGAAGGGATGTTGGATTTTGTCAGAGGCCTTTTCAGTATCTAATGAGATGATCATGTGTTTTTTCTATTAGTTTGTTTATACGGTTGACTACATTAATGGATTTTCATATGTTGAACCATCCCTTCATCTCTGATATGACCCCTACTTGATCATGGTGGATGATGTTTTTGTTGTATTTTTTTGTGAGTATTCTGTTGAATATTTTTGCATCAATGTTCATAAGGGAACTTGATCAGAAATTCTCTTTTTTTGCTGAGTCTGGTTGGTTTAGGTATCATTCTATGTAGCCTCATAGAATGAATTTGGCAGTGTTCCTTCTGTTTTTATTTTGTGGAGTAGTTTGAGAAGTATTGGTATTAGCTCTTCTTTGAATGTCTGGTAGAATTCCACACTAAAACTATGTGGGCTTTTTTTTTTTTTTAATTTTATTTTTTTGTTGGGAGAGTTTTAACTACTGCTTCTATTTCTTTAGGGATTATAGTACTATTTAGATAGCTTAGCTGATCTTGACTTAACTTTGGTAAGTGGTATCTATCAAAAAATCGTCCACTTCATGGATATTTTTCAATTTTGAGGAGTACAGTTTTTTGAAGTAAGACCTATTTTTTTTGGCCTTTATGAATCTGAATTTTGCAGTTATTATAGCTTAGATGACAATTTCTGAGTTAATCTTTGTTGGATGGGTGTTTTTGAAAATGGTTTCTCCCCCGCCCCCCCACCCCAGCTTGGTTTCTGTTTCCTCTTTGTCTACTGGCCTAAGTGGCCTGCAGTTCTGGTGACTAGCTAGGCATCAGGTCTAGTAGGATGTCTTCCCTGGGGTTTTTGTAGCCTGAAAGGCTTCTGGAACTTTGGATGCTTACCTTAGCTCTAGAATCCCTAGGACCAGAGTGGTCTATGGTTTCTGGTGCTTGTGCGCCCCCAGGAAAGCAGGTGGGTTTGTGGGCTAGAAAATGGAGTCCAGGGAATGGGGTGCAGTTTAAGGCTGATAGGTGTGTTTTAGGGGAGTATTGTGGACAAGGGCTTGGGGCAGGGTCTTACCTTGCCTGGTGCAGGGCAGGCCTCCAGGAATGCAGGCAGAGTTGTAGTGTAGGAATTGGAGCACAGGGTACGGGGTGCAGCTTACCACTGTTGGGGGTGCTTTCAGGGAAGTTGGAGGGCAGGGCCTTTGAAGAGAGGCCTGGAGTACTTTCCCAGGCTCCTAGTGCCTGGAGCCTGGGAAAGTACTTAACTCAAGATTCTAAGCCCACACGATTACAACCTCCTGTTTTTGTTTTGTTTTGATAAAATGGCTGACAATTTACACTATTTTTCAAAATGATGTCAAAAGACAGCATCTTCAACAAATGAGGCTGGTCCAGTTGGATAGCTACACAACACAAGAATGAAACTAAATCCTTTTCTTCCATAAAACTCAACTCAAAATGGATCAAGGCCCACAACATAAAACCTGATACCCTGTATCTGATAGAGGACAAGGGGAATATGTTTCAACTTCTAGGTACAGGAAAGACTTGCTTTTCTTCTCTCTCTCTCTCTCTCTCTCTCTCTCTCTCTCAGATTTATTTTATTTATATGAGTACACTGTAGCTGTCTTCAGACACACCAGAAGAGGGCATTGGATCCCATTACAGATGGTTGTGAGCCACCATGTGGTTGCTGGGAATTGAACTCAGGACCTCTGGAAGAGCAGTCAGTGCTCTTAACCTCTGAGCCATCTCTCCAGCCCCAGGAAAGACTTTCTAAACATGTGTTACATGAAATCTCAAAGTAGTCTAAATATGCATTTCCATGATTATTAGTTTAGGATGTTGAACATGAAAGAAAAAGGGCTTAGACATTTTCATCTTTTAAGAATTTTCCATTTAGTTCCATGTCTCATTTTAAAATTGAATTCTCTCTCTCTTTTTCTTTTTTTTTTTTTTTTTTTTCTTTTTTTTTTTTTTTTTCGAGACACGGTTTCTCTGTGTAGCCCGGGCTGTCCTGGAACTCACTTTGTAGACCAGGCTGGCCTCGAACTCAGAAATCCGCCTGCCTCTGTCTTCCAAGTGCTGGGATTAAAGGCGTGTGCCACCACGCCCGGCTTAAATTGTTTTTCTAATGCTTAAATTTTGTTTGTTTTTGTTTTTGCTTTTTTGTTTTTATATATCCTAATTACTAACCATCTGCCAGATTTATGAATGCTTCATGTTCACTTGAAAGATGGTGTCCTTTTTTGTACAGGAGCCGTTTAGTTTCGTAAGATCCCATTTTTTTCAATTGCTGGTCTTAATGCCTGTGCTATCACAGTCCTGGGAAGAACACCTGGTTAAAATGGAGTAAATGAACAGAAGGGATAAATTCAAGTGTCAGATGAGAGGGCAGGCTAAAGAAGGGATATGGGGTGGGATACCGAACCCTAAGGCCTTTTGGAAAAGTAATATGGAAACTTCTTAAAATATATACATATATATGTATTAAAAAACAGTTGAAATTCCTACCCTGTACTCTTGTTTTTTTTTTTTTAATTATATGTAAGTACACTGTAGCTGTCTTCAGACACTCCAGAAGAGAGAGTCAGATCTTGTTACGGATGGTTGTGAACCACCACCATGTGGTTGCTAGGATTTGAACTCTGGGCCTTTGGAAGAGCAGTCGGGTACTCTTACCCACTGAGCCATCTCACCAGCCCCCTACCCTGTACTCTTAATAGATACTATGACTAACATCATCTTACTTAGAAGTCTCTATACAAACTTCCGTTACACATTTTTATTAGTATAACTGAAATTGCTTGTATTCTGTTTGGGAGGCCATCTTTACTTTATGGTCTGTAGATAAACACTATGATCAGCATAAATTGAAATTGATGGATTTTGTTGTTTTTGTTTATTCTTTGAAAGTTTAATAGGGAGGGGGATGGATTAGAGAATGGTAAATTTTATCAAAACATGGTGTACAAAATTCTTAAATAGCTATTATTTTTTTTTTTTAAGTAGAAAAGAAAGAGTTATGAAGGGCGGAGCCCAGAGATGCTCTGGCTATGGTCATACATATGATTCTTGTCTCCATTCTCTCTATTCACCCCAAGTGGCTGCTGTTATTACTTTTCTGTTTCACAGATAACAAGCCAAAACAAATATTAAAAAATAAACATAAATCTAAAAACATTTTATGAACCATAAAGTTAGAACAAAATCGCAAATACAGCAAATTCTGAGCTTGCTGTTGTTTTCTTGTGATTTCTCTGGGAATTTCATGTGAAGTTTCAACTTCTGCCCACTTTAGTATATCATTGTAAAGGTACTGAGGTGTTTGATCTACACTGTTTCCCAAATTTTTGCCTCTGCATCAGTAGTTAATTTTACAAAACTGTTGTTTTGTACTTTCAAATTAGTATTTGGTCCAGTGGATCATCCTAACTCAGCTGCCTTTTCTCAGGAAACTAGAATGCTAACCCTGTTCTTACATATGCTTATTCAATGATTGTCTCTGAATATGCTTATTTGAAAACTTAGAAAATTAAGGTATCAAATCAGAGTAAAAACAGAAGCAGAATCAAAAAATATTTGCTTCAAAGATTTTAATAGCAAACAAGCTTTAGTATGTATAGTTGTAATTAGTTTCACATTAGTTGAATATATTTAGAGAATTCTTAGTTATTTACTGACTTGGTACTTTATAGCTGTAATTTTGCTATTGTTACGAATTGTAACATAAATATCTGATATGTGACCCTCAAGGGGGTCCCAACCCACAGGTTGAGAACTGCTGGTCTAGAAGATAAAGTAGGGATTGTACTAATAAATGACAAAGGTTTATGGTAGAAGCAAGAAAATTAAAGACAAATAAATAGGTCTAATACAGGAAAGAAATTCTTAAAATTCTGCATCTTACTGAGTGCTGTTGTAGCACAATGTCCTTGTCTGTAGGGAAGATCACTAAAGTTCTTCCAGTAAAAAGAAAACCTCACCATATTGTATGTAAGTTAATGTATGCTTATGTTCAAAAGAACCTTAAAGAATACTAACTGGATTTGGAAGTATAAATAAGGGTATCCCATCTGCCATAGCTAGTGAGGGGAGAGGGATGAGGAGGGTATTTCTTCCTCATTTACACCATCACCATGCAGGCTATGAGTGGTAGGGCCAGCTCCCGTGAGGCCAGCTCATCCACAACTCCTACAATGTCAGGCCCTCTCTCCCAAGCACTGCAGCTGCCTAGGGGTGTGATCAGTTCTCCTGTACTTTTACTTCTAGTGCCAGCACTCCCATGAGGCCTAGGTGAGGGGTGGGGCCAGGTCTGCACAGCACTCAGACATTCAGATGTGCCTTTGAAGGCAGCCCTGACCTGGGCTTTGGTGGTAAGAGACCGTAGACCCAGATAATGTCCTCCAGATAGGGAGAACCCCACCATGGTCCCAAGTGGCATCACCAGCTACTCACATCAGGCTGTTCCTAGTCACGACCCCACTAGTCTCTAGTTCTGCCTCTCTTCATTGGGCCCTCATCTTTCTCTTTCTCTTCCATTTCTCTACCACTCACTTGCTCCTCTTAGTGGTGTCTAGGGTCTCTTGAATGTCTGGAGTCATCTTAGGAGTGGTCTCAGGAGTGTTATGTCAGTTCTATGGTGCTAGACAGGGGTCATTGTGGACATGGTCTGGCCCCTGCCCCCTGGGCCTGTATAGCACTGGACTGGTGGTCATCTCAGGCTAGCTCTCTGTTAGGGCTCCATGGCAGAGAGGGGCGTTATGTCTCACCTAGGTCTGCCTTACTCCCTGGTAGCCAACTGAAGGTCATCTCAGGCTCCCTTTTTTCAGGGAGTGTTAGTATACTAATCACTTAGATGTTCACAGGTCAGAACACTGAGCATAACCTTAGCCTGTCTCCTGTCTGCCACCTACAGATGCTTATGTGACACAGCAGCCACACTTGGAGTGCTTCTAGGAGCAGGTGCTACCTTGGACTGGTGGCCAGGCCTTGGTGTTCCCAAACCTTAGGAAACATTATTTATATTGGGCTGCAAACATCCTGAGGGTTTGTGCTGTAAATGTTGCATTTTCTCTTCTAAAGCTCATGTTTATGTCTTGGTACCTACCTGGTAGACTGAATTATTGAAAGGCGACTGAATTATAACATAAACAATGGGCTCATATGTTAATAGATTCACAGTATAATATTGGGAAATGGAGTCTAGGTGGAAGAACTGTGTTATGCAGTATGTCTCGGAATGATGAATCTTGTTCCCAGCCCGTACTTTGTCTGCTTTCTGGCCACCTGAGGTCGTCAGGCTTCCTTCTCCGTGCCTTCCATCATAGTCTACCTTGTCACGGCCCAGAACCAGTTAAGCTACTGACTGTACACTGAAACTAAGCCACACCACACCTTTCATCCTGTAACTTGTTTTGGCCACGGGTTTTGACACAGCAATGAAAACTAAACATACTTTCCCAAACAGTGCCCAAAGACAATTATTAGTCTTGCTGTAGAAGCAATATTCTTATTTTACAAAAATGTAAATATATTAATATCCTGGCAAAGTTAGTCTGGAACAAAAACCATGAGCTCTTCTGCTTAAAAGATGTGAAAAAATTGTGTGACATATTTTCTCCCACTATCACCTCATTTCCCCCTAATGGATTGTTACAATTTATTTAAATACAATGTGCTATATAATTGTATAATCCATTATTTTGCCTTAATATGGAATGACTTGCCAATATCTTATTTTTATAGGAGTATTAGAAAATGGAACCTTTTATGTGCTTATTGTTAGAGAAGTTGCCTTCAAGTCAGTTGCTTATTTATGAAGTTTTACATTGTTTTAAAATGGAAAATTAGATGGGTCTGGTGACAGGAGCCTGTGATTACATCTACTCAGGATGCTGAGGCAGGAGAATTGCAAGCTCAATACTCGGGGGAGCTAGAGAGAGAGAGCTGAAGAACAACCTGGGAAACTTAGCAAAATCCTGTTTCAGAATTAAAAAGAAAAAGTCAAAGTGTTCAGGATGTAGCTCAGTAAGTGGTAGAGTTTCTTCCTGGCACGTGGAAGGCCCTAATTTCAATCTCTAGTACCAAAAAGTAAAAATAGGAAGTCAGCGTATACCATAAAATAAATACCATCTTACTGCATCACAATCATTTACATGTTTATATGTATGTTACATGCTGATAGATACCTGTCAGTTTTGAGAAACCATCTTTCCTCTACTACATGGATTCACCATGGGGCATGAAATTGCTAGACCCAATCTTGAGTTTTCTTGTGACCCTGTCCCACAAATCATGTGTTTTGAGATGGTCATGTGATTTGAAAAACTTAAGGAAAGCTTTGAGAGTGCTTACTCTGATCATGTAGCCTGTGCTCTTCTTTCTTAGTTCGTTTGGTTGCTATGAGAACGTGCTCCACAGACCTTTGAAGCAAGCAGCTTAAATCACAGTAGCCTCAACTGCTACTGTCTGTAGTTCACATTCCCGACAAGACTGCTTTCTAGTCTTGCTCCTAGCCACTGTTCAGCTTGTAAGCAGATCTGAAGGCTAGGATTCTTCTAACGATCAGACTGACCTGAGAACTGACTCCTAATGTCCCTGGCCCAAACCACCTCTAGGATACACAGCATCATAGGATGGTCTTCCTCTCAATTTCCTTCAAAGCCAAACTTACTCTGTGGCATGTCAAGCTACCCAGTGTGCCTCAGGCCTCCTTGCACTCTCTCATAGGCATTTTGCCTAATGAGATTTTTGCATGGTTAGATTTCTACCTCTCAGAAGACTTGACTGACACAGATCACTAAGCGCTGTAAGAGCCAAAAGCGGTGGTGACTGTTTTGACTGTCATATGGAATGAGTAAATTGAAAAACCAAGAGAATGGGGCAGAGAAGTCAGAGAGGTAATGCAACTGACAATATCTGAATTCTGAGTCAGTCTCCAGTTGCATTTCTACAGGTCATAATTTTAAAATTCCTCTTGTGTGAAATCAGAAACATGTACGATCCATGATTTTCTGAATCCCTAGGATGAGGACTTGGCCAGCCACACAGAAGGCACAAAACCCCATCCACTCCACTACCCCCACCCACTAAGCACATACTGTGTGAACAATTCCTATTCTTAAGTAAATCCTTACCCTTACATAGTCTCCTGTAACTTCTATTACTGCTAGATCGTAATAATGTGCAAAGAATGTCCAGTATATAAAGGTATGCCTTCAGACATGAGGTCCATCAGGCAGATCTTTGTTCTGTCCCTCTTAGAATGGAGCCAGGAGTCCATATAATCCATCCTCAGAGAAGAGACCCTCTTAAGCCTGCTTTAAAATGAGAAAAAGCTGCCATTCTTCTCCCTGAAGTCAAGAGCCAGTGTTACACAACACGGATTTGGCTGTTTCTCTTTCAGAGCCAGATTCTCTTATTGAATCAGATGAATATTTCCACCCTGACTGACTCTTTTTTCTTTCTTTTAACAAATAGGAATTTTACAAACACACGCAAAACAACACATTTACCTACTTCCATGCAACTCTGTCTTTCACATTTGCAATGCTTTATTTCCAAACAAAACCCACAGGGACTTTACCATGGTAAGAAACCAAAAGCAGGAACAAACAGGCACAAGTTTTGCTGTAAGCTTCAGGCCATTGTAGCAATTCTGAACAAAACCCAGCAAGGATCTGTGAGAAGTACGTGTTTCTGGGGAAGCATCCAGGCCCCTAGCCGCCATCATGCCTGGGAATTCCTCAGAGCTATTTTAAGCTCAACCACAGGAACATTGATACTTTGGAGCTGAGTCTCAAGACTCAAGTCTGAGTCAGCGTGGGATAGTCCAACCCTGGTATTACAGACATGGATGCCTGATACAGGTTTATGAAGGGAAAAAAAGAAAGAAAGAAAGAAAGAAAAAAAACCTAAAACAATACTGTCCAGCAGCAGGCAGACCATTGTTAACTAACAGGTACTGCAAAAGGTGACCTCAAGACCAGAACAAACACTGAGACTCATCCTAATGAACATTTGACCATTTTCTTTGTTTCTCCATAGAGCTACATCTTCTGTTAGTGAATTATATGGAAGTAAAAACCTCATAGCGAATGAGAATAGCCCTGAGACATACCTGGGTCTATCAGCTAGTCTCAAGCTGAAGTAGAGGCTAAATGTGTCCATCAGTTTGGTAATAGCAATTCCAAAAGGGCACGCAAAGAGAATTTTTCTGGATTAGCATAGAGGCAGTCTCTCTCTCTCTCTCTCTCTCTCTCTCTCTCTCTCTCTCTCTTTCTCTGTGTGTGTGTGTGTGTGTGTTTATGTGTGTGTTTGTGTATGTGTGTGTGTGTAGAGGGGGTATTTACACATTTATTCCGTTGTAGAATTTTTTTTTTATTGTTTGACAAGCATGGTGTATCCATTTCCTCCTTTCAGAAACAATAAACTAAAAACCAAGGAAGGAAGCTATTTATTTTTAAAATTACTCATGAGCTCCGAGGCAGCAGGATTTGTTCCAGTCTTCCCATCTAACTGTTGGAATTTCCCCAGGGACTCGAGCTTGTTCTTCTGGAACACCATTGCTTTGTTGAGAAAAACAAAGAGGACTGCCAAAGTGCCTGGGCTGTGGGTGCAGTAAGCAGCTCAGGGCAAAGCCACTGGAGGCATTGCTCATCCTCCCGAGGATAGACACCCTCTGCTCTGGGTGTTTCACCAGTGCACAGGTCACACTGAGAACGCCTTCTATGCTCACAGCCTAATATGGCTTCTTTTGTTAGGTAGATCTTCATCTGAGTTTAACATACATCAAAATATGAAGAAACCTATACAGTATACATTGGTGGAGATTCTTCTAGGTCTCTGAAGTGAACATTTCCAGTGAAGAAGTGGGCTTGAGATGCCGGGGTAAGGAGAGGAGGAAGGACTATGGCTAGGGTAGGCTAGGATTTTTTCTCTTTCTTTCTTTCTTTCTTTCTTTCTTTCTTTCTTTCTTTCTTTCTTTCTTTCTTTCTTTCTGACAGATTATTGCCTTGAAAGAAAAATTTAAAATGTACTATTTTTATAATGCATCTTCTGTATGAACACTTATTCATGTGCTACAGCTATAACCATAACCTCATTAGCTTGCATTATTCAATGTAGTCAGAAATAATAAGACCTACCTATGTATATTACAGAGTAGATTTAAAAAAAAATTCCAAGTCGAATAGAGAGAATAAAACATCTGAAACCATAAAAGTTCCTGCTCAAACTTCAAAGAGGATTTTGTGGTTCTATAAATCATCGCTGAAGAGTTTCTATCAGCTTTTTCATGGAACATCTTTCTAACGCCAGTGGAATGAGAGGAATTTGCATTTACTTCATCATATAAGTGCATATGAGGTTTAACTCAGAGAATTTTTTTCTGTCCATTGGGTTTCATGTTCCATATCCTATTTGTTGTCACATAGCAGTTTACAGGGACACGCAGGTATAGCCAGCTCTGGAGACTGCTGAGAATTTTGTGAGGAGAATGTAAATGTGCCTTCATATTAAAAGGTTTTCTACCAGCATCCTCAGAGACCTCTCCTTCTGCTTTTTTTTTTTTCCTGAGTCATTAGTTCACGTAACCAACATTTATTGGATGGCTATGTGTCGAACCGTTGATCTAAGCGCCAGAATGGGTGGGAAATACAAATGAAAGCGTACTAGATGATAGATGTTACAGAGAAAACTAAGACAGACGATAAATCAGAATGGTTTAAGGCCAGGGGTGAGGTAAGGCCACATTTGTCGGTGATGTCAGAGCCAACACTCAAGGAAAATGGGTGGCAGAGGATGTGGATAGAGAACTCTGGTTTCAGCATCCTAGACTATGTGGGTCAAGGATAAGTGTAGGAGAATGAGAAGGCGGAAGAAAGAGGTATGATGATGGTTCAGGGAAGGCTTGTTTTATTACATTTACATTGAACAGCATTTGGCCTTGCGTGGAACCCCAGGAAACTGCTTTGAAAGAATTTTGCTTTCTTAAGAATCACTTAACTATCAGTTACAGCTAGATTAACTGAAATCTTGTAACTAGAAAAAAATATTTTAAATGTTTGTGTATTAAGATGCACATAGACCTTATCTGCTGAGGTTTATTTTATTTTATTTTATTTTTTAAAAAGGGACTGCTTAAGAGTTTTTAAACTTAAGTTCCACAATCACATCAATGTTACTATGACTGTTGACAGGTGGCATAGTGGCTCCTAGAGCAATTTTGGGTTATTTTCCAGTAAATTGAATTATTGATTTTGGGTGTGCTTAGGTATATACAATATTCAAGATTTCATATAAAATAAAACACCTAGGTTGACTCCACAATAAAGCAATCTGGTTTAATAACATAAAGTAGTGAGTAAATTTATATCATAGATAAATAGGTGAATAGAACTGTACCTTAGGTGTAACACAAAATAATAATCCATTCTTCCCAAGCATACCTTTTGTTGATAAGGTTTTGGTTGCTCTATTGATATAATTGAGGTAGGCTCATTTAAAGCAAAATGTTTTACTTAACTCAGTTTTGGAGGCCAGAATCATCTAGATAAGTGTCTTAGTTAGAGTTTTCATTGCTTCAACCAAGAAATCATGGGCAAAAAGCAAGCTGGAGAGGAAAGGGATTATTTGACTTACACTTGCATATTGCTGTTTGTCATTGAAAAAAGTCAGGGCAGAGACTCAAACAGGGTAGGTACCTGGATGCAGGAGCCAATACAAAGGCCATGGAGGAGTGCTGCTGACTGGCTTGCTCCTCCTGGCTTGCTCAGCTTGCTATTTTTTTTTTTTTTATAGAAATGAGGACTACCACCCCAGGGATGGCATCACCCACAATGGGCTGTGTCCTCCTGCACTGATCACTAATTGAGAAAATGCTTTACAGATGGATTTACTGAGGCATTTCCTCAACTAAGGCTCTTTCCTCTCTCGTGTGTCAAGCTGACACAAAACCAGCCAGGACAATGAGCTAGTCATCAGCGTGAGCTCCACAGAGGTGTCCCGTGCTAGGTGGCATGGTGACGAGATGGGACAGAAGAGGAATGATGGAGAGGTGATACACAGAAGGTCGAGAACCACCAGGAAGGTAGAGGGCAACCCAGAGCTTCGGCCTGTTCTGCTCTTAGAACATCTTGCTCTCAAAGGTAGCCTTAGCAAGAGAGCTGCATACTTATTGAAGGGCAGAATTCCCATTTTGTATAAGGAGTACATACTGCCAAGTGTGTACTTCATGTAAAGCCTTTCTGGTTGATTTTTGTCTCTGTGATAAAATGCTTCAGATAACCTACTGGAGGGGGAGCAGTTTATTTTGGCTCACATATTCAGATGTGTCATGATATAGGCAGCTGCTACCTAGCCTCTGTGACAAGGCAGAGGAAGCACTGTAATAGTGAGTGTGCGGTAGGGAAAAGGGGCATGCCTTAGGACCACCAGGGAGTAAGAAGGACGAGGGAAGTTGCACTTTAAGGGCAGGACCTTTGTCTATGTTGGGGACTTGGATTCAGAAAGTTGACTATGTCACCTTTTCTCCAAAAGTGGGCAGGGTTTTAGCTATGCCTGGAAATGCCTATAGCATTATTTTAGGAAACATTTAATAAACTTCTTAAAGACCCTAAATATCTTATTACTCTGTGATTAAGTTTTCAGAGACTCAGACCAAAATGAGATAATCCTTGTTTACGTGGATGGAGGAAAAAGTGGGAACAATGGTTAAATCGTCGCCAACAATAGGGTTAGGACATAGTACTAGAGAAATGGATACTACATTAGGTGAAGAGTGTTTCATAGTAAGTGAAGTTTATACTTCTGTTTATTACTTGGTACATTAAGATACTGTTGAAAAGTCAATCCCAATACTTACTATATTTTAGGACTGTGGTGGTTTGAATAAAATTGGTCCCCACAGGCCAATAGAGAGTGGCATTATTAAGCGATGTGGCTTTGTTGGAGGAAGTGTATCACTGGTGTGGGCTTTGAGGTTTCAGATGCTCAAGCCAGGCTCAGTGTGTCTGTCTCCCCCTGATGCCTGCCAATCTGAATGTAGAACTCTCTGCTACCTCTCTAGCACCATGTCTGCCCGTATACCACCACGCTTCCCCCCACCCCCAAGAAGATAATGGATTAAACCCCTGAACTCTCAGCCAGTTCCAATGAAATATTTTTCTTTTTAAGAGTTGCTGTGGTCATGATGTCCCGTCACAGCAACAGAAACCCTAAGGCAAGTGCTAACATCCAGTAAGTAAATTTATGACACAAGTGTTGATGAACATTTTGGCATTATTTTGCTCTTCGTGTTTCTTATAATGTAAACCTTGAGCAACTCTAATATTTGAAAAGAAGAAGGAGAGGAAGAAGAAGAAGAAGAAGAAGGTGATGATGATGATGATCTTGGGTTAGGGAGACAGAATATATTGTTTACTGTGCACATAGGATCATCTGTACACAGACTCCCAGCATTCATGTAAAAGCTGGGTGTATCTGTAAAAACAGCACAGGAAACTAATGCAGGCAGATCCAGGTGCAGCCAGCACAGCTAAAATGGTGTGGACTTTTGTCCACCTGTGCAAATCTGAGTCTGCAGGACCTGGTATCTAAGGACCGGGAAGAATGGGGCAGACTACAGTCTGCTGCTGTAGACAGCTTTACTTCAGTTTCAGTGTATTTTTATAGATGAATGTAATAAAGAAAGCAGTGGCCCAAGGAAGAGGAAGGTTGAGTTCAGAGAAAAACATGTAAATAAATGATAAATACCAGTAAACACATGCTAAACATTGACAGAACAGCTCTTTCCCAGAACTTTTTTTTTTTTTTTTTTTTTAAGGATAGACCATTTTAAAGATGATTTCCTGGCACACAGCAGAGATTGTATCTGGAAAAGCATAAAAGCAAGGCAGAAGGCTATATCCAAATTCAGGGCACACTGACCATGTTGGGTCCTATATCTATGTTCTAACACCCAACAAGAATAAACATGTCCTATAAACTGAATGTACATGTTTGTCAGAGGAGGCAAGGCACAAAATGCATTTGAGGCAAAAGGCCCTCTGCCTTTTGTTCCCCTGGAGCCTCTCTCACAGTTCCCCAAGACACTACTCACCATGTGTCATTCTTTTGACAGTGTTCTGACAAAACAGCAAAGTGAACAGTTCCTGTCTCATAAAAAGTGATTGAAAAAAAAATTTCCATGTCAGCCTTTGGCTTCCATGCTTGACACATAGTTTACCATATCAGGATTCACACACACACACACACACACACATACACACACGGCAAATAAGATAAGTATTTTTTGAAACAAAACTTTTATGAGTAACAGAAAAAAGCCACACTATTGTGGTGAGAGTGTCATGCCGTATATTAGAGATTCAGATTCAGCTGCTAAGTTAAAAGTTATTTTGAGAAGAAGAGAAATACTTAAGGATCATAGAATTTTAAGCAAGATAAAAATAATTTAATGACTCAATAATAGTGGTTAATTACTGTTAAGTAGTTGAAAAGCAATCACTACTTGAACATGCAAAAATTAAGGTAAAACAAATTACAATCATTTGAAATTGGAAAATGTAGGTGGATAGCGGGTGAAGGGGTACTGATAACTTAATTGGATTGAACTTACCTCCATTACAAATGATTTTGAAGGCAAATGCATTTTAATTTTTCTCTAAGAGTGGAGATAAACTTAATTGTTTCTGGAACACAGTAGAGATGTGTGTTCTCTATTGGGAGACCAGGAGACAAGTACCGAAAGATTTTCTGTAGCCATGGAAAAAGAAATGTGTTGGGAACCAATGGTACTAATTAGTATAGACAAGATAATATCAGTAAGGAAATTTAATTTTTTTTTTTTTTTTTTTTTTTTGGTTTTTCGAGACAGGGTTTCTCTGTGTAGCCTTGGCTGACCTGCAACTCACTCTGTAGACCAGGCTGGCCTCGAATTCAGAAATCTGCCTGTCTCTGCCTCCCAAGTGCTGGGATTAAAGGCGTGCGCCACCACTGCCTGGCTGGAAATTTAATTTCTTATGTTTCCTCTTGGCAAATGCATTCTTGTTTATTTTTTTTTTTTCATCCAACTTTGCCTCTAGAGAAAATTAAACATTCCAGTTGCCAACCAAAACCACACCCAAAGACTACTAACACCTTTCTTATTGTTTTCTCTCTCCGTTTTCTGTTTTTGAGGAATGAGCATATTAAGTGGCTTCGGCTCGTCTTGAACTCATCATCCTCTATCTCAGTCTCCAGAGCCCTGAGTTTACAGAGGTGCACCATCCTTGGCCATTCTTATTTCCTAATTCCCCGCACTTTCTCATATCCTTCCACGTGCACATTTTAAAAAATTATACAAACTCTGCACACCCCCCTCCAGTGTCCAGTTACATCTCTGTGTTTGTATCTTTTTAATACCAGAAAGAATGATTCATGTTATATTAACAGTGTTTCTGTGACAAAATGAAAATCTTAAAGAAAGTAAGTTTTGGCTTATAAGTTTTATTTCTAACTTCATCAGGAGTCATTGCTGTTGACCTTGTGCCAAGGTAGGAATGTCCACTAGAGGAAGTTTGGTAATAGTAACCAGAGTGCAAAGACAAAGGACAGGGTGGGGCTAGGGTCATATCATCACCTTCTAGGACACCCTCTGTAGTGGGTTTGGTACATTTGCTGCTTGTGTTATGTTAACTTTAGTCCCCCAAAACTGCTTACATGAGAGTCTGCACGAGAGATACTGAAGGACCTGCCCTCAGTTGGTTCTGATTGGTAAATAAAGATGCTGGCAGCCAATGGTTGCACAGGGCAAACAGAGGAGCAAAACTCAAAGATTAGGATTCCAGGGCTTAAGACCAGAGAGGAAAGAGCAAGAGGTGATCAGCCATTCCAAGAGGAGGAAGAGGAGGAGGAGGAGGAGGAGGAAGAGGAGGAGGAGAGATGCCATGGCTGAGAAGAGTGGAGGGGACAGGGAGGCATAGCTAGCATGTGAAGGAGCTTGGAGAGTGTGGCCCAGTTGTGCAGCCATCTGGGTCCAGGGCAGTCAAGGTAGAATATAGATTTTAGTAAGAAATAACTCTGGATTATTGGCGGAAGGTGGATTAACCATGTGAAGATTAGGAACTGGCTCAGCTGCTGTGCTGTTTAAGGTATATTTAAAGATAAAGACTCTGTGTGTGTGTGTGTGTGTGTGTGTGTGTGTGTGTGTGTGTGTGTGCTTCATTCAGGGATGTAAAATAGATAGTGAACCCACCACTGGGATTGATATATAAAATATATTGTTACACCCCTTCCAAATGACCTAACTTATAAATAGGTTTGACCTAGGTTTCTATCAACCCTTCACTAATAACTTTACATTTCTGGTATCCAAGTCTTTAATATATGAGCTTTGGAGACATCTAAAATCCAATTTCTAATACTCTATCCTTCCTGTTCAAAGGCTTCTGTCCATGTTTCTTAGTCACTGTTCTACTGCTGTGAAGAGACACCATGACCAAGGCAACTCTCATCATCCCCGCCCCCTCCCGGAGAATTTAATACAGTTACAGTATAGTTGATCATATTCACCGCCTGTCCTTTCTAACTCCTTGATCTATGCTCATCCACAATTTCTATTGTCTTTGTGTGTGTGTGTTTATAAGTCACTTAGTTCAATTTGCACTGCCCTCATGGTATGGGACCACTCACAGGAGTGTAGTCAACCTACATCCCAAAGAAAACTGTCTCTCTCTGCCTTAGAATTCAATTTTCAGTTTTCCCTCAGTCAGGGGTGAAGCTCTCATGGTATGGGTCACAAGTCGGACCAGTCATTCGTTGGCCACTACCACAAGTTCTGTGGCACTTGACCCCATCACATCTTGCAGACTGGACAAACTATAGCTGGAAGGTTTTATGGCAAGGTTGACGACTCAGGCCCATCATTGGAAGCCGTACTTGGGTACAGAAGATGGCCAGTTAAGGGTCCATATCCTTCATTACTAGGGGTCTTCATTAGGGTTACCATCATGGATTGCAGGGAGTTTCTGTGGTACATCATTTCCAAATGATCCCTTTGATACCTCCAATTCCAGCAATCTTTCCCAGTACTTTCTTCCTCCTCTTCCCACATGTCTAATCCCTATTTCCATGCCCATCCATCTCTATCTACCCACAAAATCTGTTCTATTCCCCTTTCCCACAGGAATACATGTGTCCTGTGCTCCCCCGTGTCCCACCCTCTGCACCCCCTGTCTCTCCACCCCAGAATTCCTCATTACTTAGCTTCTCTGGGTCTCTGGATCGTAGCACGAATATCCTTTACTTAACAGCTAACGTCCACTTCAGAGTGAGTCCATACCATATTTGTCTTTCTGAGTCTGGGTTACCTCACTCTAGATAAAGAAACTGTAATGCTTTTTCACAGTGGAGTATTACTCAGCGGTTACTAAAAAATGACATCATGGAAATTGCAGGCAAATCTGTGGAACTAGTAAAAAGTATCCTGAGTCAGATAATCCAGACCCAGAAAGACAAATGTGGTGGATATACTCATTTTTTTTTTTAAATTAAAGAATCAAATTTTTTTCATGCTTCTACAATACAATGCCACAGGGCAAAATTTCCCTTTGGAATCAGAAGGAAAAAGGAAAAAAGGAGGAGGAACTACAGCAAATACTAAACCCTGAAGTTCTGTGTTTGCCATCGGGGTCAGAAGGTAGTTGGATGTAGACAACTCTCTGCCTTATTGGATGCACTCCACATAGCTTCTGCCGGAGCTGACTGTGCTCGTTGCCTGTGGGTATTGCCCGTGCTTTTGTTCCCCCTGGTAAGAACACGCTCAGGGCAACCGGAATCTTCTGCGGCACAAGCTTTATTGCTTGCCCCTTCAGGAGCCAGTGGAGAAGAGAGCCAGAGAGAGAGAGAGAGAGAGAGAGAGAGAGAGAGAGAGAGAGAGAGAGAGAGAGAGAGAGAGAGAGAGAGAGAGAGAGAGAGCCAGAGAGAGAGAGAGAGAGCCAGAGAGAGAGAGAGAGAGAGCCAGAGAGAGAGAGAGAGAGAGAGAGAGAGAGAGCCAGAGAGAGAGAGAGAGAGAGAGAGAGAGAGAGAGAGAGAGAGAGAGAGAGAGAGAGAGAGAGAGAGATCCCCAGAATGGCGGAAACCCGTCCCTTTTATGGAGGACTTTTATGGAGGACTGTCCTCCGCCTCGGACGTGTCGCTCCCTGATTGGCTGCAGCCCATCGGCCGGAGTTGTCGTCACAGGGAAGGCAGAGCACATGGGGTGGGAAACTACCCCGGGTGCATGCACAGATGGTTTGATTTACTACTTAGAACACAGGTGCCAGTGCCATCAGCGCCATCTTGTAATGGCCAATGTGAGGGCGGCTCCTTACATGTGGGGCCCTTAATAACTAATCTCCAAACTCGATATCTCAGTAACCTTGCCTTGGTTCTTTTGTACAGACTCCTGCACTGCTACTTCATGGCTGCTTTCGAGGACGCTGATGACACCACCCACTGCCTATCTTCCCTTGGCAATTTCGGTGGAAACTTTCATGACCCCCTAAGTCCTGCACTCTCCCTGCCTGTGTTACTTGTCTCGCTGTTGCTATGACAAACATAAAGAACAATTTATTTTTTTTCCTGTTTTAAATTTATTTTATTGCTTTTTTCTTTTAATATTTTTATTAGGTATTTTCCTCATTTACATTTCCAATGTTATTCCAAAAGTCCCCCATACCCTCCCCCCCCAACTCCCCTACCCAGCCACTCCCATTTTTGACCCTGGCATTCCCCTGTACTGGGGCATATAAAGTTTGCAAGTCCAATGGGCTTCTCTTTCCGGTGATGGCCAACTAGGCCATCTTTTGATACATATGCAGCTAGAGTCAAGAGCTCTGGGGTACTGGTTAGAAGAACAATTTATTTTAACGCCCCATTTTTGAGGTTTAGTTTGTAGCTGCCTGCCTTCCAGAGTTTGAGCCCGTGGAAGGGCAGAACATAATGACAGAGTGCTATCATGTCACTGTGACTGGAAGGCAGAGAGCAGATAGGGCCAGGTTCCCCTTATATCCTTCAAGGGTTATAACTTCTCCTGTCTCTGCCTTGTTCAGCAAATTCTACTGGTGTGTACCACCACAACCATCTATATTATTCCTTTTAAACCTTAGAATTACAAGACAAAAATTAGACTTCCTGGCAGAGGAGCGACCTGGATAGTCACTCAGCCTTTGTGTACAGCACATGACAAAAAGCTCAAGAAAACAAAAGTCAACAAAACAAAACAAAACATAACAAAACAAAGCCCCTGACACTAGGAAAAGAGAGGAGGCCGGACAGAGAAGGTCTGGTACCATGGACGGATGCCTTTTGCATGGAATCTGCAGCGTTAGAAAGTTTTATGCTGTTTTCTATGAAAGGCTTTGGGTTATTTCTATATGTTAGGGCATATAGAAAGCAGGCCATAACTTTTTTGGAAAGTAACAAATCTATCTTGGGATGGGCTTAGTTCTGATATAAAGGTTTCCTCCTTCTACCTTATATTTCTTAGGAATTTAGTGAGTATGCGCTGTTTACTTTTCTTATGACTGTAGTTCAAACATTGACTAACATTTTCTTAGGTCAATATTTTAAATTAATCTTTTGAAGCGTTAACTAATATCTCAAAGGCAAGAAAGGGGTTTCCCTGTGAATATGGTAATGAATACTCTTAGCTTGCATGAGGCAACCGTTAGTCAGCCTTAAAGTAGTTCACTCTGGCTGAGGGCAAGGAGAATGAATGCCAGTATACTTTGGGCTGCTACTTTTACTATAACCAAAATTACTATATAATAGGATTCAAGAACTTGTTCACATGGCATGATTGACATCGGATAATCATTTGAAATTAAACGCCTTTCACTTCGGATGTAGATGTAGCAGGGATTCCAATTTTTTTTTTTTTTTTGTCAGCAAATACACTGGGAAAGGAAACTAGACGCGAATGTGCTAGGAATAAGTAGTTTCCTGGTTCTGACCAAGACTTAAACTCAGCTGGAGACCCTGGGAATGCATTCAGTGTGCAGACAGAGATGCAAAGGAAAAGATGCAGAGGGAACGAGTACTTAACTGTCGGTCACGTGGGTATGTTCACGAGAGATGTTTTCTGTAAAATTATTTTTATTATAATGAAGTGTATTTTATCTAATTTTAAAGTTAGAGTAATATTGACTTCCTAGAATAAATTCTGAAGAGTTGATATGGTTACCTTTTTACCTCTAAATGATTTTGGAACATTATTGCTATTCCTTACTTCAACATTTGTTAAATTCCAGAAGGAAAAACACTCACGTGAGGTGTTATCTTTTGGAAAGTTATTAATCATTAGTTATATTCTTAGGGATATCAAGCATTTTATATGCTGTTCTTGAGTGTGTTTTCTCAGTTAATGCTTTTTAAGGAATGTATTCTATTTGCTTAACTTGAGGACACATAATTCTTCCTGGAATATGCTTATTTTTGTGGGATATTGTGAGATCTATGTTACCTTGCTGCCTTGATTTCCAATGTTTGTTATACCTGATTTTTCTTCTTTTCCTAGTTAATGGTCTGTGGAGTTTATGGCCATCTTTGTAACAAACATTTCATTTTATTTTATCTTATTTATAAACTACAGTGGTTTCAGCTCTAATTTTGTTTATTATTTTTATATTATGCTTATGTTTTCTTTAGTTTAGCAAAGTGGAAAGTTACGTTACTGATTTTTGATATTTCCTTTTAATGTAAGTAATCAATGTTATAAAATTCCTCTAAATACTACATGGACTGTCACTCATACATTTTGAAGGCAGTATTGTCTAGTTGAATTAATTTAAAGTAATTATTGTTTACTTTTGTGTGTCTTTTGCCAGTTCTTGAAATACATTAGACATTTTGAAATGTATTGTCCAATGACTCGCTGAATGGGTCTTTGTAAAAGGTCTGAAGGGCCTTCTTTTTGGTATATTCATGCTTAGAATTGCTGTATCTTCTCAGAAAATTAATTCCTTTATTAATATGTGATTCAGCCCTGACCCCTTTTCTAGAAAGTTTTCTTGAGTCCTCTTTGCATTAAATTAATAGAACTACGTTAGTTTTCTTTGCATGAGTAATAACACAATATGTCTTATTTCTTCCCTCTTAACTCCCTTTTTATGCTTTAAGTGAGTTTCTGACAGACAGCATAAGTTGGGTTTTACTTAGTATCCACACTAACAATAGCTGTCTTATACTTGGGGTATTTCATTTGGTCTATCTATTCATTGCATTGATTATTTTCCTGATCTCTGGTTTTAGTTGTATGCTGCTTTATAGAAATACATTTTATTTTTCATTTTTATATCAGTTACACTTTAAAGTAGACTTTTCATATAGAGACCCAGAACTGGACAATATGCAGGGAGTCAAAGACCTTGGAGCGCTCAGTCCTAAAGAGCAGGTCTTCCTCAAACCTCTGTTCTCAAGGCTCAGAGATCTGTGCAGAAGAGGAGGCAGAAAGGCTGTAAGAGCACAGGTGGTGGAGAACTCCAAGGAAACAGCATCTTCCAGATGTGTGCACACATGAACACAGACTGGCAGCATTCACAGTCCTGCATAGCTTCCAACCAGACAAAACCCTAGCATGAGAGAAGGGGAAGGAGGAGGAGGAGGAGGAGGAGGAGAAGGAGGAGGAAAAGTGGGCACAATGTCCCACCTGTAACCAAGAAGCTATTTGTATGCTGAGAAAAGGAAAACCAGTTGCCAGAAATGGAGGAACATTCTCCAGGACAAAGCTGGTGCTTAGGAGTGGTTGTCAACACAAAACCGCTTTCTTTCTTTTTTGTTTGTTTTGTTTTTGTTGTTGCCTTTTTGTTTTGTGTGTATGCAATTTTTTAATAAAGAGAGAGAACATAAAGTTAGGTGGGTAGGGAGGGGAAAGTTCCTTGTAGGAGTAGGAGAGGAAAGAATATGATGAAAATATATTGTTTAAAAGTAAAATATTAAACATAGTGTTTTCTAGAATGTATGAGTTAGTACTAAATTAATCTCTGTTCCTCATTTATTTATTTACTCACTCTACAAACCGATCAAGGTCCCCAGTCCCTCCTTTCCTCCCAGTCTCACCCTTACAAATTCCTCTCCCTGTAACTCCCTCCCCTTGTCCTCAGAGAATAGGAAGCCTCTCTTGGATACCACCCTGCTTTGGGACATCCAGTAGAAGCAGGACTAAGTGTACACTCTCCTACTGAGGCCCAACCAGGCAGTCCAGCTCAGGGAAAGGGACTCAGTGGCATGATTAGCAGTGAGAGGCAGCCTCTGCTCCACCTGTTAGGGGACCCATGTGAAGACCAAGTTGTATATCTGCTGGAAATATGTAGTGGGCCTAGTCCAGCCTCTGCACACTCATTGGTTGGTGGCTCAGTCCCTGTGAGGCCCTGTAGCTCAGGTTAGTTGACTCTGTAGATCTTCTTGTGGTGTCTTTGGCCCCTCTGGCTTGCTTAGTTCTATCCCTCGCTCTTCTACAAGACTCTTGAGCTCTGCCTGACGTTTGGTTGGGTGTCTCTGTATCTGTTTCCATCAGCTGTTGCTGGATGAAGACTCCCAGGAGACAATTATGCTAGGCCCCTGTCTGCAAGCATAGCAAAGTATCGTTAATAGTGTCAGAGATTCCCTATTTGGGGTATCCTAATCCCCCAATCCCCCAAATCCCTCCACTGGATGTCTTGCCTAGTTACAGGAGATGGCTGGTTCAGGCTTCATATTCCCCACTGCTAGGAGTCTTAGTTAGGATCACCCTCAGATTCCTGGGAGTTTACATATTTTCTTTTTCTTTTTGAAATTGTACCATCCCTTTAATGGACTTGGCTGTCTTAAGCGAAAACTTCGCTGTTTCAAATTTTTTGTTGATGCTAACAATTATTGTTTGTTGTAAACTACAACAGACAAAATTGATAAAACAATAAAATGTTTTGGGGAATGTTATGTTTAAATGCACAAATGAATAAATATACACACAAAACTGGTCACTTCTTACATATCCTAGCCAAGTTTACAAGGTTTACATTTAAGGCTAAAAATCCAGTTCCTTAAATAATGTCCTACAATTGAACAAAATAGACTTAATATGTAATGACGCATATGAGTAGTGGGCTATATAATAACACTTGCATAGAATTAAGGGATTACAGATGAAAGTGTTTATAAAATATCAAAACCAAGTCATCAGGCTTTATGGCAGGCAACTTGAACCTATCACACAGTCCCAGGCCTAATGTTTTTAAAGACCAGTTTATTGAGTTAAGATGAAATTCACCTTCTATCTCTTGCATCATTAGGCTCATAATGATCAACTAGTGCATTTATTTTTATCATTTATTTCATTATTTTAAATTATGTTTATATGTGCACTTCTGTGTGGCTATGTGAACTTGAGGCATCTGATACACCCACACACACACACACACACACACAGAGAGAGAGAGAGAGAGAGAGAGAGAGAGAGAGAGAGAGAGAGAGAGAGAGAGAGAGAGAGAGAGAGAGAGAGAGAGAATGAGCCTTGCAATGCAGGGTGCTGGGAACCAGACCTAGTTCTCCAGAAGACTGCTGAGCCACGGTCTCTCCAGCACCCTACACACACATTAGTATATGTATGCATATACTCTGAGCTTTGTAAACTTTCTTTAAATTAAACAAACTATGACTAACCACTTACTTCACACAAATTTAATGCTGTTTATAATATCTTTGTAAAAATATAGTAACCTTCCTGCCTCTGTTTCTTTTACTTTCGCTCTGATAAAAATACCCTGACAAGAAGCAAATTAGGGGAAACAAGGGCTATTTTAGCTCACCATTCAAGGTAGAGTACATGGTGGTGAAAAGCCAAGGTAGCAGGACCTTGAAGCAGCTGGTCACCTTACATACCCAGGGAAAAGAAGAGAGCAATAAAGTCATGCCTTCTAGTGCTCAGCTTGCTTTCCCATCTAACGTGTTCCATGATGGCTTCCCCACGACCCATTAAGATGGGTCTTCCCACACCATTTGAGATAATCAAGATACTGCCTCACAGGCATATGTTAAGCTCATCTATGTGATTCTGTTGACAATATCGGCCATCACGCTTCCTCACACGACTGACTGGCCCCATTTTCCTTGTAGCATATATGAGCCACTTGCCTCCACTATGAAAACAGAATAACTATGCAAAGCAAGGCAGAGGTGTGAATGTGGCAGTATTAAGCTCCAGTGTTTGGGCAGACTCATTCCGATCCCACCTGTTGGTCTCTTAAACCGAGACAATGTGGCTTGTCTTGTAAGGGTAAGAAAAGGAATTGGCCAGTGCTTACAGAGGTGATCCAATAGCAAATAGCAATGACTGGAAATGGTGGGAACTTCTGCAATGCAACCCAAAGAATCATGTTTATATGTGGACTTCTGGTTGCAGGACTCTCTTTGTGTTTGCATCTAAGAGGTTTTGGTGTGGTGTGTATCTATGTACTTATATAGTTTGGTCCAGTATGCTTCTGCAAGGGTTCATGTGTTACAGTCTCAGTCCCCAGCGTATAGCTACTGGGATGTGGCAGAACCATTAATATATGGCGTTAGTGAGTTGTTCTAGGTACTTGGGGGGGGGGAGCATGGGACGGAACAGAATCCTTCCCTTCCTTCTTTCCTCCCTTCCTTTCTCCCTCCCTTCCTTCCTCCCTCCTCTCTCTCTCCTCCCTCCCTCCCTTCACCTTCCTTCCTTTCTTCCTTCCTTCCTTCCTTCCTTCCTTCCTTCCTTCCTTCCTTCCTTCCTCGTTTTGCTTTCCCCAGTTCTCTGTTCTATTCCCCCTTTCTTCTTTACTGTAGGATGAATTATTTTGCTTTGCTGGGTATCCTGGATGTGACGTCACCACAGGTCCAAAACAACAGGTTTCAGGGGTTACAACTGTGCTGTGATTTTTCTACAACAAGCAAAATAACTTTTTCCTTTATTTTTATAAGTGTTTTGTTACAATGATGGAAAAATGAATAATACACATGCATTAGAGAGTTTATTTAAAAGTAAAAATAAAATATTTTGGTGTTAGAAACTAAGACCGGCATGGCGAGATGTAACTAGAGGTACAGTAGTGACATTTAAATCTAGTCAGTAACCTACATGTGTCTGATTGGACCTAAGGCCTGCCCAAATAGAGGGAAATCATGCACAGTTATAGAATCCTAGCTGACTCCTGGGACTAGTGAAGGCATGGGTCTTTGAAGAGAACTAGTACTGACATTTAGCTAGTCCAGCATAATTCCTAACTGCATTCTAAATACTTATCGTTATACCCACAGACAGGGGTAGCTCTCACCTCTCATCAATGAACGCTTTGCAATACATGGAGAAGATCACAGAAAGCCACATTGGGAAAAATGAATCAATTGACTGTTTATGTGGTGCCCAGTCCCAACAGATGGCGTCTACAGAACAATTCCTGCAGGAAATGTGAAAGAACAGGGAACACAAATGTAACGTAAAAGATTGTCAGAGGCCCAAGGAGTCTATGGTGAGAGTATGTCTCCTACCAATGACAAGAAAGCTACACCTTTAATACTTCTACAGCATAGACACCTGCACAAAACCTGAACGTTGACAATACCAATAAACATGCTAACACAGAAGAGGAAATATTACTGGGCCCCACCCCTAGACAAAGAACTGCTAGCAGCTAATGACTGCTGAGAGGGATAATTAATATCTCCCAGGAAGGAGTCACTCTAAATGACCCAATACAAAGTATTCAGCTCTGAAATCGCATACATCAGCAACTCTAAACACGAATAGATCCAATAGATTGAATTTATATAGTTATGCATGTATATATTTATTTATATAGCAAGAATCATCAAAGAAAAAGACACCATCAACTTGAGAATGAGTGAGAGGTTTGAGAGGGAAGTGTTGTAATTAGGTTTAATTAAAAAATTAAATATATTATTTATATGTAATATAAGTATGTATAAGCATTCTGGGACACCTTTCTTATGAAGGAAAATGAAGATTAGGTTAACCTCTGGCAACATTTTAGCTTGTTTAGGTTACAAGAGATTAAAAGATGTGTCTTGGTGGGTGTCATCATTCCATGGAGTGAAGGTCAGAGACTGAATACAAAGGAGAAGGCAAGCTGTGTGCAAGCATTCCTCTTTCTATTTCCTGACTATGCATGCAACAGCATCACCTTAGCTTCCGAGTCAGGAGTCCTTCTCTGTGATTAGCTCCTGGGTAGGTGAACCAGAAGACAGCTGTTAAGTTGATTTTGCTGGAGTATTGCATCATAGCAAAGTGAAAAAGTAACTAAGTCAATAACCTTAAAAGCCCAAAATAAAATACCTTCATTACTAAAATGTAAAAGGATTGAAAGCACATTTTACATTTAAAACACTATATTCCACCATAAAATGCATTTGTTATTAAAGGTGTTTATTTCATAGCATAGAAAACCATTTATATGACTTTTATCTTCTATTTTGACTTTTTCTTTTTTTAATTAGATATTTTCTTTATTTACATTTCAAATTTTATCCCCTTGCCTGGTTTCCCCTCTGAAAATTCCCTATCCTCTACCTTCTCCCCCTGCTCCCCAACCCACCCACTCCCATTCCTGGCCCTGGCATTTCCTTATACTGGGGCATAGAACCTTCACAGGACCAAGGGCCTCTCCTCCCATTGATGACAACTAGGACATCCTCAGCTAGAGCCATGAATCCCTTCATATGTTTTCTTTGATTGGTGGTTTAGTCCCAGGCAGCTCTGGGGTTACTGGCTAGTTTTATTTTGACTTTTTCAAATTCAAGAAAGCATCTGTCTTTCTTTTACCTGAAAATAAAAAAACTAACACAGTATTTTTACGTTAAAGTTAGAATGTACTAAAATATCAAAAATATGCATATTGAAATTAGTCATTGGAACCTGCAATCTTATTCTTGAAGGTTTGCTTTCTATGTATTGAATGGTGTTTTGTTCTTCAGAGATCATTATTTAAAAATACATATTTCCAGTTTTTTTTTTCTTTAAAGAGAAAAGGGAGAAAAACAATTTATTTCAGCCAGTGGTGTTGTAACATTTAAAGATTCTAAAGAATTTCTCTGCACTTCTTATTCATCACCACCGGAGGGAGTATTGCTTTAAACATTGACTTTTTTCTACCCTGCGTGGCTAGCTAGATTAATTCTACTGTGCAACTGAGTAGTCAAAGTTCTGGTGAATGAGTGGTTGGTAACTATTGAAGTTTTAATTACTATAGGAGTTAATGAAACTATTAGTTGTGATAATTAAGGACAGTAAACATTTTATTCAGTGGTCTGTAATGGAAGAAAAGCAGATTATTATAATCACAAGGGGATTATATGGCCCAAGCACATGAAATAATAGTATTTAGCTTTCATTACATTGTGTATCTTTTGCTCCAAGACAGGAATCATGATGTACCTGAATCACTATTTTAATTATGTATATGTTCCACATATTTATTAATTATGATAATGTACAGTGTGTGTTGAAAAATACTGAATTCCATTGAGCTATTTTGAGAATGATTTTCCCTTGAATTAATTCTCCTCCTCCTCTACCCCTCCTCCTCTGTCTGTCATCATCATCATCATCATCCTATGGATTTAGTTGTTTTTATTTTATGCGTATAGGTGTTTTGCCTGCATGTATGTCTGTGCACCACACGTGTGCTTGGTGCCCAAGGAGATCAGAAGAGGACATTGGAGTTTAAGGTGATTGTGTGCTGCCATGTGGGTGATTCTAGATCCTGCCAAGCTGAAGATCAACAGCCATGAACTCCCTCACAAAGGAGTAAAATTAACCCTAATTATGCTTGTAATTCGGAATAGGTACAAATTACCTTCCTAGAACCCAAGAATTTGTGAGACCTCCTTTATGGACTGATAGTCATGACATTACATATTTATACCATCTCTGCCTGACCATCCTTGCTACTCAGAAGAACATTGGCAGAGGTTATGATTGGACAGCAACATGAATTTAACTCAAACACAATTATGTCTGAGACTAAAGAACACAAATTTAAATAGGTGATCCACATCATCACACTGCTAGGATAGAACACTGAACGTGTGAAGTGATGTGTGTGTGTGACGTGGACCAGAAACACTTAAGGCAATTTTACACATATCCCACCAGCTAACCCCTTCCAACTGTGAACACTGAGGGAAGCATCTCAAAAGAAAAATGATAATTTTTGGTAGCATCTTGTTTTGATTAAGATTAGGTAAAGGAGGGTGACAAATTTAAGTGGAAAAAAAAAAAAACAACACTGCAAGCCATTATCTTAGAATCAAAGAGTGTTCGATGTTTTCTTGCTAAAATAATTTAAAAATTCTATTTTTATTATTTACTTATTTTAGAGACAGAAATGTATTTCCATGTGTGCTTCACCCACACGTATGGAAAAGCCCCATGAGAAGCCTGTGCCCATGGAGGTCTAAAGAGAGCTGCTGTTTGGGTGCTGAGAACCCAACCTGGTTGTCTGTCAGAGCAGCAAGGGCTCTTTAACAGTGGAGCCATCTCTCCAGCCCCTGTATAGAGTCATAGTAAACTAAACTTTTAAGTGTTTAGCCCAAAACTTAATTTTATTGGAGTGAATTTATATCACATACATAGAATCATTTTAAAGTCTATATAATGTCATGTCCTTTAACAGAGTCACAAGGTTGTGCAACCATTTTGTCCCTGAGTGAGAACATTTGGTAGTCATCAAGTTATAGCTGTCTGTGTTCCATTCCTTCCTTTCCTCCTCTCAGCCCGCTAACCACAAATTTACCTTCTGTGCTTAGACGTTTGTCTAGACCAGATGCTTTCTTTGCCAAGACATTAAGAAATATGTGACCTTTGTATCTGGCTTCTTCATTTAGTCTGTTTCCAGGGTCTTTGCATGTTGTAGCATGCACCTGAATTTCATTCCTTCTTAAAATGGAGTAATAGCCCACTCTATGTATATACCTCTATTGCTTATCCATTCATCTGCCAGAGGCTTGGATTGCTTCCACCTCGTGGTGGTTTAAATAAAAATGGCTTCCATAGACTCCTATTTAAATGCTTAAGGAGTGGCACTATTAGGAGGTGTGGCCCTGATGGAGAAAGTGTGTCACCAGCTTTCAGAAGCCCAAGCCAGGCCCAGTGTCACTCTCTCTTCCTGCTGAATATCTTCCTATGATCCAGATATAAATCTCTCAGCTCCTTTTCCAACATCATGTCTTCCTGCATGTCACCATGCATCCTGTTATGATGATAATGGACTGAACCTCTGAAGCTATAAGCCAGCTCCAATGAAAGGTTTCCTTTATAAGAGTTGCCATGGTCATGGTATCTCTTCACAGCAATGGAAACCCTAATACACACCTGTAACAAATATTGGTGTGAAAGAATTTATCTGAGTCCTTGTTCTTACTTCTTTTGCTATGTATCTAATGTTGAAAGAAATGTTATTTTTTTAAGAATTTTTTTAGGAACTGTCAGTCTTTGGTTCAATGGATGTATGGTTAAAAAACTCATTATCAATAAGCAAGGACTTCAAACTTTCTACATCCTTGTTAGTAATTTTGTCCTTATTAGCAGAATTATAACCTGTTAGTTATAATATGTGAAGTGATTTATGCTTATGCTTCCTCAATGACTGGATGATGAACATCTCACATTAGTGGACACTGACATTTCTTCCTGGAGAAATATGGGTTCAAGGTTGCTTTCTGCTTATTATAACCATTATTTGTCCTTTGTTATAGACTGATTCTCATTATGCCTGCATGTTATAGACTGCTTCTCATTACGCCTGCATGTTAAGGTTTTATCAGATATGTATTTACTCTAATTATGGCGATTGCCTTTTGATTTTCTTGATAAAACATTTTGAAACAAATGCTGGTTTAATTAAAATCTTCTTTTTGGATTTTGAGACAAGGTTTCTCTAATGTAGCTTGGCTGGTCTGGCACTCCCCATGTAGACCACACTGGCCTCCAAGTCATAAAGTTCCCCTGACACTGCCTCTAGGATGATGAGACTAAAGGTGTGTGACATCATGTCAAGCAAAATAGTGATTTAATTTTTATGAAGTTCAATTTCCTTCATTTTCATTTTTCTTTGCTATTGATATCAAGTCTAAGATACTATAAAACAAATATAAGGTCCTTGAGCACAGGAATGATGCCTTCTTCTGATAGTTTTATAGTTTGGGGTCTTATGTTTAAGCTCTTATAACTTAAATCTATCTTTATACAAAAATCAAGAAGACCATTCTCTCAATGTGGTGTTTGAGTGTCCCTGCACCAGTGGTAAACACTTGCTTCCATTAGATTAGTTGTTCTCAATCTGTGAGTCACAACCCCTTTGAGGGTTACATTTCAGATATCCTGCATATCAGGTACTTACATTTCATTTCATAGTAGTGGCAAAATGCAGTTATGAAGTATCAGTGACATAATTTTATATTTGGGGGTCACCACAACATGAGGAAGTGTATTAAAGGATTGTAGCATTAGGAAAGGAAAATTGAGAACTACTGGACTAGATTGTTTTGGAACGTCTGTGAAAAATCAGCTGTTCATTGAATTGCATAATATTTCTTGACTTTGAATAATGATCCACTGGTATATAATTGTATATTAATTCAGGTAAGTTGTATAATATATGAAATATTATTTACATTATATGCACATATTATGCTGGTTAGGTTGTCAATTTGATTCAAGCCGAATCATCTGGGAATAGACAAATTTAGGTGAGAAATTGTGTTATCAGATTGCCTGCAGGCCAGTCTGTGAGGACATTTTCTTATTGATGATTGATGTGAGAAGACCCAGCCCAGTTTGGTTGGTACCACACTTGGTCAGGTGATCCTGGTGTGTATACAGAAGCAATGTGAGCAAGTTACAGAGAGCTAGCTAGTAAGCAGCATTATGGCTTCGGCCTCAGTTCCTGCCTCCAGTTCCTGCCTTGAGTTAGTGCCCTGTCTTCATTCAGTGATGGACTGTGACTTGAGAATTTTAAGGTGAAGTAAACTCTCTTTATTTTTTTTTATTTTTAAATAAACTCTTTCTCACTAGCTGATTTTGGTCATGGTGTTTTATCACCATAATAAAAAGCAAACAAGGGTGTGGCTGTATGGCTGTGTGTGTGTCAATTTTACTAAAAATATTTTTTCATGCATGTTCCATCACACATGCACAATTTCTACTATAACAACATGAACTACATCAGTGCTTCTGTTAAAACTAGTAAATCAACATGCATGTATTAGTTTCCCCTAAGATCCTGAGTTTACAGAAGGCTTTAATCTTTGTTTTATGTATTCTACTGGGTTTTTCAGATAATGGCATGAACCTACCATTTTAGTATAATAGAGAATATTTTTACCATCCTAAATATCTTCTGTAGTCTGCGTATTTGTGTTAATTAGTTTATTATAGCTGTGGTGACACACAGGAAAGAGTAACTTAGGGGAAAACTTTGGCGAATAGTTTCCCAGTTTCAGTTCATCCAAGTGAGGAGCACAGGGCAGAGACGAGCAGACTACGTTGATGTAAACTGAAAGAGGAGGGAGGTGGGAAGGGAAAGGACAGAATGGTTACCGCAGTCCTTGGCTTTCTCCTTCTGCACATCTTATTCTGTGTTGGTGCTCAACTTATGGGATGGTTTCCTGAACATTTATGGTGGGGTTTCCTCATTAGTTAACACTCTCTGGACAAGTCCTCTCAGATACATCCAGAGATGGATTATAATGAGCAGTCAACACTCAAGATTAACCATTATACTACTGATCTTTTTCTACTCAGTAATAAATAGGTTCACTTATTGCTTCTATGTTTCTATTTTCCATAAAGACGTGTATTTAGAATCAGATACTATGTAAAACTTAGAGGCATGTCTGATTTCACGCATAGTATGCACTTGTGTTTTTTCTATGTCTCTTTGTGGCTTGGTTCTCTTTTTTTATTTTTGAATTTTATACTATTATATACTGTTATTAGTATATAGTACAATTTCTATCTACTAGAAGGTATCCTGACTTACGACATTTTAAAATCTGTTTTTTTATTGTTGATTTTAAGCACTCTATTTATATGATAAATAAAAAATTTTTAATTAGATATTGTGGCTTAGAGATAAAATGTTCACACAGACATTGAAGATATCCTGGTGGCACTATTTTGGAGGTTGAAGAAACATTAAAAGTCAGCAAGAACTGTGAGAAATAGGATGTGTTATTCCTGGCTACTCTCCTTCTCTTTTCCCTTTATATCATGTAATAAGCCTCATTTCTTTACCATGTGCTTCCTACCATACATTCACCCCTCCTTCAGGCTTGCAACAACAGAGTTATCTGGCTATGGGCTGAAACCTTTGAATCAATGAGTCAAAATATACCTTGCCTCCTTGAACTTTCTGGAGGCATTTATCACTGACTAAAACAGATATGGTCTTTGCAAACAGTTTGCAAATGGTCTTCTCATTATCTTACTATTGCTTTTTATGGGGCATCAGCTTTTTTATTTTAATGAAATGAACCTTATGAATTACTTTCTTTATTAATCATATCTTTAGGGCATCTAAAACACACCTGATCATTTCCCAAAGGCTTTCTGCTATGTTACTTGCTAAGAATTTTATGCCTTTCAGAGTAAATAAATACATGAGGGGCAATTTCTGGGCTCACAATTTGTCTACTATTTTTTTTTTTTAACATTTTACTAGGACTTCACTAAGGAATCAGATAGACTCAGTTCTCTTCAACTTTCCTTTTCTGTGTCATTATGGAGTTAGATATTCTAAGTCTACTACTTTTCTATGTCACCCTTAAAATTAGTTTATTTGCATAAAACAAGATAGTTGAATATGATTGCATTGACCATGTATAACAAATGTGGAATAACTGACTTGTTGATAATATTGTCTTTCGATCTATGAATGCACATCATGTCTCTCACTTAAATAGTTCTTTGATTTCTGTCATCAGTGTTTTATATAGTTCCTCTTAGAAGTTGTATATACATCTTGATAAATTTTCATTTTTTAACATGGAGAAATCTGCTACTATGACTAGTAAAATGTTTCTAATTTCAAAATTTCTTGGTTTTTGTTGGTATATGAAGAGGTGGTATGCATTTGATGCTATAATCTCTCATTAGTTCCAAATGAGATTATTTCAGCTTGTTGGGTTTTTGAAACAGATGATCGTGAACATTTTTATTTAGTTCATACCAGATTGTATGCCTTTTATTTTCTTTTGTCTTATTAATTAACCTAGAGATTCCAGTTCGATATTAAAAAGAAGGGAAACCAACTAACACCAGAGATAACCAAATGGTGAGAGGCAAGTGCAAGAACCTAAGCAATAGAAACCAGTACTACTTGACATCATCAGAACCCAGTTCTCCCATTACAGCAAGTCCTAGATACCCCAACACACTGGAAAAGCAAGATTCAGATTTAAAGTCACATCTCATGATGATGATGATAGAAGACTTTAAGAAGGACATAAATAACTCCCTTAAAGAAATACAGGAGAACACAGGTAAACACTTAGAAGCCCTTAAGGAGGAAACAACAAAAAAAAAAAAAAAAAAAAAACACTTAAAGAGTTACAGGAAAACAATACCAAACACGTGAAGGATCTAAAATATGTAAATAGAAACAATAAAGAAATCACAAAGGGAGACAACTCTGGAGATAGTGCCACACACACACTCCAGTGAAGTCCACTTGACAGGCTGAGAAGCCTAAAAGCCACTCATGAGGCAGAGTTTCACAGAAACCCACCTCCTGGAGTTTTGGCGTTATCATTTACCCATATACCATATCCTATTCCTGTTTTAGTCTGGTGTATGGAAAAATTCTGTTATAGTTAAGTCTCCCCACTGTTCCAAGGTCCCAGAAGCCTGCGAGCTTAGAATCCTGTAAGAATGCAGTAAGGAAGTTAACCTATTCAGTAACTAATTAAGCATTACAAAAGATGGAGCCAGTAGCTCAGAGCTGGTCTGCAAGGTGTTTACTAAGGACAGTAGCAAATTGCACCCAAACAAGGGACTACCATGAAAGAGCCAGGGAATCCCACTGAGATAGAAATCTTCAGTACAGGCTACATTGCATATTAGAAGCAAGTTGGTAAATTCTTCTGACAAATGGAGATTCTCCAGATACTTAAAAGTTACACTCATATAAGAATTTAGCAAGGTCTAGGGATTAGGGGGGTTCTGATATTGCAGGTCTCTGGGGCAGGTGGGCAAAGCATCGGCGGGCGACAGACAGACCAACACTCGAGATTGTGTAGAATCTGAATGCATTCTCACAAAGTGAACATCAGTCTTATATAGTACAGAAAATACAAGGGGTCGGAAGTCATAGCAGGCAAGGTACATTGAAGTTACCTGATACAAAACAAAGGAATGACTACAAAAGGATTTACAGGAACCAGGTAGATGTCATACAGACCCTAAGAGAACACAAATGCCAGCCCAGGCTACAATACCCAGCAAAACTCTCAATTAACATAGATGGAGAAACTAAGATATTCCATGACAAAACCAAAGTTACACAATATCTTTTCACAAATCCAGCCCTACAAAAAAATAATATATGGAAAACTCCAATACAAGAAGGGAAACTACATCCTAGAAAAAGCAAGAAAGTAATCTTCTTTCAACAAACCCATAAGAAGATAGCCACACAAACATAATTCCACCTTTAACAACAAAAATAACAGGAACCAACAATCACTATTCCTTAATATCTTTTAATATCAATGGACTCAATTCCCCAATAAAAAGACATAGACTAAAAGACTGGATATGTAAACAGGATCTGGCATTTTGCTGTATACAGGAAACACACCTCAGTGACAAAGACAGTCACTACCTCAGAGTAAAAGACTGGAAAATTTTTTTCGAAGCAAATGGTCCCAAGAAACAAGCCGGAGTAGCCATTCTAATATTGAATAAAGTTGACTTTCAACCAAAATTTATTTAAAAAGATAAAGAACGATACTTCATACTCATCAAAGGAAAAATCTACCAAGATGAACTCTCAATTCTGAACATCTATGCTCCAAATGCAAGGGCACACACATTCCTACTTTACTAAAGCTCACAGCATACATTGCACTTCACATAATAATGGTGGGAGACTTCAACACCCCGCTCTCATCAATGGACAGCTCATGGAAACAGAAATTAAACAGAGACACAGCGAAACTAACAGAAGTTATGGACCAAATGGATTTAACCGATATCTATTGAACATTTCAACCTAAAACAAAAGAATATACCTTCTTCTCAGCACCTCATGGTACCCTCTCCAAAATTGAGCATAAAAAACAGGTCTCACCAGATATAAGAAATTTGAAATAATCCCATGCATTCTCTCAGACCACCACAGACTAAGGCTGGTCTTCAATAACAACAAAAACAACAGAAAGCCCACATACACATGGAAGCTGAACAATACTCTACTCAATGATAACTTGGTCAAGGAAGAAATAAAGAAATTAATGACTTTTTAGAATTTAATAAAAATGAAGCCACAACATACCCAAACTTATGGGACAAATGAAAGCAGTGCTAAGAGGAAAACTTATATCTCTGAGTGCCTCCAAAAATAAACTGGACAGAGCATACACTAGCAGCTTGACAGCACACCTGAAAGCTCTAAAACAAAAGGAAGAAAATACACCCAAGAAGAGTAGATGGCAGGAAATAATCAAACTCAGGGCTGAAATCAACCAAGTGGAAATGAAAAGAACTATACAAAAACAAAACAAAACAAAACAAAACAAAACAAAACAAAACAAAACAAAACAAAATCACCAAACCAGGAGCTGGTTCTTTGAGAAAATCAACAAGATAGACAAACCCTTAGCCAGACTAACCAGAGGGCACAAAGACAGTATCCAAATTAACAAAATCAGAAACAAAAAGGGAGACATAAGAACAGAAACTGAGAAAATTAAAAAAATCATCAGACCCTACTACAAAAGCCTATATGCAACAAAACTGGAAAAATGTGGATGAAATGGACAATTTTCTAGACAGACACCAGGTACTAAAGTTAAATCGGGACCAGGTAAACCATTTAAACAGTTCTATAACCTCTAATGAAATAGAAGCAGTCATTAAAAGTCTCCCAACCAAAAAGCCCAGGACCAGATGGGTTTATTGCAGAACTCTATCAGACCTTCAAAGACCTAAACCAATACTCTTCAATCTATTCAGCAAAATAGAAACAGAAGGGACATGACCTAATTCTTTCTATGAAGCCACAATTACACTTATACCTAAACCACACAAAGACCAAACACAGAAAGAGAAGTGGATGGAATCACCATCCCTGACCTTAAACAGAACAATAGTGATAAAAACGGCATGGTATTGGTACAGTGACAGGCAGGTAGATCAATGGAATAGAATTGAAGGCCCAGAAATGAAACTTCACACCTAGGTCTCTTGATCTTTGACAAAGGAGCTAAAACCAACCAGTGGAAAAAAGACAGCATTTTCAACAAATGTAGAAGAACGCAAATTGATCCATTCTTTTCTCTCTGTACAAAGCTCAAGTCCAAGTGGATCAAGGACCTCCACATAAAACCAGATACACTGAATCTAATAGAAGAAAAAGTGGGGAAAAGTTTCGAACACATCAGCACAAGAGAAAAGTTCCTGAACAGGATGTCATTGGCTTATGCTCTAAGATCAAGAATTGACAAATGGGATCTCATAAAATTACAAAGCAACTGTAAGGAAAAGGAAACTGTCAATAGGACAAAAGGGCAACCAACAGATTGGGAAAAGATCTTTACCAATCCTACATCCAATAGAGGGCTAATATCCAATGTATACAAAGAATTCAAAAAGTTAGACTCTAGAGAAACAAATAACCCTATTAAAAATGGGGTACAGAACTAAACAAAGACTTTTCTACTGAGGAATATTGAATGGCTGAGAAGCATTCTTAGTCATCAGGGAAATGCAAATCAAAACCACCCTGAGATTCTACCTCACACCAGTCAGAATAGCTAAGATCAAAAACTCAGGTGACAGCAGATGCTGGCGAGGATGTGGAGAAAGAGAAACATTTGTCCATTGCTGGTGGGATTACAGCCACTCTGGAAATCAGTCTGGCAGTTCCTCAGAAAATTGGATATAGTACTACCTGAGGACCCAGATATACCACTCCTGGGCATATACCCAGAAGATGCTCCAACATGTAATAAGGACACATGCTTCACTATGCTCATAGCATCCTTATTTATAATAGCCAGAAGCTAGAAAGAACCCAGATGTCCCTCAACAGAGGAATGAATACAGAATATGTGGTACATTTACACAATGGAGTACTTCTCAGCTATTAAAAACAATGAATTCATGAAATTCTTAGGCAAATGGATGGAACTAGAAAATATCATCCTGAGTGAGGTAACCCAAAAAACACAAAACGAACACACATGGTATGCACTCACTGATAAATCGATATTAGCCCAGAAGCTCGGAATACCCAAGATACAGTTCAGAAACCACATGAAACTCAAGAAGAAGGAAGACCAAAATGTGGATGCTTCAGTCCTTTTTAGATGGGGAATCAAAATACACATGGAGGAAATACAGTGTATGGAGCAGAGACTGAAGTAAAGGCCATCCAGAGACTGCCTTATCTAGACACCAATCCCAGACACTAGGGCAGATGCCAAGAAGTGCTTGCTGACAGGAGCCTGATATTGCTGTTTCCTGAGAGGCTCTGCCAGAGCCTGACAAATACAGAAGAGGATGCTTGCAGTCAACCATTGGACTTGAGCACCGGGTCCCCAATGGAGGAGTTAGAAAAATGACTGAAGAAGCTGAAGAGGTTTGCATCCTCATAGAAGAACAGCAATATCAACCAACCAGACCCCCCAGATGTCCAAGGGACTAAACTACCAACCAAAGAGTTCACATGTAGAGACCCATGGCTCCATCTGCATATATAGCAGCAGATGGCCTGTTGGACATCAATGTGAGAAGTCTTTGGTTCTGTGAAGGCTCGATGCCCCAGTGTAGGGGAATGCCAATGCCAGGGCAGGGAGGCAGGAGTAGGTGGGTGAGCATCCACATAGAAGCAGGAGGAGGGAGAAGAGGATAGGGACTTTCCAGAGGGGAAACCAGGAAAGAGGATAACATTTGAAATGTAAATATATAAAATATCCAATAAAAAAACCCAGAATTTGCCGGGCGTGGTGGCGCATGCCTTTAATCCCAGCACTTGGGAGGCAGAGGCAGGTGGATTTCTGAGTTCGAGGCCAGCCTGGTCTACAGAGTGAGTTCCAGGACAGCCAAGGTTATACAGAGAAACCCTATCTCAAAAAACCAAACCAAACCAAACCAAACCAAACCAAACCAAACCAAACCAAACCAAACCAAACCAAACCAAACCAAACCAAACCAAACCAAACCAAAAAAACCAAAACCAAAAAAAGCCCCAGAATTCTTAGTGCGTATATACACAGGGAGATTAAACTCTGAAATTTAAAGTAATTAACACAAAGAAATACAGAGTAATTAACATAAATTAGTATGTATCTACCTGAAAATGGTAATTGTAGAAGGGAAGAAGACTCAGCATGTGGAGAGGTAATGGGTGAGTGTTCCCCATGACTGAGTCCCTTCATGTCCAGCTTTCATATTCTGGGTGATGAGTGACATTTTATAATTTTCATATACTTTCCTCATTATTTTCTATTTAAGAGTTAAGTATTTTACCTATTATATCTTTATATCATATCAACATACTTTTATTTTTATCATCATCATTTGAAGAAAAAATGATGTCAAGGTATGGATCCAAAGCATTATAAATGTATCAGTTCACCATATCTAAAGCATTATAAATGCATCAGTTCACTATATTTAAAGCTTATAAATGTATCAGTTCACTATATCTAAAACATTGTAAATGTATCAGTTCACCATATCTAAAGCTTATAAATGAATGAGTTCACACAGCCATATTTTAACTGCTCTTTGTTTCCTGCTTCTTTTGTTGACAGCTTTTAGGAACTTTATTTTCCTTCCACTTTTTCCCTTTGCTTAGGTGTCTGCAGAGGAGCTCAGGACCATTCAGTGGTGGCTCCAACCCACTCGGTGGCCTGCGCTGGGGGAGCGGCTGACCAGTCCTCAGTGGCCGGCTGAGCACTCCAGTCTTCTGCCAGGAACTGCTGGATGGGCACAAAAGGTACCTGCATATCCTCAGACCAGTCGGCCACCTCAGGTTGAGCAGCAGTGAACTCAGGAGCTAGCATTGTCTATTTGTCCTGAAATCCCTCCTTGGTCACAGCCTTCTCAGCAGCAGCCTGCTCCTCCTCCTCCACCCCTTCTGGAAGAAGAGATCAAGTGCAACATCCCACAAGTGCTCACCGGAGACAGTGTCACATATGCGGAGTACTTCCTAGGCCAGCATTCACCTTGTCAGGCCCATCGGGTGAGCTCCCTTGTTGTTGCAAGAGATGACAATGTCCATATACCACGGAGGAGAGTCTATGTAACACAGAGCAAAGGCATCTTGACGTAAGATGCTTCTATGAGAGGCTGGTGGTCAGCCCTGGGAACAGTCACCGCCAGAAGCTGCGGCTCCCTGAAGACTATTTGGATCTGGTTAGTGAAGGTCCCAGGAGTGACACAGCCAGCAGTTAGCAGTGGTGCCAGTGGTGGCAGGCACAGATTGCTGTCCCAGTTGTTAGAGGAGATGACGCTGGGATCAGCAGGGCTCTCAATGGCAACTACAGCTCAAACTGCAAGCAATAGCTTCTCTCAGGTCCTCTTCACGTTTATGATGTCCATACAGTTACTTTTTCTTTTGTAGGTGTACTGCTCTTTCTGAGAGTCAGGGTTGGTGCCTCCGAAGTGGGTTCCTTCGGTAAGGAATCTGAGGATATCGTCCTCCATCCGTTGGACAGTCGAGGGCTCCTGACAAGGTGTAAGCTTCCCTTTAAGTTCTGATGTGGACCCGTCTCTGGGCAGCGAGGAAAGCTCCAATTCCTTTCAAGGTATCTTTGAAACATTACAGTAGTCACTATCTTCAGGTGGTAGACTATGTTCTTTAATGCCAATCAGTGTGTCTTTTGTTTGCCGTTATGTTTCTCTCTGTGTAAAATAAAAAGTGAAGTGGCTAGTTAGAAGAGAGGAAGGAAGACAATGTAGAGAATTGAGGAGGACTAACATCAGCAACATATGGTATAAAATGTGTGCAACTTCTAATAAGGAAACTGTTTTTTTATACTAATTTTTAAAAAATAATAAATAAAAATACATAGATAATAGATTTCTGGACTTAAATTTGTACTAATAACTATAGTATTTATCTAGAGAATAAAACTATAAAGATACTGAATTTTTTTCTTATTCCTCCTCATTCCAAAGTGTATTTAGTAAGTACCCAGTGTTTGATACCTTTGCTGACTTCCTTCATTTAAGTTTCTATGTGATTTTCCCATTAAGAAGTGGCAGGCTTTATGTCATTGTTCCAACTGCAGGTGGCACTGACTGACTTAATTTGTCCATGCAGTTCTCAGTTATTCCTTCTTAATCCACAAGTGTACAGAGTACTGCACATCATGAATCATGCTGAAGGAAAAGCCGATAAACGCTTCCTTTGAAAGAACAGTTACGTGTGGGAAACCAGTTTCTCTTTTTATCTACTGTGCTACTAGGCGTTCAGCCAGACCATGTCTGCTTAATTCATTTGCTATATCTCGGTGTCTAGCATAAGGACAGGAACACACAGACCTGGGATGAATACTCTGTCATGATAGCAGTAGCTGTCACGATGAGGGTGCTTATGGAGCCTATTCAAAGGTTTAGATGCCATGACTTCATGATAAGATATATTCTGTTGCTCTGATCTTTTATTTACAGTGCCCTTCCACACACTATATTTGCATTAAACACAATCAAACGCATAGGAAAGAAACAGAAGAGACCTGCTCTATGCAAGTTATCTCAATCAGGAAGAACTGGAGAATATTTAGGTTTGACTTATTCAATATAAAATATGTAGTTACTTCCAAACTAGGGACTAAACTTTGGGTTTCTGATCCAAGTTTTCTGTTATATTAAAACTAAATTGCTATTGCTGTTGCTATTGCAAAATGGTAATTTAGAGCTCTTATTCAAAATCATGTTTTAGGATTGTGCTTTAGAAGTCATAACAGGATGCCATGGCTAAAGAAATGAAAATAACTCGTATCCCTCTCCACTATGGAGATTGTGACAGAATGGGTGGGCTCTTCCATTTATTCAGGATTACTGAATAATGAAATCCAGAGCTAAGAGAGGAAAACCTAGTTAAGTCTAGTTGGGCAGCATGCTTTGAGCTCAGCTGACAAAAGAAGCCGATTTAAGCGAAGAGCAATTTCAGGAAGTTAAGATTTAATATTTGAAAATTATAAACGAACTCACAGACTTCCCTGGTGAGATGACAGTTTGCAAAGCAAATCTGATGATTCAGGTATCAATTTGTATTGGGTTTCAGGGATAAAATGATGAACTCCAGAATACCTAAATGTATATGTACCTAATATTAATGATTTTTATCACGTGAGACAAAGTGCGCGGGATGAGGTGAAGTTCTGAATAACCTAATGTTGGCTTCATGCAAGCCGAGATAAGAAAAAAAAAAGACCCCAAAAGACATTTGTTCATTTGATTAATTTTGTTGCCAAACGTTTGATTTCATAATTCTGGAAGCCACCCAGCTCCTCGTGCCCTAACTGCATTTCAGTGCTGAGTAAACGCGATGTTGCTCTTGACCCACTGAAAATGGCCTGCTATCTATCATTCCTGCAGGCAAAGCCCTGGATTCAGAAGTGATTCAGTCCTCCTTTCTGGACTGTGGTAGGGAAAATAAATGCACACGGTGACTTACGACTGTTTCTTCAGGTGACTTGCACCTTGGCTGACTTGATTTGTACTGATGGGACCTTCGAGAGACCCTTATCTGTCTTCAAGTAACTGAAAGTCAAGCCATTTTCAAACTATTCTGTCTCATTCTTCTTCCTGCTGGGGTTGGCGCCATTCTTGCAGGCTTTATATTATTATCACACCCACTTAAAAAATCCATTCCACCCTGTTATTATTGTAGGTCCCTTTTAAATATGGTACAGGCCGCTTTCATTATTTTACAAATGGATTCTTAATGCAAAACCTTTTTTTTTTCCCCAGTCAAGCTGAACCGAAGCTCTACAGCTCTTCATCTTCTCTTGCTTGAGTTTATGCCGCTTCACTTTTCTATTCTTATCCTACAGATTTATCTTAATTACTACCAACTCCAGAAAACTTTCCCTAATTCATTTGGTCTATAGCGGGAGCCATGACATTGTACTTTCAAAATAAGAGCTGTCTTGCCACAACTGTAGTCTTATTGTCATTTGATGCTCTTATGCATCCCAATAAGCAGCTAACTCAAAAAGATGGTTCTATTCTTTTCTCTTAGTACATGTGCCAAAGACAAGGTCTAAGATGTGGAAGGTATATTAGTCAGGCCAGTTGAATAAAAACATGGAGACTTAGAATAATCAGTTAATTCTTATTTAGTTATTTCAGATGAAATAATTATGTGTTATTAATAGAAGGAAATTATATGTAGCGTCAGAGGATACAAAATGTATCAACCTAGACAGCTCTTCGGTCTATTTCTGCCTGACGTAAAACTAAATTATTTCTAATGATAGAAGTTTTCTTAGAGACAGAGTGCAGTCTTTTTACTCCTGGAGACAGTAAAGTGGCCAGGCAGTTGCTAGTTAATGTTTGAAAAAATAGTCAGAGGTCAGCTAACATACACACATTTGAATAAATAAAATAAACGTTCATACCTGGACTAGATCTGTTTGGAAAGACCAGAGCTCACATTCCAACACATATAGTGAATGGAAGCAGCAACTCACTGTGGTCACAGAGTGGAGGGTTGTCGAAAGAGTGTGCCATAATTTAAAGAACAAGAACTAACAATCCACGATTGATTAGGCTCTCATATTTTGTTCTGGTTCATTTGAAGTTCAATGACATTACATGGTCCCTTTCCAGAATTCGGCATTTTTAGTTTGGTCTTTTATGGTAATTTCTGACTTCTTCAAAGATAAATCAGCCAGTAATGACAAGATACTCTTATAGTTTAGGAGAGAGAGAGAGAGAGAGAGAGAGAGAGAGAGAGAGAGAGCCTAAGATCCTAAAAATACTTTCAGACTAAAACCCTATCTGATTATTAAATATTAATAGTGCTTTCTCAAATGGATCTTTGTCCTGGATTATATAGCCTGATGCCAGTTCTCTCCTACTGAGTAAAACTTAAGTACAATTGGGAAACAATTGGCCTCACCCATGTTAATCACAGCATTATTCTACTAGTGAGTTCATGTTGCTTGACACACTGCTAATGTAGCATGGAATGCCCACTATCCAGCAGAACTGACAGTGACAATTCTTTTTGAGTTCCCTCCAATATACCTTCCATTATAACCAAAATCAGACAGCAGGAAGGGAGCTTCAGTGTCCGTCATGTCTTGGAGCCAAAGCATGGAGTGTCTTTAGCAGTAATCACTCACCATCTGGTTTTGGTATGCAATAAGAATAATAGGACAAGCCTGTATTGTAGCAGGTAAGTTCTGGAGACCTGCCTAACAACTCACATGCGTTTGGCTTTCCAGTGGCACTGAGATTTTCACTCACAGTATTATGGATCATGGGTGTACCTCTTAACACTCATGTTGGTGTCTTCATGCACTGAGGATTTTTATTATTCTTCATCATTATTTCTGAAATCTCTAAGATACTCAAGAGGTGGCCTTCCTCTTAGGTTTTTGGTAACGTGGCACAAGCTAGAGTCATTGAGAAGAAGGCACATCAATTGAGAAACCAACTGACTCTATGGTCCACAAAGTTAGGTTTTCGCCTTTCATCCTTCAATTCCAATTCCCCAGTATCATCTATAGTCCTGTATCAGACCAGTTGCAGAAGCCTGTTTTTCCTCTCTTTTCCCATTCCCTGTAGACTCCACAGATCCCCATGGCAGGCTCAACATTACTCCCCCTGTGGGCCCTTCTCAGATACTTACCATTCTACTTTTTCCTCATTCCTGTGTGTCAACTTCCAATATATCAAAAGAAGTTCTACCAGAACCCCACAGTGTTCACGAGGGGTAGATGCTCAGAAGCACACCCTACCAACCAACCCACAGCCACCTTGTGCACCTAAGATCCAGAGAAGGCAACAAGGAATGAAACACCCACCCAAACAAAGACAAGCTCAGATAACTACACCTAGAATTACAATCATCCTGGGCCCAGATGCCTACACATTAGTATAAAAACACAATCACAGTAACAGCCAGGACAATAGGTCTCCATTACAAACCAGCAATCTTATTACAATACACCTTGAAAAATGGGAAATGGTTGAAGCACATGACTGGCCTCTTATGCATATGCTCAAGGACATCAAAGAGAATACGTATAAATCCATGAATGGAATCTGTGAAAACATAGTCTAATGAAATAAAGAGCACTGTTCAAGACATGAAAGTGGAAATCAAATTAATAAAGAAAACTTAAACTGAAAGAAAACAAAATGAAAAATTTAGGAACTTGATCAGAACCTCAGAGGTAAGACTCAGTAATAGAAACAAAACATGGAAAAGAGAATCTTTGCTAATGACACACATGTATTCGTTCACCTTACATGCATTATTGAGTTCCACTTGTTGTGACTCCATAGAAAGAAATGTTTTTTTTTTCTTTTTCCAATTTTTTATTGGGTATTTTCTTCATTTACATTCCAAATGCTATCCTGAAAGTCCCCTATACACCCCCCCCCCACTCACTCCCACTTCTTGGCCTGGTGTTCCACTGTACTGGGGCATATAAAGTTTGCAAGACCAAGGGGCCTCTCTTCTGACTAGGCCATCTTCTGCTACATATGCAGCTAGAGACATGAGCTCTGAGGGTACTGGTTAGTTCATATTGTTGTTCCACCTATAGGGTTGCAGACCCCTTCAGCTCCTTGGGTACTTTCTCTAGCTCCTCCATTGGGGGCCCTGTGTTCCATCCTATAGATGACTGTGAGCATCCACTTCTGTATATGCCAGGCACTGGCATAGCCTCACAAGAGACAGCTATATCAGGATCCTTTCAGCAAAATCTTGCTGGCGTATGCAATAGTGTCTATGTTTGGTGGCTGATTATGGGATGGATCCCTGGGTGGTGCAGTCTCTGGATGGTCCTTCCTTCAGTCTCAGCTCTGAATTTTGTCTCTGTAACTCCTTCCATAGCTATTTTGTTCCCCCTTCTAAGAAGGAACGAAGTATCCACACTTTGATCTTCCTTCTTGAGTTTCATGTGTTTTGCAAATTGTATCTTGGGTATTCTAAGTTTCTGGGCTAATATTCACTTATCACTGAATGCATATCATGTGTGTTCTTTTGTGATTGGGTTACCTCACTCAGGATGATATCCTCTAGATCCATCCATTTGCCTAAGAATTTCATAAATTCATTGTTTTTAATAGCTGAGTAGTAATTCATTGTGTAAATGTACCACATTTTCTGTATCTATTCCTTTGTTGAGGGACAACAGGCTTCTTTCCAGCTTCTGGCTATTATAGATAAGGCTGCTATGAACATAGTGGAGCATGTGTTCTTTTTTTGTAAAATTTATTTATTTTTTATTAGATATTTTCTTTATATACATTTCAAATGCTATTCCAAAAGTTCCCTATACTCTCCCTCCGCCCTACTCCCCTACCCACCGACTCTTGCTTCTTGGCCCTGGCATTCCCCTGTACTGGGGCATATAAAGTTTGCCATACCAAGGGGCCTCTCTTCCCAGTGATGGCTGACTAGGCCATCTTCTGCTACATATGCAGCTAGAGATACGAGCTCTGGGGATACTGGTTAGTTCATATTGTTGTTCTACCTATAGGGTTGCAAACCCCTTCAGCTCCTTGGATGCTTTCTCTAGCTTCTCCATTGGGGGCCATGTGTTCCATCTTATAGATGACTGTGAGCATCCACTTCTGGATTTGCCGGGCACTGGCATAGCCTCATATGAGACAGCTATATGAGGGTCCCTTCAGCAAAATCTTTCTGGCATTGTGCAATAGTGTCTGTGTTTGGTGGCTGATTATGGGATGGATCCCTGGGTGGGGTCATCTCTGGATAGTCCATCCTTTCGTCTTAGCTCCAAACTTTGCCTCTGTAACTCCTTTCATGGGTATTTTGTTCCCGATTCTAAGGAGGAATGAAGTATCCACCCATTGGTCTTCCCTCTTCTTGAATTTCTTGTGTTTTGCAAATTGTATCTTGGGTGTTCTATGTTTCTGGGCTAATAGCCACTTATCCGTGAGTGCATATCTAATGACTTCTTTTGTGATTGGGTTACCTCACTAAGGATGATATCCTCCAGATACATCCAGTTATCCAAGAATTTCATAAATTCATTGTTTTTAATAGCTGAGTAGTACTCCATTGTGTAAATGTACCACATTTTCTGTATCCATTCTTCTGTTGAGGGACATCTGGGTTCTTTCCAGCTCCTGGCTATTATAGATAAGGCTGCTATGAACATAGTGGAGGATGTGTTCTTATTACCAGTTGGAACTTCTTCTGGGTATATGCCCAGGAGTGGTATTGCTGTATCTTCCGGTAGTATTACGTCCAATTTTCTGAGGAACCTCCAGACTGACTTCCAGAGTGGTTGTACAAGCTTGCAATCCCACCAGCAGTGGAGGAGTGTTTCTCTTTCTCCACATCCTCACCAGCATCGGAGCATGTGTTCTTATTGCGAGTTGGAACATCTGAAAGAAATGTTAAATGTACCAGAAAACCTCTGCTGATATTCTGGTGGTTTCTTTCTGATTCTACAGACTTGGGCTCATTGGCAGAGTGATGTCAGCGGAGACAGGCTCACGAGGAGTTTTGGTAAGACAGACTCACATGCTGAGACAAGACCTGTGGAAGACATGTGATGTTTGGAGGGAGTATAAATAGGACTCAATGCACTGTGAGGGGCTTGATTGTAGAGCTGTGCAAAGCTTCTTGGTCTCGAGTCTTCGATGGCCTTTGCTTCATTGAGAGAGGCACAGCATAGACCTTCTCCTGGTCTCTCTGGTGGTTCAAATTCTCCTGTGGACTTGTGCTAATTTGGCTGAGGCCTAACTGTTCCTTCGAGGTCATGCCACCATTGCTGCTATCCCAACACTACTGAACTTGACTGCTGGTAGATCCATGAAGTGTTTGTCAAGCTGCTGCTGACTCCGGTGAACTGAACTGCTGATTTCCTGATAATACAGATGAAATTTACTCCAAAGAACAATTTCCAAATAGGTCCATCTCCCTGTTTTCTAATAAACTTTCTTTTCTACTACTTCTGGTGGGTGGTGGGCTAGAAGAGAGGTTAAAACATTTAAGAATTATCATTAAAAATTGGGTTTGACCTGATTTAAAAAAGCTCCATTCATCCTACTTTTCTAGTCTGAGAAGCATAGCCTGTTGCTGAAAGGACCCTGATATAGCTGTCTCATGTGAGGCTATGCCAATGCCTGGCAAATACAGATGTGGATGCTCACAGTCTTCTATTGGATCGAACACAGGGCCCCCAATGAAGGAGCTAGAGAAAGTACCCAAGGAGCTGAGGGGTCTGCAACCCTATAGGAGGAACAACAATATGACCTAACCAGTACACCCCAGAGCTCGTGTCTCCAGCTGCATATGTAGCAGAAGATGGCCTAGTCAGCCATCACTGGGAAGAGAGGCCCCTTGGTATGGCAAACTTTATATGCCCCAGTACAGGGGAACGCCAGGGTCAAGAAGTGGGAGTGGGTGGGTAGGGGAGCAGGGCAGGGGGAGGGTATAGAGGACTTTAGGGGTAGCATTTGGAATGTAAATGAAGAAAATATTTAATAAAAATTGAAAAAAAATTGGGTTTGAGAGAAAATGATAGCTGTTATACTTTCTCCTCTGCACTTTATGTTACTTTCTCTAAAATTGACCATATACTTGGTCAGAAAGCAAGTCTCAATAGATAGAGGAAAATTGATATAACCCCTGCATCTTATCTGACTACCACAGATTCAAGCTGTATATCAACAACAAATAAAACAACAGAAAGCTTACAAACTCATGGAAAAGGAAGAATTCATCACTGAGTGAACAATGGCTTGAGAGAAAGGATGCTCCAGTCAGAGGAACATGTAGGCTGTCAGTGGATCAATACCTCTCCTTCTTCCTCATATCCAGTCACACAGCCTCATCCCAGCTTTGTGGCATTAAACCTACTGAGATCTCCATTTCCTTTCTGACCCCATTTCCAGCACATCACAAGATATCTTCTGCTCCAACCTTGTTTCCCCAACTCATCCTGGTATCTTAGTCTCTAATGCTAGAATGTGTTCACTGGGATCACAGTGGCTGAGCAGGGCCAGGAAAACAGGTAAATCAACTGAGGGTTTTGACAAGTTCCTCCTGCCATCAAAAAATCCAATCTCCATGTCTCATACCCAACTTTTCAGCAGAATACATATGGTATCCTTCCCTGAACCCCGTCTCCTGTGGATTGCAAAGATTTTCCCCTTCTAACCTTCCTCCAAACGCACCCCGAGCAGACACCCCTTGTTAATCCAAGGGATGCTTCAGTCCAGTCAATAAGTAGGCTGATTGCAGATCCAAACCTGTTTCTTCTCTCCCAGATCCAACCCTCAAACCTCATCTCCAGCTATGTAGTAGAAAACTTTCTGGTCTCTCTTTCCTCTGACCCCATCCCCAAATGTCACGAAGCTATTCTCCAACTTTCGTTCCCATAACTCATCCCAGTATCCCAGCATCCAACAACAGCAGGCATTAACTGGGAATACACAAGCTGGGCAGGGCCAGGCAGACAGGCAAGAGACATACATCACACTCTCTGAAAATCCAAAGAGAAAAGAAATACCAAGGACCAAAACACCCAATGAAGACAAATCCAGAATTTAGCACCCAAACCTATAATCAATTTAATCCCAAATGTCTAGGATCCAGCATAAGAACACAATCAATAACAGCCAGGACAAATGGATGCTTCTAGTTCTTTTTTTTTTTTTTTTTTTTTACAACATATGATGCATAGTGGTCTTCCTTTGGTCATTTTGTTTAAGGAAGGAGGTGTCTTTTTCCTTCTCAGGATGTATGGAGTAAGCAAGTAGTGATGTGAAGACAGGATTCAGTGGAACTTCCCATGAATACCTTACTCATCTAAAAAAAATTATTCTAGGTAGACTGTGAAATCTAATATGGGTCTATTTTCATTCTCCTACATGCAGAAGCCCAGTTAGACTAGAACAATTTGTTGCAGATGCTTTCTTGTTTAGATTGAATGGTTTTGGCTTTTGTTTTTTCTTTCAAAAATCAAGTGTCCATAGATATGTGGGTTTACTTGTGGATCTTCAATTCAACTCCATTGATCAACTTATCTGTTTTTATGCCAATACCATGTAGTTTTTATTACTGTTGTTCTGTAGTACAGCTTGAAATCAGGAATGGTAATCCATCCAGAAGTTCTTTTATTGTACAGGATTGTTTTTAGCTACCCTAGATTTTTAAATTTTCTATGGGATGTTGAGAATTTCTCCTTTAAGGTCTGTAAAAAATTGTGTTGGAATTTTGATGGGAATTGGATTGAATCTGTAGATTGCTTTTGGTTTATGGCTATTTTTACTATGTTAATCCTACTGATCCATGAGCATGGGAGATTTTTTTCATCTTCTGATAGATTCTTCAGTTTCTTCAGGGACTTGAAGTTCTTGGCATACAAATCTTTCACTTGCTTGGGTAGAGTTACATCAATTTGTGGCTATTGTGAAAGGTATTGTTTCCATAATTTCCTTCTTAGTCTGTTTACCATTTGTATGAAGGAGGGCTACTTATTTCTTTGAGTTAACTTCTAATTTAGCCACGTTGATGAAGGTGTTTATAAGCTGGAGGAGTTCTCTGGTAGCAATACTTATTTATACTATCATATCATCTGCAAATAGTGATACTTTGATTCCTTTCTCCCCAATTTCTATCCTCTCGATCTCCTTTAGTTTTCTTATTGCTGTAGCTGGAACTTTGAGTACTACACTGAATAGATAGGGAGAGAGTGGACAGCCTTGCCTTATCCCTGATTTTAGTGGAATTGCTTTAAGTTTCTCTTCATTTAATTTGATGTTGGCTGTTGGCTTGCTGTATATTGCCATTATTGTGTTTAGGTATAAGCCTTATATCCCTGATCCCTCCAATACTTACAACAAGAATGGGTATTGGATTTTGTCAAAGGCCTTTTCAGCATATCTAACAAGATAACAATGTGATTTCTTTCTTTCAGTTTGTTTCTATGGTGGATTACATTGATGATTTTCATATGTTGAATCATACCTGCAATCTTTGGATGAAGCTTACTTGGCCATGGTGGGTGGTGCTTTTCATTTGTCCTTTGATTCTGTTTGTGAGTATTTATTGAGTCGTTTTGCATCAATGTTCATAAGGAAAATTGGTCTAAAATTCTCTTTCTTTGTTGAGTCTTTTTGTGGTTCAAGTATCAAGACGATTGGCCTCATAGAATGAGTTTATCAATGTTCCTTCTGTTTCTATTTTGTGGACTAGTTTGAGGAGTATTGGTATTAGCTCTTTTATGACAGTCTGGTAGAATTCTGTGCTAAAATTATCTAGCCTTGTGTTGTTTTGATTGGGAGACTTTTAATGATTGCATCTATTTCCTTAGGGCTTATAGGACTATTTAAATAGTTTACATGATCCTGATTTAACTTTGCTAAGTGGTATTTAACTAAAAAAATCATCTACTTTGTTTAGATTTCTTAACTGTGTGTAGTTCAGCCTTTTGAAGTAAGATCTAGTGATTCTTTTTATTTCCTCAGTGTCTGTTACTTTGTCCCCCCTTCATTTCTGATTTTTAAAATTTGGATATTGTCTCCCTGCTTTTAATTAGTTGTCTAAGATTTTGTCTATCTTGCTGATTTTCTCAATGAACCAGCTCTGGGTTTTGTTGATTCCTTATATTATTCTCTTTGTTTCTTATTGATTGATTTCAGTCTTGAGTTTGATTATTTCTTTCAATCTACCCCTCTTGTGTGTATTTACTTCTTTTTTGTTCTAGAGCTCTCAGGTGTGTTTTAAAATTGCTAGTATGCGATCTTTCCAATTTATTTATGGAGGCACTTAGTGCTAAGAACTTTCCTCTTAGCATGGCTTTCGTTGTATCTCATAAGTTTGGGTATGTTGTGCCTTCATTTTCATTGACTTCTAGAAAGTCTTTAACTTCTTTCTTTCTTTCTTTCTTTCTTTCTTTCTTTCTTTTCTTTCTTTCTTTCTTTCTTTCTTTCTTTCTTTCTTTCTTTCTTTCTTCTTCTTCCTTCCTTCCTTCCTTCCTTCCTTCCTTCCTTCCTTCCTTCCTTCCTTCCTTTCTTTCTTTCTTTCTTTCTTTCTTTCTTTCTTTCTTTCTTTCTTTCTTCCTTCCTTCCTTCCTCCCTCTCTCCCTCCCTCCCTCCCTCTCTCTTTCTTTCTTTCTTTCTTTCTTTCTTTCTTTCTTTCTTCCTTCCTTCCTTCCTTCCTTTCCTTTCCTTTCCTTTCCTTTCCTTTTCTTTTCTTTTCTTTTCTTTTCTTTTCTTTTCTTTTCTTTTCTTTTCTTTCTTTCTTTCTTTCTTTCTTTCTTTCTTTCTTTCTTTCTTTCTCTTTCTTTCTTTCTTTCTTTCTTTCTTCCTTCCTTCCTTCCTTCCTTCCTTCCTCCCTCCCTCCCTCCCTGTCTTTCTTTCTTCCTTTCTTCCTTCCTTTCTCTTTCTTTCTTTCTTTCTTTCTTTCTTTTCTTTTCTTTTCTTTCTTTCTTTCTTTCTTTCTTTCTTTCTTTCTTTCTTTCTTTTTCTTTCTTTCTTTCTTTTCTTTCTTCCTTCCTTCCTTCCTCCCTGTCTTTCTTTCTTTCTTTCTTTCTTTCTTTCTTTCTTTCTTTCTTTCTTTCTTTCTTTCTTTCTCTCTCTCTCTCTCTCCCTCCCTCCTTCCCCCCCCTCTCTCTCTCTCTTTCTTTCTCTTTCTTTCTTTCTTTCTTTCTTTCTTTCTTTCTTTCTTTCTTTCTTTCTTTCTTTCTTTCTTTCTTTCTTTCTTTCTTTCTTTCTTTCTTCCCTGACCCAATGATTATTCAGTAGAGAGTTGTTCAGTTTTCATGAGTTTGGAGGCTTTTTGATGTTTCATATTGTTGACGTGCAGCTATAATCTATGATGGTCTGATAGGATACAAGAAGTTATTTCAACTTTTTTAATCTGTTGAGGCTTTTTTTGTGACTGTGTATGTGGTCAGATTTGGAGAAGGTTCCATGCACTGCTGAAAGGAGGTATATTCTTTTGTATTTGGGTGCAAGGTTCGGTAGATATCTGTAAGGTCTGTTTAATTCATAGTGTCAGTTAGTGTCTTAGTCAGGGTTTCTATTCCTGCACAAACATCATGACCAAGAAGCAAGTTGGGGAGGAAAGGGTTTATTCAGCTTACACTTCCATACTGCTGTTCATCACCAAAGGAAGTCAGGACTGGAACTCAAGCAGGTCAGAAAGCAGGAGCTGATGCAGAGGCCACGGAGGGATGTTCTTTACTGGCTTGCCTCCCCTGGCTTGCTCAGCCTACTCTCTTATAGAACTCAAGACTACCAGCCCAGGGATGGTCCCACCCACAAGGGGCCTTTCCCCCTTGATCACTAATTGAGAAAATGCCTTACAGTTGGATCTCATGGAGGCATTTTCTCAACTGAAGCTCCTTTCTCTGTGATAACTCCAGCTGTGTCAAGTTGACACAAAAATAGCCAGTACAATTGACCCCTTGTCAACTTGACACACAAACACATCACTAGTAAGCCTCAACCTTTACATTCGTATTCATCCCCAAGATCTAAATAACTTTAAAAGTCCCACAGTCTTTACATGTTCTTAAATTTCAATCTCTGTAAAATATCCATCTCTTTTAAAATCCAAAGTCTTTTTACAATTAAAAGTCTCTTAACTGTGGGCTCCATTAAAACAGTTTCTTCCTTCAAGAGAGAAAATATCAGGGCACAGTCACAATCAAAGCAAAAATCAATCTCCAACCGTCCAATGTCTGGGATCCAACTCACGATCTTCTGGGCTCCTCCAAGGGCTTGGGTCACTTCTCCAGCCATGCCCTTTGTAGCACACACGTCGTCCTCTGGGCTCCAGATGCCTGTACTCCACTGCTGCTGCTGCTCTTGGTGGTCATCTCGTGGTACTGGCATCTCCAAAACACTGCATGACCCCTTCAGTCCTGGGCCTTCAATTACAACTGGGGCTGCACCTTCACCAATGGCCTTCCATGGCCTCTCACAGTGCCGAGCCTGAGCTGCTGTGCGACCCCTTCATGCCTTCAAAACCATGGGTGACCCTTACACATTACCAAGTCCCACTGCAGAAGGAGTACAACCTTGCCTATCTCTGGAACACAGCCTCTTTGTGCTTTCAGAAAACACTTCCCAGAAGATGTCACCTCAACGATGCTGGTCTCTTCTTAATCACCGCTAATTTCTTAGCTCCAGCTAACCAGCATCAATAGTCCCAGTAATGCAAAGTTTTTGCTTTAGTAGCTCTGGTATCTTGTTAATCACAGCTGATTCTTCAGCCCCAGCTAACCAGAACTACAAAATCTTCACAATAAAAACAGCAATGGCCCTGAAGAGAGTCTTTAATTTTCCCCCTGAAATTTCACAAACCAGGCCTCCATCTTCTGCACTGTTCTCAGCATTATCTTCCAAGCTCCTACACAACATCTGACAGAGCTCTTAACAACGAATGGATCTTCAAGCCCAAAGTTCCAAAGTCCTTCCACAGTCCTCCCCAAAACATGGTCAGGTTGTCACAGGAATACCCCACTCTGCTGGTACCAATTTGTCTTAGTCAGGGTTTCTATTCCTGCACAAACATCATGACCAAGAAGCAAGTTGGGGAGGAAAGGGTTTATTCAGCTTACACTTCCATACTGCTGTTCATCACCAAAGGAAGTCAGGACTGGAACTCAAGCAGGTCAGAAAGCAGGAGCTGATGCAGAGGCCACGGAGGGATGTTCTTTACTGGCTTGCCTCCCCTGGCTTGCTCAGCCTACTCTCTTATAGAACTCAAGACTACCAGCCCAGGGATGGTCCCACCCACAAGGGGCCTTTCCCCCTTGATCACTAATTGAGAAAATGCCTTACAGTTGGATCTCATGGAGGCATTTTCTCAACTGAAGCTCCTTTCTCTGTGATAACTCCAGCTGTGTCAAGTTGACACAAAAATAGCCAGTACAGTTAGTTTCACTGTTTCTCTGTTTAGTTTCTGTCTTGATGACATGTCCATTGGTGAACATGAAGTACTGAAGTCTCCCACTATTAATGTGTGGGGTTCCATGTATGATTTAAGCTTTTGTAAAGTTTCTTTTATGAATGTGGGTGCCCACAAACTGGGGCACAGATGTTCAGAATTGAGATGTCCTTTTTTTTTTAAATATTTATTTATTTATTTTATTAGATATTTTCTTTATATACATTTCAAATGCTATCCCAAAAGTTCCCTATACCCTCCCTCTGCCCTACTCCCCTACCCACCCACTCCCAATTCTTGGCCCTGGCATTCATTCCCCTGTACTGGGGCATATAAAATTTGCAATACCAAGGGGCCTCTCTTCCCAGTGATGGCAGACTAGGCCATCTTCTGCTACATATACAGCTAGAGATACGAGCTCTGGGGGTACTGGTTAGTTCCTATTGTTGTTCCACCTATAGGGTTGCAGACCCCTTCAGCTCCTTGGGTTCTTTCTCTAGCTTCTCCACCCTCTGGTCTCCTTTGGTTGGGAGACTATTGATGACTGCTTCTATTTCTTTAGGGGAGCAAAAACAATTCTTAACAATAAAAAATTTCTGGGGGAGTTACCATCTCTGACATCAAGCTGTACTACACAGAGCAACAGTGATTAAAAACTGCATGGTATTGGTACAAACAGAGACAGATAGACTGATCAATGGAATAGAGTTGAAGATACAGAAACAAACCCACACACTCATCCTAAGTGAGGTAATACAATCATAAAAGAACACACATGATATGCACTCACTCATTGATAAGTGGATATTAGCCTAAAACTTGGAATAATCAAGATACAATTCACAGACCACATGAAGCCCAAGAAGAAGGAAGACCAAAGTGTGGATACTTCGATCCTTCTTAGAAGGGGGAGCAAAATATCCATGGGAGGAGTTATAGAGACAAAGTGTGGAGCAGAGACTGAAGGAAAAGCCATCCAGAGAAAAAGTTCTTTCTTTCTTTCTTTTTTTTTTTAAAGGGACATGATTGAAGTGTTACTTTTAATATCAAGATTAGCAAATTGGTAACCATCCAAAAATAAAATTAAAAGGCTGCTATTAAGTCCCTAAACCTCATTCATAAGGGGATCTTTTTAAAAAGTCTTTGCCTAGTCTTCTTATTTTGGATAAGTGGAGCTTTTAGGAGACATGAACATAGAACTTAGTGCTGTGATAATTAATTTTAAGCGTCAGTTTGATCGGAGTAAGCGATACTCAGCTCGATGGTAAAACAGTTTTAGATGTGTATTATTGTGGTTATTAAAGAAATTAAGATTTCAATTGGCAGAATGAGTAAAAATTATTTTGTTCGATCTTGGAGGGTCATAACCTGACTCAGTGAAGCGATGGATATCACAAGAGTATGGAGGAAGGGTGACTTAGCTGTGCTTGAGCTGAAACATATGTTTGCTTTTATGATTAGATATTGATGTTCCTGGTTTTTAAGATTTTAGACTTAAAGACTTGTAACTATGAATTGTAATTATGACTGCTCTGGATCTCAGGCCTTGAGTTTGGACTGGAACTATAGCTTTCATTGGACTCCATTTTTTATTCCACAGATCACCTATGTAGCTTTCGTACTCACGAAAGTAAAATCTTAGTATTTTGTTTTTAAGTTTATCATATTGCTCCTATGTAACTGGAGAACATTTGCAAATATTACCTGGGAGATACTGTCTGTGCTTTCAAGAGTGGCTCAATCTATTAAAACTTGGCATTAAAAATACATCGGATGGTCTAATAGATGGCCCTTGAGGAGATGTGACAGTATAACATTGTAAAATTAGCTTTTACTTGTCTCTGTAATTGTTAACTTGGAGGCTTATTGTTATCTTAGGCTTAGTCCTGAAAGCTTCTCGCCTCCACACAATCTAATCTAGACCTAGACTGTTTCAGCCTCTGAGACTTACTGCTTGCTGAATAAGCTCACCTGTTCCAGCTCTTTCTGAAGTCTTGTTTCTCTGTTGGCCTCGGGCTGAATGGCTCTGCTTGGCCTCATCCTAATTTTGGCAATAGTTCTAATCTTCTGGCTCCTTCTCATTCTCTGGCTAGTTCTTTCTTCACTGCTTTCTAGCTTGTATTCTCTTCAGCTTTTCTCTGAAGAACTCTCCTGGTAAAACTGCCCCCTTTCTCTCTCTCTGTGCTGCTCCCTGAAGTAGCTTTCCTTTTTCTTTCTCTTCACAGGAGAGTTGGGCATATCATATTCTGTCAAATCTGTCTCAGATTCATCACTTTGTCTGTCACTCAAGTAGATATCACTTTCAAATATGGGTTCTTCCTTCTACAAACTAACTTAACCATCATTGTTTGGGATTAAAGGTGAGCACTAGGAGAGTGTCTGTATTCCAGCCAGAGGGGTTAAAGTTGTGTGCTAAGGGCTGACCCATACCACAACTAGAAACAGTTTCTTTTTTGTTTTTTGTTTTGTTTGTTTTGCTAATTTTTTTAGTAAATAACATAACCTTAGGGTCCAAAGTGTGATCAAATATCCTATAACATAAATATTTTAATATTCTACTCTATAATGTGCATACTTCATAAATAATGTGCTATTTATGTTGGAGATCCAAGTTCTGGTAGAAAAAATAAGGAATATAGAAACAAGATTCTATACTATGGGTGTGACAGAATATAGAACATTGTTCATATAACACTGGGAAAGTACAATGTCTTTGGAACATCAACAGAAACTGGCATAATGGTTTATAGGCACTAATAAATGATAACATATGGAAAGATACATCATTAATATGAATAAAGTTATTACATAATATTTTGGTTTATGTTTGATAATTTTGACACTTTGTAATTTAAGGTTTTGCCTCTATTAACTGAGTTATAGCTTTCATTTTAATGTGAAAATTCCAATTAAACATAATTCAAATGGAATATACAGCATGAATTACTATATTACTAACATAATGATTTACTAAGCATGGCTGTGAACCAGGCACTCGACCAAGTAGTAAATCTTTAAAAATCTAATATTATCATTTTTCAGATATTTATACTGTTTTGACATGACACAGCTTTATAGTTGTGCAAAATTATAACAAATGTTGTTATTGTTTATTTTAAGAAAAACTGTGTTATTTTAGTACAGGAGAAAAAATTAAAAGCTATTCATTTCCTTTATCTCTCTAAATTAGCAGACGAGGAAGCTACATTACAAGTAGAAAAACCAGGGGGTCTGTTTATAAACTTTAAGTGTATCATAGGAGAGGGAATACTGTCTTTATACTGTACAGAAGAAAGAAACAAAGGCATAATTGAAATCAATTATTTAAATGTTAATCCAGTTTGATAAGGATTTCTATTCCTCTACGAAACCAGATGGCAAAGATTACCTTTTTTGATATAAGTGACTAAATTTGTCATGATAAAAAGAACAGATTATGGAGAGAACTTTGATCTGCCAAGGCGCTAGAAACACTAAAAGATATGAAAGCAGTGAGCATCCTCACTCAGCCCCTGACAGCGTCCCTGGGAATTTGAATTGTGTTCCAAGTGTTCCAAGACTCTCTGACAACTTCTGCAGCAGATGTTTTAAGTCTGGGGTGGAGGGGCCAAATGTTCTATGGATTCCTGAAAAGGCTTCCTGGAGAGTCACAGCTGGAGGGGCATCAGCATCTTGACTCTGGCTTCTCCTCTGAATGTTTTAGTTGTTATTTACACGAGTTGATTTCCAACCCTGGGCACTGAGAGAATGGATGAGAAAGGATGGGGCCACTTGGAATCACTTGAAGGATAAGATAGGAGGAAAATGAAATAGAACCTTACATGCTTCCTAAAAGTATTCAAAGTAACGCTTTACACTAAAAGAAGCAAATTAAAGGAAGCATGGACCGTTCGATCCATAGCGTCTTCCAGTAAGGACAGGCTTGGAGATAATGTGGTATCCATCAGGCAAGGACATCTCAGTCCATTATTTGACTTAGAACTGAATTCAGGGTCTGCCTAAAATTACTATCAGAAAAGGAAAATGTTACCACCAACTCAAAGTGGTGGCAAATGCTGCAGCATAACTCAAGAAGTAAAATAGGATTTCTGTTTATTGAATAAACAAAGCTGTTTATTCCCATAGTACTGGAAACTTTTAAAGGAAGGGGAGGCATCGCCAAATGCATTGTGAAGGACAATCAGAGTGTTCCTTCACAGCAGTACCTTTTCTTTAGTGCCCCATCTTATATGTCATGTGTCAAACATGTTTGGATAAATACAGATGTGCTACCAACAGAATGATGTGTGAAATTGAAATGGAAAACTTTAAAACTCCCCAAATCACCTTACCGCATTTTATAATATAGAGAGGATGGTAGTGAAGCAATTTAAAAAAAAAAATCATTTGTTGAGAATTTGTTTCCTTCTCCTTTCCTCCTCTGTGTCTCTATCCTATTTTCTATTCTTTCTTTCTGGACTCCCTTCTCTCTCTGTATTCCAGACATTACCATTTAGAATCCTGGAAAAATAAATAGTTCAGAGAGGAATTCCATGCTTTTTTTGGAAGGGAAGTGCCCCAAGAGTTCAATAATGCTCTATAGAAACAGCTAGTGGTGGGGGGCCTCCCCACTACATTTAAAACAATATTATCAGGCATGTCAATTAAAATCCTTGTGGGATTGGGTGTGGTGAAAGAAGCAACTCCAGGTCTCTACAGAACACAGATAAAATGTTTAAAGTAAGCCTCTCTATGAAGACGGCCTCTTTTCCCTGTATTTTATTAGAAGGATGGCTCTTTTCTTGTATTCACTCTGTTATTGACATAACCTTAGTGTTCTGGCAGTTTGTCTTGGGATAGCGGACCGTATCCCCACCTTTCATTCTGTGAAAGACGAGGACACGAGGATCTGGATGTGTTCCTGAAGGGACACAGGAAGGGTTCATGAACCTAAGAGTTATAGTGTGGGAAGCAGCGTTGTTCCAAGAACAAGTTTGCACAGCAGAAAGCACACGATTTTCCATCTTAGCACCCTTTTTTCTAACATTTTGTATGACTGACCACCCAGAATAGCAAAGTATTGTTATATTTTAAGTGGGTGGTATTCACATATTTATTAATCATTATGATTTAATGGCATGTCTAGTAAAATTTACAGTGTGTATTTTTATAACTAATATGTACCTTTGCAGTGAAGTTAAAAAAAATACTGAGTGAATCCATTATGCATTTTCAGAATATTTGAGATTTTCAAAAGTACGCTGTTAAAGTGACGCGTCTTAACTCTTTTGCATGTGCATACATGGACGCGTATGTGCATGTGTTGGGTGCATGTGCTTGTGTGAGAGCCCAGTAATGCATGGGAATGTATGTGAAGGCCTGAGGTTGATGTCAGGTGCCTTCCCTAACCAAACTTAATCTCATTGATGTGGGTTTTAAAAATTTGAACCCAAGGGCTCGCCAATGTGGCTATCCAGCTTGCCCTGGGAAGGTCTTGTCTTCACATTGTGAGATCTATAATTACGGGCAGGCCACCAAACCCACCCAGCAGGAATGTGCTGACTGGGGATCCAAATTCTGCCCCTCAGAGCTTCAGCACTTTATCCCCTGACCCATATCTGCAGCACTTTATCCCCTGACTCATATCTGCAACTTCATTTGTAGTGGATTTTTAAATACTATATCTTACTTATGTAACATATTAGATAAAACCAAATGTCTGGAATTATATAATAGGTTTTAAATTTTCTTATACCCATGCATATAATATCTGTATGCTGTTGTGCATGAATTGAGATGCCTTGTTCAAATATCAGTAGCAGAAGAACTCATTGTTTCCAGTTATGAACACAGGTCTTTGGCCAGTGGAAAACCAGACTTACACTCTGGACTATCCACAGCTTAAGCATAAGGAGGTTGATTTCTTGAATATTAGCAATGTTGTTTCACCCCAAATGTCTCCATTCTACATTGATATTAACAGGATTGATACGAAGTAAATGTTTAAGGCTGGAAGAAACTGTCATGTTTTTTTCAGCTTGTCTGCCACACAATTTCTATGTGGAAATTAAAACTAAAGAGCAATAAAGGTGGGGGGGGCAGTGATATGGATCAGTGGGCTAAGGCACTTGAGACTGGCGACCTGAGTTGGATTCCCAAAGCCAGCATGGTGCAAGTTGACAGCCACCTTCTTCAAACTGTCCTCTGACATCTATTCACATGTCATGGCATTTGCACACACACAAATCACTGAAATAAATTAAAATAAAGCAAATAATTAATAAATAAAACTTTAAAAAGGAGTAGTAGGAGAGCAAAAGGAATGCTACTGCTATCTCACAGCTGTGGAGGGTCACCATTACACACAGGACCATTCTGATCAGATGATTTATTCTTAGAATTCATGTACTTAAATCACTTTTAGGGGCAACAATGATACTTGGAAATTGTACTTGTCATTCTCTCTGGGCGCTCTCTCCATTTAGTTCTATTACTGGCTTAGTGGAGTCAACTGTATTATACTTACGAAAGTCATTTCTTTTTACTTGACCCACATTTTGTCATCTTGCTGTATAATTGTTATGGTAGCTTTTGATATGGATAAGGAAACATTAGGTCATTGATGTGTTAAAAGATTGAGTAGATGCCCGGGCGGAACTTCAGTGAGATAGGCATTAGTTGGAATGAAGAAGAAAACAATGAAATCTTCAGCAGCTTTGGAAAATTATTCACCAAACCACTTTCCATCCTGAAACAGCTAACCAATATAATTGAGTGTCAGAAGCGGCACTTCTATACACCCTAAATTTATGATGTGTACTCTAGAAAGCTGCTTATTTTTGATCTTTTTCCCCCCCTGTGTATTACCCTATGGTGCCCTGTGTAATTTTTATTTTATTTTAAAAATACTTTTATTTTTCCATTTTGTTTACATTTCAAATGTTATTCCCCTTCCCAGTCCTCCTCCACAACCCCCCACCCAACTCCTTCCCCCTTTGCCTCTAAGAGGGTGCTCTGCCCCCTACCCACCCACTGCAGCCTCACTACTCTAACGTCCCCCTTCGCTGAGGCATCAAACCTCCACAGGACCAAGCGCCTTCCCTCTCACTGACACCAGATGAGTCAGTCTTCTGCTACATATGTAGCAGGAACCATTGACTGGCCAATGCATACTCTTTGGTCAGTGGTTTAGTCCCTGGGAGCTCTGAGGGGTTCAGTTACTGATACTGTTCTTCATCCTATGGGGTTGCAATCCCCTTCAGATCCTTCAGCTCTTCCCCTAATTCTTCCATTGGAGTCCCCAGGCTCAGTCCAGTAGTTGGCTGTGAGTATCTGCATCTGTCTTAGTCAGGCTCTGGCAGAGCTTCTCAGAGGACACCCATGCCAGGCTCCTGTCTGCAAGCACACCTTGGCATCAGCCATAGTGTCAGGGTTTGATGTCTGTGGATGGAATGGATTGCACAGTGGGGAGGCCTCTGGAGGCTTTTTAAAATATATGACAATACTTAGAAAATACTATTAAGACATTGGATAAGATTTCAATAAATTTGGGATTATCTATCTTTCAGTACTTTTAGTATAGGAGGGAGAAGTTATTGCTCAAGAATCTAGCATCTACTTTAATGAAATTATACATATACAAGCAAGCACTTGTTCCTAAACCCTCCCCCCTCCAAATGAAAGATCTAAATAAAAGATTTTGCCTGGACTTGGAGTTCTTATATGTTTCGGATGACCCAGTACCCAACTCCTTTACACATTCTGGAAGCACAGGCTCCCATACATTGGGGTCTCAAAGTTTTTCAGTGGGGATGCAAATGCACTATCAGTCAAGTGTTAGAGCACTTGAAAATAGACAACTCTTGATTAGACATCTCTCAGCTCTGCAACCACACTACATGTATTTAGCTAATTACTGACTAGTTACCAAACCATGGCTTATTTCTTACCATTTTCTTCCTTCCTTCCTTCCTTCCTTCCTTCCTTCCTTCCTTCCTTCCTTCCTTCCTTCCTTCCTCCCTCCCTCCCTCCCTCCCTCCCTCCCTCCCTTCCTTCCTCCCTCCCTCCCTTCCTCGATCCCTTCCTCCCTCCCTTCTTCCCTCCCTTCCTCCCTTCTTCCTCCCTTCCTCCCTTCTTCCTTCCTTCCTTCCTTCCTTCCTTCCTTCCTTCCTTCCTTCCTTCCTTCCTTCCTTCCTTCCTTTATTTCCTTCTTTCTTTAAATTTGTTGACTTTACATTCCATTCACTGTCCCCCTCCCGGTCACCCCTTCTCACAATCTTCCTCCCTCTCTCTCCCCCTTTTTCTCTCACAATGTTGGTATCCCCCAGGTATCCCCCCACCTTGGCACATCCAGTCTCTGAGGGGCTAGGTGCTTCCTCTCCCACTGAGGCTAAACAATGCCTGGCTAGAAGAATATATCCCATAGACAGGCAATAGCCTTTGGGATAGTCCCTGCTCTAGTTGTTTGGGACCCATGTAAAGACCAAACTTCACATCTGCTATGTATGTATAGGGAGGTCTAGGTCCAGCCTGTACAGGTTCTTTGGTTGGTGGTTCAGTCTCTGAGAGCCTCAAGGGTTCATGTCAGCTGACTCTGTTGGTCTTCCTGTGGAGTTCCTATCCCCTTTGGGGCTCGCAAGTGGATACCCCAGGTTCTATCCACTGTTTGGCTGTGGAGTCCACTGCTGGGTGGAATCTCTCAGAGGGCAGCCATGTTAGACTCACGTCTTCAACCATATCAGAGTATGATTAATAGTGTCAGGGATTGGAGCTTGCCCATGAGATGGTCTCCAGTTGGCTGTTCCCTCAGTCTCTGCTCCAACCCTAGTTCCTTCATTTCTTATAGATAGGATAAATTTTGGATTGAAAGTTTTGTGGGTGGGTTAGTGTCCCTTTTGCTTTGCTGGGGTTCCTGCCTGCCTACAGGAGGTAGCTTCTTCAGGTTCCATATACCCAGTGCTGTGAGTCACAGCTAAGGAGGTCACCCCACTGATGCGTTGGACATCTCTATCCCAGGTCTCTGGTATGTCCTGGAGATGGTCCCCCCCCATCTCAACCACCAGTGAGTTACAATTCTCAGAAATCACTTTGGCAGTTTCTCAGAAAACTCGGAATAGTCTTACCTGAAGACTCTTGGGATGCTTCACCATCCCAAAAGACACTCAATTATGTTCACAGCAGATTTATTCATAATAGCCTGAAACTGGAAGCAACCTAGATATCCTTCAACTGAAGAATAGATAAAGAGAATGTGGTACATCCACACAATGGAATTCCATTAAGCTATTAAAAACAAAGACATCATGAATTTTGTAGGCAAATGTGTAGAACTTGAGAATATCATCCTGAGTGAGGTAGCCCAGAACCAGAAGGACATGTATGGCATGTACTCACTTATAAGTGGATATTAGCCAAAAAGTACAGGATACCCACTCTACATGCCCACAGGCCCCCAAAAGCTCTAAACAAGAAGGGAGGCACTATTGAGGATGCTTGAATCTCACTTAGAAGAGGTAATAAAATAGTCATAAAAGGGCAGATGGAAGGAGGGAACTGGGTGGGAGAAGGGATGGGGAGGGGATTGGGGGGTTCAGGATCAGGTGTGGGGAGGGACAGGAAAGATATCCAGATGACCATGAGAATGAAAATACACATCTCCTTTGAAGTGGGTTGAGCCTTGAATGAGAAGAGTGTACCAGACTCTAAAGACTTCTAAGTCCTTATGAAAGTGACACCTTAGCCCAGCACTTTTGAACTATCTCATCTGCATATTTACAGAGATTTGAAATCTTTCAACAGTGAAGTTCATCTAATTGCATCCAGGCTGATAAAATCTGGTCATGTGCCCCAAGTATGCCCTGGCTTCCATCACAGTTGTTAGTGTGTTCACGAATGGCAACACTTGTGTCTGATTCTCCAAACTTTCTGCTGAGAAACTGATTTTAAACATTTACAAATTTTCTTTCTCTAGCCCCCTGAAAGCGAGTGACAGGGCCTGACATTTCTTTTTCAAATGCACTTACTCTGATATTTCAAAATGATCTCAGAAGAATGATTAATGCCTTGTGGGGGTTGCTGACATAAATCTGTTCCATTCTGCCTAATGCACGTTCTTTCCGAGGAATGTTGCAGCTATATTGCTGTGGAACCTGGTGACACTGAGCAGACTCCATCAGATGTAAAATCTTCAAAAGGCATGACTGCTTAATGTGGACAGAAATTTATGTTTTCTTGACTTGTTATCAAAAACACAGTGCACTATTTTTCTCTAGAAACTGCATAATATATTACCACACTACCAAGAAGAACATCTTTTTTACAAGAGTTTCAAATATGCTAATAAATGAGCAATAGAACATTTTAATTATTAGGGTCACTTGAATGTACTTTTTATTTTAGGGAGAGCTGGTGCAGTGGATGGGGTGGCCAAAACAGGAATCAGAAATATGGTAAGTGAGTTTCAATAGGTTGGTGGAACAAAATAACAGGCTTTGGTGAAGACAATGATGAGAAAAATCTTTATGTGAAAAATGATTTCACGAGAACCTTATATCTACAAATTAATTAGTAAAACAAATTTAATCTCCAAATTGTCAAGCTAAATTATTTATGCACTAGGGAGCATAATTATAAGTGCACATACAACATATTATAATGTTTTAAAATTAGAGTCCTGGAGTTGAATGGCAAAAATCACAATTCTAAGTACAGGCAAATCAACCTCATTGTACCTCATTTTGCTCAGCTCTAATAGAGATATGAGTAAGTACTTTATAGGTTTATAATGAAAATCAAATGACTTAATCTTTGAAGAAGATGAGAGAATATCTAGAAAATACTCAATATTCATTACTATATTGTATTTAGAGACGTGGTTTATCAATAAAGGATGTTAACTGAATAGAAATACAGGCAGGAAGTTTTGTATTTCTACAGCTGCCCTCACAGCTGATTGTTATTTATTTATTTATTTATTAGTGTTCTTAAATTTTATTTTTTATTAAAATATACAACTCAGTATTTTCATTTATTAAGTCATCAAAATAATTTATAATAGTGCCTCTTAAATATACATGATATCTTCTGAAGCTAAAAGTAATATGGACTCAACCAGATTTTAAAATCCATTTGGAACATTAAACATGATAGAAGTAGAAAAAAATCTCTTATGAAGTCCTCTATGAAAGGAAATTGTGAAAAGTTCCTAATTAGATAGAAACCATTCCATCTCCAAGGGAGAATACTCAGCGTAACTGTGGTTTCATAGAATGAATTGGGTAGTGTTCCTTCTGTTTCTATTTTGTGGAATAGTTTGAAGAGTTTTAGTATTAGGTCTTCTTTGAAGGTCTGATAGAATTCTGCACTAAACCATCTGGTCCTGGGCTTTTTTTTTTTTTTTTGGTTGTAAGACTTTTAATGACTGCTTCTATTTTTTTAGGGGTTATGGGACTGTTTCGATGGTTTGTCTGATCGTGATTTAATTTTGGTATTTGGTATTTGTCTAGAAAATTGTTCATTTCATCCAGATTTTACAGTTTTGTTGAATATAGGCTTTTGTAGTAGGTCTGATGATTTTATTAATTCCCTCAGTTTCTGTTGTTATGTCTTCCTTTCATTTCTGATTTTGTTAATTTGGATACTGTCTTTGCGCTCTCTAGTTAGTCTGGCTAAGGCTGTATCTATCTTGTTGATTTTCTCAAAGAACCAACTCCTGGTTTTGTTGATTCTCGGTATAGTTCTTTTTCTTTCTACTTGGATGATTTTAGCCCCAAGTTTGATTATTTCCTACTGTCTACTCCTCTTAGGTGTATTTGCTTCGTTTTGTTCTACAGCTTTCAGGTGTGCTGTTAAGCTGGTAGTGTATTGTGAGGAGCTGTCCTCATATTCGCCATTATAAGATGGCGCTGACACCCGTATTCTAAGTAGTAAACAAGCAAGCTGCGCATGTGCCGGGGTAGCTTTCCACTCCATGTGCTCTGCCTTCCCCGTGATGACAACTCCGGTCGATGGGCTGCAGCCAATCAGGGAGCGACACGTCCGGGGCGGAGGACAATCCTCGATAAAAGGGATGGGGCTCCGCCATTTTCCTCTCTCTTCTCCACTGGCTCCTGAAGAAGTGAGCAATAAAACTTTTGCCGCAGAAGATTCCGGTTGTCCTGAGCGTGTTCTTGCAGGTGGGGACAAAAGCTCAGGATAGTGTATGCTCTCTCCAGTTTCTTTTTGGAGGCACTCAGAGCTGAGTTGTCTTCTTAGCACTGCTTTCATTGTGTCCCATAAGTTTGGGTATGTTGTACCTTCATTTTCATTAAATTCTAAAAAGTCTTTAATTTCTTTATTTCTTCCTTGACCGAGTAGGGCATTATTCAGCTTTCATGTGTATGTGGGCTTTCTATTGTTTTTGTTGCTATTGAAGAGCATCCTTAGTCTGTGGTGATCTGATAGGATACATGGAATTATTTCAATCTTCTTGTATCTGTTGATGCCTGTTTTGTGACCAATTGTATGGTCAGTTTTGGAGAAGGTACCATGGGGTGCTGAGAAAAAGGTATATTCTTTTGTTTTAGGATGAAATGTTCTATAGATATATGCTAAATGCATTTGGTTCATAACTTCTGTATTTTCAATATGTTTCTGTTTAGTTTGTGTTTCCATGATCCGTCCATTGATGAGAGTGGGCTGTTGAACTTGTACCCTTTTATTGCATTATGTGCAATATGTGCTTTGAACTTTATTAAAGTCTCTTTTATCAATGTGGGTGTCCTTGAATTTGGAGCATAGATATTCATAATTGAGAGTTTTTGTTGGTAGATTTTTCCTTTGATGAATATAAAGTGTCCTTCCTTATCTTTTTCATAACTTTTGATTGAAAGTTGACTTCATTTGACATTAGCATGGCTACTCCAACTTTTTTCTTGAGACTATTTGCCTGGAAAACTGTTTTCCAGCCCTTTACTCTGAGGTTGTGGCTGTCTTTGATATGGAGGTGTGTTACCTATATGCAGCAAAATGGTGGGTCCTATTTACATACCCAGTCTGTTATTCTATATAGTTTTATTGGATAATTGAGTCCATTGACATTAAGAGATATTAAGGAATAGTGATTGTTATTTCCTGTTATTTTTGATGTATCAGAAAGATCTCCTAGTTGGCCATCAGTGTAAAGAGAGGCCCATTGGTCTTGCAAACTTTATATGCCTCAGTACAGGGGAACACCAGGGCCAAGAAGTGGGAGTGGGTGGGTAGGAGAGTGGGGGGGGAGGGTATGGTGGACTTTTGAGATAGCATTGGAAATGTAAATGAAGAAAATACCTAATAAAAAACTTAATTAAAAAAATCACAAACAAAAACCTATGAAGTTGATTATGTGTTGGCTGCCTACACCCGAGCATAAGGCCTGCTTTGGAATGTGATTCATACACCCAGTGTCACTCCACTGGAGAAAAATTATTTTCTTTTTTGTTAGTTTCTTGGTTGAGGGTGGGACTTTGTGTCCACTTCCCTTTATTAGTGGTAGGATTTTATCTGCAGATCTCATGCATGACATCACAGCCTCTGTGAACCCATGTGTGTATCTACCCTGTTGTTTCTGGTAGTTGCTGCTTCCTTGGAGTCACTCATTACCTCTGGTTCATTAAATCATACTGCCTTCTCTTTCGCATCCATCTCTGAGCTTTGAGGAAGGGGTTTGATGAACACCTCCCAATTAGGGCCTCACGTTCCAAAGCTTTTACTCTCCAAACACTGCCCAGTGGTGGTTTCCTGTGCTGCTTCTCTTCTACAGCAAGAAGAAACTTCTCTGACATGGGTTGAATGAGGTTTATGGGTATAGCAATATTTCATTAGGAGTAATTTTGCACTTTAGTAGAATAATAATAGTAGTTTTCTCCCTCAAGGCTCATAATCTATTTACTTGGATGTTCTTGGCCACATTAGCATTGTCTTGTATGTGTTTCATTTCCTCGAGTAAACATAAATCCAATTACATAGTGGTTGGTTACCCCCCATAACTTTCATGCCACTATTACACTGTCTTACAGACAGATCACTGTTTGAAGCTAGATTTGTACTGAAGAAAACATAACATTTTGTGTGAATAATGTTACAATCTGTGAATTAATAATTATACACACAACACATTTTTGTAGAATATGTGTGTTTTATAATGATGACAGAAACTAAATTTCTTTCAATTAAGTAATAACTAAGAAAATATACTCTAACTCTGCAGAGAAAAGGAATATGCTGAAACTCAGAGGAACCAAAAATATTAATATTCAATCAAAGAAGCTAAAGAGAAAAGTAGCATATATTCTATTTAAATATTTTCTGCGTTGCCTGAGGTGGAGAGGTAATAAATAATTATCAACTGCACTTTTTCACTTGGGAAAATTTGAGTTTATAGAAACACTGTAACACTGTGTGTTGATTTTAGGCTGCATTATGAGCTTAGTAAAACTCATATGCACTGTAAAAAAGCTAAAAAAGGATTTGTGTAAATTATGGCACAGTATATTTTATCATTGTTACAAATATTGTAGAAATAATGTATTTTCTTACTGTAGAAACACATGTATTGCCTACTGTCTATGTTGTTACCCATTAATACTGACATGAATTTGTTTATCATGTCACTACTTCCAAGTTTAAGTATTTTCCCTTTGCCACTGGTGTCTTTTTTTTCATTTTTTATTAGATATTTTCCTCATTTACATTTCCAATGCTATCCCAAAGTCCCCCATACCCACCCCCCATTCCCCTACTCACCCACTCCCCCTTTTAGGCCCTGGCATTCCCCTGTACTGGGGCATATAAAGTTTGCAAGTCCAATGGGCCTCTCTATCCAGTGATGGCCAACTAGGCCATCTTTTGATACATATGCAGCTAGAGACAAGAGCTTCGGGGTACTGGTTAGTTCATATTGTTGCTCCACCTATAGGGTTGCAGTTCCCTTTAGTTCCTTGGGTGCTTTCTCTAGCTCCTCCATTGGGGGCCCTGTGATCCATTCAATAGCTGACTGTGAGCATCCACTTCTGTGTTTGCTAGGCCCTGGCATAGTCTCACAAGAAACAGCTATATCTGGGTCCTTTCAGCAAAATCTTGCTATTGCATGCAATGGTGTCAGCATTTGGAAGCTGATTATGGGATGGATCCCTGGATATGGCAATCACTAGATGGTCCATCCTTTCGTCACACTTCCAAATTTTGTCTCTGTAACTCCTTCCATGGGTGTTTTGTTCCCTATTCTAAGAAGGGGCAAAGTGTCCACACTTTGGTCTTTGTTCTTCTTGAGTTTCATGTGTTTAACAAATTGTATCTTATATCTTGGGTATCCTAAGTTTCTGGGCTAATATCGATTTATCAGTGAGTACATATTGTGTGAGTTCCTTTGTGATTGGGTTACCTCACTTAGGATGATGCCCTCTAGGTCCATCCATTTGCCTAGGAATTTCATAAATTCATTCTTTTTAATAGCTGAGTAGTACTCCATTGTGGAAATGTGCCACATTTTCTGTATCCATTCCTCTGTTGAGGGGCATCTGGGTTCTTTCCAGCTTCTGGCTATTATAAATAAGGCTGCTATGAACATAGTGGAGCATGTGTCCTTCTTACTGGTTGGGACATCTTCTGGATATATGCCCAGGAGAGGTATTGTGGGATCCTCCCGTAGTACTATATCCAATTTTCTGAGGAACCGCCAGACTGATTTCCAGAGTGGTTGTACAAGCTTGCAATCCCACCAACAATGGAGGAGTGTTCCTCTTTCTCCACATCCTTGCCAGCATCTGCTGTCACCTGAATTTTTGATCTTAGCCATTCTGACTGGTGTGACATACATTGAAACTATGTAACTACTACTTGTATTATTCTCTCTCCTCCTAATTTTTTAGCAACCATTTATTCTTTATGCAGAAATTGTTGTTAATCTAATATGATTTTATATTTTCATGGTTCTTCTGTATTTATTTATTGTAAACATTTATAAAGAACTATCTCTAGCTCCTTCATCATTGGCGGCCCTGTGTTCCATCCAATAGATGACTGTGAACATTCACTTCTGTATTTGCCAGGCACTGGCATAGCCTCAAAAGAGATAACTATATCAGGGTCCTGTCAGCAAAATCTTGATGGCATATGCAATAGTGTCTGGGTTTGGTGTTTGTTTATGGGATGGATCCCAAGGTGGGGCAGTCTCTGGATGGTCGTTTCTTTTGTCTCAGCTCTGAACTTTGTCTCTGTAACTCCTTCCATGGTTATTTTGTTCCTCATTCTAAGAAGGAACAAAGTATAAGTACCCAAGGAGCTGAAGGGGTCTGCAAACCTATAGGAGGAACAACAATTTGAACTAACCACTACTCCCCAGAGCGTTTGTCTCTAGCTGCATATGTGGCAGAGGATGCCCTAGTAGGCCATCAATGGGAAGAGAGGCCCTTGGTCTTGTGAAGATTATATGCCCTAGTACAGGGGAATTCCAGGGCCAGGAAGCAGGAGTAGGTGGTTTGGGGAGCAGGCCAGGGGGGAGGGTATAGGGGACTTTCGAGATAGCATTTGAAATGTAAATGAAGAAAATATCTAATAAAAATAAAATGTCATATGCAAAAAAATAACTATTACTTCAATATTTACTTAAAATTTTATAATAATAGGCATCCAGGAATAATTTATTTACTAGTTTTTACCTAAATGTTGCTTATATTTTTCTAAATCTGGTTACTGTAAAGGATCAAGTTGGTTCCATGTGACTAGATGCTTAACATCATACACTATACTATTCTTTAATTCTTTTTAAGCACTATGTTTTCCAGGCATTACTTTACACATCTTGACACTGGAGAAATCCATCTTTTCAAGGAATCCAATACTCTCCAGTAGAATGTTAATTATAAAGCATGATATTAATTCAGGATATATTTACTGCTGCTGAGATAGACTATTTTATGTCCTCTCAGTGATCTGTGAAAGAAATTCCATGTATAATTCTTGTTATCCAGGTTTTTCCTGAAATTTGGGATCAACAGGATTTATATACATATTAAATATATGCACATATATGACAAATAAAGTCACAGGTAAGAGAGTAGTACATACATAGAGAGATTGATCTGCTTTAAAGAACTTATTCTTACAACTGTAGAACTTATAAGTTCAACATCTGCAGAGGAAGCTAAGAGGCTGAGTATCTTCATAATGCTGCCAACATAGTCCATAGGCAACAACTTGCATGCATGTCTCCTTCTTCAGGGGACCTCAGTTGTACATCTTAAGGGACTTGGGAGATAATTCAAGGCTCATCTACATTAAGGGAGATAAACTGGTTTATCTGACATCCACAAATTTAAAAATTACTCACATCTAAAATTTCTTTTACAGCACCATATTGACTGCTCTTTGATTAAACATCTGGACATCATAACCAAGACAAGATGAGACATAGAAGAAAATGCTAGTGTCTACAATAAATATGCCACCTCATTTAAAATTGATTTATTCTTTAACCGCTTCCTCTTAAAAAGTCTTACTGATATCTTGATTTTCTTAAAGTTAACCAGTTATTTTAAGTTTTCACAACTTCCTTGGTGAATCTTCCAGACTGGTCCCTTCATTTCCTTTCAAGCCCAAAAAGATTCACTTCAATTATGGGAGAATTTAGTTCATAGTTTCTGTTTCAAAGCTTTGGATGGTAATGAATAATAAAATAGGATGCTCTCAGTTCCCTGTAAAACTCCAAAGGAATTCTTTCACTTATTTTTTATGATTATCCTAGTTGATACTCCCAGGACTCATAGGGCGAGACCTTTGATACAATGCCCAACAGTAGGGAAAGAGAACTTATAGAGTCTACCTCCAGCAGGAAAGGGAACTTATAGAGTCTACCTCCAGCAGGAAAACACTTCCATAACTAAACTTTGACACCATGGCTTGCTTTGTCATGCAGTCTAAAACTTGCCATCACCTACTTTACAAAAATTTACTTGATATCTATGAATTGTTCAGTTCTTCTAGAACTTGTATTCAAGTTCTACAGGATCCATCCTCAGCTCCCAATTCAAGCCGCGTATTCCACTGACAAATGATTCTCTAAAGATGTGGAGCTGTAAGCAAGGACTGAAAATCATCATGTAGAACTTCTGTGATGTCTTTTACTGAAATGTTTGGTGGACACTCTGAATGAATGAATGAATGAGAATATATACTCATTTCTGAATTCAATTTTCTGTCTTAATCATTTGAAATCTGAGCTGTCCTCAAAGGATCAGTTTAAATGCCTTTGGATAATTTTAGGTACAATTTGAATAGATTGCTCTAATCACTAGAAAACAACCATTTTTGCTTGTATTTAATCATGTTCCTGTCATTAATATGGTACATAAGATTTTCTTCCTTTTGAGAAAATTCATATTTAGACCTTTGTGAGAAAACAAGCCTCCTGATACATATCACACACACACACACACACACACACAGCAGAACTACATTATGATTATGCTACATAAGATTCTGTTTGAGTGGTGCTACTCAAAGTCTCATCAAAGTGGTTTCAGAATAACAAATGAATGGGTGGAGGGACAGAAAACCGAGTAAATGAACCATGAATACTCTGCATGGATTCTTGATAGTGTGCCATGGTCCCATCTCTAGTCAGCCAGTTCTCCTTGTTCCTTTGAATACCCTAAGGCATTTCCAAAAATTTAAGAACTTTCCTTAAGTGCAAGCTGTTTCATTACCTTTCAGAAATTATGAATGGAAAAACAAACCACATACACATAATAAAAAGTAAGTTTATTTTAAATAGCAAAGGAAAAAATCACAGCCTTTACTGAAAAGAGGAAACACTGAGATTTAGTTAACACACCTTTTCTTCAAGAACATGTTGACCCTACCCTGAAAAGTAGAAATGACCCTGCCGTGACAAAACAGTCTAGTGTGACAGAAAGCCAAAAAAGATACAATGTTTGCCTTGAAAATAAACCAGAAAAATATGAATAAATCTAGCCTTAATGTACATCACCAACAAAGTTTCTCCGTAGAGATTATCCATCACTGTGGGACTACTAGAAGTGAATGACTCACATCCAGTGTTCTGGGAAAACCCAGAGGATGGCAACCAATGGACAGACCCTCTTTCTGGAAGCTTCTCCCTCATATCCTTGCCCAAATGTAATTTATTATTTTTAAAGAAATCTCATTTTTCTCTATTAACATTCTTTAAAGATTTATTTATTGTATATCTATAAATGTTTTTTTCTCTCTCTTTCTTTCTCAGCTTCCACCCCCCACTCCGTGTGTGTGTGTGTGTGTGTGTGTGTTGCTGGTGGGGCTCAGAAGAGCATCCTGGATCTCCCAAAATTGAAGTTAGAGGCAATTTTGAGCCACCAAGTGGGTACATCCTGTACCATAGTTTTTAAAGGCACATCACAGTTGAGTTGTATTTTGTGAGACATTTTTTTAGCATCTTTTATCTTCAAGTAAGAAGACTATCACTTTTAGGTTCATAGTTCCATCAAGTGACAAAGAGTTTAAGAGACTGAGCTGTAAGCCCCACTCCTGTTCTCCACCACTCTAAACTGTCAACCTGTCATTTGCTGCTCCCTCATTCCTATGGTCATGGCTAGCCTTTTGTGGTAGGGGCACATATTTCCAATCATTCCTTAGAATGGCTTTTACATTAGCATCTCTGCATTTAGACTCATGATTTCATCAAATATTTCATTGAGCTACCCACATTATACCTATACCACTTAATTTTCTTCAGCTTGGAACAGTGGTGATTAGGGTTATACACAAAAGACTGTAATTTTAAAAGCCATTTTCCTATTTTCATTTCTGTTGCTATGTAAAATGCCCTGACAAAAAGCAACTTAGGAAAGCAAGGGTTTGTTTGATTTACAGCTTTTTGGTACAGTGCATTATGGTGAGGAAGTGACGGCAAGAATTTAAACATCACCTTCAAAGTCAAGAGGAAAGAGGAGTAAATACAATCTTGCTTGCTGTGCTTATCTTGCTTTCTTCTCTGTTACACTGTTCTGGAGCCCAGCCAAGGGAATGGTGCCTCTTATAGTGGGCTTTCTTCCTATATCAATTAATGTCAAGACTCTACTCTCCCGATATTTAGACACATCCATAGGTTAAAATGATCTAAGTAACTTTTCATCAGGACTCCCTGGGTGAGTCTTCATTGTGTCAAATGGGCAGTTAAAACTAACCAGTATAGCCATAAATTAAAAATAAAAAAAACCCTAAGTCTGTTAACTTGATTATGTTTGAAACTATAATCTGTTAACCAGGGAGAAGCTTTAAAAGTTGTTTGTCAGAGGAAAACTTTTTGTTCAGATCACTAGGGCAGACTGAAATCTGGCAACAGAATGTAGAGATCTTATTTGGAGTTAGATTTTGATACAGAAATCTCAATTATGGGTGATTTTAGAACTAGACAAGGGAACACAAAAACGAGCTTAGATGATCTTATAATATCAAAAAGAAAGTACAAGAAATGAAACAGCATTTGTGTGTGTGTGTGTCTGTGTACATGGGGAAGAAGGGGTTGCCAAGGAGACAGAGAAAGCAGCCCACTGCTGCCAATGGCCATTTCTGAAATAGTTCAGATTAAAAGATGGATGATGTTTACATTGGGTTACAAGATAAATATTCATGACTACATCATGATAGAATTGTATGCTTGGAAAATTGGAAGAATAAATATAGATAACCCTACAATGTGAAAAACATTGGAACAATTCTGTTAAAATAGATACACTTTTCTCACAGACATGAGTCATGACTCCTGCAATGCCAAGCTTTATGTGGCACCTGCCCATAGTGATTCCTTTAAACAATCTCAGCATGGGACAGGGAAACAAAGAGGAACTTTAGAATGAAGCAAGAAGTTCAGCATACACTGTCTCGCTGGCTGTGTGTCACATTCATCGCTGTGGTTGTCCTACTCCAAATTCTTTTTTTTTTTTGGTTTTTCGAGACAGGGTTTCTCTGTGTAGCCTTGGCTGTCCTGGAACTCACTCTGTAGACCAGGCTGGCCTCGAACTCTTAACCCAACCTATCCTAAGAACATCAGGTGACCCCACAGAATGCTTTCCATAAAGCAGCTTACTAGTGCTATGCAAAACTGTCAAGGTCATCAAAAACAAGGTAAGCCTGAGAAGCTGTCAGGTAAAAAAAGAACCAAGGAACAGAAAGCAGCGTATCCTGGACAGTAGCCTCCAACAGGAGAGCACACAGAAAGCAGCGTATCCTGGACAGTAACCCTCAACAGGAGAGCACACAGAAAGTAGCGTATCCTGGACAGTAGCCTCCAACAGGAGAGCACACAGAAAGCAGCGTATCCTGGACAGTAACCTCCAACAGGAGAGCACACAGAAAGCAGCGTATCCTGGACAGTAACCTCCAACAGGAGAGCACACAGAAAGCAGCGTATCCTGGACAGTAACCTCCAACAGGAGAGCACACAGAAAGCAGCGTATCCTGGACAGTAACCTCCAACAGGAGAGCACACAGAAAGCAGCGTATCCTGGACAGTAACCTCCAACAGGAGAGCACACAGAAAGCAGCGTATCCTGGACAGTAACCTCCAACAGGAGAGCACACAGAAAGCAGCGTATCCTGGACAGTAACCTCCAACAGGAGAGCACACAGAAAGCAGCATATCCTGGACAGTAACCCCCAACAGGAGAGCACACAGAAAGCAGCGTATCCTGGACAGTAACCTCCAACAGGAGAGCACACAGAAAGTAGCGTATCCTGGACAGTAACCTCCAACAGGAGAGCACACAGAAAGCAGCGTATCCTGGACAGTAACCCTCAACAGGAGAGCACACAGAAAGCAGCGTATCCTGGACAGTAGCCCCCAACAGGAGAGCACACAGAAAGCAGCGTATCCTGGACAGTAACCCCCAACAGGAGAGCACACAGAAAGCAGCGTATCCTGGACAGTAACCCCCAACAGGAGAGCACACAGAAAGCAGCGTATCCTGGACAGTAACCCCCAACAGGAGAGCACACAGAAAGCAGCATATCCTGGACAGTAACCCCCAACAGGAGAGCACACAGAAAGCAGCGTATCCTGGACAGTAACCTCCAACAGGAGAGCACACAGAAAGCAGCGTATCCTGGACAGTAGCCCCCAACAGGAGAGCACACAGAAAGCAGCATATCCTGGACAGTAACCCCCAACAGGAGAGCACACAGAAAGCAGCATATCCTGGACAGTAACCCCCAACAGGAGAGCACACAGAAAGCAGCGTATCCTGGACAGTAACCTCCAACAGGAGAGCACACAGAAAGCAGCGTATCCTGGACAGTAACCTCCAACAGGAGAGCACACAGAAAGCAGCGTATCCTGGACAGTAACCTCCAACAGGAGAGCACACAGAAAGCAGCGTATCCTGGACAGTAACCTCCAACAGGAGAGCACACAGAAAGCAGCATATCCTGGACAGTAACCTCCAACAGGAGAGCACACAGAAAGCAGCGTATCCTGGACAGTAACCTCCAACAGGAGAGCACACAGAAAGCAGCGTATCCTGGACAGTAACCTCCAACAGGAGAGCACACAGAAAGCAGCGTATCCTGGACAGTAACCTCCAACAGGAGAGCACACAGAAAGTAGCGTATCCTGGACAGTAACCTCCAACAGGAGAGCACACAGACAGCAGCGTATCCTGGACAGTAACCTCCAACAGGAGAGCACACAGACAGCAGCGTATCCTGGACAGTAACCTCCAACAGGAGAGCACACAGAAAGCAGCATATCCTGGACAGTAGCCTCCAACAGGAGAGCACACAGAAAGCAGCGTATCCTGGACAGTAACCTCCAACAGGAGAGCACACAGAAAGCAGCGTATCCTGGACAGTAACCTCCAACAGGAGAGCACACAGAAAGCAGCATATCCTGGACAGTAACCTCCAACAGGAGAGCACACAGAAAGCAGCGTATCCTGGACAGTAACCTCCAACAGGAGAGCACACAGAAAGCAGCGTATCCTGGACAGTAACCTCCAACAGGAGAGCACACAGAAAGCAGCGTATCCTGGACAGTAACCCCCAACAGGAGAGCACACAGAAAGCAGCGTATCCTGGACAGTAACCTCCAACAGGAGAGCACACAGAAAGCAGCGTATCCTGGACAGTAACCTCCAACAGGAGAGCACACAGAAAGCAGCGTATCCTGGACAGTAACCTCCAACAGGAGAGCACACAGAAAGTAGCGTATCCTGGACAGTAACCCCCAACAGGAGAGCACACAGAAAGCAGCGTATCCTGGACAGTAACCTCCAACAGGAGAGCACACAGAAAGCAGCGTATCCTGGACAGTAACCCTCAACAGGAGAGCACACAGAAAGCAGCATATCCTGGACAGTAACCTCCAACAGGAGAGCACACAGAAAGCAGCATATCCTGGACAGTAACCTCCAACAGGAGAGCACACAGAAAGCAGCGTATCCTGGACAGTAGCCCCCAACAGGAGAGCACACAGAAAGCAGCGTATCCTGGACAGTAACCTCCAACAGGAGAGCACACAGAAAGCAGCGTATCCTGGACAGTAACCTCCAACAGGAGAGCACACAGAAAGCAGCGTATCCTGGACAGTAACCTCCAACAGGAGAGCACACAGAAAGCAGCGTATCCTGGACAGTAACCTCCAACAGGAGAGCACACAGAAAGCAGCGTATCCTGGACAGTAGCCTCCAACAGGAGAGCACACAGAAAGCAGCGTATCCTGGACAGTAGCCCCCAACAGGAGAGCACACAGAAAGTAGCGTATCCTGGACAGTAACCTCCAACAGGAGAGCACACAGAAAGCAGCGTATCCTGGACAGTAACCTCCAACAGGAGAGCACACAGAAAGCAGCGTATCCTGGACAGTAACCTCCAACAGGAGAGCACACAGAAAGCAGCATATCCTGGACAGTAGCCTCCAACAGGAGAGCACACAGAAAGCAGCGTATCCTGGACAGTAACCTCCAACAGGAGAGCACACAGAAAGTAGCGTATCCTGGACAGTAACCTCCAACAGGAGAGCACACAGAAAGCAGCGTATCCTGGACAGTAACCTCCAACAGGAGAGCACACAGAAAGTAGCGTATCCTGGACAGTAACCTCCAACAGGAGAGCACACAGAAAGCAGCATATCCTGGACAGTAACCCCCAACAGGAGAGCACACTAGACCAAGTCCAAGAAAAGACTTGACCAACTCATTAAAGTCTCACATGTGAATTTCAGATGGTCATCACACCTCCATACTGCTTTATTACTTGAGACAAATGTGTCATACTAACATAGATTTTAATAGGAGAGATGTCTGCAGGCTGTGTCAAAACTATATGATCTTTGCAACTTCTTGGCAGTTCAAAAGTACTTTAAAAGGAAGAGTACATTTTGTATAAAAGCAAAATGTCATATTTAATTTTAATCTCTCTTGAATAGGATGCTAATATTCACAGCAGAGGCATCAAATATAATACATTTTGAAAGAGGATGCCACACACTTCAACTGCATCAGTCTCCAACCACAGGGTGAGTGATGAGGAGGCAGATAGTCCCACTAGGCCGTTATCACCACAAAACTTTTCCTTGAGCAATCTGCAGTCTGAATTTTCACAGCTCGTAGCTACTTCAGATTTTATGAGAATTCAGGGTGGCTATTAATTCAAGTAATAAAAGCAAATCTCCTGAAATCTTAATATTGGACTGTCTTTCCATTGTTTTTAGACTGACAGAGTGTCTTTCCAGCAAGTAGACCATTTACTGATTTGTCCACTCCCTTGTGGCCTCCACACAGTTAAATATAAAGCCAGTCCCTAGTTCTATGACCATGACAGAGTCAGAATCAATGTTTCAACATTTATTTGTATGATCAAAGCCTCAAATTGGAAGAACTGCAGGTTCCATATGAAACTAATATCCCCTTGAAGGAGCTGCTGGAAAGATCTGATCCAATTACAACAAAAGTTAAATTCCCAGGCTTTTCACAGTGGCTAGATTGTCACTGGTGCAGAGGAGCCAAATGCAAGCCTCTTGCTTTGGTAACAGCATCCCTTGGATTGTCTGTATTTTGCTTTGACTCAGAGTGGACGGTGGAACTGCTTTAACAGTTGGGACTGAATTTCAATAACACATAAGTTGGGGCCATGAAAATGGTTTAAAACTGAAAAGCAGTTCCAGTTAACCCTGAATTACTTATACGGCAGCAACTTTTTGCAATGTTCAGTAAGTCATGTAAACAAAAGGACACTACATACATGCAGTTACTATGTCCAGGGCAAGGTGAAATAGCTCACCTCAAACGTACTATTTTGATATATCAAGAATATCAACTTCTGTCACGTTTTCTTTGATAAGAAAACTATGTGGAAACTCCGCTCTGTTGGGAAATACAGATACTGAATGAATACAAAATCCCTTTAATGAGATAATCTTTCCCTTCAGGTTCTCCAATGAACACTGTGACTCTTCCAACTTTAGTTATACATTGTGCCCCATACTTGATCTACTTTAAGGTGCATGAAGTAGGTTATAGCAATAAAAGTGTTTTTCTAAAATTTCTAGAGAACAGGAAGGGTGAACGTGTGGATGGTGATTACATGAATAACCACAGAGATCAGGAGCCACAGAAAGTTCAGAGAGACCATAAGATTCTTAGACAGGGATTGACTAGCACTTTAGGGAAACCATTTTATTCTTTGAAAATGTCAGTTTCATTTATTACATATCCTGGTGCTGAACTAAAGGAAGGTAGCACCCTGAATAATAGAAACTGTGTCTTCAAATGTATTTTACAAACCATTGACAATAATGATCATTTTGAAGTTATGTTATTCCAGGATGTAAACTAGGCATCAAAGTGACTTCATGCTTGATTTTGATAATAGCACTCTTTCCTTTCTCTCCATCTCTCACTAAACTTGCAATTTCAACCAATGTTTGTGTGTATGCGGAAGAAGGATCTAAGTTCTCAGGTTTTAAGTTACTTACCATGCTCTGCCGTCTACTTGCCCACTTTATTTGCCTAAACTGAATAGAGGGAGATAAGATTAAATAGGAGAGGTCAGTGTAAGAGAACATATACATGAAAACAGGGCTCCCTATCGACAAGTGTGGTCCAATCCCAGCTCTCAGAAGCACAGAATGAGCTACAGACATGAAGCTTCACCCTTAATTCATTCCAGGCTGGCCCCAACAGTATGAGATAAGGGATCTGTGGGAATCCTTTTAGATGGTAAATTCCAAGATCTTATTATTCAACATGCTGCTTTAAGACTTTTTTTTTATTTACTCATTTTGAGGTGCTGAAAATGGTAAGCAACTTTTTTTTTATTACCATTGACTCAAGTCACTAACAATATTTTAAAATTCAAAATAAAGGCAGCTAGAAAGAGGGAACTCAGTGGGGAATGTGCTTGTTATACAAGCACAAGGACTGGAGTTTGGATCCTAAACACCCAAATCCTAAGTTGGTGTGGTTGGTTGAGTTTGTAGTTGGAGCGATTGGGAGTCAGAGATGAGCAGATCCCTAGACTTGCTGGGCAACCAATCAAGATGACACTGTAAGCTTCAGGTTCAGCGTAAGACCCTGCCTCAAATATTAAGGTGGCCAACATCTGAGGAAGATGCCCAGCCCTGACCTCTGACCTCTATATGCATACACACACATGATTACACAGCAGTAGTATCTGTACACATAAAAATAAAAATAAATAATTACAGACAAGAACTTTCCCTATGTATATCAGATGAATGGATCAATCACAGGAGAAAGTGATTTTCTTATTGTAAGAAAAGATGACAGGCACAAGGTAAAGTGGAATGATTTTTAGAACAGAGTCTAGCTAAGCCTTCCTTAAGAAGCCCAATATTATACAGCAAGGTTTGAGTAGAATCTGTAGATATTATGTGGGAACTTACAGCTACAAAATACAACCATTTGTAAATATAGTAATCACCCTGTAGACCATAAAAGGAAAAAAGGCAACTCATTAGATTTGGCCCATGGGTTTTAGCTTGCTGATCTCTGTCTTGAAGATACAGGCTGCAGGCTAATTAGGCTAAAGCCTCTCTTCTACAGAATGGCTGTGTTTTTCCAATTCTCCAAAAATGTGTGTAAGTGCCAAGAAGTCCACTGCACAGACTTCTGGAAATAGCATTTTATTTGGCTTGAACACCCGTTCTCTGATCCAGGGGAATGAAGGGGTGTTAGTGAGCAGTGGTAAGTGTGTATAATTCTCTTCACTTGTTTTATACACTGAACTGCACACTACTGCCTATCAAAAGCTATGTGCATTCATTTCACCAGGTAAAGGAAGAGAGTGGAACGCAGATTATGCCAGTACTCCATTCTTTTTTTTTTTTTTAAAGATTTATTTATTTATTTATTACATGTAAGTACACTGTAGCTGTCTTCAGACACTCCAGAAGTGGGAGTCAGATCTCATTACGGGTGGTTGTGAGCCACCATGTGGTTGCTGGGATTTGAAATTCAAACCTTCGGAAGAGCAGTCGGGTGCTCTTATCCACTGAGCCATCTCACCAGCCCAGTACTCCATTCTTATAGGACCATAACTCTCAAATAAGCTACAGTAGTAGAATCATTCAGATTCTTCGATAAGGCCAGTGTACTTTGACTATAGGCAAATACTTGGTACATCATGCATGGGAACACAAACAGTCATCAACATGAGTGTTTGGATAGTCTCAGAAGATAATACTTTTCTAGCTTATCATTTACAAAATATATTTTTAAAACTTTATATGGGCTACCATATAAAAATGTTTGATAGCCTTTGTTTGTTACTAAACTTTCTTTGGTCTCAAACTTTGTACATTTGCAAAAATACAGGAGGTCTCAGAAAAGGATAAGACATGTCAAAGGGGCACAAAGCAAGCCAGAGAGGCTCCTAATAGGTAAACCTCAAACAAGGCAAGCAAAATAAATAAATGAATGAATAAAGATAGAGCCTAGCATCAGTATGGAAAAGTGGGAGGTGCGGATAGGAGGGGCTAGTTGAGAAGAAAAAGGGGAGTTGGTCAGAGTGGGAGGAAGATAGAAGAGAAAGTAGTGGGGGAGAAACGTAACACAGTAGATGACATTGCATGGTATGGTCAAATAAGGTAATAAGCATGATATTGTCAAAAATTAAAACAACCCACTCCATATCACAGACTCAACATACATATCGAATCAATGAATAAGTTGAGGGAAGCTAAGCAATAGCTGGGCAATGGTTTTTAGTAATAGTAATAGACCTCAAAGAGCTCCTGTTTCCTCCTCTACTAGACAAGATAGACTGTAAAAGAGCAAACAGATGTAGTTCATTTTCTTGACCAGTGTTCTTGTCTATCGATCAATTCATAAAAGATACGAGAACCACATTATCAAAGGACGTTTATTCTGACCACAGCAAATGTTTTTTTCTTTTTTATCCATTTGCTTAACCAATTAAAAAGTGATATGTCTGGAAATTTCTTAGCAAACCAGTGTTCCACATTAGAATAATTTTTTTTTTATAAGTGGATTCTGAGAAATGACATAAAAAATACCACAGTGGTATGGCTTCCATTTTAAACAGTAGGAGGACAATAACCAATGGTTTTGGTTAAATTTGATTCACCTTCCACAGAATAGTTTTGTGGAATTTTCCCCAAGAATTTGGCCAAGTTTATTTGAATTTGTCTCCAAGGGTAAGCTTGAATAATATTTTCATTTCTGTACCACAGAACGTGACAATTAATTTAAATCACATCTCATAATTTAGCATTGTAGTACCTTTGGGGTTAGATATTTTATGTCTGAGTTATTACACTAAAGACTCTGCTGTAAATTGAAGGGCTGGTAATGTGGTTGGCAAAGGTCTGCCCTGAAAGTCAGAGCAAAGTTAGAGGTCCAGTCCCCACCCCATTGCCAGCTTTGTGACCCCAGAAAGCTCCTCACCACCTGAGACTCAGTGTCTCCACCATGAGAAAGGATAATAAGTCCTTGAATGTTCAACAAATCTATATTCGCTAAAAAGTTATCAATGTCACATGATTATGTTTTACAAATTCTGGAACACTATAGTCAAGGATGCTTTAGGTGAGAACTCAGAGGACTAGAATGTTTGTATTAAAGAAAGTCATTGCAAATTCTTTTATAAACTACCTTGTGTTTGTAACCTGAGACTGATTTATTGATGTGAGGCTTCCAATTTTGCTGAAATTTGTTATTTCTGAAGTAAACTTTTAATCACCAGTAGTTTATACAACAATTTATCAAACCCTATATTCCATACTTGCTTATAAATTGTTTCATACTTAGAAGTCACTGGGTCAACATCTTTGGCTACTTATTATGTATGTTATTTACTTATGTATGTGTTTATGTGTGCCTGTGTGTATATGTGCATGTCATATCTATCTGGATGTCTGAAGAATCCTTTAGAAGGCATTAGATTTCCTGGGCTGGAATTACGAGTGGCTGTGATCTCCAAGAGTATTGGGAACTGAACTCAGGTCCTTGGAAAAGCAGCAAGTGCTCTTAACTTCTGCGTCATCTCTCCTTTGCCCATGTCCCTCCGTGGCCCCAAGGTGTAAGCATGTTTAATTAGTTCTTGCTTTATTATTTTAAGAAAAGTGTTTAATAATGTATCAAGTACTGTGTTTGAAGACATAAAAATAAAGATCCTTAGGTGACCTTCAGATTATCCTTAGGCTTCTGAAGTTCCCCCTGCTTTGTTAAGTATTATGAGTACATGTTTATTACTAATATTCATTAATGTTTCAAATAGGAAACAGAAATTGAAAAGAGAATAAAACAAAAGCATAATTAATGTTACTTTATATCAGTTCTTCATCTGCATCATTAGTTGATTTAATCTTTACAAATAACCTGTTGTTTAAGCTTTAGAAGTTACTCACATTTCATAAACACAAACTCTGAACTTTTGGACCAACATCGTTCTATTACTCTGATCCCCAAGCTGGTGACTGTCACCCTATCCCATACAGCACTGGGATTTTTTTCTAAGAGAGACTCCTGACTATTCACTTCAAGATTGGTAGGCATATGGGCTTGATTGTGCGTATCACAAGGTTGACTAAATGTCAGGCTGTACGTCTAAATGCCTACTTCATCCCAACAAAGGTGGGGGAATGCCTAAAGGTAGGTATCATAGAGTCAAGAATAAATCGGATACCTTGAATTCAAATGCCCTGGAGAGTTGATAACGCGACTGAGAAGAGTTGTACTGAAACCAAAGAGACCCCGTGGCCTGAAGTGGTCTGATCATTGCCACAGGACAATGCATGGTGTGCAAAACACTGCCATTAAAGAACATTCATTCTTCACAGGGAACTAAAAAATGGAAATTTCGATTTATTGTTAAATCTAACAGATAGTTTAAGCCAAAGTTTTATAAAACAACATGGCCAAATACAATCATTTCCAGTATTACTGTTTTGGAAATGGTTATTATTTTCCCCCCAATACATTAATCTATTTCTTGAGTTATGTAGATAGAAGTCTGAGTGTGGCAATTCCTGAACTAAAAGATCTTAATTTTAGAATCCAGAACTATTTCCCTTTAAAGATTGTTTATAAAAAGACTTATCTTAAGGGAATAAACTGTGAGCTATCTTTCTGTACCTAAAATAAAATTGAACTTAAATAAGTCAACACTAGCTCAAAGTTTTTGGTTTTTTTTGTTTTTTGTTTTTTGTTTTTTTTGTTTTTGTTTTTTTGTTTTTGTTTTTGTTTTTTGTTTTCCAAGACAGGGTTTTTCTGTATAGCCCTGGCTGTCCTGGAACTCACTTTGTAGACCAGGCTGGTCTCAAACTCAGAAATCCTCCTGCCTCTGCCTCCCGAGTGCTGGGATTAAAGGCGTGCGCCACCACGCCCGGCTTAGTTCAAAGTTTTTTACAGTTTTCTACAGTCTTCTACAGTGGCTAGACATCTCCATACTTGGAAGTTGTTAGAATTAGCTAAATTAACAACATTAAACTTCATGTTAGTAAATTCATATAACTCAATGCCTGTCAACAAAGTTCCTAATTTCTCAACATATAGAATTAATTTTCACTGAAAATAAAATACGCATAGCTGTGTCCTTGGAGTTAGCACCAGAGGGTGGGTCCGCAGAAGAGGTTTAATGCCAAAGACAACTTGAAACCGTTGCATTCACCTCCCTTCTCCTTCGATTCTTGAGATAGCTCTCAAAGAAAACTCCATCTCTCTAAATTCTGGCAAGTAGACAAAAGCCAGCATCTCTGGAACTTGGGACATCAGTTTCCCTCTACCAAAGGAGGCATTTCTCTTAACACTGGCAAAAGGGACACATGGCTGTTTGTGGTGCCTATTAGCATACCTGAGCACATGCTAGCCTCTATGTTCCCACAGTGTCACAAACACCTGTAAGACATGTCTTTGTCCATTCGTCCGTCCATGCTGGCATCCAGGTCTTCTCAGCTCTTCTTACCTCACTTCCCCCACCTTAAAATTCCTCCAGTTCAGGAGCTTCCTGACCCCAGCTGCTCATTATCTATTTAACCCGCTATTTCAGCTATGTGCCCCCTCTCTTGCCTGTATTCTCTTATGTCTTCATCTCTTGCTCTCCCCCTCTCTCTTTTCATACCCACGTCCAGTATGCTCTCTACGCTCTGGACTCTTTCAGATGCCTCTGGCTGTTCTCTCCTTCATATAATAAAAATTCTTCCCCTTAACCACACAATGGAGTAGCCCTGCAGTCAGTTTATACAGTCCTGACTCGTGCTGTACCTCCATCTCAGAAGACTTTCCTTCCTCGGCCATTTTCTCACTTCATATCACCGCAACAATCATTCTACACGCCAAATGAATTATCCCAGCTCTTTGAGAAATGAAAAACAAAAGCACTTATCAAAAAAGCTGTGAGATCCTGTCTTAAAATCTTTCTGATATTATATATGTGTATATATATATATATATATATATATATATATATATATATATATATATATATTTGGTTTTTGAGACAGGGTTTCTCTGTATAGCCTTGGCTGTCCTGGAACTTACTCTGTAGACCAGGCTGGCCTTGAACTCAGAAATCCACCTGTCTCTGCCTCCCAAGTGCTGGGATTAAAGACTTGTGCCACCACTGCCAGGCTCTGATTATATTTTAATGTTCACACCAAGGCCCTTTATTTAAGTGATAGTCAATAGTATAATATGCCAATAGGGATATGGAAAAACAGGCAATCTATGATTCTGTGAAGAATATACATTGGATATTTACTGTCCAGCCCCAATCCCTTCCTGTAGAACTATCTCCACATACTCAATTCATACTATGGGTGAGGGCACTGCTATTACTCATGTAGAAATATTATTTCATTCTTATTATTTATAGCTTTGTAAATAAGAAGTGGATGTCTACTGCTACATCTAGAACCCCCCTCCCCAATCCTTGGACCATAGGAGTTCATAATAAAGCCATCAAACAATTGCTCCACTCCTATAAATAGATGACATTATCCTCATGTTTAAAAAGGAGACTGGGAGACCAAGTATGGTTAACTAACTTGACAACACTCTCATAATCTTAGGTTCTCAGTCTGCCATTATAATCATGACACTGTTTCAGAGCACCTGACTTTCATTCCTATGCTATTCCTAGGTTCATTTCTCTGCCTCTCAAAAACTTAACTTTATAATTTAATTATAAAACTCTCAATTGTGGGAATGTGTTTCTGTGTTAAATTAAAAAAAACATTGCTATTAGATTGAAAAAAAATTGATTTTAAATGTACCTATATGCACACATCTCTACACACACACATGCACACACACACACACACACACTATAATTAAGCCAATAGCCTTAGGTTTTGATCATGCAGTGATGAATTACTTTTTATGCCCTTACAGGCAACAGCTTACAAGGAAATCTCTTACTACAAGATCCTTTGTTTCTAAATATTGTGAGAAGAGAAGATTCAGATGAAAATTCTATAACAAGGAAGAAAAGGCACCGAGGGGAGAGGGAATCCCTGGTCACCTCCTCTGACCCATATTCCAGATTTCTCTTCCTTATTATACCAAGCTCCTTCAGTCTTTTGTGCCTGAGGCCTAAACACAATGAAATAAGGCAACTAGGAACGGATGCTGCTGGAATTGCAACACTCAAATAAGCTTGTCCTCTGCTAAATGGTTTCTCTTAGGCATTTGTTTCAGTGATAGAAAACTTAAAACACCATGACTTCCCAAATTCTATCCAGTGGGTCCTGTTGAACTCTTACATAACACTTATTACTCTGCATGTGCGAGCCATATTTCAGGCAGCAGAAACAGGCTTTGTGAATCCCTTCCATGTCCTCAAAGCCCATTTTCCTACTCTCGCCTCAGTAAGACCCAGTGTTTTGGACCTGAGCAGTGTTAGGACCTGTGAGGCCATTGGTCATCTGTGCTATAACTAATAACAATATATTTTAGGAAGAGGCTCTTTTCCTACTCTTTCCACTGAGATATTCCACATCTCAAATCCCTGTTCAGTCTTAGATTTGTTCATGAAAACACTAAATTCCCTGCTGTGAAACATCAAGTTCTGTCTCAGCTTTTCTTTTGTAGGCTAATTTTTTTAATTTAAATTTAATTTTTTTTTGTAGAAACCAGGAGACCAAGAATATTTTTGCAAAAGCAGGAATTCTTTGAAAGTGATATTCATCTCAAGAAGAAGAGAAGAAACTATAAGCCGTTGCAAACAATTGTTGGAGGATAATGTCTGGGGACAGAGTTTGCTGAAGGGACCCTGATATAGCTGTCTCATATGAGGCTATGCCAGTGCCTGGCAAATACAGTAGTAGATGCTCACAGTTATCTATAGGATGGAACACAGGGCCCCCAAAGAGGAGCTAGAGAAAGCACCCAAGAAGCTGAAGGAGTCTGCAACCCTATAGGTAGAACAACAATATGAACTAACCAGTACCACCAGAGCTCGTGTCTCTAGCTGCATATGTAGCAGAAGATGGCTTAGTTGGCCATCATTGGGAAGAGAGGCCCCTTGGTATTGCAAACTTTATATGCCCCAGTACAGGGGAATGCCAGGGCCAAGAAGTGGGAGTGAGTGGGTAGGGGAGCAGGGCGGAGGGAGGGTATAGGGAACTTTTGGGATAGCATTTGAAATGTAAATTAAGAAAAATATCTAATAAAAAAAAAGATAAAACGAGGTGGTGAAGTTGTGTCTGCATCATAGATACCAGGTGCTATCATACCACGAGTGTCAGGTCTTCTCACGTACATTCTCTATCTCTCTGTGGTCTGTAAGAATGTCATTTCAATAATCACAGTCTTTTTATTTATTTATTTATTTGTTTGTTTATTTATTAGATATTTTCTTTACTTACATTTCAAATGTTATCCCCTTTCCTAGTTTTTTTTCCGAAACCCCCTATCCTTTACCCCTTCCCCCTGCTCACCAACCCACCCACTCCTGCTTCCTGGCCCTGGAGTTCCCCTATATTAGGGCATAGAATCTTCACACCATGGGCTTCTCCTCTCATTGATGACTGACTAGGCCATCCTCTGCTGCATATGCAGCTAGAGACCAGAGTCCCACCATGTGTTTTCTTTGGTTGGTGGTTTAGTCCCAGGGAGCTCTGGGGGTACTGGTTATTTCATATTGTTGTTCCTCCTATGGGGCTGCAAATCCCTTTAGTTTCTTGGATACTTTCACTAGCTCCTTTATTGTGGACCTTGTGCTCCATCCAATGGATGGCTGTGAACATCCACTTCTGTATTTGTCAGGCACTGGCGGAGCCTAGATATGTTCTGGGCAGACTAGAGAATTGTAGCTAAACGTGTCCACACATACCTCAATCTGTCTACCTGCAGAAAATAAACAAACACAAGCTCGCTTTTGGTAACTCTCTTCTCATGGAAAGTACCAATTCCATTGGCTCTCTGTATTATTTTTGTCTAAATGTGTCCAGCCAGATGACCTTGAAGATTTTGTTTCTTGGTCTCATTTAGAATGGACAAGGCTCTTGGAACAGAGTAAGATCAAAAGTCCTTCCAGGCCAGCGTTAATGGTAACTTTTCCGAACTCCTGAGAGTGCCTTTCACTCTGTTCCTTTTCAAGTGCCATGAACTTCCCACCCTTGGACACCAATTCCAGGCCAATTTATACTCCCTCTGAAAGGTTATAATGTTTTCTCCCACATTCCTGCCCAGGCCAGTGATATTCACCAAATACTCCCGAGCCCCTGCGATTATTCCCTGTACTCTCTCCCACTGGATCCCACCTCCAGCCGCCATGGCAGCCAACCTCCCAGGACTCTTTCTTAGATGTAGATTCCTTACATAGAATCATTCGTAAACCCATGGAAAGACGCAGGGCTATCTAATTCCATATTCTCATGACTTCTACGTATCCACCCTTTCTTTAATTGTATGAAACTATGAGCAGAGCTCATTGTAGTAGGGAAGAGAACAAGATTCTTTCTGTTTTGTGTTTAGGGCTACTGCTGGAGTGATTAAACTAAAAAGGAACATGGGGCCATGGACGGTGAATACATGGTGAAAAGTTCTGGTGTAATTTCATAGCTCCATAATACTTGCAGGAAAAGTTTCTATTGCTTTCATTACTTACAGATTTTAATATAAAACCCTGGCTAGGAAGGATTCAGTTTTGCATGTTATTAATGGCTGTTAAGAACAGTGGCATTCAAAAGAACTTAAAAGCTCCCACACACGAACGACTCCATACATTCTCTTTGGTCACATGAGCTCCCTCCATGGATGTTCTCACCCAACGAGTTGATTCATAAACTCATTCTTTATAAATCATTCTAAGCTAAACATAACGCAAGCTCCCGTGTAAAGTATCGCCAACTCTCAGTGTCTATGGGGTTTGCTATGTTCCTGAATCTAATTTCCATACTTTATGGTCCCCTATGCAACTGAACAATTTGATGGTTGCTTTGATACTAACCTGTGACATTTTCAGAAAAAAAATTTTCATTTCATTTTTACTGCCTTAAGGAAAGACAATCAAAGTTTACCTTTTGCCTCCCTCCCACTGCACAAAAGAATCTTAAAGGTTCTATCAAGAAAATGTTTCCTGTTCATTTTCAATTCAAACGGAAAGTATTCTCACTTTTGATCTTGCAGGGGAAGCAAGGCGAGCCCTGAAGTACAATGCTTTCTTTGTGTTGGCCTAGGCTGCAGGACAGGAGCTTAGAGACCAGAGAGACATTCCAGCCACGAGTTTAAAAGAACAGGCAGCAAGAAATGGCTTAAGTCAATTATAACCCTCCTTCCCAAACCAGCTTGTGGGATGGATACTATTATCCAGATACTTCTACCTAGCAGTCAGCCAACTCTCCTCTTAACTGGCTGTGTTTCTGAAACCTACTTACTCTTGAGACCAACCATAAAATCAACACACTGGCAAAGCAACAGTTTTACATTCCAAACATGCACAAAAACCAGAGCCATAATTACCCCAACTCTAACCCCAGTGGGAAAGTGAGGCGTATCACCTCCTATCTTTACTCTGAGCTTGGGACCTTGTCAGAACTTTCCAGACGTGGAATAAATCCTCCAAGTTTCATATCTGAGGGCATGCATTCACCAAGGCAGAAGTCAAGACACAAGTAATCATGGGAAGGACATATACTAGGTTTAATGTTCATTTTGCTGTAGTCTGGCCATTTATTTAGCTGGGAGCCATGCAGAGAGAAAATTAAAGTGTCACTCCATGTAAGTATGTTTCAGCTAAAATGACTGGTCATAGGAGCTGGGTTAGAGTGTGTATTCTAAACACAAGCAGGTATAATTGGATAGTTTCAGTTGGTAAATATGGATTTAAATCTATTTCCCCAGGACAGGGACTGACAAGCTTTAAGTTCAGAGAGAGCCCCTGTATCAGAGATAAACTATCGAGGAAGACATTCAACATTAGCCTCTTGCTTTCACATCCATCCACACCTACATGAAAACACACATACATATACACATACAAACTCAAAGACAGCCTGATCTGTCAGAAAGACTCTGCCATAAATAAATACATAGATAGGTAAGTAGATATCTATCTATCTATCTATCTATCTATAGATAGATAGAGAGGTAGATAGTTGATAGATAGATGGGTGGATAGATAGTGTTAATCCTGAGATTTGCTGGAGAAAACCATTTCCATCCTTTTGGGCCAAATTTAAAGCAAGCTTTATTAAATATTAAATACTGACCAAGATGGGCTTTGGTTAGGAATTTCCCAGATATAATGGTCCCAAGCTGTATGTTACAGGGCTCTCAGGCCGTATGTTACGGGGGCTTCTAGGATAAACTTATAGGCCATTGTACCTTCCCAGGAAGGTTTGTTATTTTCCACAAACTACAATTCCCAGTGTTCTAGGAAGTTACCTGGTCTCTGGGCAGGTGGGGCTTATTGGTTAATTTGAGGCATTACAAGTGATAGATAGATAGACAGATAGGGAATGAAGTCCATTTCTAGGAAGAAGATAAAGCCAAACCAACTTTTAACTCCTAACAATCTCAAGAAGAAGAAATTCCTTAGCACCAAATCAAACAGATAAACATTTTCCTCTTAAATTAGTTATTTACACTAGAGACCTCATTTAGAAAATTATAATATGAAGCAAAAGCTGTGGGCTCATGCTTGTAATCCCAGCACTTGAGAGGCCTAGGCAGGAGGATCTTTGGTGTTTGAAACCATCCTACGATGCATAATGAGTTCCAGTCTGTCTGGGCTATAGTTAGATTTTTGTCTCAAAACAAAACACGCCCCAAAAGACAAACAAACAAACAAACAAAATTATAGTACAAGTTGGGACTATTTCAAGAGTAAAAGTATATCAAATCTATCTGGAATAATAAAAAAGACAGTTTTTAACTATGCCAATTAGGTGATTAGTATCACAAATGTATTTCATGAACTCTTAAATATGTCAGCAAACTAGCAGTACCATTAACAAAGGATTCTCCAGAGGCCTAAAAGGGCTGCATTAAAAAGTTACTTTCCAAGGCAAACATGTTTTCTTAGGTGCATCACAGTTCATCTGGATAACAAGGAAGAATTTCTTTTTTTTTTTTTTTACTTCTTTTTTTTTATTAGATATTTTCTTCAATTACATTTCAGATGTTATCCCCAAAGTCCCCTATACTCTCCCCCAGCCCTGCTCCCCAACCCACACACTCCCACTTCCTGGCCCTGGCATTCCCCTGTATTGGGGCTTATGATCTTTGCAAGACCAAGGGCTTCTCCTCCCATTGATGGCCTACTAGGAAGAATTTCTATACCATGCAAACTTTATCTGCTATAAAGATGCCTCCTCCTTCAGGACTGAAGAACCCAGTGATGTAGCCCTGGATACAACAGGATGGCTTTTATCATTTCCTCAATGATACAAGAAGGACACACATCCTGCATCTGGGGAGGCTTTGATTTAAGCACTAGGTTGGATTTTACTTTTAGGAAGTCTTTATAAGTTTAGCGATCAAAGGTGCAGAGAGCAGCTACCAGCTGCTCTTCAAAGCTTTTCCAGAATGTGTGCTAAATAAATAGCTAAGCACCAAATGTGTAACCAACACAACAACTTACAGGTGTCATTTTGCAGACAACTACATTTCAACAGGTGAGATCTCAGGTGACAGATGGGTGAGTCCTTAGCACCTCTGATATATGAACTACTTACTCTTGATTATGCCTTGTCTCTAAAGTGCCTTAATTTTTCTTTACTGGCTGTAATGTTATGCTCACATACAAATCCCAATTACAAGTCTTTTTCTAAAAGTTCCCTTTCAAAGGTTGAAATAAAGAAAGGTAATTGCTTTTAAAAGCACCAGGTACATTTCTGGATGTAACTTTGAAACGATATTTACAAGTGCATTTGTAAGTAATACTTTCTGGTGCGACCTTGGTGTGTTCCTGTGTCCCGTGCTTCTTTGTGGGTGTATCTGTGTACAGCAGTGGGTTTCTCACTAGCATGTAGTGAGAAAAACGAATTGCCTAGCAAATATACAATGGATCTGAACATCAAACCACTGGAGTAAGAGTGTGCTACATAGTAAGTTTGGTGTTTCCAATGTATACAACCATTCACGAGGTTTTTGATTTGATTCATTGCAGATTCTGAATTACTGGGAAAATGGCAATCAATTACATCTAACACCTATGCAAGAACACCTGGTGGAGAAGGACCATGAAATTAGCACTCTGTGGCTGACTTATACACATCATTTTAGCTTCATAGAATTGACTGCCATAAGTCAAACTCAGGATATACAGAATCAATTTCTTTTCTGTGCCAAAATTGTTTTCCTTGATCCATCAATTCTTTAACGGAACCTGACTTTTATTGATTTTTTTTCTTCCTGACCAAGGCCCACTGCCAAGAACAGAGCAGAAAGTGTGTCTCTCCAGCATAGCTTTGTGAGTAGAGCAGAATAGGCCATAACTTCTTTCTATATAGCAAAATGATTTTTTATTGTATTTTAGCAAGTAGATATAACAGTGCACCTATTTTTATCTCTTGTCTCTTGAGGGTCCAATTCAATTGTTAAGAGAGACAATCTAACATTTCATGGCATTTAGTAGAAAGATAAAATGTTTGGCTAAAAAGTATTTGACTTATGCATTAATTTTAAATATCCATAAAGTACTCAAATGAGTAGCAACATATGAATTACTTAGTCTTTCTACATTCATGGAGGATTCTGCCATGAACGGGCATTGTGCGGCTCATTCATGTGGTTCTCTGCTTACATGTTGAAAAGATATTTATGTGTGAAACACTAGTTGTGTTCTGGGGATACAGAGCCACAGTGAAGCAGACAGAAATAGAGCATAAAAATTATGCTTCCTTCCAGGGAATGTATGGATCGCTATAATTACCTGAGAGCTAAAGAAGCCTTAAAATTGGAGAGTAAAGCACACATACCCTTGCCAAAATGTTGGAAGGCAGAGAAACGTTCAGCATTTGTTGCCTTCATCTTCTATGAGCAGAAAAGTGACAGATCATAGAGATGGCGCCCAGCAGCTTTCCTAGAGAAAGAACTGAGACAGCATTTTATCGAAAGCCATTCTCAGCCTTTACATGCACTGCACTTGTGCACCTCGGCTGATGAACTTCTCAGCTTCTAGAACATTTGCCATCTATCTGACCGTCGCTGTGCTCTTGCCTCTGGCTGTCTCCACAGCTCCCCTAACATCTCTCTGGTTTACAGTTAACTCCTGTCCTGTCTCTTACCCCAGGCAGCCACTATTCTATTTTCTGTCTTTCTAAATTTGCCTTTCCTAGACATTTTATATAAATAGAATAAGAGTAATATAGTGGCCTTCCTGCGTTTAGTAGAGCCATTCTTTTACAGCAAAGATCCTAGGTTCTGATGACATTAGATAATTTTATAATTCCCTCCAGTATCCCATGCGTCTGAGGACCTCTCATTAGGCACAGCTGGATGACTCTCCGCGTTTACAGAGTGAGAAACAAAACAGCCCAGACAGAGCTTTTGTTTGGATGACCAGTTCAGTTCGTAGAAACTAGAGATAAGCACATTGTGTCTGTGTGTATTTATAAAATAATTTAGTGTCTCCACCATTTTCTTAGTGATGAGTGAGTTATTGACTAGGGTTCCCCAGCCTCATGTATCACATTTTATAGCATAATATATAAAGGAAAACACGACATTTTATATTTATTTTGTGACGCTTCCTTAGTTATCTTTCAGTCATGTGATGGACTGCTGCATCTCACGCCACTGCAGGTTATGGGGGATCTGCCATACGCTAAGTAAGAGACTCTGTGATTGAGACACAGTTAATTAATGTGCTCAGCGGAGGCCAAGGCCATACAGAGGACAATGAAAGTACATTTCCAGCACGTGCTCAGCTTGTTCACATACGAAGTGAAGACGCATCTCAAGCACGGGTTCAGCTTCTTCATCTACTTGTTCATCTATGATGCGCCATTGGAATGTGTGGCACCAATGCCAAGCCAAAGGTTGATTTCAAAAAGAAACTATAGCTTAATACTTTATCTTTATCCCCCAGATGGGGGCTAAGGACTCCAAGGTACCCTCCGAACCTAAGACACAGTACAGCTGTGGATGCAGAGAGCAAATTCCAGGCTTCCTCCTGAAAGTGTCCTTATCACCAACCTTAAACTTAAAAAAAAACCCTACACTGCCTCAAAACCAATCAGCCTTGAAGAAGTCATCTCGACAGCAGACCTTAAAAGTTACACTTCTCAGGTCAAACCCCCGATGGCGAAATGCTTATTTAGAAGTTTTGTGAAATTACTTAAAAAAAAAAAAATCTCAGCTATCTCAGCTGAGGTCTTTGTCAGCCTGCCTTTGGGCTTTTCACAGTTTCTGCCCACAGCCTGCCAGAGATGCATCCTTACTCGATATGCCATAGCCTGTGATTCAGAGACTGAAACAGACACAGTTGGGACGTTTGTGAAACCCCCTGCAGGAAGTAACAGTCTGCTGTGCAGCAACTTTTCTGAACGCCATAGGTGGCGTTTGCCTCCTTCTGCCCCCAGTGCGTCTCTTCCTGTGTACATTACCAGGAGTTTAGATGTTAAAGCACACTTATAGTATATTAGGAACCTAGACTGAAACCAGTCCCCTTCAACATTATTATTATTATTATTATATTAATTTTGGGATTTGTTCATAATTCAGAAACAGTGGGTTAAAACTATAAGACTTTTATTTTAAAAATAATCTAAAAACAATGGTGACATAATCACATAACAGAAACAGTAAGCAGTAAAAGGAAAATATTCATAAATTACAACCCCAAAGCACAGCTACCATTACAGTATCAGCTCCTGTTTTTCCTATGCAGATTTTATTTATTTATTTTATTTACTCTTTCCTCATATATTACATTCTGGTTATAGTTTCCCCTCCCTCTTCTCCTCCCACTCTGTCCCTCCCTTCCTCCTCTTTCCCCCAGATCCACCACTCTTTTGTTTCCTTCAGAAAAGGGCAGGCATCCCAGGGATGTTAACCAAACATGCTATATCAAGTTGCACTAAGACTAGACACATTCCCCTCATATTAACACTGATAAGGCAAACCAGTAGGGGGAAAAGAGTCCCAAAAGCAGGCAGGAGAGTCAGAGATAAGCTTATTCCCACTACTAGGTGTTCCACAAGAAGACCAAGCTTACTCCACCATAACATATATGCAGAAAGCCTAGGTCAGACACATACAGGTTCCCTGATTGTTGGTTCAGTCTCTGTAAGCCCCTATGAACCTTTCCTAGTTGACTCTGTAAGCCATGATCTTGAGTCACTCCATCTGCTCCCATCAGTTGCTGGACAAAGCCTCTCTGAATAATAATTGGGCTAGGCTTTGTTCTATGAGTATAGCAGAGTATCATTAGGAATCATTTCATTGTCTTTTTTTTTCCCTTTTTGCTAGTCATGTTTGGTTCTATTCTAGAGCTATCCTCTGGTTTCTGGCCCTCTGGACAGTGTCAGGAGTGGACTCCCTCTTGTGGGATGGGTTTCCAGTTGGGCCACTTCAACAAGGTCTGTGCCACGTTAATCCCAGTACCTCTTGCAGCTAACAGAGATTGTAGGACAAAAGTTTTGAGGCTGGGTTGGTGTCCCAATCCCTCCACTGGAAGCCATGCCTAGTTACAGAAGGTGGTCAGTTCAGGCTCCATATTCCCCATTAGTAGGGCACTTCCTAAGTTCACCCCCATAGATTCCATTGTATTAGCTGTCTACCGCATCCCCTGAATGCCTCCCAGTCACAGTTGTCCCTGCCAGTACTCTCTGTCCGTCCCCCTACCTGTCCCCGTCCACACTTTCCCTCACTCTACCCATGAGAATTATTCTATTTTCCTTTCCTAGAGAGATTCATGAATCTTCCCCTGAATCCTCCTGTGACGTAGCCTCTCAGGGTCTGTGGATTGAATCATGGTTATTGTTTGCTATATAACTAATATCCACTTATAAGTGAGAACATACCATATTTGTCTTTCTAGGTCTGGGTTACCTCACTCACGATGATTAATTTTAGTTCTATCCATTTTTTTTTCTGCAAATTTCCTAATGTCATTGTTTTAAACAGCTGAGTAATTTTCCGCTGTGTAAATGTATCACATTTTCTATCCCTTCTTCACTTAGGGGACATCTAGATTGTTTCCAGTTTCTGACTATTATGAATAAAGTTGCTATGAACATAGTTGAACATGTGTCCTTGTGGTAGTATGGAGTGTCTTTTGGGTATATGCCCAGGATTGATATAGCTGAGTCTTGAGGTAAGGTCAATTCACAATTTTCTAGGGAACTGCCATATTGATTTTCAAAGTGGCTATACAAGTTTACACTACCACCAGCAAAGGAGGAGTGTTCTCCTTGCTCCACATCCTTGCCAGCATGAGCTGTCACTTGTGTTATTGATCTTAGGCATTCTGACAGGAATAAGATGGATTCTCAGGGTAATTTTGATTTGCATTTCCCTGATGCCTAAGGGTGTTGAACACTTTTTCTGAGTGTTCTTCAGTCATTTATGATTCCTCTGTTTAGAGCTCAACCCTACTTTTAAATTAGATTATTTGGTTTGTTGATGTTAAGCTCTTGAGTTCTTTACACATTTTGGATATAAGCCCTCTATTGCCCGTGGAGTTGATGAAAATCTTTTCCCATTGTGAAGGCAGCCAATTTTGTCTTTTTGACAATGACCTTTGCCTAACATAAGCTTTTCAGTTTCACAAGGTTCCATTTACTAATTGTCAATCTTAGTGCCTGCACTATATATGTGTTCTGTTTAGAAAGTTGTCTCCTGTGCCAACCCGTTCATGCTGTTCCCCACTTTCTATTCTATCAGATTCAGTGCGTCTGATTTTATGCTGAGGTCTTTGATCTACTTAGACTTCATGAAGGGTGATATAGGTGGATCTATTTGCATTCTTCTACATGCAGACATCCAGTTAGACTAGCACCATTTGTGGAAGGTGCTTCTTTATTTCCTTTGTGTCTTTCTTAGTTTTTGATAAAAAAAATCAGGTGTCTGTAGGTGTCTAGATTTATATATGGGTCTTCTATTCGATTTCATGGACTGTTTTTATGTCAATACCATGTGCTTTTTTTTTTTTTTTACTACTATAGCTCTGCAGTATAACTTGAAATCTAGGATGTTGAAACTTGTTGACGTTCTTTTATTGTTTAGTTTTGTAAAGAATTGTGTTGAAATTTGATGGGCACTGCATTGAATATGTAGATTGCTTTTGGTAAGACAGCCATTTTTCCTATGTCAATCCTATTGATTCGTGAGCATGAGAGATATTTCTGTCTTATCATATGTTCTTTAATTTCTTTCTTCAATGACTTTAAGCTTTGAACATATTTTTCACTTGCCTTGATAGAGTCACTTCAAGATTTTTATTTTATTTGTAGCTATTTTGAAAGGTATTGTTTCCTTGATTTCTTTCACTGTCTGTGTTATTTGTATATAAGAGGGCTACTGATGTTGTTTTGAGTATCCAGCCACATTGGTTTATCAGCTGTAGGAGTTCCCTGGTAGAATTTTTGGGGGTCACTTAAGTAGACTATCATATCATATGCAAATAGTGATACTTTGACTTCTTCCTTGTCAATTTGTATTCCCTTGATCTCCTTCAGCTCTATTGATCCTTGAACTTCAAAAACTATATTGAATCGATATAGAGAGAGTGGATAGCCTTATTTTATCCTTGATTTTAGTAGATTTGTTTTGAGTTTCTCTCCGTTGACTTTGATGTTGGCTATTGCCTTGCTGCATATTGCCTTCATCATGTTTAGTTGCTTCCCTTGTATCCCTGATCTCTTCAAGACTTATCATGAAGGGCGGTTGGATTTTGTCAAAGGCTTTTTGGCATCTAATGAAATGATCACATGGTGTTTTTCTTTCAATTTATTTATATGGTAAATAATTTGACTAATTTTTGTATGTTGATCCATCTCAGCATCTCTGGGATAAAACCTATTGATCACGGCAGATGATCTTTCTCATGCATTTCTGAATGTGATTTATTATTCAGTATTTTTGCATCTATGTTCATGAGGGCAATTGGTCTGTAATTCTCTTTCATTGTTGAATTTTTGTGTGGTATTTTGTGTGGTATCAGGGTGAATGTAGCCTCACAAGGTGAATTTGATACTGTTATTCTTTTGTAGAGTAATTGAGGAATATTGATGTTAGCACTTCTTTGAAGGTCTGATAGAATTCTGCTCTAAAACCATTTCACCTTGGAAGAGTTTTAATAGTTACTTCTATTTTCTTAAACATTATAGCTCTATTTAAATGGTTTATCCGATCTTGATTTAACATTAAAAATTTATATCTATGCAGAAAATTATCCATATCTTTTAGATTTTTCCATTTTGTGAAGTACGGGTTTTTAAAGTATGACCTAATAATTCTTTGGATTTCCTAGGTGTCTGTTATTATGTTTCCCTTTTTATTTCTGATTTTGTTAATTTGAATATTCTATTTCTGCATTTTAGTTTTTGGAAGAGGGTTTGTCTATCTTGTTGATTTTTCTCAAAGAATCAACTCGTTGTTTCATTAATTTCATGGAATCAATGCTCTCTTTGTTTCTATTTTATTGATTTTAGACCTCAGTTAGATTACTTTCTGCCATCTACTTTTCTTGGATATGTTTGCTTCTCTTTGTTCTAGAGTTTTCCATTGTGCTGTTAAGTTGATGGTATGACATCTCTCTAAACTGTTTTATGTAGCCACTAAGTGCTATGAACTTTCTTTGAAGGTCTGATAGAATTCTGCTCTAAAACCATTTCACCTTGGAAGAGTTTTAATAGTTACTTCTATTTTCTTAAACATTATAGCTCTATTTAAATGGTTTATCCGATCTTGATTTAACATTAAAAATTTATATCTATGCAGAAAATTATCCATATCTTTTAGATTTTTCCATTTTGTGAAGTACGAAGTAAGATGAAAGTATGAACTTTCATCTTAGTACTGCTTTTCTATGTTCCATAAGTTTGGGTATGTTGCATATTCATTTCTATTGGAGTCTAGAAAATCTTTAATTTCTGACCAAAGTTTTCTTTAATAGAGAGTTGGTCAGTTTCCCTGCTTTTGTAGGCTTCCTGTTATTTCTGTTGTTGTTGAAGTCCAACTTTAGTCCATGATAATCTGATAGGATACAGGGGCTTATTTCAATTTTCTTGTACTGATTGAGACTTGCTTTGTTACTATGTGAGAAAGTTCTGTGAAGAAGGTATATCCTTTTGAGTTTGGAGGAAATATTCTATAGATATTGTTAGGTCCATTTGTTTTACAATGTATGATAGCTCCAGTATTTCTCTGTTTGTTTTTATCTGGATGACTATCTGCTGGTGAGAGTGGAATGCTGATGTCTCTCATTATCAGTGTGTGAAGGCCAATGTGTTATTTAAGCTTCAGTAATGTTTCTTTTTACAAATGATGGTATCCTTACATTTGGGACATAGATGTTGAGAACTGAAAGATCTTCTTAGTGGTTTTTTTTCTTTGCTGAATATGAAGTGTTCTTCTCTATCTCTTTTGATTAATTTTGGTTTGAAGTCTATTTTGTTAAATATTAGAAGAGCTACACCAGCTTGTTTCTTGGTTCCATCTGCTTTCAAACCCTTTACTCTGAGGTAATATCTATCTTTGATGTTGAGATATGTTTCTTGTGTACAGTAGAATGATGGCTCCTATTTTCATATTTATCCTGTTAATCTATGTCTTCTTATTGGGAAATTGAGTCCAATGATACTGAGAGGAATTAATGACCAGTGATTGTTAATTCTTGCTATTTTGTTGTTTTTGTTGTTTGTAGTTTGTATGTGTGTGATTGTAGGTGTGTGTATGTGTATTTGTGGGTTTGTGCTTTCCTTATTTTGGTTTTGCTGTTATAAGTTCATTTAATTCTTGTGTTTTCATGGGTATAGTTAATAGTCAAGCTCCTTGGGTTGGATTTTTCCTTCTAGTACCTTGTATAAAGCTGGATTGTGCATAGATATTGTTTAAATTTGACTTTGTCCTAGAACACCTTGTTTTTCCCATCTATCATGTTTGAAAGTTTTGTTGGGTATAATAGTCTGGGATGGCATCTGTGGCCTCTTATTGTCTGCAAGACATCTCTCCAGGCCTTATGGCTTTTAGAATATCCACTAAGAAGTTGGATGCATTTCTAATAGGTTTGCCTTTATATGTTTCTTGGACTTTCCCCCTTTCAACTTCTAATATTCTTATTTTGTTCAGTATGTTTAATGCTTTGATTTTATGATCTGGGGGAACTTCCTTTTCTGGTACAATATATTTGGTGTTCTGTATATTTCTTGTACCTTTATAGGCATGTTTTTCTTTAGGTTAGGAAAATTTTCTTCTATGATTTTGTTGAAAAATTTTTTTTGGGCTTTTGAATGGCAAATCGTTTTCTATTCCTCTAATTCTTAGGTTTGGTCCTTTCATGATGTTCCAGATTTTCTATATGTTTTGTGTCAGGAACTTTTAAATTTAACAGTTTCTTTGACTGATGTGTTATTTTTTTCTATTATATCTTCTGTGATCAAGTCTCTCTTTCATCTTTTGTATTGTGTTGATGATGCTTGAGTTTCAACCCTGTGTTCCATCCAATAAATGACTATGAGCATCCACTTCTGTATTTTGCAGGCACTGGCATAGCCTCACCAGAGACAACTATATCAGGGTTCTTTCATCAAAATCTTGCTGGCATATGCAATGGTGTCTGAGTTTGGTGGCTGATTGTGGGATGGATCTCGGTGTGTGTGTGGGAGGCAATCTCTGGATGGTCCATCTTTTTGTCTCAGCTCTAAACTTTGTCTCTGTGACTCCTTCCTGGGTATTTTGTTCCCTATTCTAAGGAGGAATGAAGTATCCATGCTTTGGTCTTCCTTCTTCTTGATTTTCTTGTGTTTTGCAAATTGTATCTTGAGTATTCTAAGTTTCTGGGCTAATATCCGCTTATCAGTGAGTGCATATCAAGTGAGTTCTTGTGTGAAAGGGTTACCTCACTCAGGATCATATCCTCTAGATCCATCCATTTGCCTAAGAATTTCATAAATTCATTGTTTTTAATAGCTGAGTAGTACTCCATTATGTAAATGTACCACATTTTCTGTATCCATTCCTCTGTTGAGGGGCATCTGGGTTCTTTCCAGCTTCTGGCTATTATAAGTAAGGCTGCTATGAACATAGTGGAGCATGTGTCCTTATTAACAGTTGGAACATCTTCTGGGTATATGCCCAGGAGAGGTATTACTGGATCTTCTGGTAGTACTATGTCCAATTTTCTGAGGAACTGCCAGACTGATTTCTAGAGTGCTTGTACAAGCTTGCAATCCCACCAGCAATGGAGGAGTGTTCCTCTTTCTCCATATCCTCACCAGCATTGACTGTCACCTGAATTTTTGATCTTAGCCATTCTGACTGTGTGAGGTGGAATCTCAGGGTTGTTTTGACTTGCATTTTCCTGATGATTAAGTATGTTGAACATTTTTTTCAGGTGCTGCTCAGCCCTTCAGTATTCCTCAGTTGATAATTCTTTGTTTAGTTCTGTACCCCATTTTTTAATGGGGTTATTTGAATTTCTGGAGTCCAGCTTTTAAAGGGATGTATTTGTTTCCTCTTTAAGGACTTCTATCATTTTCATAAAGTTGATTTTAGGTTTGTTTTCTTGTGCTTTAGTTGTGTTTGGGTAATCAGGGCTTGCTATCATAGGATAGCTGGGCTCTGGTGGTACTATATTGCCCTGGCTGCTGTTGATTGTACTCTTACATTGACATCCAGGTATTTAGGTTTGGAAAAAATATAGGTCTAGGGGGGCCGATTTCTGAGTTTGTTTTTGCTGGATGAGTGTTTTGTTCCTTGGTTTCTGTTTCTTCTTTGGTCCTCTGTTCTTTGTAGTCTATTTCTGGCAGCTAGTGTGACTGCTGGTCCAGCAGAGATTCTCTATCAGAGTTGGGGGCTAGCCTTCTGATAGCTAGCATGGCCTCTGGTCCAAGAGGAGGGTCTCTGTGCTTTTGACTTGTGTAATCTTCACCTGTTCTGTGGATATCCACCTTGGTAGGGGCTGAGTCACGACAGTGGTGGCTAGTGGTAAGCAGGGGCAGGCAGCATTTTTGTCTTTAAGTTCCAAGTTCCAAGAACGGGTGGGACTCCTACATGTTCCACATGTTTTTACATATCTTTGATTACAGTGTGCACAAAGGCCTCATTTTCCAACATCCAGTGAAGCCTTTCCCATGCTGTCTTATAATCCACAACCACTGATTTTGTGATTGATTGAATATGTACAAGGTGGTAACATTGTAATTAAGCCAATCATTTGCTTACTAGTGTACCTCTTTTTTTAATTGAAAATGAAGAGAGAGAGAGAGAGAGAGAGAGAGAGAGAGAGAGAATAGTATAAATGTTTGTTATGTCCTTGTGATAAGGAACTCCACAGCAATGCCAACAGAATCATCTAACCTGGACCCTTGAGGTGCTCAGAGACTGATCTACCAAACCAAAGAACATACACAAACTGGATCTAGGCCTCCCTGTACAAATATAGCAAAAGTGCAGCTTGGTCTTCATGTAGGTCCGAACAACTGGATTGGGAGGGGGGATGTGCTATCCCAAATGTTGTTGCCTGTATGTTGAATATGTTCTTCTAGCTGTGCTGCCTTATCTGGCCTCAGTGGGAGAGGATGTGATTAGCCTCACAGAAAATTGATGTACTGTGGTGAGAGGATACCCACGGGTCCCCCAGACACTCAGAAGAGAAGGGGAGGTAGCATGGAGGAAGGATTGTAGGAGGGGGTGACTGGGAGGAGCAGTGAGCTGGATGTAAAGTGAATAAGTAAAATAACAATAATAAAACACATTTTAAAATTACAAAATAGTGGATTACTTAGTTTTAGTATTGGTTTATATAAGTATATTTCAAAATAGGTTGCTCTTATTAGGACAATGAATATCATTAAAAGGTGAATTTACTTCATTTACATTGTTTATTATTATTTATATACACTTATGATTAAATTAATATAAACTATTAACCAATAATGACATTATAAATGATTTATTAATACTTAATGTCATCGATGTTTTTTAGGTTTTTATTTAATGTTCTCCTTCTGTGAGTTCATCAGAATCCCCTCATTGTTATTTCATAGACAAATTGAAAATCTTTTTATTTTATTTAAATTACTAGATGCTGTGTATTATGTGGCAATAATTAAAATTCTTTAGAATATACTTTAATTAGCTCTCATTCTTGTTCTACAAGAACCAAGGTAGATTTTGAAATCTGTGTTCTGTAATATATATTGACTAACATAACACAGTAAATAAAACACTTTGGTCAAAACTCCTAGGTCATAGTCACATGATTAAGCACGACATAGGCATTTTATAAATGAGTTTGACTGGGGGTTAAAAAATAAAATTTCAGTCAGCTACTGTAGTAGGGTTCTCTAGAGCAACAGAACTGATAGAATGAGCATATATTAAACTGACTCCTAATCGCTGATCATTACACACATTTATTAGTGGCACATCTCTCAAACCTTGAGAGAAAAGTTTCTTTTGTAGGGGACAGCAATTAACAGAACAAGTGCTTCATGTTCAGAGACCAAGAGACAGGTGAGTGTTCGCTGGACATCTGTATTACACCGTTCCTCCAAAGGTTCAAAGATCTGCTCAGAAGAGATGGAAGAGGGATTGTAAGAGCCAGAGGCAGTGGATGGCTACAACAAACAGTGGGTTTTGGCCCCAACTGGGCTGTAGCACATATGAACTCAGTGATTGTGACAGCATGCATGAGAACTGAGCAAGCACAAACCAAAATCCCCAGTGTAGGGGTTGACTCTCCCCTGGTTGAAGAGATGGTAGTGGCTTGTGGCTGGCAGGAGAGGGAGAGCTAGTTTTTCTTATAGGACCTGGTAGGTCAAGCTCCAGTGAATGGTCACATACCAAGAGTCTATAGCAGCACTAATTAAACTTGGTGGATTAATACAAACAAACAAACAAACAAACAAACAACAAACATAACTGTGGTCTCCAAGTTGGATGGGTATGGAATGGGGTTAGGTCTGGGAAGAACTGAAGGGCATGATTTACGATCAAAATACAATATATGAAAATTTTCAGGGCTAGTAAAAACATGTTTGAGAGAATATCTATTAGATCGACTTACAGATGCCCTTGGAGAAGTCCAACAGTGCTGCCTTACACCAGAGGTGGAGAATCTAAGAGGCTGGTTTCTTCAGCAGATGGATTTCTGGAAAGCTGCTGAGTTTTGTCTACATTAGAAGACCTTAGAAGCTGGTTCCAGTATCAGTAAAGGTATTAACAGTGGTACAACAAGGTAGACAGACTCACCAGCCAGAGTGAAGGTCAAGTTTGCAAAGGAGCTTCAACCAGAAGGGCACCTACAGTTACAATGAGTATTCCCAAAGCAATCAAGACAATCAAGATAATATCCCACAGACTATGCTAATATAGACAGCCTCAGTTAATATATTCTTCCCTGGTGATTCTAGGTTATGCCAGGTTAACAATGCTCACCATTTTACCTTAGATTACCATAATGCTCATATAGCTGTAAGATGAGAATCTGCTCAGATGAATTATATTTACATTCAAATGATAACTAAGAGTTTCATTTTAATAAGTCTTTCAGTTGTGTATAAGGTTCCTTTTGAAGTAAGAAATAAAAGTTTGCTTCCTCTGAATGTAAATGAGACAGGGCTTTTGGGAAAATGTTATCATCAGCATTACAGAATGAGTTAAATTCCCTAGAAATGCCCCAAAGGAAGTTCTGATAAGAAAATACTTAGACTGTACTGTAAGATTTCTGGTCAAGTATAAAAGAGTAGTACACATATTTTGTTCCACACATTTTAGGTTGTTCATTATTCTCTGAAAAGTACACATAATTTATAAGACTAGGTCACCAGCCTCTGGTTTGAGGAGCTGAGTCAAAATATAATCCTGTGCATTGGGAAGACCCTCTTTTCAAAATGTGAAATGCTAAACAAGCTTTTAAAAACTGCAGTCTAAATGAGCAGTTGGTAAAGCAATCAGGCCCTCCCTCACATTGGAACAGGCAACACACACACACACACACACACACACACACACACACACACACGCCTTTGGTTTTCTCCTTTGATTTATAGTCACCTTGGCAAGGAGCTTAACAAGGTGGCACTGAGCATCAAGAGCAGTTGCAGTCAATTTATTATCTAAGTTGTTAAAGATGTTAATTAGATTAGGATTTTGCTGAGCCCCTTTTATTCCTTGTTGAATGAAGAGTGTTTCTCTTGTTTCTCTTTGAAATTCAGCTCTGTGGCATAAAAACACAGGAAAGGAGAAATCTTACACTCAAGGAAATTGTAGGGTCCCATTGAATTCCCCCCAAATTGTAAAAATTCCAATAATAACAGTTACTAAAGAGCCAAGAAAGTACCAGACCTGTTTTTAAAAATAATATTCTCCAACGGCTTCTGCATTGTTTGATGTATATTACACAAGAAGTGGGAACTACATATCCAGAAAGCCTGGGCTAAGGGGGTGGAAACCACATTGGGAGGTAAATCTAAGACAAAACAATGGTTTCTAGAAAAATAAGGGGCAGGCCCTTCTTTCTGGTGTAATAAACACCACCCCACCTGTCATTTTAATACCCTAGACAAATGGTTCAGTAGTGAGCTGTGACATAGACATTGAAAAGGTTCCTGTGCATTTTGCTTTGCAACACAACTCATTTACAATGGTCTATTCAAGAGATATGTTTGGCCTTAAACAAAAGAAAATATAAAAGAGTCCATAAGCTTGCCTATTTACCTCAAAAATCAACATGAACAGAAAACGCTCTCAGTAATCTGAGAAGGCTAAGAGTTTTGCTTAATTAGTGTGGTCCATGTGACAAATAGAGTATCATAGTTATTTAGAATCACAATAAAAATTACTGGAGCAGCATTTTGAAAACTATTTTAAGCTTGAAGCAGAAATAGTGTATTTGCATACAAACACTGTTTCTTTATAGTAGACTTAAGAAGGATATATGTCATAAGACAAAAACAAACAAATCATGTGAAGTAGATTGTTAAATTATTGAATAGTTTGTCAAGGGAACTAAGTAGTTACTTAGTCAAATAAAATTGACTTGCATTAATTATAAAAGCAACTGATATTTTTGGAGGAACTACATTAGACTTTGTCAACCAGTCTCTTGCAATAGACAGTGGTTGGTCTTGGTCATTGTTAGAGTAGGCTAGACCCTATTTTAAGTTAAAATAGTAGCTTTTTTTGGGGGGGGCACTGTGCACTATCATAGGAGACTTAATTTTATAAGCAGCTTTGAACCCATTCTGAGGAAGTTACTAAGATCCCTAGGAGTGGGAGAGGACTGCCCATTCATCACAGACATATAAATTATTTATTTCTAAACTAAAAGGGGAGCTAGCATATAAGTTTACTAGAGTGAACTGAGATTGTAAGAGTGCATGGTTTTATTAAAACATATCAGGAAAACCAGGTACAAGAGCTTATTGGACACCCGAGCCCAAGCAAAAGGTATAATTTCCTCTCCTTGGCCCCATAGAGGATGGACATATGACACAGGAAGGCATGCCCACATTAATCTTTCATCTAGTAATTGGTTCACGCTTCATGGACTGGAAGACCTTTTTACATTCCTGTGGCGTTGACCTAGCTCAGTTCCTTGCTATTGATGCATGGCCTACTCTGTTGGCCCATCTAGACCTGAACTTGAACCATAGTTCCTTCCTCATTGCCTGTCCTGCTCTGAATCTTTAAAGCCTTTTCCCTCATAGCTGAAATTTGCCTTGTCAATCTCAGACCCAAATACAGCAGCTCCTGAAGCTGCACTTGGTGAGTACTGTGAGATACTAGGACATGATCTAGTCTATTACCAACAACAGAGATCAGCAGAGACTCTTAGACCATTGCTCAACTTCAATTCTACTGCACCCTCCATATTATACTTTTTTTTAAGCCCACATATATACATATAGACACACAGATATATTTCCTATGTAGTTTGTGATGTATGATATGAGAGTTCATATTAGGAATGATGATAGCAATAAAAATAGGCATTTACTTTGGCCACGCTATCAAGGTAGTCCAGTTATCTAGCAAATTATGTTATCAAAATCATTAAACTATATAAATCTATTGTTATTCAATAAATTATCACATTGCAGAAAGTCACAAATGTGTTCATCTACACTCCTGGCATAGTGTGCTCCTGCCAACCATTTAAAGGAGAGTCCTTTGTATTCTCTGATCATTACACCTGCCACCCCCACTTCTATATTGATTACAGTAGGTTGTGGGAGGTGTACAGTGTAGAATGAACATCAGTGATTTTCATAGAAGTCCTTGAGCATGGAGATGGGCTTAAATGGGCTCACATTTGTGATCTTTAGGGATATTTAAAGGATGCCATAAGTGGCATTGTCTTTAAGATTAAACAAAGGAGTCCTGTGGTTTTATTGGAGCTCATCAAAAGACCTTCACTCACAAAGACCATAGAGACTGCTATCGCTGCAAATCGCAAGAGGATTTTTATTGATCCAACATGTTGGGGACCCTCCTCTCAGCACGCAGGCCAGAGGAGAGACCCCGAACAAAGAAAGAACACACTTTTTATACCTTTGTAAGGGGCAGATTTGGGCAACAGGGTAGCTGGCTTATTTTCATTGGTGTAGCAAGTAACCTTTTCAGGCATTGGTTGGTTTGCATAGTGACTACCTCTGGCCTAGTGACTCACTTTGCTTGCCCCATGATGGGTTATTATGATTTGGTCAGCAAAGCAATAATATATTTTGAACTTATGGGTCAGCTATTAATGTCACAGTTATTAATGTCACAGGGAATCCTAGCAAGGTCAAGACGGCTTGTGGTCTTTCTCAGAATTCAGTGTGGGGCAGGGTAGGGGGATTTTCTCTGGGAACTGCTATCTTGTTATGGTTATTTTTCTGAGAACAGCTCATTTTGTTTTGATAGCCGTAGACTTAGTCCTTTTGACCACTATGTTTTTGAAAGTCCCTTTAGGGGGGAAGGGGCTAGGTGGCCTTGAACTTATTTTGGATATTACAGTTTCACCTCATGGATCCTGGAGACTGAAGTCTAATTGCCAGTGTGGCCACTGTTAGAGATGAGGGCTCTAAGAATGGAGTCAAGGTTAAATGTGATCATGAGGCTAGGGACACTATCTGACGTTGTTAGTGCCTTTACAAGCAATAACAGAGAGGATACACTTTTTTTTTCTCATTTTATGCACAGGAATGGGTACACTGAGAAAGCAGCTATCTACAAATTAAGAAGAAAGTATTTCCAAGAAAATTCATTGGCCTACTATTTGACTTTGGATTTGGGTCACCAAAATTGTGTTTTTTAAGCCATCCCACTTGTATTTTGGTATGGTATTCAAGGCAGCCTGTACATATATACAGGATATTATCACAATGGAATCAAGGAGTCAATATTTTCCATAAAGATTAGAACACTTGCCTGGGGAAGTTTCTAGTAAAAAATATCACTTGTCCTATGTTTAATTTTGATTTAAATCTGTGGTATAATTTTGTAGAGGATTTTTGATCCAGCAACATGGCTGCTTTGGCAAAGGATCAAAGACCTTCTAGGTCTGTGTGATCTGGCTACAATGACACACCCTTAATCCCTCTGGCTGGAGTACAGATACACCCTGCCCTTAGCACACACCTTTAATCCCAAACAATGAAGGTACATTTAGTTTATAGAATGAAGCAACCGTGTTTGAAAGGGATGTCTAATTGAGGGGCAGACAAAGTGACCAGTCAGAAAAATAATTAACAGAATGAGTCAGAGAGAGTACATTAAACTCACAGGAGAGCAGCATAGAAAAAAGAGGTGACTTAAGAGAACAGAAGTTTTATATATATATATATATATACATCAGAGGCAGTCTTAACCAGACAGGTTTGCAGAGATAGGTTGCAGGTGAAGACAAAATGAGCCAGAGAATGGGGAGTCAGGGTATTAGAACATATTGCCAGAGTTAATTTGAGGTCAAGTAGAACAACTGAGTTAGAAGCTGAAATAAGCCAATTTGACTCAGTCATCTTGGTGAGGCGTTTGAGCCAGAACAGCTGAGTTAAACCAGCCAGCCAGAATTCAGAAAGAGCTAGAAAGGGTGAGCTTATTCAGCAGTAAGCCTTTGAGATGACAATAACATCTGGTGAATAAAAGTTACTTTTACATAATTTCAGCTCATCAATTGTTTCATTGTTGTAGCCTTTACCGAACCTTTTTTCTCCAGCTGTATTCTCCTGAATACAGGAAATCTCTTTAGTATTTCCTTGGATAAATATACAATTTGATAAGGCATTGAATAATTTTTCATTTTGTACTTGATAGAAACCTTTAAATATCACTAAAATCCTCAGTTGCTTAATATCACACTATTCTGTATGAATACCACAATACTTTATCTCTAAAGTCCACTTAATAATTTTATACTGCTCATTTTTGTAAAGTTATTCCAATATGAACAATTTAATAAAAATTAATAACCATATGCATACCTAGTATAGTCATCTTTAAAATTCTATCTAGATATAAAATCAAAAGTTCAAAATATAAGTATAAGATATATCCAGTGCTACTTAAATATAACTGTATATTTTAAAAGCCATTCTATGTTAATTTAATTATACCCTAATTTCAAATTTTGATATATCCAGGGTGCAGTGATAAAATTCAACATCTACTCTTTAAGACTGTTTAAGAAATTAAGTATGCAGAGCTAGGAGTATGGCTCAGTGTGTGTTTCCTGTATAAACATGAAGACCTAAGTTGGATCATGTAATAAGAGCCAAGAATGGTTGTGTATATCTGTAACTCATACGCCCTGGGGATTGGTGACAGGATTGTGAGATCTTGCTAAATAGTCTAGCTGAAAACCAGCAATCATCGCAAGGTTCATTGAGAGACTTTAACTAAAAAGGGATAGAGTCGGGTATCAGATACCCTTCTCTGACCTCTGTAAGGATACACAAATACATGCACATCCATGTGACTGTAAACACACACACACACACACACACACACACACACACACGAGTCAGACCGTCAGACATTAAAATAGTTTTAAAGAGAAATTTCAGCAGATATTGCTCATCCCAGTGGTAAGCTTATTCAGAAACATCTTAGATAACAGACAGGTTGTTGGGACGATGTGGTCATGCTTGTTAGTACTTTAAACTTTTTGATGAAAGAAGAAAAAGCTTGACCTGGTGTATTTATAAATCTCTGACTATCATCAAAAGACAAAAGTATTAGTCACACATTTGCCTGTGTTGCTTATTCACATTCACACACCAGCGTAGACTGTTTGGGTTATAATTCTTTCACTACTTCTTATCTGTCCCAGCTGCACTTTTTTTTTTTGTTGTTGTTGTTTTGTTTTTTTGAGACAGGGTTTCTCTGTGTAGCCCTGGCTGTCCTGGAACTCACTTTGTAGACCAGGCTAGCCTCAAACTCAGAAATCTGCCTGCCTCTGCCTCCCAAGTGCTGGGATTAAAGATGTGCACCACCACGCCCAACTGCAATTTTTGATCCTTGAGGCAAAACCACAAATTTATGAGTCTCGGTTTTAGCCAGTTTTGCTCCTCTCTTTTTCTTCATTTGCTTCCCTTTCCTTTCAGCAAATACTTCGTGATCTACTACACAGCAACAATATCAAGCAAGACTTTCCCAAACCTATCTTACTCTAGTCTTCACTAAAAGGATCAAAGAAAGCCAAACAAAGACAAAGGGAATGTGTCTGGAAAATCCACATCACTCCAGAATAAGTTTCAAAAAAGAAAAAGACACTTGAAGGAATTTTTTTTAAAGCATATCATGTAACTAAAAAGAATCCAGGGAAAGACAAAATAACAAAACCCTAAAAATCTAGCTACAGAATACAGGCAAACACAAATGGTTTAGAAACAGTACTATGTGGGAAGGAAAACTCTCTCAGATCACACGAAAACTGGCCTACAGTGCTAGAGACTACAAAAGGTTTAAGGAAAGTCAGTATCGTATCATGCACAAAACGTCCCGTACACTGTTAAGGTTTGAGGTTAAGAAATCCCTCCAACATCCAGGAAGAAGAAAGGGTATTTTCAAAGAAGTGAGATCTAGTAAGTGTCATATTTCACTTCTTGTAAAAATAAACATCCCATAATACAATGAAGAAAATAACTTCAAAGTTTTGACAGAGGGTGAGTGATGACCCAATGATTTTATTGTATTACAGAGATATCCCCAGATGTACAAGGTTTTGGCAAATGCACCATCATCAGACTTTTCCCCAACGTTTTCTTTGTGGTCAAGTGACTCAATCAAGTGCAGAATTCAAGAGTTGGTGAGTCAGCAGGAGAGGCAGAGAGACTGTGGGGTTAAGATGAGCCAAAGGACATAAGCAAGCTGAGAGAAAACATCCTGTTAACACTTAGAATAGAAACTAACCACATTACAAACACGAGATACAAGACTGTATCCCGTTGCCATGACTCACAATAGTAAGGAGACCTGGGGCTTCGTGTGTATCCAGATCTGTTCATTTGCAGAAAGCAATCAGTTCTGGGAATTTGAGACAATCTCTAAAGACTGTCACTCTGCTATCAAATGTAAAAGTGAGAAGATATATGTGTTTAGAGGAGGTAGGTTATTAGGCACAGATACAATTAGTAGAAATGAAAGAATAAATGCAAAAAATAAAAGAAAAAGATACAGACTATTTAGAAGTGATATTTGCTTCTAAACCGAGTTTGACAATTGACCCATTTTAAATATCACAATTTTCTCTGTTATGTGCTTTTGCATTTTAATTATACTTTGGTCATTAGATAATAAAATAATAGGATGTTCTTGAAAAATCAATGCAAAGGACAAAAATCAAGCAGTTCATAGTACAAAAGAAAAAATATGACAAGAAAAAGGAGCAAACGCCTAGCATGTTAGTGACTGAGTTCATGGCAGGTACACGTGAATCTGGGCTTTGTTGACAGCTCATTGAGAAGCTTGGCCGTGGCTATGCCTTGTGTTGTTCTTGTTTTTTTTTTTTTTTTTTGTTTGTTTTGTTTTTTTGAGATAGGGTTTCTCTGTGTAGCTCTGGCTGTCCTGGCACTCACTTTGTAGACCAGGCTGGCCTCGAACTCAGAAATCCGCCTGCCTCTGCCTCCCGAGTGCTGGGATTAAAGGCGTGCGCCACCACGCCCGGCCTGTGTTGTTCTTTTTTGTGCTAACTTTGCTTTTTCTACCAAGTCACTAGATGGTGACTGTTCTGCTGAAATACTGTAGATCTCAGCTTATAGGCAACAGTGCTTTTCAGAAACCTCCTAGACCAAAGCAGTTGTCTGTGTAGTATGGGTCTACTTTCTATCTCACAAATGGTACAGTTTCCTGGCTGTGCCCAGGATCTTAAGGTTGACTCTCTTTCTGGGGTCTCCCTCAGGCTTGCTTATCTCGTTGTAAGGCTTAACTTCCTCATAGTTCCTTCACTTCCCATCACATCAGTTTGTGGGGGAAGTTTTTTAAAAAATATAAATTTGCAAGAGGTAAACTTTTAGATCATATGACTAGAGAATGCAAGTCATAGTCTAGAAGTTTGGTTTTTTTCTTTGTTATTTTACTATTGCCTTTGCAACCTCTTTACAAATAACCAGTTTGTGATACAGACATGTTTATATATCATATTTCTGGAAAATTTCTAACGCCCTTTAAAATCATGGTGACACAAAAATGAATAACTTCTAAGCTCACCACCCCAAACCGGAATTCTCTACCAACAACTCCTAACTCCCCAGGGCTGAGAACATAATTTGAGACGGACCTTGAATTTTATCTTTCTCCATAGAATCTTCCTATGTCATCATTTCCATTTAGTCTTGTTGAACCAGCTCATTTAATCTAAAAGGCCCCATGCTGATGCTTACTTTTCTGCAAACTAATCTACATTAAATTATTTTTTTCTTCCCTTAAGATAAATGTCAGCATGCCATTTATTTGCTGAAAGTACTTCATAAATAAAGCCAGTCTGTGTTTCCACTTGTACCCATATCTAGGTGTCAGTGCTAATGACAGCCCCTCCCACCTTATTCTCTACACTGTCCTAGCTTATGTGTTGAATTATGCCCACTTCCCTTACAACATGCCCGCCGTCCTGAGCAGATTTCGTTCCTTTCGTCCAGATTCAGCATAGGGTACTTCTTGCATTGTTACACTATAGTCACAGAAGCTCCTCCTAGGGATTGTGTGCCTTGTGTTCTTGCCCTAGCCCCCTTTCCCCTCCAACTCCCCACCCCCACTTCATTTCTCTTTCTCTTACTCATCCTCTTCCCACCGTTTTGGCTGTAGGCAGTTCTGCTTGAGCACTTTAAACATGAAACATTTGGCTTCTTTTTCATTTAGTGAAGCCCTACTCATTTATTATCCATCATAGACAAGACTATTAGGTTGAATTTCCCTCTGTCCCTTAGACGGAATTAGGATTTCTACTATGATTTCAGAACACGTCTTGCCTCCCTCTCATGACATCTCAGACAGTTTACTGTAACTTTTGTTTTGGCTTATATTTCTCAGTGTACTATAAAAGACATCAGAACCTGACCATCTCATTTGTCATTTTATCCCCAATTCTCAAGCAGTTAATAAATATTTCCTAAAAGTCATAAAAACGTAAGTTCATTCATAAGAATCATAAAAGAGTTAGAAGATTCCAGTCATAACAACTTAGACTTTCAGAAGCTGCTCTCATATAGAAGTGAATTGTTTTTTCCATTGAGTTAAATATTTTAGCTAAACATTTACATCTGCAGCCTCTGAGGAAGAATTTTTCTTTTTTCAGAAAGAGCGATGTGCTTTGTGCTTAAAAGATGCTCCCAAATGCTGTTTCTCCTGTTGGTTGAGTTCCTCTAGTTAAGTATCTTGCAAGGTAAATAGGCCTTGGAAGGAGAGCCTTGATCTCAGTAGGCTGGAGAGGACTTTCCTCCTGTCCTTGGCAAGGCAGCTGCCCCAGATGGTTAGCCTGTGTCATGTTCTCATTTCCTTTCTGCTCACAGGCAGCAAGAGGTGTTCTCCTTCAGAATTCTCTTCCTTGCTGTTTTGTTCTGATGCTCGTCTCTTTCCAATGCTGTCCTTGCTAACAATCTAGGAAAGAAGACCCTATGCAGCGATATATGCTCCTCTCCATTGGCCAGGCTTCAGAAGTCCTGGAAGCCTCACCCTGGCCTTTATGTTGGGAAGCTAATTATGGCCACTGGTTGGCTCTGAAGTCCCTTCCTGCTTTTCATCCCAATTGATCTCTTTTTGGTTCATATTTCAGTGTGATCCTTCACTCACCTGCCCGTTTGTGCTGTGGCCTGAGTGTTAAGTGTGGATGAGATCATTCTTGAGTCAAATCCAAAGAGTACTTTCAAAATGTAATGTATGCGAGCAGCAAGTAATGAGCTCACACTGGGTCTGACCCAGACAGCTTAATGTGTGCTGTTACTGAATTACCCATAGGTAAGTGTGACTGTGCCTGGGTGGTCACTGGTGGTGAGGGAGGATGAAGAGTGAATGTGTGTGTGGTGTGAGGAGATGAGGGGAGAGAGGAGGCCTGCCCCATCACTCCTAGTGTATTTGTAACAGCAATTGGCCTGGCACTTTTATAACTATCTATGTAGAACATGATATTTTATATGCATGCATTTCACTGTTTCCAAATTGCTAGGATTTGTACAAACGGGTTAACATGGAGTTAGTACCCTTGTGGCTCTTTAAAACAAAACATATTATAAAATTTTCAATGTTTTCAAGCTTAACCAACTCTCTGCACTATTCATTTGGAAAGGAATTCCGTTATTAATTCACTGTCGCCTTGAAAGCAGCACATGAACAAGATGAACTCTCCATGGCAGGACCATGGGACTGAAAAGCACAGTTAATGTGATCGAAGATGTCATAACAGTCACCGAAGAGTTCCCAACTTGCTAAATGGTACTGCAGGTCAAAGGAATTAGAAGTTGTCTGAAGATGGGATATACAACGAAATGTTTCTAAAGTTTTAAAAGGACATATGAGATTCTCTAAATATAAGGTCTCATTTTTAAAAATATACTAGCAACCACTGAGTCCAGTTCCTTCTTTTTAAAAGCATATAATCCTACACAGAAAAACATAGTGACAACTCTACCCAAGGAAATATGTATGCTTAGTGCACAGGTAGAACACAAGGCCAGAGACCTGGGTTAATTAATTTATAAACTTGCATTAATTGTCTACAATAAAATGCAGGCACTTAACAATGAGCAATAGAACATATTCTATTTCTAAAATAGATCACCCTTTCATGAGGGAGACAGACACATGAATAGGGCATATTATTTAGACATAAATGGTTACATACTGAGGGAACATTACTGTATATTTGGCACAAATCCTGAAATTTACAGGTAGAGAGAGATACAATAAAAATATGGGCATCTAGGAAAGGTATCATATGGGAGGTGACAGGTTTGAGCCAAGTTTTACTGATATGAAAGACAGATGCACTCCTGCCATAAATCACAGAAGACTAACATTTTGTTGCTTAGAGTGTGTAAGGGTGTTGAAAGTTTATTCTGAAGAAAATGAAATATAGTAGAGAGTATTACCTGATGTGACACAGAGCCGACTCTTTGTTATACTAACTAGAGTCTACTTATGCACTCTGAGCAGAAGAGGAAGGCAGGGAGAATGTCAAGGATACTCAGAGAATTGTTGTTAGACAAGTTTTGTTATTCATTATCTTGTGAATTGTAAGTTGGGTACAGACAGCATATTGCTATACTGCATGTCAACAATGCTCATTTTGTGCCCCGCCCCCACTTGGTGTAAGAGATCAGCCATTCTCTAATTGCTCTACAACCTGTTCCATAAGAGAAAACCACACATGTTTGGAATCCCTGGTATGAAAATGCAAGCACAGCGTGCAAACCCTGATCTTAACTTTGTTACAGGCTATTTGAGGAACAGTTATTGCAATGGTCTAGTGAGAGACTGGAGCAGACTTGAACTATGCCAGTGATAATAAGAATGAAGAAGAAAGAGAAGAAATTCAGGGGGAGACCTGGTAGGAGAATCTGGAACTTCCCACGAGCATGGTAAGCATGGAGGAATCCAGAGTCACTCCAAATCACTACCAACCGGGAAAGAACTTCAAGGTAGAACTTCAATTACCAAGGAGTTGAGAGGGTCTGGGTTATTGATGTTAGATTTGAGGTGCTTGTGGAAATGTTGAAGAGAATTAAGAATTTAAAAATTCTTTATCAGATAGAATTGAGAAAAATGAGAATCTTGGACATTTTAGAAGCCTTGAAAGCTTAAAATATGGACTATTTCTAAGAACAGATCCTGAAAAAGAAATGCATGAGAAACAGATGGAAGAAATGGAAGCTGAGACTCAACACAAAAGGAAACCATATTGCCACTTTTCTACAATTACCCCTTAAATACGCGGATGCTTACGAAGTGAATCACCCCAATTTAGACTTTATTTAAAGTGTTTAATCTATGTACTTCCGTTCTAAAATATTATGTAATATAGTTAGCAGATACTGAAGATACTGTGATTGGAAATACTTGCTGGTAAGTGTGTGTCCTCATAAAAATGACACAGCACATGATACATGTCTGGATGCATGCAGAGAACACTCCCACCTTTAGAAAAATTTCTATGGTGGTGATATCTAATTTTTTTTTTTTTGCAGAAAAGTCCTGCTATTTTAAAGCAGCTAGCTTATTAAAATAGATGAGTAATTTCAAAACACTTTCACAGATGGATATTTATATATATGTATGTGTATGTGTATACACACGTATTATATTATCTCAACATCTCTATGTGATGAATATATGTACACACATATATATGGATATATATGGTTATATATTATCACACACACATATACATATAGAATCACATAGAGATAAGACTACAAAGAAGTGATGATACAGAATGCATAGGAACAGAGTGTCAAGTTGCAAGAACAATTGTGAAAATGGGGAATTTGCAAATACTATCTTAAGAATGTTAAGAATGTGCTGTGTGTTCTAGAAAGAAATTCCTTCAGACCAGACAGAAACATCATGCTTCCTGCTTAAATACATACGTCTAGTTAATTACTTTTGTGCAAGTATTCAGACCAATCATGTGTGATGTATGTATCTTATGAGATATCATTGAGTAATTCTATTCTGTTCACACCTCAACGTGAACACCGAGATCAGCAACTTACTAATTATATTACATGATATGTTAGAACTAAGGTGGATGTTTTAAATAGACTTGTACATCTGCATAGAAGATACCAGAATATTTTCAGGAGATATTTCACCACCATCAGTTATTTCTGGCACTGTAACAAGAAACCAGGGTGAAACCTTATCTGTTTTGTTCTCTGATGAGTCCTAAGCACTTTGGAAGATAGGTAGTAAACTTTCAACATACTTGTACTGAATCAGTTGTCAATCTTACTGAACTCAAAACTTTGTCATTATAGACACCTCTGTATTGTGGGGGTTTACTAGACTAGCAATTCAAGAAGCAGGTTTGTCAATAAATAATAATTAATTGGGAAGACAGGAACTTGAAGTTCAAGCTTACAACATCGACACAGGTAACTTTGTCAAGTTAACTGCTAAACTAAATCACACCAAGAAAGAAATTGTAAAAATTGCAATGAGAAACGCAAATTTCCCAGGAACTATAATTATGATGTGTGTTTCTTTAATCAGAAATTGAGTGGATTTTTTTAATGGATGCTCAATAATGACATTAATAATGTTATATCCCCTTCCTTCTTTTTTTCTTCCTCTCTCACTCCCTCTTTCCCTTCTCTTCCTTTCCCCTCCCCTTTCTTCCTTCCTTTCTTCCTCCCTTCCTCCCTCCCTCCCTCCCTCCCTCCCTCTTTTCTTTCTAAAAATGCAAGCTGGTCCATTCGCTAGTTTTTATATTGTTGCCCAGAGGAAATCATGAGCTCAGGGAGGAAGGCACTCCACTGAGCATGCTCACACTTGAAACACCAATCCACTTAGTGACAAGAGCTATTTTCAAAGGCAGGGGGGAGCAGTATCAACATAGAACAACAGATTTAGATTTAATTGGTCGACCTATGTCCTAGCCTCTATGAGTCACTGCCCCAAAAGTAATCGATCCTGTGGTATAGAAGATATAAATGAATCATGTACAGTTCACACAGTGATAAAGAGATGGGAATCTAAGTGCAGAGTCGAAAGCCCTCCACTACCAAATCAAGACATTCTAGGGTGAGAAAAGATCATGTAAGCATGACTTTGTACTGAATCTATATACATATTTGTTGTAAATTTTAATACATTTATTTCAAAGTCTCAAACCATATGCCATTTGATCACTCTTCCCCAAATATTCTTACATTTACTTTGAAATTCATATTTAATAATTGACAGTGAATGTATTTTTGCGTAACCTTAAATGAACACTTTTTAAAAATCCTTTTAAATTTCTAGATACTGTCTCCTAGTCAGAGAAAACTATTTGTATTTATTCTAACTTTTAATTAGTTGAAACTCTCTGTGTCACACACCGTGTCAGAGCTCAGGATTTTGCATTCATCTACAGTAACCACCTTGGGGGTTTTGCTCAACTTGTCAGTATCTTCATTTCTTTGACCTTGAAGGGGAGACTGGTGTTAAGTCTCATTTATTCCTCTGCCCTGGGATTCTTCATCACCTGCTGCTGATACTTGGCTGGAGCTCCTGGCTACTGTCTTTCTGCTAGCTCCATGTAGAGAACCTTTGTTCTGCCTCTAGAATGGCAGACTGAGATTTCTGACTAAATTGCAGGATCACTTTGGTAGATGCAGAACACAAACTGATCAGGTTAGATTTCCCCTTGTATTCGGACGTTCTAAATTAGACACAGAAAAGACATATGCCAAAATGCTAAGGGCTGCGTGTGAAACCTATAATTGAAATTGCTCCGTGGGGAAAAGATGAAATGTTTCTTGTAAGCATAGGATTAGAGGAGGGGGAACACTTTTCCCACTCTTCTAAAAATACGATTGGAAGTCTCTGCAAGAGCAGTCAGGAATAGCAAAGAAAGAGAAGATGTGCGAGTAGGAGATGAAGGAGTTAAAGTTTAAGGTTTACAAGTAATATGCTTCCACAGGCAAACCATTTAAATATATTGCCAAAAAATAGGACTGTTAAGGAGGCCACAGAGGACAAACTTGACAAACAAAAAGAGACTCAATTTTACACATGAATTACAAGTTTGGTGAAAAAGGAATAAACCCTGTTCAAAATAGTTACAATAGAAAAATATTTAGAAATGATGACCAAGAAGTGAAAGACGTGTAACATAAAAATTATAAAACACCAACCAGAGAACTGATTTAGGAGTCAATGAATGGAGATGCCCTGGGTTCATGTTGATAGACCGGAAGAGATGTTGTTAGAATAACTATAGTAACTAAAGTGACTTATCTATTCAGTGCGATTCTCATCAACATACCAACAGCTTTCTTCAGAGAAATAGAGAAACCAACCCTAAAATTTATACAGCGCTCAAAAAACATGCAGAATAGTTAGTGACACTGGGCAAAAGGAAAACATACAGTGACTATACATAGGTCCGGCTTTTAAAACATACACTCCGACCAGAAGAATAGCACAAGGAACACAGAATTTACATGGATGTATATTCAGAAAGCCAGCTGATCTTTACAAAAGCACAAGCACACACAGTTAGGAAAAGACAGTGTCATCAATAAACGGGCACTGGTGAGATAGAATATACATATTCAGGAGAATGTAGCCAAATCTCTTCCTCTTAGCATACGTAAGATCACCTCAAAATGGATCAAAGGCAAAATGATAAATGCAAACCTGAGTCCATGAACCACTCAAGAAAAAGGAGTGCAAAGACTTCAAGTCTTTGGTTCAGGTACTGAACCTTTCGTAGCTAGGACTCAGAGACACAGAAACAAGTGTCAAGATCCAGAATGAGATTCCATCAAACAAATAAACTTCTGCAGCACCGAAGACGGAGCAGAGGCAATGCAAGAAAGATCCTGCAGAGCGGAGGCAGTGCCCAGCAATGCAAGAAAGAGCCCACAGAGCGGAGGCTGTGCCCAGCAATGCAAGAAAGAGCCCGCAGAGCAGAGGCAGTGTCCAGCAATGCAAGAAAGATCCTGCAGAGCGGAGGCAGTGCCCAGCAATGCAAGAAAGAGCCCGCAGAGCGGAGGCAGTGCCCAGCAATGCAAGAAAGATCCTGCAGAGCGGAGGCAATGCAAGAAAGAGCCCACAGAGCAGAGGCAGTACCCAGCAATGCAAGAAAGAGCCCGCAGAGCGGAGGCAATGCCCAACAGTGCCAGAACCGAACTCAGTGTGGGTGTGACGGTTGCAATGAGGATGTCCCCACAGGCTCATATATTTTCAAGCTTACTTCCTTGTTTATGGACTGTTTGGAAAGGATTAAGGGATGTAGACTTGTTGGAGGAGGTGTGTCACTGGGAGCGAGCTCTGGGTTTCAAGGAGGCTTCTCTTTCTGCCTGTGGACCAGGATGTAAAGCTCTGAGTTATTGCTCCAGTGACATGTCTGTCTGCTTCCTGCCATGATGGTCTTTGATCAGCCCTCTAAAACTGTAAACAAGCCTCACAATTAAGTGCTTTCCTTTATGAGTTGCCTTAGTCATGGTATCTCTTCACAAGAACAGAACAGTAACAAAGAAAATGAGAAAAATACGTCCTCTGTCAAGGGGATGATATCCACCGCATAAAGGGAGCTCACTAAGTTGAGCTTCCCCCAAACAACCAATATAATTTAAAGATGGGCTAAAATACTAAATAGAGACTTCACAAAGAAAGACAAACAGCCAGCACATGTGTGAAAAATGTCTGGCTTCACTTATTCATCAGTGAAATACAAATCTAATGTACAGCAGGACATTAATTCATTCTAAGTAGAGTATTATTAAAAAATGAATCATTATTCAAACAACACATACTATTAGGGACACAGAGAAAATACAACTATGTGTATTGTCTACAGCAATACAAACCAGCAGAGCTTGTATGTAAACTGTATGGCATTTCTTAAAACTGTAAATGTAGATTTACAGGATCATACAGCAACTCAAAGGATTGACTGATAGAGTTGATTCTATCATGGTCCACTTTGTGTTTGGACATGCATGCTTCCATGCAAAGAGCATTTCTAATGTAAGCATATGCTTAAAAGATATAAGCCCTCATGACAAGCATTCTTTACTGACATGCTTTTGCGGCACTGTTCACAGCATCCAAAGATTATGGAGTCAATGTAGATTAAGACTAAGATGGGAAACATGGTAACATATAGAAAGGAAGACTAGTCAGACCTGAAAATGAAGGAAACCCTTTCATTTGCCACAACACAGGCAGAATTTTAGGTCATTGTGCGAAATAAGTAAATTCATAAAGACAAACACCATAGGCCTTCAATCATTCATGGAAAGCTCAAAAATGAATCTTGTAGAGCCACTAAATGGAATGTCAGCCAATAAGGTCAGAAAAAGACAGAAGTGGAAAGGGGAACAGCAGTTCAGTAAGAAACAGCAGAACTGAGTGAAGGACTCACCTCTGGTATTTCCTCAGTACAGTGAGGTCACTGCGAGTTAAAATAATAAGCAACACATTCCACTAGAAACAAATGTATCAGAGCCGAATGTTTATTTTCTTCCATTCTTTCTAATCACTAATTCTCTGAGTTTTCTCTCTGTGTGTTATAGCTGCCATAGCAATTACTACCATCCTTAGAGCCTCCTGTAGCACTGGTCTGTAAGAGGGACCCTCAACACCCACCACATCTGTATTTTGATGTGGCGGCAAATGTTCTGTTGTTTGAAGTCCATTCATTGGAATTTTCAGGAAACACTCATGGGAGCAATACTTTCTGAATTCTTTTGCATTCACAAAAATTAGTTTATAGTCTTCATGCTTGAGTGAGACCTGTGCGGGTCACTCACTCTCGTGCTTCATTTTTCTTTCCTCGGTCTGAAGCATTTCCTCTTGGTACGTTAGAAGTCTGATGACAATCTTAAGTTTCTATGCCATTGTGGCATGCTCAGTGGCGTTCTTTCTTCGTATTCACAAAGTTGAGAATTTACTAGAATGCTTTGACTTCTAACCTCTCCAGTAGAACGTTGCTGGCTACACAGCTCGTTATGTGAAATAGACATTCACATTAAAGGTCATTTGGGATTTTAGTTTTTGTCTGTTGTTGGCTTCCCTTCTTTAGGTAGTCCTGTGGAGAACATTAAGTCTTCTTTGTTACAGGACCCTATGTATATTTATGGATTTGGTTCTTTAAATGCATACCTCCCACATCCTTAATTTTGTTGCTCTTGCTATCTAGCCTAGGCTGGTTTTGAATTCAAAGTTTTCCTGACTCGGCTTACATGTGCCAACATACCTACCCATGATTTTTCTTAAGGAATAATTTATTTTTGAAGCAAGATTTTATTACATAACATATGCTGGCCCAAAACTTATGAGGTACCCAATTTTGCCTTCAGCTCACAGTCTTCCTGCCTCAGGCTTCCTTCCCACTGTGGGTTTAGTCTACTTTAGTCTTCACTTTAATGGTTTTTATATACACAGGTCAAGAGTTTGTCTTTTCTAATCACTTTGCAAGGTAATAATACAGAGTTTGGGAGTCTTACCCAACTGTTCTGTTTGCTCTTAAATTCTGTCTATATCATTCTTTTCTTTGTTATATTTTACTTGATTTTTTTTCAACAAAACAAGATTGTCATTTTTAGAAGTTCACGGAGCCACATTCCATCAGTACCCTCAGTGTTTATCCCATCGGCAATGTCCCTCTGGGTCTTAGAAGACACTTTTGGTTCTATAGCTTGTTAGATGCACCACTTGCTACTTATAGACCAGAGCTGAAAGCACCATTGTTGGCCCAGGCCTTGCCTGGCACCTTGATTAGCTTAGTTGTGCAAATTTCTGAAGAGCCTGCCAGTGTATCCTCCAGAGTAGCACCATGTGGGCGCCACCTCCACTACAACCCCGAAATTTTCTCATATTAATAATATTTGGATTGTTAGAATGGCATTTCTTAAAACACTAGTATGTAGCAGTATTAGATTCTGAGACATGGAGCCATTAGGAGAATTACATATATTTGTAATGATATATGTAAGTGCCTGTGAGAAGAAGCTAAAGTAATATGTGTGCATCACCTCCCGAGCTAGTTTGTGTACCTGTAAGTTACACCTTATGAATGCTTTTATTTTCATTTTTCTAGGCCTTTAACTCTTTGAAAATACTGTATAAATTGCAAAATTTTCACATTTTTTAAACAATGCATTGTCTGGGCGTCTTTGAAAGTGAGCACAACAAACATGCTCTAGACATGTACACCTGATAAAAGGCTTATTATTACTACCTCAGTAGTGTGCGTACCTCAGTCCACCACGGGAAAGGACATTAAGCAAATGAAACTGAATCAGGAAAAATTAAAGGTGAAGGAGACCAGTGGTATTTAGCTCTTCATGAATGGAGAATTAGATTATAAAATTGCAAAATGTGCTCAAAATTATGACTTGTATTTATATTATATATGTATGCATATTGCATTTACATGTTCTATAAAGCGTTAACCTATTTTAGGCGATTACTAGCATGGCAATGGTTTATTTTGTGAGATAAAGCAAAGCTTGTTGGTAAGAAGAGGGAGGACTAACAAAGGGAACTAGGGAGGACAGGAGGAGGGGAGCAAAGGGTCGAAGTGGTCACAGGATGATGGAATTTATTATACAGGGTTCTGGAAGCAATGCTCTTGCCCAGAAACCATAGTTAATCTTTTGGGCCCCATTTCCCCACTAGCTTTGTCAAGGTATGACCAACAAAGGAAAATTTCATGCATTAGGGTGAATGCCGTTGTGTTAGGATGTGTGTACCTTGTGTAATTATCACCATAAAGAAATCCCTTCACCTTATCAGGTTATTAGGGATTCAATTACCAGATCTAGCTGGAGGTGTGGGGGTGCTAACATTTAATATTTACTCTCTTAAATTTTGAATTTGTAGTGGCTATGAAGTTATTTACCTATGAAGTTATTTATCCTGTCTAACTGAAACTCTACCCTTTGGCCAATATAGCCCCATGCTCTTCCTCGGCAGACTTCACTGAGCACCGTTCTCCTGTCTGCTTCTGAGGTTGTGGGACTAAAAGGTGAACTTTTGATTGTTTACTTCAATTATTTAACAGTCTATGTAGAAACGAGGTCATGAAACATTTGAATGGATTATTTTATGAAGCATAATGTTCCCCAGTTTCATCTCAGTTGTTGAAAATGTCAAAAAGAATTTTTTTTTCACGTTGACTAACATTGCATCATCCCAAAATAGCACATTTCCTTAATCCATTCCATCTGCTGAGGGATCCTTGGATTGGCTCCATATCTTGGCTTATGTGGATAGTTCTGTAGTGAACAGGGATTAGGATGCAGATATCTTTTCAACATACTGATTTCAATTTCCTTGATGAGCTAGCAGTAAGCAAGATTTCTGGTCATAAGGTAGTTCAGTTACGAGTTCCAGGAGGAACACAGTATGGTTTTCCATAATGGATACTCTAATTTACATTTCTCTCAACGCCACACAAAGACTCCCCTTTCTCCGTGTCTTCATTAACACCCATCAAGTGTTCAGATCCTAGATGGCTTAGCAGGCAGAGGTAACCGCTCAGTGTGGTTTTGATCTTCATTTCCTTGATGATTAATGACATGGAGCAGGCTTCATGCATTCGCTAATTTGTTTCTCCTCCTTGGAAGAAAGAGAGTCTTTTGTCATTTTAAAAACCAGGCTGTTTGTTTATCACATTATTGAGTTGGGTGAATTTCTGAAATATTTTGTCTTTGAATTTTTTTACCACATACATGGTATATAGGGAAATTTTTCCTAGTCCATAGATTGTCTCTTCTGATTTCTAAGCTTTATCATGCAGATTCTTAGATCACTTCAAGCCCTTGGCAGAAACAGCCTATTCTTGTAGCAAAGTGGAGAGCTTTTCACATGTTTGTATTGCAGAGAGGGATTCTAATTAAAAAAAAAACCCTCTGTGGCTGCATGTGGACTTTTTAGGATAAAATAGGTTCCTGGAGGACTTAGCTACATCTGTGTTGACCTTGGTAATTGAATCCTTGCTGCTGAGTAATACCCAATGCCCCATGGTGTTGCACTAATTCAGGATCTGCTCAATTAAAAGGACTTTCTTTCATCCCCTGAATACGCACTTGCAGAATCATGAAGGAGAAACCTAGAAAGTGATGAGATTGATGTGTGGCTGGCCCCTCAAAATCCAGCGAAACCATTCAAGTCACCCGCTCTCTGCACTCTTTTACTTTTTCAGACTGAGGAAGAACAAGGTGTCCAGAAATCTGAGAGACTTTTCCAAAGACCTCTGAAGCCGCGATCGCTAAGGAAGGGGATGCGTTATTAAACAACCACAACCGAAGCAATGATCCCCCCCCCCTTCAGAAACAGTACTGGGTTTGCCAGCAGCTAGGCGGGACAGATTCTTAGGCAAGGCCAGGACTCTCTAAGAACAATCTTTGTTTCTAAACAGAAAGGATTTTGTCTTCTCGAGGCAGGAAACCCAATGCAGAGCTTATGCAGAGATATATTTTCCACCATGTGGCCTGGACAATAAACACGGGTCTTTTGATCTGTGTAGCAATACTGGTGGAGCTGGAGTTCTGAGAGCAGAGAAATGGGAAACAAATCTACCAGAGGTGAGTCTGTGCCCTGGGGTTCTTTTGCATGTCTAAAGTTCACCAAGAAAAGCCAGGGAGATTTCAAATAAACATGTCTAAAGGGGTCGTAAAAATCTCAACCAGCCTGATAGCTTAAATCCCTAACGTCAAAACACAGAAACTCATGGTCAGCGTCACATGAAACTTCTTTGCCCTCAGGTTTATAAATTAAATCTGCTTCAGACTCCTTTTTTTTTTTTTAACAAGGATACGGGTATACGTGTCCCTCCTCCCTGCCAGCATCTTCTTCCTGCTCAGAATAACAGCAGATTTATCTTCCCCGTAATGCAGGTGGAGTCATTTTGTGACAAAACAACAAAAGAGAGTTACTAACGGCGAATCATTTCTAATTTTCATTAGGTCATAGCTATGTGCCGTTGTCACAATACTCGCCATGGCCTTTCAACCCGCTGCTTTAAAAATCTTATCCTAAAAAATCTCCACAATCCATTATTGTACGCGCTGCCTTCATTTTCACATCAAAATGCCACGGGGAACAGGGCCGGCTTGAGCTGTGTTGAAACAGAACACGTTATTAGGAAACGTGAGTGGGCTGAAGTGGGGCTCCCCGTGGAGCTGACTTGGCAGAGTTCGAGTGCCCGGCTCAACCTAATATTAGAATTGAGTCATCAGTTTACCCACACAGCAGGGCCTGCGCTTTGTACTGCTCTTTCTGAGCACCTCCGCTCCTGACCAAAGCGTCCAGTTTAGGATCTATAATTAATAACGGAGCGAAAGGAATCCCTCATTTATTTTGAGAAGCGTTTCATTATTCATAAATTCCTCAGTTACTGTTTGATAAATAATAAGACACAAATAAACTCTACCCTATAGAAAGGTGGTTTGTGTGTTCAGTGTGATTTATCTCCAGGAGCGGCCAGAGGCATTCAGGGAAAAAAAAAAAAAAGTAAGCTTGCTCTTTTTCATCCAATAAGAGAAATGTGACTGTCAGAACTTTCATGGGCTACTGCCCCTGCGTTAAAAGGTTGTTTCAAAGATAAAATTCAGTAACTATTGTGCATCCATATAGAGTACGTTTGACTCATTGTGACCTTTTAATGGTGCAGATTTTATTAAACATCAGAGTCAAAATACGCTAAAGATTCCTTCCTTGCTTTAAGCACTAACAGACAAGTGCAATTTATTTTTATTTTAGTTCACACACTAAATCTAAGAGATACAGGCACCATTCTTAAAGGAAACTCAAAACCAGTAAATAAGATTTTCATTACAGCTTCAGAATGCCCTGGGGATACAACATCAAACAGTCTGGTCCATACTAGAGCGCTCTTCTCAAGAGGATATAGCTCCTTATTTAATAGTGGGGGTGAGGGTGAGAGAGGGGGCGACTCAGCAGTTAAAAGCATGCGCTGACTGTTCTTGCAGAGGAACTGAGTCCAGCTCCAGGAACACCGAACAAACAGCTTCCAGCCACGTAACTCCAGCTGCAGGAATCCACAGACTCTGGCCTCTTCTGTCACCTGTGCTCACTGGTGCACACATACTCGCATAGATACTTGTACTTTCTATTATTCTTTGGTTTTTTGTTTTTGTTTTTCCTAATTTTATATTACTTTGTTTTTTCTTTTTTTTTACTTCTTTTTACTTTGTTTTTTTCTAAACAATTAACCATCAAATAATTTTCAGCTTACAATTAATTTCCTGTTTTATTTTTCTTACTGCTCTCAGCTACTCTAGCATTTCTGTTTGTTGCACTCTTCTGAATTGTTTTACCTTTTTTTTGGTTTTTTGATTTAGATGCATACTTAATTTTCACCTATTCCCCCCTGCCCCCCCCCCCCCTTAGAAGGATTGAGAGTAAGAACTGCAAGCTTTTGCTGGCGACTGAAGGCTTTCCAATAGTTTTTATTCCTCGGATACAGCACGTACTAATTTCCTGTGAACTCTGGCACGCTCCTTAACTTATTTTCTGTTTTTCACTGAAACTGCAAGAGAGTGACTTTTTTTTTTTTGGATTTTCGAGACAGGGTTTCTCTGTATATCTCTGGCTGTCCTGGAACGGAACTCACTTTGTAGATAAGGCTGGCCTCAAACTCAGAAATCTGCCTGCCTCTGCCTCCGGAGTGCTGGGATTAAAGGCGTGCTCCACCATGCCCAGCGGAGAGTGACTTTTAAAACCACTCTGAAATCACCGAGGGCTGCCTGCTTCCCACAGTTCCACTTTACTCATTTAATGTTTTAATCGGGCACAATGGGGCTCCAAATACAACCTTCTTAGAATTTGCTATTTCAGGTTTCCAATCTTCTTCACGTTGTCCTTGTGCATTCCTTATTCAAATTTTATTGTAGATTTTTATTCGCTTATCACTTTTAATTGCATCTTCTTTGCATTGAGTGTTTAGTTGGGTTTGAATATTGACATTTCAATACTTTTTACAGGTTTTGATGTATTGTTTCTCCACGAGTAGAAACAAGGATACACACTAATACAGAGAATATATAGATGACATAGAATATATGCATATATGTGTATGAATACAACTTAATGCATGTTATATTTAATAGATAACATATCTAATATTGTAGATAGTTATGATTTACTCATAGCAATACTCATCAGGGTTTCTTAGAAAAAAAAAAACAAAAAAACAAACCCCAAGGGTCCTAAACTTAAACATTTTTGTGTTGGATGTCCCTCTCTGCTTTTACTTAAGCTCCTGCTAAAACTAGGGCTGCCTGAATACTGAATGGACGAAGCTCTCTTTACCTGTGCCTGGCACATAGGAAGTGGCAAGTACTGCTGAGTAGTTCTCCCTTTTGTTTCCTGCACAACTAACCTTTCAACATCCCAAACACCAGAGTTTTAACTCTGCTGAGCTGACATCGACTCTATACTAAATGATTCACCCAAGTCTGTTTATTCTGAAGCTTTATAAGACTTAAATTTCAGTGACATGGAACTTTTAAAATTCTATACTCATTGTAAAATATTTTCACTTAAACATTTCATTCTGATATTGAAAAGAGGCAGAGATGACCTAAAAATTTCTAAATGTTAATGAACTATTAGGTATATTGAGAGCTTATATTTGAAATAGTTTCAAGTGAGACACTCAGTGGACAACACTCACTTATTTTGGTGAAGGAAGAATAGGAAGTATGAGACAGATTCCTGTACCTATGTAGTCTTAGTTTTTAAAAATATGGGTAGTTTGCTAACATCAGAAGGTCAGTATTGTTCTTGTTAGAAATTCTCTAGTTTAACTCACATTGAAACTTAAAGGTTAGAGGTCAGCTTCTGGGTGGATTTCTGACCTCAGGTGACCGTCACTTTCTGAAAACACCACAGTGTTCTGTGGAGTGTCTGGAGAGCCTGTGATAAAGGTCTTGGAAGCTAAGTGCTCCTGCAGTGAGCTGACTTTTAGTAGCCTTCAAAGGGTTCCATTAGGACTTGTCCATTACCTTGCATGCAGAGAATATCAAAAGCCTTGCTGGAAAATGTTTGTTAATTTTGACCATATTTATAGCCACATATTACTTAGCTTCGCGTTTACTTTTCCTTTAACCAGGATAAAAGCTACATGCTGACGATTGTAATTTATATTCTCTCTCTCTCTCTCTCTCTCTCTCTCTCTCTCTCTCTCTCTCTCTCTCTCTCTCTCTCTCTCTCTCTCTCTCTCTCTCTCTCTCTCTCTCTCTCTCCTCTCATCCATTTTACCTTTGTAAGTCAGGGAAGAACAAGAATTTCATTTAATTCATTCTAAACTAAAAATGCATGGAACTATAGCAGACTTACAGATGCATATACTTATCTCAAGTATATATGACAATATATTTTTATAAACTGCACATACTAAAATCCACACAAACAGCATACATCTCACACATGTTCTAGGGTCTAAAGCCCTTGTGTGTCCAGTTCTATCACATTATCCGTACAGCATGGACATATTAGATGGCTTTATATTTTAACCTCTTGCATGGATGGAATCGTACTGTACGTATGCTTCAAACACCTGCCTCTCAGATGGCGTCCTTGTAAGTTGTGTGTGTGTATGTGTTTGTGTGTATGTGTGTGTGTATGTTTGTTTGTGTATTGTCATTGTTCCACATCCCAGTAGTATTTCATATGGCCAACTTTTAAGATAAATAGTGTTATTTTATTAGGCATTTTAAGTGAATTTCCATTTTTTTATTTGCACTATGTGGAATTATGGAATTATATGATAGCTTGAACATTATATAATTGTATATTTATATATTTATATGGGAGTATGGAGGAAGGGTGATGATAATAAACAAATGAACAAATTTATCATGTCTATCTTTATACCAATAGCTGATATTTTTATACTTTTTGAATAGTCATTTTCTTATTTCTTATATCAACATTTGACCAAAAATTAACAGCCTTTCAGAATGTAAACACTTAACCATTTAGTTATATGAGAAAGTTACCTCTACACAGGGATTGACTTGTGTAATGTACCGATAACTAACATCATACTCGATAATGAAAAACTAAAAGCTTCTCCTCTGGGACCAAGAATAAGGCAACACGCATACCTCTGTCATAAAAATTTAACACAGAACTAAAAGTTCTAATCAAACCAGACAGGAAATGAAATAGGAGACTTCTAGGTTCTATTGTGAAGACATGACACATTTGAATACAGGGCATACAGAAATCAGTCTGCAATTGTACACTACTTACTCTGCCAGGCAAAGAATAGTCTTCCGGATATGACTTGGCAATTACAATCACGAACACACACCATAGCTGTGACTCTTTGCACAAGCCCCACACATTAAAAAAAAAGACATGAAAGTAGGAGCAGTCTAGATATGAAGAAGGAGCTGGGAGGGGTGGGGCTTTCTGCACATGTCACAGCTTGGGAAAGTGGTAAAAAAGGAACTTTGAGCAGCAAGAAGGAAACCCAGCTCAGAACAACATAGTTAGCCCAGTTAGTTCTGACCCCAGAGGCTTATTTTTACATATTTATTTAAACATTGTAAAGCTTTGAGAAAAGTTTCCTTGTGACAATTATTATAACAAAGCTTAAGGTATGACTACATTGAAACTGTTTCACAAAGAGTAAGTATTTTGCCAAGCATCTGGGACCTCTGCCAGAAGAATGGATTCTATTGACTGAGAAAGTGTTCAGGATAAGGGAGGAAGGGTTTGTAATAAGTATAAGAGCAAATTCCTTTGTAAAGTACATGGAACCTCTTTCATTAGAATAGGTTTTTTTTTTTTTTTTTTTTTTTTGACTGAGGAACAGTGATCAATATAAAAAAGATTGGGCTGAGGTCTAGCTTTACAGAATAGCAGAAAACACAAGGTTATTAAGCAACATCTACTGCAGCCTTCCGGGTTGGTTCTCCCACTGAAGAGATGAGCCTGTGTGTTTAACAATCCTGGCTTTCCCAATGGAGGACTTAAGGGAAGGACTGAAGGAGCTGAATGGGTTTGCAACCCCATAGGAAGAACAAAAATATCAACCAACCAGACCCCCTCCCACCAGAGCTCCCAGGGACTAAACCACCAACCAAAGACTACACATGGAGGGACCTATGGCTCCAGCTGCATATGTAGCAGAGGATGGCCTAGTCGGTCATCAATGGGAGGAGAGGCCCTTGGTTCTGTGAAGGCTTGATGGCCCAGAGTAGGGGAATGTGAGGACAGGGAGGCAGGAGTGGGTGGGCAGGTGGGGAAGCACCCTCATAGAAGCAGGGGGAAGGGAAGATGAGATAGGGGGTTTGCGGAGGGGAAACAGAGAAAAGGGGGATAACATTTGAAATGTAAATAAATAAAATAACCAATTTAAAAAAGAACAATTCTGGTTCACTATTGCTCATCTGTGAGCCTGCGGCCTTCTGGAATGCTACAAGAGGGAGCAAGAGAAGTTAATAGTGGGTGAGCACGAACACAACACATTGTATACATGTATGAAACTGGATAAAAACAGTTAAGGCAATATATGCTTTCTATAGATAACATGCTCTGACATGAAGAAATATCCTAAAATGTGTTAGAATTAGCAAGTTTCAATTAAATAGTAGAGTTGAACACAACACACAAAAATAATTTGTTCCCAGGTGCTGATGAAATATTACAAGAGAAGTAAATTAAGCAAATGATCCTACTCTCTATAGCATTTACTAGAACAGTTACTAGTTATTAGATTACTAATCTAATATGGAAATACCGTAGTGTCCCCATTTTTATATTTGTAACTTCAAGACTGAGAAACTCATTTCCCTTTTCCTATAGGTATAGTTAAATATTTCACTCAAGCCTAGAACACAGGCGAATTTTAAAACTGCTGGCTTAAGTTCACTCTTTAAGCTTTCTGACTAATTAGCATGTTCAACTTTATTTATGTCCTTTCTGAGATTTAATTTCCATTAAATTATTGAAAGGGACAGTAGGTAATTTGATATTTGGAAGAGTCTAAATCTAGTGATCTGCCAGAAGTGTCTCATGATGACTCAAGAGTTCATTTCTATATTTTAGTAGCTTTCTTACCTAACTAATAAACATGTGGTGGTTTAAGTGATAATGGTCCCCACAGGATTATATATTTGGATGCTTGTTCTACAGTTGTTAGGACTTTTTGAGAAAGATTGTTGGAGGAGATGTGGCCTCTTGGAGGAGGTGTGGCTTCTTGGAGGGGGTGTGGCCTTTTGGAGGGGGTGTGTCATTAGGGCTGGGCTTTGAGATTTCAAAAACCTACACCAGGCTCAGTCTTGTTCTCTTGTTCTCTTGTTCTCTTGTTCTCTTGTTCTCTTGTTCTCTTGTTCTCTCTCTCTCTCTCTCTCTCTCTCTCTCTCTCTCTCTCTCTCTGTCCAGCAGCATGCCCGCCTACCTGTCTGCCACTGGGCAGGTGATTTCACCCTCTGAAACTGTAAGCAAGCCCCCAGTTAAATTCCTTCTTTGGTTGTCTTGGTCAGGTTGTGTCATCACAGCAATAGACCAGTAACTAAGACAGCATAGTTATTCTTAAAAAGTTAATTACCTTAGATTGTATATGTGATTATACACACACTGTTTACAAAACAATACATGGGCTGGAGAGATGGCTCAGTGGTTAAGAGCACTGACTGCTCTTCCAGAGGTCCTGAGTTCGATTCCCAGCAACCACATGGTGGCTCACAGCCATCCGTAATGGACATCCTCTTCTGGTGTGTTTGAAGACAGCTACAGTGTACATATATATATAATATATTTATAATAAAAATTAAACAAAACAAAACAAAACAAAACGATACATAATCAAAGTCTTTTCCAATCATTTTTACTAAATAAGGCTATTATTTATACTTGATATTATGTCTGTTGCATATGGTATATGATAGAGTACACATGTCTTTATGTGATGGAGTATTGCTTGTTCATCTTTCATGATTTGTGTTCAGTGGCATTATGTGGGTAACTTGAAGTTAATATTCAATAGCCCACCGTGTTTTTATTCACAGATTAAACCTCACTGGTTTATTCAGTTATGATTTTCCTAATGAGATTTCATTACACATAAAATATTTATGATTCATTTTACCATTTCTTACATAGTATCTAACGATGTTACTGACTGTATCGCCCTTTTCTTACTACATGCATGAATTAGTTACCTAAAACTCTCTCCCTTTGTTTCCTCTAAGGGTGGGAGAAAGTAAAACCAAGACATGTCATTGACTGACTAGTCAGATACTAAAGACAGAGAGAGGTGAAAGGAGGAGTTATGATGTAAAGCTGGTCAGCTCTTGGCTAGACAACATCTGCTCTCTCATAGGGAGGACTTCTTGTTGAATCACTTACTGCACTTTGTCAGAAATAAAGTTTAACTGTTCAAAACAACTGCTAAGCTCCATCTCATTAAAATGTATCAAAGGTCAGGTGTGATGGTGAATTCCAGTTGTCCATGCACAGGTAGGATGATTGGTATAAATCTAAAAACCAAGCCTGGTCTTCAGAGTGAGCTCCAGGCTAGCTAGCTACTCAGTGCTGCCCATTCTAAAAATAATAATGAAAATAAAAAATAACTATTGTAAGGTAAACCCAATGTTTTGCATTTGTGTGTTGGTTTACAATTTCATATGTATACACATTTCCCTCAATTGTTCAGGTATCTGAGCTGCTTGCCATATGTTTTCTCTAGCAAATAATCTCCTTCCTGCCTCTTCTCCTTACACTAGCATCTCTACCCATGCCTACCCTCCCATATCATTCTTATAAAGTTACATCTTTTGAAGGATTTTATATTTTATATTTATATTGGAATTTATATTTATATTTAATATTTATATTTACATTGGAAGCTGAATTCTATAGGCCATTTCTGTATTAATGAAATTTCAATTTATTCTCTAGCAGGAAATACTGATGTAGATAATTCTAAAATACAGCAGCCAAAATGAAGGGCACAGGGAAAGCATCCTAATATAGGACTAATATAGGAACCATTAGCACCTTGTCATCCACATATTCTAAGCATCCCCCAATAATTGCTATCTGTCACTATTTATAATTTTTATTTATAAAATTACATATTTCTACGTATTTTATTTAGGCAAAATACTAGGGTTTCTGTGTTTAGAGCTAAGAGATTTTACAGTTGATCCAATTTTCCATACTGGCCAATCCTGCTGCTTATAGATAATCAGGAGAAGAGCAATGCTCCTAAACACTGATGACATCTGAGCTGGGGTGGAGCTTCAAAACATTTCCAGAAAATATCTGTGAAAAGAATGTAGCTTAATTTAATTAAATGATGTATTTTAGACATGTGTGGTGGAATTAAGGAGACACAGAAATTAATCTTCAAATCAGTAGAAGCATTCCTTTCATATCTACTGATCATTTGAGCACAGAAACAGTCTTGAATTTAAAAGAGGGTTTAAATAATTGAAAAATAGTTTCTCCACTTTTCCTTGCTGCAGGCCAACATTTTAACATTTATTTAATTTTCCCCAAAGGTCCAGGGATATACCTGCATGTCAGCTTACTTTGATATGCATGTCCAGAATAATCAGTCTGATGAATAATAAATTTTTATAAATGAAAACCCTACACCATCTGAATGGTACTGTGCCATATTTAAAATACTATTATGTTAGACTTGACTGGACAATGATTTGGAAAGAATCCCGAAATTAGAGACTGAATAAAAGTTACTGTTATTTTACAGTACAGTCATCATAAAATATCAAAAATCCAACATATCAACTATAGTGATTTCAATGTCAGATATCAAGTTAGAAGCTAGGGTATATGTGCTAAGAAGCTGGCTAACAGAACTTAGCTGTGTCACACAGACTTCTGCCCTCTCTAATGTGTAAGCTAACCTGAAGAGCCCTGGAAAATCCTGGTGTCTTGGTCTAAGTGTGGTCTCACCTCTTGAAGCAGGAGGAGTGGTTTTGTACTTGGTTGGGCATTATAAACTGAATTAGGAATGTGTACCTTCTCAGAATTCACATGGGGTCACCTCAGGAGATTAGAAACCATGTTTTTACAAAAATCTGTACTAAAATGACCCATCCAGCAGTTGGCCACTGTGATGGCTAGAAAATTAATCCTTTGGCTATTGACCAGCCACAGGACCCTTTGGCTCTAAGTCAGATTTGGTTCTTAGGGGCTGCGAGTTTAAAAGCATTAGGATTCTTCTGGTTTCAGATGCATACAAATCAAACAGAAATTGGTTGTCTTTCTCACAGTGGGTCAGAAAATTTTTATAATTTTATGCAACTACTATTAGGGACTAAACGCGGTTAAAAAGTTTTCCTAACAATAGATCTCACAGAGTGAGAGTAAGTCTTGAGTAATGAAACAGTTGAATGTCTGGTTAGAAACTGGTAGAGAGGGTCTATACAAAAGTCAGTTGCTCTGGGAACCTTTCTCAAGCATCCAGACTGGGGTTGGGACCATTTGCTAATGGTCATTTGCTTGTCATCCACATATTCTAAGCATCCCCCAATAATTGCTATCTGTCACTATGAAAAGTATATGGTTATTTCTGGAGTTTTAATAATTTCAAACATTAAAATTGAAACCCCACTCAGCAAGGCAGTGCTGTATATCAGATTTCTAAATAAAGACCCTATTGTTATTACATATACAATCTAGATCTTACTGAGCAGTGACATCAGAAGGGAAGATTACAGATTCTAATCAAAATGGGAAATCTCTTTCTGCTCTAATGATTTGTACATTGGAAGCTGAATTCTATAGGCCATTTCTGTATTAATGAAATTTCAATTTATTCTCTAGCAGGAAATACTGATGCAGATAATTCTAAAATATAGCAGCCAAAAAGAAGGGCACAGGGAAAGCATCCTAATTAACAAAATCAGAAATGAAAAGGGAGACATAACAACAGATCCTGAAGTAATCCAAAACATCATCAGATCCTTCTACAAAAGGCTATACTCAACAAAACTGGAGAACCTGGATGAAATGGACAAGTTTCTAGACAGATACCAGGTACCAAAGTTAAGTCAAGATCAGGTTAATGATCTAAACAGTCCTATATCCACTAAAGAAATAGAAGCAATCATTAATAGTCTCCCAACTAAAAAAAGCCAAGGACCAGATGGGTTTAGTGCAGAGTTCTGTCAGACCTTCAAAGAAGATCTAATCCCAGTTCTTCACAAACTATTCCACAAAATAGAAGCAAAAGGTACTCTACCCAACTCATTCTATGAAGCCACAATTACTCTGACATCTAAACCACAAAAAGACCCAACAAAGATAGAGAACTTCAGACTAATTTCTTTTATGAATATCGATGCAAAAATCCTCAATAAAGTTCTTGCTAACCAAATCCAAGAACACATCAAAACAATCATCCATCCTGACCAAGTAGGTTTCATCCCAGGGATTCCGGGATAGTTCAATATACGGAAATCCATCAACGTAATCCAGTATATAAACAAACTCAAAGACAAAAACCACATGATCATCTCATTAGATGCAGAGAAAGCATTTGACAAAATCCAACACGCATTCATGATAAAAGTCTTGGAAAGATCACGAATTCAAGGCCCATACCTAACCATGATAAAAGCAATCTACAGCAAACCAGTAGCCAACATCAAAGTAAATGGTGAGAAGCTTGAAGCAATCCCACTAAAATCAGGGACTAGACAAGGCTGCCCACTTTCTCCCTAGCTATTCAACATTGTACTTTAAGTCCTAGCCAGAGCAATTCGACAACAAAAGGAGATGAAGGGGATAAAAATTGAAATGAAGAAGTCAAAATATCACTTTTTGCAAATGATATGATAGTATATATAAGTGATCCTAAAAATTCCACCAGAGAACTCCTAAACCTGATAAACAGTTTCAAAGAAGTAGCTGGATATAAAATTAACTCAAACAAGTCAATGGCCTTTCTGTTCACAAAGAATAAATAGGCTGAGAAAGAAATTAAGGAAACAACACCATCTCAGAAGATGGAAAGATCTCCCATGCTCATGGATTGGCAGGATCAATATAGTAAAAATGGCTATCTTACCAAAAGCAATCTACAGATTCAATGCAATCTCCATCAAAATCCCAACTCAATTCTTTAACGAATTAGAAAGGGCAATTTGCAAATACATCTGGAATAACAAAAAACCTAGGATAGCAAAAACTCTTCTCAAGGATAAAAGAACCTCTGGTGGAATCACCATGCCGGACCTAAAGCTGTACTACAGAGCAATTGTGATAAAAACTGCATGGTACTGGTATAGTGACAGACAAGTAGACCAATGGAATAGAATTGAAGACCCAGAAATGAACCCACATACCTATGGTCACTTGATTTTTGACAAGGGACCTAAAACCATCCAGTGGAAAAAAGACAGCATTTTCAACAAATGGTGCTGGCACAACTGGTTGTTAACATGTAGAAGAATGTGAATTGATCCATTCCTATCTCCTTGTACTAAGGTCAAATCTAAGTGGATTAAGGAACTCCACATAAAACCAGAGACACTGAAACTTATAGAGGAGAAAGTAGGGAAAAGCCTCGAAGATATGGGTACAGGGGAAAAATTCCTGAGTAGAACAGCAATGGCCTGTGTTGTAAGATTGAGAATTGACAAATGGGACCTTATAAAATTGCAAAGCTTCTGCAAGGCAAAAGACACTGTCAATAAGACAAAAGGCCACCAAAGATTGGGAAAGGATCTTTACCTATCCTAAATCACATAGGGGACTAATATCCAATATATATAAAGAACTCAAGAATGTGGACTCCAGAAAATCAAATAACCCCATTAAAAATGGGGCTCAGAGCTAAACAAAGAATTCTCACCTGAGGAATACCGAATGGCAGAGAAGCACCTGAAAAAATGTTCAACATCCTTAGTCATCAGGGAAATGCAAATCAAAACAACCCTGAGATTCCACCTCACACCAGTCAGAATGGCTAAGATCAAAAACTCAGGTGACAGCAGATGCTGGCGAGGATGTGGAGAAAGAGGAACACTCCTCCATTGTTGGTGGGATTGCAAGCTTGTACAACCACTCTGGAAATCAGTCTGGCGGTTCCTCAGAAAATTGGACATAGTACTACCGGAGGATCCAGAAACACCTCTCCTGGGCACATATCCAGAAGATGTCCCAACCGGTAAGAAGGACACATGCTCCATTATGTTCATAGCAGCCTTATTTATAATAGCCAGAAGCTGGAAAGAACCCAGATGCCCCTCAACAGAGGAATGGATACAGAAAATGTGGTACATTTACACAATGGAGTACTGCTGAGCTATTAAAAAGAATGAATTTATGACATTTCTAGGCAAATGGATGGACCTGGAGGGCATCATCCTGAGTGAGGTAACCCAATTACAAAAGAACTCACACAATATGTACTCACTGGTAAGTGGATATTAGCCCAGAAACTTAGAATACCCAAGATATACGATACAATGTGCTAAACACATGAAACTCAAGAAGAACGAAGACCAAAGTGTGGACACTTTGCCCCTTCTTAGAATTGGGAACAAAACACCCATGGAAGGAATTAGAGAGACAAAGTTTGGAGCTGAGATGAAAGGATGGACCATCTAGAGACTGCCATATCCGGGGATCCATCCCACAATCAGCCTCCATACGCTGACACCATTGCATACACTAGCAAGATTTTGCTGAAAGGACCCAGATATAGCTGTCTCTTGAGAGGTTATGCAGGGGCCTAGCAAACACAGAGCTGGATGCTCACAGTCAGCTATTGGATGGATCACAGGGCCCTCAACGGAGGAGCTAGAGAAAGTAACCAAGGGGCTAAAGGGATCTGCAACCCTATAGGTGGAACAACAATATGAACTACCAAGTACCCCCCCAGAGCTCGTGTCTCTAGCTGCATATGTAGCATAAGATGGCCTAGTGGGCCATCAGTGGAAAGAGAGGCCCATTGTTCGTGCAAACTTTCTGCCTCAGTACAGGGGAACACCAGGGTCAAGAAATCTGAGTGGGTGGATTGGGGAGCGGGTCGGGGACTTTTGGGATAGCATTGGAAATATAAATGAAATAAATACCCGCCCCCCAAAAAAAGCACTAAAGGGCCCCCAATGGAGGAGCTAGAGAAAGTACCCAAGGAACTAAAGGGTTCTGCAACCCTATAGGTGGAACAACAATATGAACTAACCAGTACCCCCCCCCCCCCCGCCTCCCAGATCTCATGTTTCTAGTTGCATATGTATCTGATGATGGCCTAGTTGGCCATCATTGGAAAGAGAGGCCCATTGGTCTTGCAAACTTTATATGCCTCAGTACATGGGAAGGCCAGGGCCAAGAAGTGGGAGTGGGTGGGTAGGGGAGGGGGGGGGAGGGTATGGGGGACTTTTGGGATAGAATTGGAAATGTAAATGAAGAAAATACCTAATTAAAAAAAAAGAATGCTGCCTAGCTGCATGTAAACAAACAACTGAGCGAGGGAAATTTAAATATGTATTAGTCGGAAATAATTCAAAATTTTCTTTCCTAACTGGGGAACACTTTTGTTCTTTTTCAAAGGGAAAAATAATTTCTTATGGAAAAGTAATAAAAGAAGAATTAAGGTTTTCTCAGATTCAGTACTGTTTTTCCTCCTTTTATGTCTGCTTGTGACAAACAACATCATAAAGTACTGACATGTGATACACAATGTCCAGCATATGGGCTCATATATGAGACTAGACAGCTATAGGCAAATGAGGCAATGCTTCATATTTGTTTTCTAGAGGTTAATACGAGTGTAGACAACCTCTGAAATGGCTACCATGTGATTACAGTCTAATTTTAATCCTAAAAATGCTGAAGAACTGCTTCAAATCCAAGCGATTGTTAAATATATGTATACACACACACACACACACACGCACACATTCATTCCAATTGGTTTTCAAGATCCAAGATTTCCTTGAAATGTTGGACATCATTCTGAGGAGTAAAATGTTACCTTTCATAAAGAAACTACATTGGAATTTTAATCTTTTTATGGACAGAAGGAAGGAAGAAACATATATTATCTCAAGATTCAATGCTTCAGGATGTAGACATAATGTTATTGTGCACTGTGTAATTCAATTGCTAGTTTCTGTGCCCCCAATTCTGATTGCAATCCTTATTCCAAGTATCTCCTGTCTCAAGGTAGGGCAAACATTGCTCCCCAATTTTTTTCTGATTTGTCAATAAAAGCTGATCAGCCAACAATTGAGACTAGGGCAACGACTAGGGCAGAGTAGGGGAGATAATAGGGCAGGCCTTCCTCCCTACCAGGGAGGGGTCAGAGTAGAGAGGAAGTGGGGATTAGCCACAGGGAGAGGATCCAGGAGACACCATGAGAAAACAGCTATAGCAGAGAAAGCCATGAAATAATTGGGAGGTAGCCATATTAGAGGATTAAAATAGAGTAATACTGCTCAGTTGTTGTGCCATTAGAGCATGTTAAATAAATATAATAGTCTAGTCTAAATTATTTGCTAGCTAGCTGGGCTAAGAAAAAACAGTAACACACTTATTAAAAAACCACTAACCACAGGGGATGCCACCAGTCACTCTATGTGCAAGAAGTGTATGCATAAAATGAAATGAAATAAAATAAAATAAAGTAAAGGAGTGTTAGTTAGGTTGCTGAGAGTAGGGGTGTCAAATTCTAGGTGTTTCCAGCAGTAGAGCTGAGAACCTTGGATGGTTCTTAACCCTCAGAACAATTAAAAGATTGAGCTGAGCACAATAACTCCCCCCAAAAATCATGTAACAGAATTTACACTATTAAGGCTCTCATTGATGTCTCACGCAAATGTTCTGTGATACACCTATTATTTTATGACAATTCATTTTCTTCTCTAAATCCCTTTAAAAATGAACTTTTATCCCTGTACTGATGATCATGTCACGATAACCAAACCCTTGAAAAAACAAGTGCAGGGAGGAAAGTTTTATTTTGTCTAATGGTTCAGGGGATTGGCCGATCATAGCAAAGGAAGCCTGGTGAGGAGTATAGGCCACTCACCATGTGGCTGGTGACACCTACTCCCTTTATGGCTTGCTAGAAAGCAGAGTGTGGTAGATGGCATTAGGAGCATACACATCTGATGGCAACATCTGATGGCAACACCACCCTTCTATGACCTGTTTCCTCCAGCAGTATCTCTCCTCTTAAGGGTTCTGGAAAGTGGATGGGGGTAGGGGGAATTATGGGGGAGAGAGAAACCTGATTTGGTATTGGGTGAGGGAAAAGGACTGAAACCCTGAGAGCCATCAGGAAGAATGGAAACAGGCAACCTCAGGAAGTAGGAGCTTGGAGGGACACTCCAGAATGCACCAGAAACCTGGGAGGTGAGAGACTATGAGGACTCAAAGGGAATGCCCTCCAGTAGGGAGAGGGAACTTATAGAGCCTACCTCCAGCAGGAAGACAGGGCATCAGTGAGGGAGGAGGTTGCCATCCCACAGTCAAAACTTTGACCAATAATTGTTCCTGTCTAAAAGAACTCCAGGGATGGAAATGGAGAGGAGCCTGAGGAAAAAAAAGGTCCAACGGACAGGCCCAAAATGGGATCCAGCTCAAGGGGAGGTCCCTAGGCCTGACACTATTACTGAGGCTGTGGAACACTCACAAAAGGGGGCCTATCATGACTGCCTTCTGAAAGCCCCAACAAGCAGCTGAAAGAGTCAGATGCAGATATTTGTACTCAACCAATGGACAGAAGCAGCTGACCCCTGTTGTTGAATTAGGGAAAGGCTGAAAGAAGCTGAGGAGAAGGGCAATCCTGTAGGAGGGCCAGCACTCTCAATTAATCTGGACCCCCCCCCCCCCCAGATCTCTCAAACACTGGACCACCAAACAGACAGCAAACATCAGCTGATATAAGGCCCTCAACACATATACAGTAGAGGACTTCCTGTTCATTCAGAGATGATGCAACTAACCCTCAAGTGACTGCAGACCCCTGGGAGTTCAGAGGTCAGGTTGTGTAGGATGGTGGGGGCATTCACTTGGAGACAATGTGGGGTGGGGAGGAGGCATGGGATGTGGAGCATCCAGAGGGTGGATGGGGATCAGGGAATGGAATAGGGAGTGTAAAAAATAAATTCATTTTAAAAAACAAAAGAAAAAAAAAGTTCTGTAGCTTTGGAGGATATCGCCACCACCTGGGCACCAAGCACTAAAGCATGACCTTCTGAGGGACATTTCAGATTTCAGTTTTGGTTGTCAGCCTTGCCTTTAATATCTGAGCCAATCAAAACCAAATAATTCTGGCCTTTAAAAAAGTGATAAATGACTCCTACTTATATCCTGCTGTACTCATGAACTGATGCCTCGTTCTGTTATTAGAGAGAGGCTTCCTTCTTCAGCAGATGGGAAGAGATGCAGAAACCCACAGCCAGACATTACACAGAGAGCGAGAGTCCTTGGAACACGCAGGACTAAATAGGATGTCTCCATAAAAATTTCTCCTTCGGAGCTCAAGGAACCCTGTGGAAGAGGAGGTAGAGTAGAAAAAGTGTAAGAGGCAGAAGTGATGGAAGATACCAAGAAAACAAGACCCTCTAAGTCAACAAGAACAAAGCTCAGATGAACTCACAGAGACTGGAGCAGCATGCACAGGGACCTCAAAAATCTGTACTAGGTCCTTGGTGCTTATGTCATGACTTCCAGTTTTGTGCTTTTATGGTACCTCCAAGTATGCAATCAAGTAGGTCTCTGATTCTCCAGTTTTCTCTTGAGCTCTTTCTCTCAGGTTGGTTTGGCTCGTCCAACTTCGATACTGTGGTTTTTATTTTATCCCATTACATTTTTGTTACATTTCAAAGTGAATGAATGAATGAAGAAATGAATGAAACCCTAGCCACTAGGGGAAAGGTTAACAAGTGAACTGTTATTTATACCTGCTGAGAGAGAGACATTCAGTTTCTCTAATAGATTAAGATTGGGTAAATCAACTGCTCCCAGACAGCGGGATTAAAAAAACACTATCAGCCTATAACATTTGATACATTTTGAAATAATTTAGACTTATTTATATCAATGTTCCCATTTTCTTTTAATATGAGTGGATGGGTGGTAAACATTGTCATTTTGCTTCAGTCTAAGATCGCCTGAGCAGAGGCTCAATGAGAGACTGTGAAGATCGAATGGCATGTGAGATTTGTGGGGGATCATTTCCATTAGAAGGAAGACTCTAGCCACTGTCAGGGTCATGATTCGCTGCACAGGGATCCTGGATCATTTAAGAATGGAGAAAGTGGCCCGAGTCCCAGCGTTGAGGCATTAATTCCTTGCTGTTCCCTCAAGCTTCTTTCTACTGTGATGTGCCTGCCTTGATGGGTTAGAACCAGAAGTTGTGAGCCAAACACTTTCCCATTTAAATTGTATTTGCCTGGTTATTTCAGTACAGCCAACAGAGAGAGAAAAAGAAATAAAAACAAAACCGTGTAAGATTTTACATATAAAAACATAATGGAATATGAGAAAAAAGTATATTCCTGGGTAAATTAGTAGTACATGTCAGTTTCAGAGAAGTGTGGTGAACACATATTTTGCTTTGTGTGTATGTAAGTTGTAGAACAACTTTCACATATATGTTCTCTCCTTCTACTATGTGTGTCCAAGGGATAAAACTACAGACTTCAAGCTGGCCCATTATTTTTTAACTTTCCCTTTTTGGATGAACATACAACAATTAATATGAATTAAGTGTGAAATGCAATCTGTAGGTCTTAGTTTTCCCAGTATTGTTAAAGATGATAGAGTTTCATCCCAAATCATTAGATAAACTTTTAGTTTACTGCTTTAAATGATAATTCCCACTACCACCGGGAATTGTCCACACACACCACCGTTATCTCCCTCATCATGTCTTCCTCTACATTGGCCTAAAAACTTAAAAAAACCCTATCCAAACAATAGACATTCAGTAACACTGCATAAATCTTATTACTAATATTCAAAGCATTTTTTCAAGGTTATATAAACATTAGCCTTCATTGGAGAAACGGGGTTTTGTTTTGATTATCATGATGTTCATTACCAAGTAAGACAGCTAGAGGGAGCGCTCCAGCATTCCATGAAATTCTTTAAAAAGAAAAATCTATATGCTTTACAAAACCCCACCAAACTTAAAAAAAATCAGTGTTTCTATCTCCCCCCTTTTCCTCTAAAATAGGGAGATAACACAAGTGTACATGAATGTGGAATTCTTGACTTAAAGGGTTGGTTATTATTTTGCTTTTATTCCCTTGCCCAAGTGGAACAGATAAAAATCAAACCAAGTTAAATTTAACATTTCCAAAAGAAAAGAGCCAAGTGTGGATGTGGCCAGTACCTCTGCTTGACTCTTTAAAACCTGCCGGGCAGTCTCTGGGAGTTTACTGCCTTGCTATGGGGAGCACATAGGTTTGCTTAGTAAAATGGAAACTGGAAGGGGATCAGATCGCTTAGAAGAACACAGGGCTCTCATGTGACCAGAGGACCCATGAAACTTTGCAGAGCTCTGCCAGACACATGATGTCTTTGGCCAGAGCAGCAGGACCTTGGTGACTCCACCTGCAACGCTCTTTCTTTTTTTTCTGACTGCTGTGTGGGAAAAAGAGAGGCACATGTGAGGGAGATGCGTATGAAATGCGATGGGGAAGGAAAAAAGCTTATTCCTTTACCAATTGGTTTGCTTACTTTTGCCTTTTCTGTTTCAGACCACCGGCTGTCTGGAATTAATATACTTAGGGCCAAATCCACTTCAACTCAGCCACAGTTCTGGCAAACTGGGCTTTTCACTCTGTGGTTTGGTGTGCCTTTGGCCTTCTTTGTCTGCTGGTCAGGTAGTTACTTCTCTCTCACCGTGAAATTTGCGGGCAAGGCTCCTAAAGCTTCCCCCAAGCCTTTCCATAGCAAAGAAATCGAAGCATTAATATTTGTTTAAAACTCAGAGTCCTTGAGACTGGAAAAAATGTGTGGAGATTACACGTCCCTACCCCAGTGCACGTTCCAGAGAATGACAGCTTGGAACACTGGCCAGAGGAGGGCTTCAACTTAATCCCAAGGAGCCACTGGTGTCGTGAATCCCATCCCTGCTATGAACTTTCAACTGTGAATCTACAGGTCTTGACCACACACTGGGTCGTCTGTAAACCTGAGGCAGCCTCTGAGGGTGTGGTTCACTCCTTACAGACTTCAGTGTCCGGGTTAGAAAAACAAAAAGCAGCTTTCTCAGAATGCTCAGTTATTTTAAAATTTACTTCTGCTTGATGTTAAATTGGCAATATTTTTATTATTTTTTCATGCTGCATATTGCCAACACCAGCCAGAACACTCACATGTAGTAAAGGTACATTTTATTTATAGCAAAAAGAAAACAGATTTAAAGAAAAAAAATCAACTTCAGGGCAGGGGTTAGGGGAACCTACCACTTCTACATTATTCTGAGCATCTCAAAGAACTGTGGGTTGTAACCCAAAGAAGCAAGCCCACTGGCTTCCACGATGTGACTGTTGGATGACTGGAATCCATGAAGGTAGGCGTTCCTTGTGGTCTTGGGGAGAACCCAACACGCAAGTCAGACACACACAACCACACTGTTTTATAAATGTATTTTATACTGAAGATTTGAAGCCTGCACTGGGAAGCCCTTAGATGAGCCTTTAAAAAATGTGACCACAGCAAAGCTACAGCACCAGAGACAACAGAAAGGAATACACTTGTGCAGGTGACCTTCAGGGCCTCCTGCCCTTCCTAACTGCCCTGGAAAACCTTGCCAGAGAGGTGAGAGAGCAGCTTCCTCAGGCTTATTACAGTTAGATGAACAGAGATATTGTAGTTTCCCTCTAAGAACCCTTCCCTCGGTACAGTAGTTTGCAGGGTCACAGGGCTATGTAATTTCTCATTATGTTTTACATCTATTATAAGCATGCTTTCCTTAACACTTTGGATTTTTCCCTCCAGCACGTTGGTCTTCATTATTCTTGCTTTTAGCCTATATCCCTGCCATGTGGCTGCTTGTCCACTATGTGTCCACCTCCCATGACAACTTACAAGGCATGGAAATCCCTGCCTCGTCCCCAAGTCTTTGCTGAACCATGGCTGAAGTTCATTGCTTGCTTGTCCCGGGTTTTGTTTCTCTTCAAACTCTAATAAAATTGTCTTTGAGTTTCTGTTTGAGTTCCCTCCTAAATTCTTTTAGTAATGAGACTCAGAATCCCAAAAGGAACTGTAATTTCTCTTGAATCAGTATTCACTCTGGTGTACTATGTATTAGGGTGGGGGAGGGAGATGCGTAGTGTCTCATCACTTCCTATTTGGATATATTGTGATTTCAGAAGAGGAGAAAATGGCAGAGAAACATTTGTGAGACATGTGTGTAACATTTAACATACGGATTTAAATGTGTATAATAAACATTATAGAAATCAGCTCATGTAATCCTCCCAGCAACCCTGTAGGCTATTATTGTATCCAAAAGACCAAACAACACCTCTTAGAGAATAAGTAACTCATCTAAATTAAGACAGCAAGAGAGGGATCAGCCAGATGGATCAGCTGTAAATGCCCTGTGAATCTGGTGACCTGAAGACTTGCCCTCAGTTCCCACAATCCACCAAAACTGAAGAGAAATTACTCCATAAGTTATATCCAGACATTCACATGCATGTTGTGATAACTTTGCATGTACAGCATGGTACTGTCATTGTCCACCATGGCACAGGAGCATGTGCACACACAGAAAGGAACAATAATAATAAATAATTGTTAAAAAGGAAAAGTAAGATTCAAACTTCAGTACCTCATAGTTTGAGTGCATTGCTATTATATATCCTTTTGTAACCTGCCATCCTAACCTGTGAGAACTTGGGTATGATTCTTTTCAGTCAGTATCTTACATAAATGATAGAGATTGTAAGCGCGTGACCAATTGTCAGCTTTGGCTACCCTTTGCCTTAATTTTCATCAACAAGAGATCTTTGCAGGTGGCCGAGAATGACCATCACATGTGAAGCTTAAAAGTCTGAATTGCCATGTGGAGTTACTGGAAGCCTTTGAGTTTATTAGAGGCCACAGTTCTAGGGGCAGGATACCACTTGCCTTTTAATATCTTGCTACTGTGCTAAGAATGTAAGCTTCTGACTGTTCTCTACAAGAACCCTTCATGGTGTCTTTGAGCAATTTGTACTACGCCTGAGAGATGAGCTCTTTATCTCCTGTCCACTAAAGAGTTTGCTTACTGCTTTCTGGAAAAGTGATAGAATCTCCAAAGCCCTAAATCTGGAGTTTCTCAATTGAGATGCAAAACAACTGGGTGTGGCCACACATGAGGACTCTATGCTATTGTCCCCAGAGAGCCAAGAGGCAGGAAGCACCATGGCTGGCAAAATCTCAGTTCTAAGTAGATCCTATGACCAGTGCACCGTGTACTTATTCTGATGCCATGTTGGGAACATGATACCATACACAACAGAAAGCTGAAGGGAGATTAAAGGTGCAAAAGGGTTTACTTTAAAATAGATGGGTTCTGATTCTTAAAATTAAAAAAAAATTTTTGAGTTTATAATTACAATATTTCTCTACCTACTTTCCTTCCTTCAAACTCTCCCATATACCTCTTCCCGCTCTTCTTGAAGTTCATGGTCTTAAAAAAGATTTCATTAATTGTTATTGCATATATACATGAATACTCATATATATTCCTAAGTGCAATCTGCTCAGTCTGGAAAATGTTTTGTTTTTTTTGTATGTATGTATTCTGGGCTGACGATCTGGCACTGAACAACTGGTGGGTGCTCTTTCTCCTGGGGAACGCCACCTGTCCCACTCTCATTTTTGCTCATTTACCTATAGTTCTTTGTGTATTGTTGAGACCTAGTGGGGATTTCCTGCATCTACACTGACCTGCTCATCTTTGTTCAGCTCACATTTGGAGGGTCATGTTGGCGAGGATTCATAGGTCTAGCTTCTGATGTTACTAGGACACGCAAACTCTAGCCCAGGGTATTTGTATCAGCACTTACAATAAGAAGTCAGTGAGATACTGAAGAAAAGGCAGAGATAGCTGAAGTGGATACTTGCCTTGCTAATAGTGGATTTGGAAATGGAGGCTTCCATGATTCACTGAAGACATCAAAAAACAAAACAAAACAAAACACCCCAAAAAACCAAGAAATCAAGGATTGCACTCCTAAAGCCACACTGATTGCCATTTAATTCTATTCAATTTAATTCAACAGTTTTCTGAATATGCACACTGGTAACTTTCCCCCAGAGCCTGGCCCACTCACACCTGGGTTTTGACCTTTTATGACAAATACAGATTCTGAGCCAGTAGAGCTGTTTTTTTTTTTTCATCCCCAGCAGGGTTCTCAACCTGTGGGTTGTGACCCCTCTGGGGGGTTTCATACCAGGTATTCTGTAATCAGATATTTGCATTAAAATTCACAACAGTGGCAAAACTACAGTTATAAAGTAACAACAAAACGGTTTTATGGTTGAAGGTCACCACAGCCTGAGGAACTGTATTAAAGGGTCTCTGCTTTAGGAAGGTGGAGAACTGCTAATCTTTGGAATGGTGAGAGAAAGAGGAAGTAAGGCTCTATGCTTGTGGTAACTTGCCATGCATGGAAGAGATATGACTGTAAGCACTCAAGCTTGTGCTGGTTGGTTTTCTGAAAGGGAATTCTTTGTCTCTGACTCAGGAGTTCCATGTCCTCAGCAAGTGTCCATGAAGCAAGAACAGGAAAACTGGTCAGTTTCCAAACACAGGAGCATCACATTGCAGGATGGTTATTTTCTGGGGTTAGACAGTGGTGACAAAGGCCTTTTGTTTTGATATAGGTGGACTGGTATGCTGAAGGCTATTAGACTTCAGAGGCCTGGGCTTCATTTATGCATCCAGAAAACCATAGCTAGAGAATCCTAGACAGCTCAGTGGATCTTGCTGAGCTTCCAATTTGAATCTTATCTCTTTCTCTTATGGGTGGGGAGCAAATCCAAGGCACTGAAGACTCTAGGAAAGTGCTCTACCACTGAGCCAAATGCCCAATTGTTACTTATATCTGTCTGTTGCCTGCTATAATGATAAGTTAGCAACAAAGGCATAAAACTGAATAAAAATTCTTAATTTATAAAAGGGAAGATACCACAAGTATATAATGCTTTAAGTAATACAGCATGAAAATTAATGACTTGTGAAGGGACTTAAAACTGCTTTTCCCCTCCACCATCTCACACATGCATACTATACACATCACACACACACACACACACACACACACACCATATACACCACACACACACATGTATGTGAAGACTACTAAATACACGTTTACACACAGTCACATGCACCATACCCAGCACACACATATACATTCCCCTTCTCACACACATATATACCCACCATATACACATCACATTCACAAATATGGGTACACCACATACATATGCATATGCCATACATTCACACTACACACATACCACACACACATGCCTATGCCATACACATACACACCACATATATACACACATGCACACATGCATGAAAACCACACCACACACACACACACACAGAGGCACACGGCACACAAACAAAGATATGCATACATTCCCACACCCTCACACATATGCACACACCACACACTATATATACAGCACACATATACACATACACACATTCCACACAAGTATGTACATACACAGAAGAGATAGATAGATAGATAGAGAGAGAGAGAGAGAGAGAGAGAGAGAGAGAGAGAGAGAGAAAGTAAGTGGGGCCCAGGTGAGATTTGTATCAGTAGTGGCCAGTCCTGCTGCAACTGTGTTGCTGACTTTAAAGTGTTCCTATTTCCCTAACTTCTTCCGATGCTTGCTCCCTGACTGTTAATATCCATAAAATGCGGCATTAGCCAGCAAGTGTTTCTCCCTGCTCTTTTCCTAAGGCCTACTAGGCATTTTCTCTGAATGCCTACTCAGGGTTGCCCCTCACAACCCACAGCCACTGTCTGGAAACACTTTAGTTTCTTCTTATGTCTTTAGGGAGGAATTTGAAATCTGTGTTCATTATCAGACACGGGCCAGTGAAATTATGCTACTGTTAAATCTCACTCAGCAAAGGTTTATGACGCGGGAGAGATCTTAAGCTGATGACCTCTAATTTAGGGATGACGAAGCCCCATGTCCTGAGATTTAAGGATGGAATAGTGTCTGGTACACTGAGATCTGAACCTGGCTTTCTGGCTTTTCAAGGCTTTAAACTTTTGTTCCCCCATCTGTAAACATGTGGGCTGATATGCTGTTTCTCTGTGCTATGGCAGACAGGCAGAGATGTGAAGCATCCCTGTCTTACTTTACTGGAGCTATTGTATTAGGGCTCGCCTGTTTTTATTTATCTGAGTAGTAGCTATAGCACGTTCACGTGTACTAATGGCAACAGGCGTCTAGGGATTGCCTTCTCTGACAGAGCTGTGGAATTAGAGGCCATGCTTGAACAGGGAACAAAGAAAGTGACAAAGTAAATTTGAACATGGAATCCTGGGCAGGTTGCAGAGCATTTCTAAAGGTCATTTTACTCTCATTTTCTCCAAACTAAAGGATACACTAATCTTCTTCAGATACAACACTTCTCCGTGTACTTAGCCGTACCTAAGATTAAAACAAAGTCTCCCTCCTATGTTTTAAGAACTCTTGTGTTAAAAAGCCAGGCTAATATAGAATGAAACTTGAATTATTTAGTGGAACTAAGTTAATGTGTCATGGAAGGAGTTAAAGATACATGCAAAAATTTCTGTGGATGATGGAGAATTATTCTGAATTTGAAATAGCCCAAGATACAGGTCACGTTTCTCACATCATTAAATCATATGGTGAGGGGAGGTGGGGGAGAGGGTTGGGGAGCACCGGGAAGCAAAGGGGAGGGAGCACTGAGTGAAGAGCTCTTAGAAGGGGGGTCACAAACGGGGGGGGGGACAACATTTGGAATGTAAATATAAATAAAAACAATTTAATAACACACCATTGTGAACTACTTTTCAAACTAAATAGCCCAGACAATGCTAAAAGAAAAAAAAATCTGGTTTGATCCACTTCCTGAAACAGCCGGGCTCACCTCTGAAGTTGTAAATATGAATCTCCTGTGGTTTGGCGATCAGCAGTGACTGAAAGCACATCTGTGTCAGGGGAGAGCAGGTAGCAGACTGGCAAAGCCAGGAACCCCAAGCACAAAAGTTGCTTCCCTAGGCATTTCTGCAGAAGTTCTATGGAAATAAAGACCTAGGGGTTTCCTTACTCCTTTTTTCACAGACTCTGTCTCTTCACTGACCCACCTCCGTCTGTTCTTCTATCCCTTTGATTCCTTAGCCATATACACTCTCCCTGCATCCTCCCCTGACTACCCACTGCCAGAATAGCAGCATACAATAGCAGGTAGCTTGGGATTTCCCAGAGAAATGGATTCTACGCCGAGCAAAAAGCTGGACAATGTGTTTTTTAGTCTCTCCCTGCCTGCTTTGGACCTCACTGAAAAACAGCATTACTCTGTCTTCTTTAGTACACATTAAAACGTTTTAAAGCAGTAAAGTGAATAAAAAAATAAGAAGAGAAACTTCTGAGAATTATAACATATGTTAATGAGAGTGTGGTAGTCAAATGTTGGTTTCAAATTGCCCCTTTAAAATCAACTTTTGTTTCAAAAAAAAGTTTTAAAGTATCTCAAATTTTTGCTTGTTCCACTTCAAATTCTCATGTTTTCTTCATTCCACTAATATGGCTTCACATTTCTTTGAGAGATTGTTTCTCTGTTTTCCTTATTTTTTTTCTCCTTCCATCCTCTTGGAATAGTTTCTTTAGGAGATACTTACCCCTTCATACATTTTTTCCATTAAAATACGTTTAAGACAAAAGTTTTCTCTGTTTAGTTTTATCTACATTCTACAAATTATCATATATTTCACTTTTATATTTAACTCAGACTTTGTTCTCCTTTGTAAGGTGCTGGTCTGTATTGCTGAGGCATAGCTGAAAATTCCTATTTGATTTGGATGTGGGTTACACATGTGTTGGCTTTTAAGCAGTGCTTGACTCGTTAAGCTGTACAGACTGACTTATATAGTTGATGCTATCGGATATTCTAGTGCATTCCAGTTTAAATTAGAAAGCATATTCTTAAATTTCCAAATATTTTGGTAATTATTAAGTTATCTTTTGACTATCTTAGTTTGATTACATTTGTATTATTTCAGTCCTTGGTTAACAATTGCTGGATGTTTAACGAAAAATATAGCTTGCTACGTTTAAAACACAGTTTAAAAATATTGTTGGAAAAATATTGTGTTTGGAAAAGACTATGAGTCATGTTGCTCAATATTTAGTTTTCCACTTCATTTCTCTTTTAGTTTTAAGGATTTTTGTTTTTGATGATATGCAATAGGAGTATTTTTAAAAGGTACAGTATTTTAGATATTATAATTAGAAGGTCAATTATTGATGTTGGACAAGCCCCCTTTATTATGCTTCTCCTCTTCGGGTGTGAGAACCTCTTATGCACATAAGATGCAACTAAGTTGACAGGAACAAAGACTTTAACAGAAGGACATCAGAAGTTCACACAGTTGTACCATTGCTAGGTCTATCTTCTGAGGCAGAGGACAGTGGACACACCAGGCTGTGTGTCTGTACAGGCACAGTCTGTATATTGTGGGTTGGTGGCAGCGCTGGTCCAGTTACTGAAGAAGAGAATGGCTCAAAGCTAAGTACAGTGGCTCATACTTGTTATTTTAGTATTCAGAAAGCAGACACAGGAGGATAATATTTCAGGCCTGTGTTAGTGATTTAGAGTTCCAGAACAGCTTAGGTTATAAAATAAGACCATTCAAAATAAAGGAAAATAAAATAAGGACAGAGAAAGACACAGAGAAACGAAGGAAGGAAGGAACGAAGAAAAAGAGAATATTCTATAGATCCAGATTGGATACTTCCTGAGAGACAAACTTATACAATTCACCAGCCAAGGATGCTTTTGCGAAGAGATGTTACTCATTGCAATCAGTAAAGAATGCATCCTCTATTATGAAAGTAACAAATAGTTATTTAAAATTTCTTCTTTTATAAGAATGTACTTGGGCCCACAATATGCTACAAAAGGACCCATATTACCTTTTAATTGCGTTTTACACTAGTCTCCTTCTTTTTTGATAATTTTATATGAATGGGAAAAATTATGGATCTGAACTGAATTTCATGTGATGCTTATTGACAAATCTCAATGACTAGAATCTATAAAATTATATAACAGGGAGAAACAAAAGGCAAACATTGCCTCTTTAAAGACCAACAAAATTGGCTAACTTTTGCAAAACCAAGAAAATAAATTACTGTCGGAATAAAAGCAGTGACGGAAGCACCATTGCCTGTTGCAAGGCCATGGGAAAGAGGAATGGGAGGTTTTGCACACAGCTTCCTCAGGATGGATGTGAAAGCTAGGATAAATAACAGAGAGTTAAGTCTGAAAGGATCCTATGTTTATTAGTGAAATTAAACTGCTAAACTAGGGACTTTACAAAAAATCAATAATAGTAGCTTTATTAAATAAGTCCCAAGAATTGATTTAAAATAGCACAGAAATAGAACTATCATCGACTCTCTTACATGATTAGATACCTAACAAAAGTTACTGAGGGAGTACAAAAGTATTGCTACTCTGAGTATAGATGTAAAACAAGATGTTAGCAGAGAGAACCCGAGAACATGCAAAGAACACGGTAAGAAGCCATGATGAAGCTGGGTTTGATACATGAATGCACAGTCACTGTAACATACAAATGTGTCACCAAAACTCACCATTGCATATCTCAAATGGAGGGGAAAGAATATATTGTTGACTGGAGAATAAGTATTGGACAGAAATAGATAGTCAAGATTAAAAACTTATAGTCAACTAGGGAATAAAAACATCTTACTATGATTGGAATTCTGCCAATATCTCATAGTAAATATTACACTTAATGATAAATACTAAAACTTTCCCACCAATCTCACCAAAGGACTTTTAGTAAACCCTGTACTCACTTGAAGCTAGGTAAAATCGAGTGAATGAATATATAAGCATATATATGTATATATGAATGAAAAATTACATTTAGAGAGACATGGCAGTAAGGACAGGCAACCACTGCAGTCAAGGTGAGAAGGTGCAGCCTAATGCCTTGCCTGGCATTTGCCTCATATGTACATATCATCTGGATCATCTATGTTCATGTAGACCAGTGGTCCAGGCCTTTTATTATTGAGTTGGTTCTGCATGAGGCATAAGTCGTCCTTATAATTAATATATGTAAAATGAATCACAAACTATGAATTAATATAAATGAATTTCTTTAATGCATACTAAATCCTTACTTATTTAGTGCCAGGGTATGAGTGCATGATGGGTTATCTTCTCTGACATCATCAAAGTACTTCGTTAAACTACCTGACGACTCATGGTCTCTTAGTTTCCTTGAACATATAGAGATTCAGGAACAATTGTATGGGTTTTGTATTCAGAGAAGAATCAAGAAGAATATATATATATATTAATTATAGTATATATTATATAATATATATTACAGATCTTGGTATTTTTCCTGGAAGTGATTATATAACCAATATGCATTTGGATTTAGACAGTGTGAATGGCCTCCTTCCCAGGTTCTCCTTTTTCAGGCTTTCAAACTGTACCTTTCTTACTGTATTCAATGAGAATTCTCACCCAATCAAACACATATCTGATAGCAAGGAACACATGTGCCTAAAGCTCTGACCATGGAGTAGGAGGTAAAGTTTGCATTGATAAATAGATTAATGCATCTTCCATTTAGTTAACACAAGCACGCCTTGAGTGACACCTGCAATTGGGGAAATAATTGGAGTATTATTTGGTCATATTCATTCAGAAGATTAAAATAAAATAGAAACCCTCATGAGTTTGTAAAGGGAAGAACTCAGCAATGGCAGGGGTGTGTCTGCATATGTGTCAGATTACAGAATGTCAAAGTGTTTGATATTGGGGCTCGGGATAATAAGAATGCATCTAGAGTTTTTGCTTGTTTGTTTGCTGTTGTTGTTAAAAATATTGCTTACAGCACATCTCGAGGCTCCAAAAGATTATACAGTTAATACAAAATTTCATATGGAGGTAAAAATAAAAGTAGAATTGAGAATTTTTTCCTCCTTGCTTGGCACTCCCATTCAGCTCCCAAATTTACCTGTGAAAAAATTTATTTTTGTTTACATATACTTAGGTTTGGATTCTTAATGCATGAAAAACAGGCAAAGAATATTCCATAGAAGTTGGATTTTTTTTTTCAAAATAGGTGTAACAAAATCATTAGTTGTATTTTCCTATAGTGGCAAGGAACTGCGAATCAGCACATAGCAAGCATACATTTAGCTCTGTAAGAGTCTGTAGAGTAATGCAATTTGCATACTAACGTGGCCACATCACTTTGCAATTTTTTCAAGCCCTGTGTACATAAGCCTTCCTATTGTTTCACATCTCCTTTAGCACTTGGTGTCACTGGCACCCCTAATTTCATACTTATAGATGTACAGTGGTTCCATGTTTTTGCTCTAATTTAGTTAATATCACATGAGGCAAAGTATCCTTTTAAATGCATACCTGCTGTCTGCCTCTGTTTAATGAGGTGTCAAAAAATGAGCCATGATTTTATATAATACGGTCTATTTTTTAGATTCTTTTTTGCTGGGTATCTTGTTAGCTTCATATTAAATACTATTACTTAGTTACAGTTTCTTATGTACTATTAATTATTGTTGAAAAATTTATGGGTTCTTGAAGCAATGATTCTTTATCAGATGAGTGTCCTGTAAATATTCCTTTCTGGTCTGAGGCTCTCTCACTCTAGTAAGCCATTTCACAAAGAGATTTTCATCTCAGGTACCTACCTAGTGGCTGAACCCTTGGGGATTTGGTCCTGGTTTATAGGGATTATTTAACCCCCAAAGCAGAGGAAGAACTGGAGGATTAGATTCATGGCCAGGAACTAACTACTCTCATCCCACAGACTGCCTTTCTCTTAAAGAAATTATATATGACAAGTCTTACTATATCCTTTCTGTAAGGATTCACTTTTGCATCACTCAATTGCAGAAATGACTTATTAAGCTGTGCTGTGACATTAAAGAAAATCATATATTCTCATCATATAGATGTCCCATGATTGGGCAACTACATTTAAAAGACTTGTAGCATATAAAAATGTATTCCAGAACACTGTTTTAAAAGATAGAAACATTCCAGAAGTCTCCCGACAGAGATCATGTGATTAACCAATTGGTGCAATATATACAAGAGACATGAAATTATTTGTATAAAACTTACAGCTTCAAAATTTATGGCAGTAATATAAACTCGTGAATGTCCCAGGCTGCTGGATGGAATTCTCTGCAGTAGCTATATGACGGATGGTGTGGCAGGGTGTGATAACAAGTACAGCTGCCTCTATAAAGATGAAATCATAACAGGCTAAATAATAAATCCTCCTGAAGGAATATCTTAATGTGACAATCCAGTTTCTGGATTCCAGTTTCTACCATCTACTATTCTCACCCAATGTATAAGTCAGCTTTGTATTATTCCTCATCTTACTTCTTCAAATATGGTAAATAAGATACTCTTAGGTAATATTTTAGAAATAAACCTACAAAATGGTACAAATATCTAACAAAGAGTACACTGAAGGAAATAATTTTCAAGAACAATTGTACCATTAGTAATGGAATGGTCCAACTTTCTTAGGTTCTCTTATTTTATTTTTTTCCAAAAAACACTTTTTATTAGATATTTTCTTAATTTACATTTCAAATGCTATCCTGAAAGTCTCCTATACCCTCCCCCTGCCCTGCTCCCCAACCCACCCACTCCCACTTCCTGGCCCTGGCATTGCCCTGTACTGGGGCATATAATTTTCACAAGACCAAGGGCTCTCCTTCCAGTGATGGCTGACTACACATCAGCTACACAAACAGCTAGAGACACGAGCTCTGGGGGCGGGGGTGTACTGGTTAGTTCATATTGTTGTTCCTCCTATAGGGTTGCAAACCCCTTCAGCTCCTTGGGTCCTTTCTCTAGCTTCTCCATTGGGGGCCCTGTGTTCCATCCAATAGCTGACTGTGAGCATCCACTTCTGTGTTTTCCAGGCACTGGCATAGCCTCACAAGATGTTTTAAAGTCTGATGATTCATTATGGCTATTGAGCATTCCAAGATATGAAATGCTTCAAAGCTTTAGAAATTACTGGTAGACATGTCTTCATAAAATTAAATGTTTCATAAACAGATGCTAGGATTCTATGTAGACAGAGGAAAACTTTAACTTTTGCTGACACAGTAAAAATCTTGGGTTGGCTGTGAAGAAACAACAATTAAATATGCATGACAGGTCTTGAATTCTAATGTATAAACAAGCAAACTGCGCAATATGAACAAATCTGGTCTCTTAATGTATACTTATACTCAGGACAAATTTATAGTTTAATCCAAAGGAAAAACATTTTCTTTATGTCAAAATATTCTTGACAAGTTTGAAAATTGAAATGTAAATAATGAGTTTTATCTGGCAGTGTCTATACAGAGCAAGTCAGTGTTACTTGCTGTACATGTATAAGAAATGAGGAAATGGTAAGAGTCCATCCATGCATAGAGACTGGAGTGCTCAGTGAAGGGACCAACTTGCAAATGGAAGAGGGAGGTCTGTGATGTATACCTTAGGTACAGACGCCATAATGGAGGCAGGATAAAAATGGTTGCATCCATTTCTTTTTTTAAAGGCATTTCTTTTATTAGATATTTTCTTTATATAGATTTCAAATGCTATCCCAAAAGTTCCCTATACCCTCCCCTCGCCCTGCTCCCCTACCAACCCACTCCCACTTCTTGGCCCTGGCATTCCCTTGTACTGGGGCATATAAAGTTTGCAATACCTAGGGGTCTCTCTTCCCAGTGGTGGCCAACTAGGCCATCTTCTGATACATATGCAGCTAGAGATACAAGCATCCATTTCTACCCATTTACTCATCCCCAACACCCACCATTATATTAGTTGCTAGAAATGATCTTGAATTATGTAAAACATACTACTTCAAACATTCACATCTGGGCTGGGAAGGAAGTTCAGTAGTTAAAGTATTTGTGGTATATTTGAGAGGGCTGGGGTTTGGATGCCCCAGATGCCCATAAATGCTAGGTGGGTTTAAGAACATTAGAATAATACTAGCCTAGGGAGGTAGAGACAGGAGATTCCTAAAGAACAAGCTGAGTAAGGAGACAGTGGCCATGGCAGCGGCTCTGGTTTTGACTGAGGGTACCTGCATCAAAGAATTAGGTAGAAGAGTGATTGAGGAGAAACCTGGTAGCAACTTCAAGCTTTCACATGTCCATATGTGCACATGTACTTGCACACATGTATGTGCCCACACATACACACATAAATACACCCGCATAATAAACACACACATATATACAACATGCAAAGGGAAATTTCCATATGGTCTAAATATATATGTCATTATTAGTATTAACTTCTAATTTTAGGGAATTTCAATTTAGAAAGCTAGTCCAGTAATAGCAAATGGATTTTTATTGTGCCACAGAGTAGTCTGACATCTTATATATATATTAAAAATCAGTTATATAAGTACTAAGTAAGATAAAAATAAATTTCATTTGTCTATGACCTATACTTTGAATATTGTCCAGACATATTTAAAAAAAACAGGCCTTTAACTCTCAAACACATTTAGATGATAAATCTCATGCTTCTAATATGAATACATAGCTGTATATTTTAGTTAATTTAAATTTACCAGATTTATATTTTATACTTCAGACAATCTGCTTCCAAGGATGAGGATTTTGTTATACATTGAAAGCAATGAAAATATACAACTCACACAAAAAACTTGAAACACTTTGAAAAACAATGTTATACCATGTTAGTCATCCCTGGTGCTACCATGTAAGACAAAGGGAAACAAAATGTCAGATAAGGGAGTCAGGGAACCTCAGCTATGTGGGACGTGAGCTTCCATATTATGCCTTATTTTGTGGTTTCCTCCCAGCTTGTCTTCCCTGCCCATCTTACTCCACACAGATTTATAGGAATGGAAACTGCCCTTTCCTGAGCACTAATTTCATCAAGGTAAATTTAGTTAGATACATATTTCTAAAGAACTATTTCATTATAATGAATTACCCAGAATCAAGATCTTGGGCAGATTAGACTTAGAAATTACCTTTCTCAAATATTACTTATAGAAAAAGAAAATTTAGCTATTCCTTTATCCTCAAATAATAGTCAAAACTTTTAAACAGAAAAAGATTATCACAAATTGACCAACCACAGAAAGTATTTACTATGTGGCAAACCAATAAATGTCGTTGAGTCAGAATAACTTCATTCTTTATACTCTCTTGAACCATATGCTTTCTAATAGCGACAATGACAACAACAAAGATAGTATAAAATGTTCATTGGTTCCAGGTCTTTTTATTTAATGAATCAGATGAATGGTATCTTTTGCTTTATACTGTTTTATTTTTAATTTTGAGATGATCATATTTGACAGAATATTTGACAATTAGTTTTAGGATCTAGGAGAAATGTAAGTAAATAGATAACAATAATTAATTGCTTTGCTTGCAAATCATCTCACCTCAAAAATAATGGTCAAGAGCTAAAGAGATGACTCAGTTTTTAAAAGCTCTTGCTGTTCTTGCAGAGGATCCTGGTTTGGTTCCTAGCACCCACACAGAGGCTAAAAACTATCTGTACCTCTAAGAGAATCCAATGCCCTCTTCTGGCCTTCATTGGCAAGGTACACATGTGGTATACAGACAGACATTTAGACAAAAAAAACCATATACATAAAATAAAAAGAAATATTTTTAAAGCGATGGTTAAAAATACTATGATACACACTATTTTTGCTGATATTATTTCATTTAAATCAACACAGTATTCTTC